>NC_044979.1:4041557-4697718 GCF_008728515.1 Papio anubis
AGCCTGGGCGACGGAGCAAGACTCTGTCTCAAAAAAAAAAGGAAAAAAAAAAAGAAATCACACTTGGTTCCTCCAAATCCCACCTGTAGCCACATTTGTCAGGAGTGCGGCTGCTGCAGAAAGTGTCTCTGGAGCTTGGGAAGCAGGCGTGAGGCGATTCTGAACTCTCCTGTGCTAATCACACCCGCTTTCTGCATCCTGCAGGCACTTTGGTCGGACCCTTTCAATATCAAACACTGATCAATTGTAATGAACGGCACTGTTCCCACACAGGACCTCTAATGACTACTGAGTTCTTATGAGGAGTGCCTCGTGCTTTGCAGCATCTAACGTCTCGATAGTGACCTGCTAGTGCCCGTCCGGCCCGTCAGCAGATCACAGTCACAAACCCTGGGAGGGGTGGGCTTGCCATGCCACTGCCCCTGCTGATTCTCCATCCAGCTGCCGCCTCCTACTGCAGGGCACCGCCGCTCCTTTCTTGGGTCCTGGCATGGCTCGTGGTAATTATCTCCCCCCCCCCACCCCCCACAGCTGACGACATGTTTCCTGTGTGAGACTGTCTCCCGAGAAGCAGACACCAAGACAGGATGAGAGATGCACGGATTTTATTGGGAAAAACACCTGCAGGAGAAAACGGGTGAGCACTGGTGGCGGCTGGGAGCACAGACTGCCGTGGGGTCTGAGCCTGCAGGAAGCGGGTGCGTCCTGGGGACTGCAGGTGGGGGCATCAGCTGGGAGGTGCTGGGGCCACTCGGGCAGCTCACACAGCTCAGCAGAGCAGGCCTGCAAACAGTCCACGTGTGAGCCACTGGTGACGTGAGGTCGGCTGTGCTGCCCCCCGTGGAAGCTGGCCAGCTCAGGCGGGGGGCTCTTTACTTCCCAGAACCGGCCACCGTTACTCCCGCCAAACCAGCCCTCAGCAGGCTCCCATGCCTCCCAGGACAGGGCCTGCCTTGGTGCCCCCTGCACCCAGGACTGGTAGGAAGTCTGTGGGAAGTGTGGGCGATTCCCGCAGCAGCAGCGGGGCCGTTGATGAGGCTGCCGTGGTGGCTGGGGGTGCGTGAGGCTCAGTTTCATGGCCTCCACTCACACTCTGCGAAACAAAGCCCCAGTTCCTCCCCTCGGTGCCCTCTGTGGCGGGGCCCCACCACCTCTGACCTTGTCTCCTGAGCTTCCGTCCCCTGCACAGGGCTGTCCTGGCCGTGCCATGCACCTTGTCACCCCAGGCCTGATGCCAGCTGGCTGTGTCACTGGCTCCCATCTGCAGCTTCCTCAGTCCTCGCTGCAGGTGTGAGGGGCACTGTGGCTCCCAGGAGGTGATGCTCAGCACATGGCTTGGCGGAGACGGCCCGTGATGGGAGAAGGGCTCTCTGGGCACCGGGGGCAAGACTGCAGCCAGGCCTGGCACTGGGCGGGACGGCGGCCTGGGAGACACACGTGTCTCCATTTCTGTCTCTGTCTCTTTGTATCTCTCTCTTTCTCTTTCTGGGTCTCTGCCTTGGTCTCTCTGTCTCACTCTGATTCTGTCTCTGTCTCTGTATTTTTTTTCTCTCTTGGTCTGTCTCTGCTTCTCTCTGTTTCTCTGTGTCTCTGTTTCTCTTGGACTCTGTCTGTCTGTCTGACAGGGTCATCAGAGCCTGAACAAGCTCCTCTCCCAATGACTTTCCAGGTGGTGAAAGGCCTGCAGCAGGCACCCTGGATGGGATCAGCTGCTCCGCTCCACGAGGCTCCCAGTGCCATCTCAGCAGGTAGCTGACGTGGCCTCTCTGTCACCTCCAGGGCAGCCAGTGCCCCTCACTGGAGGCCTCTGGATGCGAAAGAATTCCCTCTCTTTGTTCCTGGCATTCTTGTGGGGACACGCCTCCTCTGTGCTTCTGGATGGCAGGGAGGTCCCACGTGCTCCACAAACGCCCTGGACGAGGCTCGAGTGTATCATAGCGTCGGCTGTGGAGTTCACTTTGTCTTCCGTAGTCGCTCATACTTACGCAGTGGCACAGGCTTCTGGCAGGCTATGCTGTGTGAATCCTGTTTTTCTGAGAATTTATTCCTTCGGAGAGGCTGGAGATGAAGGCCCCCAAGGTCTAGGAAGAAGGAAATCCCTGGGAGGGAAATCCATGCACTTAAATGGTGCTTGTGGAAACTCTGACTTCCAAACGCCACTGCTCCCCGTCCCGCTCCTTCCTTCCTGCAGCAGCTGTGGAGCAGCCTGTGGAGCATCACACGGCATCCAGCCAGGGGTCCGAGCCCAGGGTCCAGGCCAGGGTCTGCTGCCCGCCAGCTGTGGGCCTGGGCAAGAGCGCGGTCCCTGCCCGTCTGTGCGCTCTCAGGTTCCTCCTCTTTCTGGGAGCTGCCCTGCTGTGGGAAGCCTGACTGAACCCTGACGCCTCTAAGCCCCTCACACAGGTTCCATGGGAAAATGAGGCTAACCTGGTTTATTTGTTTTATAGCCTGTAAATACTGACTGGTCCTTGTGTCTCAGGAATTCTTTTTAAAAATGCAGTGCACTTTTATTTTTTAAGAAAAACCACAGCAAAATTTAGGGTGGGCCTCAGGGGCCTACAGTTGCCTTCAATTTATGGCTGTGGACAGCAGAAGGGGCTTGACTCTTACTGAATTAAGGCAGAAGAGAGAGGTTCTTCATAAACCCCAAAGAATTCATCTTCTTAGGAGGAGGCACAGGCACAGGGCACAGAAGGGGACAGGCACCCCAGAGCAGTGGGACGGGGCTCCCTGCCTCCCAGCCCCTCCCTGGATGGCCTCCTGCTCCTGTCTGCCCAGCAGCCCTCCGCCTTCTCAGGCGATGTTTATTCATGGCCACACTTGCCTCCGCACAGGCTTATTCCTGCGAACCCTGCCAGGGTTGTTAAGGAACATCTAAAAGGCGTGAGGCCCTGAGCTTTGATCCGGCTGCTTAATTGCCTTTACTAATCACACCAAGATCAAGAGGATAAAAATAGCCTCCAGGGTCGGGCGGAGAGAGTCACCTTGATGGGGTTTTGAAGAGCAGCGAGGAGACAGTTCTGATTCACTCCCGGTGGCGGCCTGAAATCATCACTTTAATTAAATAAACTCACCTTAGCTACTAGAGCTACGCAAACAACTTGACATGAGGCTTTAGATTATTTACTTAGAGAGAAGCAGAAAGAAAATAGGAAGGCACTTCCTGGACAGATTTCAATTGTTTTCATAAGTGCTCTGTCCCCAAGCAAAATGAAACGTTTCTCCCTCCTCTTCTCTCTCCCTGCTCCCTCTTACTCTCCCTCTCTTTTCTCCTCCTCTCTGCTCTCCTCTGTGTCTATTTCTCTCCCTTCCTCTCCCCCTCCCTTTCTTTCTGTCCCTCTCTGCTTCTGTCTCTCTGTCCCCCTCCACCAGCGTTTTATCTTTTTTTTTTTTTTTTTTTTTTTTTTTTTTTTTTTTTTTTTTTTTTTGAGACAGAGTCTCGCGCTGTGTCACCCAGGCTGGAGTGCAGTGGCGTGATCTCGGCTCACTGCAAGCTCCGCCTCCCAGGTTCACGCCATTCTCCTGCCTCAGCCTCCGAGTAGCTGGGACTACAGGCGCCCGCCACCGCGCCCGGCTAGTTTTTTGTATTTTTAGTAGAGACGGGGTTTCACCATGTTAGCCAGGATGGTCTCGATCTCCTGACCTCGTGATCCACCCGCCTCGGCCTCCCAAAGTGCTGGGATTACAGGCTTGAGCCACCGCGCCCGGCCCAGCGTTTTATCTTAAAACAGAATTTTTGATTGAGAGGCTTGTGTGTTCTGAGTATTTGCCTTCTCGTTTAGGGATATTCTCCTGGTCACCTCTCATGGTCTTTAAAGCCTGACTTAAGTCTCCCCCGCTGCAGGAAGGCTTCCAGGATGACCACCATGTCTTTCCAATAAATTTCTTGTCATTTATCTCAGCCCTTGTGCAGTCACCCTTTATAGTTGTAAACCAAAAAGTGCCGGAGACAGGCCTCAATCAGCTCCGAGGTTTATTCTGCCAGCATTCAGAATGTGCCTGGGGAAAAGGAACACGAAACCTCAGGAACAACCTGAGATCTGATTTTTCCAAAGAGGATTTTGATTTAGTACTGAAAGAGGAAAAGCAGGCAGGAGGGGAAGGGGAGGGGGTGTGGTCACATGTCTGAATCCACACGTCGCCCTGGAAAGCAGGGGTACAGGAATCATCCATCATGTATTTGTCTGGTGCTCAGCACATCTTTGCATAAGATAAAGTCAGCAGAAGAGCAGCTCCCCGTGGAGACCCCCGGCCTGCTCTCTGCAGCGATTTGCTCTGGAGCAGAAGGAAAGGCAGAGGCTTGCATGCCTCAGCTCCCAGCTTCGCTTTTCCCTTTGGCAGAATGAACTGGGTCCTGAGATTTTATTTTCCTTTCACCTGACTGATTTTAGGGCTTCATCTGTGTATTTCCTCTTTCCAAATAGGTCTGCGCTGCCTCAGGTCTGAAATGATGTCTTCTCTTTCCTGTTTTCTGAGCGGCTCATTCTGCTGTCAAATAGGCCCTTTCCCCAGGACCCTTCGGGTCCAGGTGAGTGGAGCAGCCTCCCACGTGGGAAGCCCTGAGTTTTCCCCATCTGGGCCTTTCTTTCTGTCCCTGACATCCAGCTGGTCACCAGATCCTGGCGGCTGAAAGTCATTCTCAAGTCCAGCCTCCTTGACCCACCGCTGTACCTCGGCCCACGTTCCTGGACGTCAGTCTCTCACTGAGCGCGATGTGTGGCTCGCGTCTGCGGCTGAGAAATCCTTTCAAACGCATGCCTTCCCCTGTTGTATCCAGCGTAGGATCTGACCCGGCAGGACCTCAGCAAAGACTCGTGGCTGCTTTCAGAGTGGACACCTGCCATCACGTTTTCCTGAGCATTTCCCTATGCTGCCGGCACACTGGGGAGCTCTACTCAACCCACAACGGACTGCAGATCTTTTGGCCGCTGCATTCACAACTTTGTCCCCAGCCGCTCCATGAAAGGCATCCTAGAAGTCTATCGGTCTTCCCACGAGCGTCAAGACTCCCAGATCCCCACGGGCCCTGATACCATCTCTGTCTGAGCAGCTGCCCGTGTGTGCGGGAGCACCCTGCCTGAGGCGGAGGGAGCACAGCATCCGTTCGGAGGTGGGTGAACCTTACGTGTTCTGCACAGGGCTTGAGGTAGGTCTTGGAGAGCAGCCCTGGCCCCTCACCAGGGGACAGTAGGTGGGGTTCTAAATTCTGAGTCATTCATCTCCTCTTCATATGTCTGAATTATTCATACATTCCTTGTGGTTTGGATGCTAGTCTATGAAAATGTAGGCAAATTGTTTATTATGGCATTTACAGGGATTTTGCAAAAAAGTTATCCAGAAACCCTTTAGGTTCAGTGGTTGAATTTAACAAATATCTACTGTGCACCTACTCTATGACAGAAATTGTGATTGGTGTTAAGGACATAAAGATGAATAAGATAATAAGCACCTGCCTTCAGTGTGCTCTGGGGTTAGCAGGGAGAATACACAATCCAGCTGGTCTACAGAGACTGACTTATTATCAACGTTTATCACAGCGTGTGGGAAATAGGAGCTAATCGTATGTCAGATAGTAACATGACCACGCCAAAACCAAACCAAATCAAAACAGGTCAAGAAGCCAAACCAACAAACCAACCCCAGCACCACACAACAGAAACTAACTGAAGTAACATTGAACGTGGAACCTTGACCACAACCCTTGACCTGCAAACAAATATCTGCAAACTCGACTTGTGGGTTTGCTTTCACTTTGGTGCAGGGCAGCAATTCTGTAATGATTTTCTGTCTTGTAGGATTGAGCAAATACAAGATGCCATCAGTGCTGTTGGAAGCCAGGATTCTCGTTTTTGGAAAAGGGAGATTTTCTTTCTTTCTTTTTTTCCTTTTTCCCTCCCTCCCCCTCTGCCTTCCTCCCTCCCTCCTTCCCTTCTTTCTTTCCTTCCTTCCTTCCTTCTTTCCTTCCTTCCTTCCCTCCTTCCTTCCTTCCTTCCCTCCTCCCTTCCTTCCCTCCTCCCTTCCTTCTTCTTTTCTGTCGAAGCACTTACAATCTCCTCACATACTATATAATTTACTTGTTTATCATGTTCCCCATTTGGTGTCTGTCTTCCCCCCGGGGGCAGGGCTGTTTGCTGCTTCATCCAATATGTGCTCATGATCTGAGTACCTGCAATCGTAGGCGTGTGCATATCTAGTGAATGATAGGCAATGATGGTGGAGATGCAGATTAGGACCAAGTCACGGGGAGTACTGGATCATGAGAGTGACCACATTTGGATTTCAGCCTGTTGGAAAATGAGATGATGCTGAAAGTGGTGAATGGGCTGCAAGGTGATGAGAGCTGTAGGCTGGGGCAGTGCACAGGACCTGAGGCAGGGGTGTGGTCGGAGGCTTGGGAATCCAGGGGATTTGTTACAAGTGATGGGAACCTGACTCAAACCAGCCTGAGCAATGAAGACAGTGACCTGTCCAAGGGCACCTTTGGTTTGGGTGTGGCTGTGCCCAGGACCTGCTCACCTGGGAGGAAAGGAGAGGGAGAGCATTAGGACAAATACCTAATGTATGTCATGTTGGCGACTCCGTGAACTCGAGGGCCAAGCCCAGGTCTCCTTGTCTCTAAGAAGGGGTTCAGAAGCTTGACCTTGGTGGGGGTGAGCAGCGAGAGAGCGGGCGTGTGCTGGGCCCAACACATGACTAGTGAGAGGGTTGGTGTGTCCTTGAGCTCACATGTGCCTCCTGCCCTGCACAGGACACTCCCTCCTAGAGCCCAGCCAGCCCGGCAGGAGGGCAGGGCATGTTCAGAGAGGCAGGGGCTGAGTGGATTGAGGGCTGGCCCAAGTCACAGCCAGGGGTGCTCACTGAGGCCTGGTGGGCTGGACTTGGGGCAGAGCACCTAGCCGCTGTCCCTTCCTGGGGTTTGCAAAGCCCATCGTCCCGCAGCGCATCACGCTGTGCTCTGCACCATGTGTGTCTGCACTCAGCTGTGGCCAACACTCAGCCGTGTCCTGGCATCCCCCGGGCAGCACCCAGCAAGACCCAGGCTCTGGGTGGATCTGGATAACCCAAGGGCACACTGGGGAAAGGCTGCCTTCCTCGCTACGGTTCCAAAGCCCAGAGGATGAGTGAGCTCAGCTGTGATTACACAGGACAGGCCACAGAGCCAGTAGAATTTTCAATCAAAAAATTAACATCAATGTATGCTTACCATGGAAAATTTGGAAAACACAGGAAAGAAGAAAAAAAATTAAAATCACCTTTAGTCTTACCAGAGATAACCAATATTAACACATTGGCATATTTCCTTCTAATCATTTCTCAGAAGCCTATGTATGCCTGTGTGTTTTAGAAAATTGGGGATGTACTGTAGATGCTTCTGGGGTTTGCATTTTAAACTTTTTTATATTTCAAGTATTATTCCATCATTTTAAATGGCTGCATTGTATTTTGTCACACATCAGGGTCTATCAGAATTGATTTAACCTTCATCTATGGGCTTTCCAATCTTTCATTGTTTTTCACATTACTAAATGTGGGAGTGTTTGGGGGAATGGAATACGTGACTCAGAGAGGAAGGCAATGAGAAAACATTCTCTGTGTGCTTTTAGCAAAATTCATATCAGCTTAAGAAAGAGTTCTAAATATGGTACACAGCAAGAGACAGAGATTCGTTAGTAAGATGGCTTCTTATCACTCTTTTGAGGGTTTCTGAGACCCCCTTGGAGCGGAGTGAACGGAGGGCAGTTGGCGCAGGGCTCAGGAATGTTCTCTGGAAGGGCCTGGAGTCCTCACCTGAAGGTCGCCTGAACCTTCTCCGGGGCAGCCCCGCCGCAGTGCACACATGTTCTGGGCTTCAGAGGATTAGGACACCGGGTGTCACTTCCCCAAATTTTCTCATCGACAGACCTGTCTTTGGTCTTGGGATTCTATGGGGGCTCCCTAAATCCCGAATTTTTATGCAAATTGTAGCTCTTATGTTCATTTTTCTGTGTAGGCAGCACAATAACAGTCAGCAGATTCTGAAATCAGCCCGTGACTCCCGCATAGAAGAACCCCCATTCAGGCCCTCTTTTACCATGGAGGCAGGGTCACTGGGACGGTGGGTCCAAGCGCTCACATCATGGGGGTAAGTGGGGTGGGGCTGGAGAAGCTTCGGGAAGCATTAAGCTGCTTCTCCCTGAAGCAGTGGAGTTGGGGAGCCGTTCCCAAGAGGGACCCATGGGTGAGCCAAGGAATGCAGGAGGGGGTGCTGTGGGGAGGGGTTATGAGCCAGGGCGTCCAGTACGGGATGTGGGCAGAGCCAGCAGGCCGAGACCCCAGTGGCTTCGAGGACAACCACTGTACTACATCCAGGGACAGATGGGGACCTTGGGGTCCTCACGGGGTATGGGCATTGCGGGAGTTCCGTGCCACGCTGTTCCACACCTGTGTGGCTTCACAAGGGCCTCCTTGTTTCTGGAATTTTCCTCCTGTGCCTTCATGGGTAGGTGGGTACTGGGGTGCCGGATCTCCACTGCAGCCTTTGTAGGGACTGACCAAGCTCCTCCTCCACTGGCTGAGAGACAGGACACAGGGCTGTGCCCAGCTCCTTCCCTCAGCTGGGGGTGCTCGGAGGCTGTCTGGCTCCAGAGCTCCCTGCGGGGTGGCTCCAGGCCTGGCAGGCCCAGGGCAGCTTTATTCCTCCCTCCCTGCACACCTGTTTCCTACTCTTCCTTTAGGGGCTGACTTGACTTCCACGGACCAACATTTATTAAGAACCTACTGTGTGCGTTGAGGTAGGTGGTTCCCTGACCTCCATGGATTAGGCGAGCGGAGGAACAGGCATTCAGACAAAATCCCCGTGAGACGCACTCACTGCTACAGACACCCCAGCGTTTGGTGTGGTGGTGCCGCCTTTTTACTACATTTTATGCACCAAGCACTGGACCGAGGACGCTCCGGGAACGGCATAGCTGGAGAAAGTTAGATGAGGTCAAATTTTGAAAATTGCAGCTCATTTTTATACTCTGACTGCAACAGAAACCCCCTTTCTCTGGCTCATTGGCTGATGAATAGAAAAGTTGTAAAGGTTGGAATGATTTAATAAAAATACATCTATCTTACTTAAATTTCAAACATAAAAAGTACAGTTTCACTTTTCTTTTGAGCGTAGGGTGATTTTGGAGTTGGGTTCACTACTGACTAGGGCTTTCTGCCCCTTCTTGTGTAAATCTCTCTCCTGATTATGATCTGGGACTTCTGCCAGGGTCTCTAAGTGGAATGACTGTGCCAGGGGAGTCCAAATGACTGTGACATCCTTGGGGTTGACAGACACCAACCGACGAGGGCACTAGGGAGCTTTCTGAGTGCTGGAATGTTCTCTGTGTTAAACTGTTTGGCCACAGGATCAGAATTCATCAAGTTGTACAATAAAGACTAGTCATATGTCTTTTATGGCTCATTAAAAGATTTTAAAACAAGGTAGATTGAGAGTTAAAGATAATCTTAGGTGGAATTCTGCCTGACTTTTATGATTGTTTCCATCTTTTACTGGTGTCTCGCCCACACATAATACTGTATCTGGATGTGCATATTTTACGTATTTTTTAGAGACAGAGTCTTGCTCTGTCACCCAGGGTGGCACAATTGCAGCTCGCTGCAGCCTCGAACTCCTGGGCTGGAGTGATCCTCTCATCTCAGCTTCCAGAGCAGCTGGGACCATAGGCAGGTGCCGTCACACCCAATTGAATTTTTTTTTTTTTTTTTTTGTAGAGACAGGGTCTTGCTATGTTGCCCAGGCTGGTTTCAACCTCCTGGCCTCAAACCACCTTCCCACCTTAGCCTCCCAAAGCACTGGGGTGACAGGTTTGAACCACTGCTCCTGGCCCCAGTATATATATTTAGGCATGCTCTTTACTGAATCTTTCCAAAGTAGTTCATCTAAGTTTTCATAGAAACAGTCACTCATTCTTTTTGCACTGTTTCTGCAGTTGCTGTGTTGTTTAATTAGATTCCTTGATTGCAATAGGTTTTAGGAGCAAACATGACTAACTCCTGGGAAACACGTGGGACATGCTGCTCCCAGCCCCTAGCGCTCAGAATCCCCTGGGTATGGGTCTGCCAGCTCTAGGGGGAGCAAGAAGTTCTCTCCCCAGGCCCTGCCGGTCAGGAGCATCTCAGCCCCAAGTGAAGAACCACTGGGGGAGATCTGTTGACTGGTAAATAGCCCCCCATGCTCACTTCTGTAAATCTGGATCTTTACTGTGTGTGTGTTTTAATTTTATGAAACAGCTTTTATGGAAGGGACCAGCATGTCACCTCCTCACCATTGACATGAGTCTCTGACGTCCTCTGCCACCAGAGTGTAGATCACAGACATAGAAGCCGCCAGCTCTCATCCTGGCTTCCCCATTAAACTGCGGTGTGGCCTCAGCTGAGTCACTTCATCTTGCCTCAGTTTATTCATCTATTAAATGGGAATATGAGCATTACACTCTCACAAATGATTGTGGTGAGTATTGATAATAAAACAGGCCTCACCCAGATGGAGCCTGGGCCCAAGGGCTGCCCACTCTGGGCTCCTCAGCATCAGGAGGTCACAGGTGTCTCCAGTGGACCACTGGAGAGCATGAGGGTGCTGATGGAAACAGGCTCTTCTTGTCACTGCACTGCTCCCACCAGGGCCTTCACCAGGAATGAGCTTCAAGGTCAACCAAAGAGGAGAAAGAGTAGAGGGAATGAGGAAGAACATAGAGGACTGTGAGGCAGATCCAGGGACCAATGAGGCACCCAATGCGTCCTCCCCACTGACTGCCTTGGGTGGCGTTGTCCAGTTTCTGAAGGATTCTCTGCAAGGCCTGGCCCCAAAAGGAGGCTTTCTGAATACACTAAAAGATGCTTTCACTGGAAAAAACAGTACTACAGGCAGAGATGCAGCTGTCATATGTGGTATTGTCAGGAGCTGGATTACGTCCCCTCCAATTCGGGTGTTGTAGCCCTAACTACCAGGACCTCAGAATGTAACTGTATTTGAAGATAAGGTCTTTGCAGAGATGATCAAGTTAAAATATCCGAGTCTGGTGGGGAGGAGAACCTGGGGAAATGAAAGGTGATATCTGGATGAGGAAGTTTGTACTGGACAGATGAGGGGGCCCTAGGCCTTGAGAAGTCCCTGTCCAGGAGCTGGGAGCCCCCTTAGGAGGCTCATATGAGAGCGGGGATCCAAGGTCCCAGCTTCACAGGGCCACTTGGGGCAGAAACAGCCCAAGCAACATCATTCCTCACCTGTCAATGCTGGGGGACAAATGAATATTTAAGGGAACATTTACACTAATCTGCAAAGGACAGCTGTGAGGTGGGTAGCGGCTGCCAGGGAAAGTAGGGGATTTGGAGGCTGCTGAGTCAGATGTGATGATGGAGGTCACAGGATCGTTTCTACGAGGCAGTTTGCCTCTGATAAATATTATATAATAAATAATATAAATATTATATGTATATATTATATTTATAATATGATAAAATATAATGTATAATATAATAATATATATTACAAAATATAATATATACTATATTATACTATATATTATATATAATCTATAATCTATATAAAATATAATATATACAATATAATATAGAATATAGAATATATTATATATGTATTATGTATTAGAGGTGATCAAGTTAAAATCTATTATATATGTATTATATAAGATATACCTATATAATTATATTATTATAATATGTAATATATTATATAATACATTATAACAATATATTATATTATATGTTATAATATATTATATTATGTTATATATAAATAATATATTATGTATAATTATTAATATTCTCATCTGCGGTATATTCTTTCTTATCTCCCTCAGATGTTTGAGGACAATATATAAAAATGCACGATTTCAAACCACTGCTGCATTTTTTTTTTTTTTTTGAGACGATGTCCGGCTCTGTCGCCCAGGCTGGAATGCAGTGGCACAATCTCGGCTCATTGCAACCTCGTCCTCCCAGGTTTAAGTGATTCTCCCGCCTCAGCCTCCCAAGTAGCTGGGATTACAGGTACGCACCACCATGCCCAGCTAATTTTTTTTATTTTTAGTAGAGACGGAGTTTTGCCATGTTGGCCAGGCTGGTCTCGAACTCCTGACCTCAGGTGATCTGCTCGCCTTGGCCTCCCAACACTGCTACTTTTAAAATCTTTTCTATTTTCAAGCAGCAGCAGCTGCTGGCAGGTTTTTCTCCAAATGACCTTTATTTTGCGTCTAACAAAGTGGATGGCTTTCTGGGAAAACTCCTGACGTGGGTGCGGGGGAACCAGTCGGGCAGGTCCCTTCTTCCCGCAGGGTCCTTGTTTCTCCCTGCAGTTTGGACACCGCCTGGGAACCAGGCAGTGCCCCCACCGGACACCAGATCCACTTTTCTTGGAAGCCCTTGGGCTTACAGCCTGAACTTGATTTTGTCAGTATTAACGCTGGCAAAGCTGTTTTATTGACTGACAACGTGGAATACAATAAATGTTCAAGACATCTGCACCCAGTAATCGTTTCCTCTGTAGGCAGGTTCCCAAGAAGCCCATGACCGCTCAAGGTCCTCTCGTGACGAGGATGCCACCTGAAACAGTCGGCTGCAGTCGCCGCCGTCCTCCGGCTCCCACTCTACTGGGGTCTCTCTGCTGACCCGGCTTCCCCAGCACCTCTGGTTCTTCCGGGCCCAATGTCTCTCCACTGTCGTCCTCAGTGCCAGCCTGTCTCCCACGCCAGCTTGTAAACTCCAGGGTGGCGACTTTGTCTCATTTTCTTTTGTGTTCTCAGCACCTGACCTGCGCAGCCCGGGAGGCAGCTGTGTGAGAGTGAGGTCTGCTCACATGCCTACCCTGTGATGAGGTGTCCTGCTCACCTGTGGGGTCATGCAGGGCCGCTGCTCCCCTAATGGGATCCCATAAACGGTGCAGAGGTTGTCTCGGGGCCCTGGCAGCCGCAAAGTGGCGCCTCCGCTGAGCGTCACCCAGAGGGCAGCAGTGAAGGAGGGGCCGAGCTCTCCACCTCCTGCTCCCCCTCCTCGTTCTCTAACTTTTCCTGCTGCCGTTCTCTTCCTGGGGCTGGGCCTGAAGCCTGAAACCCCGGCATCATTATCCCTGCAAACTCATCTCTGTAAACGCCCAGGCAGGCGTTCTCCCTCCTCCCAACCACGGACTCCCACTTAATCCAGCTCTTACCTGGGTTCGTGCAGAAACTTCCTAACCGGTGTGTCCAGGAAGCACTTCAGATGTTTTCTCTGCTGCTTCCGGTTATCTTTTAGATCAGAGAGACGGGAGTCAGGCCCCATTTAAACGTCTCCTGGAGCCGAGTGGGAGGGCAGCTCTTGGGCGTTGCCCGGGCTGTTGGCTGAGGGAGCAGGGAGGGGCAGAGACACAATCTGGAGCCCGGGACTCAAACATTGGGTCTAAAGAGCTATGGAGGCCCTGACGGAGCATGTGTTTATGGGGGTTGAATGCAGCCACGATGCCACATTAGAAATCACCAACGAGAAACACTAGACATTAGAAATCACCAACGAGAAACACTAGACATCAAAACTAAGAGCATTTAAAATACCCATTAATTCATTAAAACAATCATAAACCTGTTATATGTCAACGTAAACAGCTTATGACAAACAGCTATATTTTCCAAAACAAAAAGCATTTAGGGGGCGGCGTGGCATTGTCTTCATGTCTGCAGAGCTCTTGAGTGTCTGACTCAGAAGGGTTGGATGTTCCTGCCTGCTCCTGCATTCCACCTGCTTGCAGAGCAAGGAGACAGTTCCGTGCGACACAGACATGCAGCTGGCAAAGTGGGTCCCTCAGGGGGTTTCGGGGATGCCAGGGTCCAGGAGCCTCGCTGAGAGCTTCCAGTATGGTCTCTAAGGTGCTCAGCAGAGCCAGGGCAGTCAGGGAGCTGGGGAGCCGGACTTGGGGGCTGGGTGCCCCCTCCCTCATCCAGAACAGCCCCATTTGTATCAGATACATGTCTCGGGCTCCGAGTCAAACGTTGTGTGTACAATAAAGTGGACACGCCTGCTCTAGGGCCTGGGGCTACACTGGAAAGGTGAAGCTTTGGGATGGGATGGTGGAGGGGAACCACTAGGGCCCTGGGAGATAAGGGCAAGAGGCCTCAGGTGTGCCCAGGTGGGTGAGCCAGGGCGTCTGCAATGCTGCTGGTCCAGTCCCAAAGCCAGCACAGAGGCCCTGCTACCTCCACCTGCTGACCCCAGCTGGACTCCAGGAATTGCTCCTGGCAGCAGCAGGGAGTCCTGTGGAGCCAGGGCACAGAGCCACGTGGTGCAAGGGTGGCTGCTGCCAGGAGTGGAGAGGTGGCGTGCACACGGGTGACCTTGGGTGCACAGGTGCCGTGTGCACACACAAGAGATGGTTGGCCCACGGGATGTTGCTATTCCTCCACCTCCCCAGCGCACTTGGTCCACATACCAGCCCTGCTGCACCTGGTGCCACACCCTTGGGAGCACTGCCGAGGCCCAGAAGTCCTGGGCATGAGTGTGGCCTCCTGACAGGTGGGGCTCTGGCTCTCATCTGGGAGCACAGCAGAAGCTCTTGTCTGGGAGCATGGCTGTCCAAGCCTGTGGAGAGTTGTCCTCCAGAGCCACCTCTTGCTGGAGGCAGAGCGCCTGCAGCAGGATGAGGGCCTCACATCTCAGGGCCTTGGCCTCCCTCGTGCTTACCCCTCCCACAGGCTCCTCTGCCCTTGCCGTCCTCACCTGGACCCTCTCCGAGATCCCCGAGTGCGCATCCCTTCAGGAGCCACTGGCACAGTGTCTGTTTCCTGCCTCGCTTTCCTCTCCAGGGTATCCCCTGCTGCCCTGCATGAGGCTTCTTTACCTGCTGTCTGTTCACCCCGAGGCGGGAGCTTCCTGAAAGCTGGAGCACCGATGGTGCGGTCCCTGCAGAGTCCCCAGCACCCAGTCAAGCCGCTGCGAGGAGGACTTGGGCCTCAGGATGCACGTGTAGCCATGGAGACCCCACGGGGCGGCCCCTCGGATGATCCTGGCCTTCTGGGTGGTCTCTGAGGGTTTGTTTCTTTCTGGGACTTTCTAACAGGAGGCCTTGCTCCTTGCCTCCGACTCAGCCGTGTCTGTGGCTTCCCCAGTGGGTCGGAAGTCACCGCTCATCCGATGCTGGGCGTCCTCCTCCCCAACCTGCACAGCCCCCGGGGCTCCAGAAAATTCCACCTCAGCCTGACAGGGCTCTCCCTCCCCCACCTGCACAGCCCCCAGGGCTCAGCCTGACAGGGCTCTCTCCAGGCTGGTGCGGGTGGGGATAGGCCTGAGAAAGTCTTTTCCGGGTCACAGGCAGCCCTGAGCACACGCTGCGCAATGCACCCACCTGACCCACTGACCTCGACCCTTGACCCCCGACCCCTGACTCTGGGGACACGGGACCCTCCCTTCAGGAGATCTGGCCTCACCTCACTGGCTAGTGGCCCCCAAAAGCAGGAGGAGCCAATGTTCACTCCACAAAGCCCTAGGCCAGAGGCCAGGAAAGGCACCCATAGGGCCTGGGGTGAGCAGGGAGAGGGGCAACTCCATGGTGAGGGCCCTTGGGGATTAACCACCCTCTCCGTGGTGGGTGTGGTGGCTGCCACAGTCCAAGCACAGGAAAGCAGGAGAGGGACGCCCGGCCCCTCATCTGAGTGAGGCAGCCAGGGCCCGAACTGGGGCTGAGCCAGCAGCAGGATCGCCCACCAGCAGCAGAACCCTGATCCCAGACTCGGACACCAAACCTCAAGGGCAACCCCCAGCCTTCCACCCTGTGTCTCCTCCCCACTCCGCTGGGCGGTCCCCCTTCCCTCCTTATCCCTTCCCCTCCCCTCCCTGTCCCTTCCCCTCCCCCTCTTCCCCCAAATCCCCTCCTCTGTCTCCTGCTCCTCCCAGAAGCCTCTTCTCACCCGAGGGCCCTCCTTCAGGCTCTTAGCCCCACAGCCCTCACCAGAAGACCATCCCTGGTTCAAGGCCAGCGCTGGAACACTGGGGTGCTCAAGGGCCCTGGGCCCTGGTGAGGGTGATATGTGCCAGCACACCCTGAGCCACCTGTGCAGAATCCCCCCAACCTCTGGCCACTGAGTCTACCTGGCGTCCTCTGGGGAAGGTGCTGCTGCGTTCCACGGGGTGCTGAGAGAAGGGAAGCCTCCGGGGCCCTCTGCCATCAAGGGGCACATGCAGATTCCCTTAGTTGCACTGACTCCAACCTGAGCACCTACCCTTCCTCACCTGTACCATGAGGTCCCGGAGGGCGGGGGCTGAGGGTCATCCCTGTCCCTCCAGGATCTGTGCTCAGTGCTGCGTGCTCGGCCGTGACTCCTCAGCCATACTCACCGTGCCCAGCTCACCGGACAGACAGGACCCTGGGCTGGGCTTCTTTGCAGGCCTTGTGCTTTGAGCCTAGATCACAGCCCGCAAGGGAAGCTGCCTGTGTACATAACACCCTGGATACCCCGACCTTTGCAGCCATCTGAGAGCCTCAGCCTCACACTCACCCAGGAGATGTCACCACTGTATCTTCTGCGAGCTGGAGTCAGCAGCAGTAGCAGCTTAGAGCTTTAGACCAGCGAGCCACAGTCAGTCCTCCTCAAGGGCCTCTCACCTTGTGTGTTGTGCTAGGGGTCCCCAGAGAAATAGAACCGAAAGGATATATAGGATATATGCATAGAGAGATTGATGATGAGGAATTTTTCATGCCGCTGTGGAGGTAGAGGCTGTCAAGTCCAAAAATCAGCAGTCGGCAAGCTGGAGGCCTGGGTGAGCCACTGGTGTAAGTTCCAGTCTGAGTGCAGAAGACCGACAGCCCGGCTTGAAAACAGGCCGAGAGCACCTTCTCCCTCGCCAATGCTTTTTGTTCTCTTCAGGCCCCCAACTGCTTGGAAGAGGCCCAGCCACACAGGGAGGGCCACCTGCTTTGCTCAGTCCACCGATTCAAATGCTAATCTCATCCAGACACACCCAGAATAATGTTTAACCAAATATCTGGGCACCCTGTGGCCCAGTCGAGCTGACATGTTAGAATGAACGCACACGCTGGTAAAGGCTCCCTGGGCTCCTCCCACTCCCGGGCATCAGGCCTCGTGTGCTCGGTTTTACTGACTCCATTTCACTGATTTTACTGTCTCGAGGACAGTCCTCCGTGGAAGTTCTGTCACTGTGGGTTCTCCGTGAAATTGCCAGCATTTGGCCTGAGTGACCTCCTAGCTCTCTGCTAGCCAATGCTGGTCCCACGGTGCCTCTGAGCATGGCAGGCATGGTGGGGCTGTCCCTCTGCAGCTGCCTGCCAGAGTGTCGGGTCTGAGAGGCCTCGGGCTGCAGGCTGGGAGACGTTGCAGGGAGCTTACCTCCGCTGAGCCTCACCCACAGGATTCTTTGATGGGACCCCACCTCCATGGTCCCAGTTTTAAGGTCATCTGATTGTTTTTATGACTTTACTTTCCCCAGAAATTTGCTTCCAAGCAGGTCCAGCTGAAATCAGCACCTTTTAAAAAGTCAATCCAAATGAAAAACGGTGTTTTATTTTTTAGGTTTTACCACTTGCAAACCTGAGGCCACCCCCTGCTCTGTCCTTCCGGATATGCAACAGCGGAGCCATGAGATGGCCGCAGCGAAGGGGTCTCCGAAACGACCTAGTGCTCCAGGAGTTAAGAAGGAATTACTTAGGCAGATAGCAAGGGTATGGGAGTCCTCCGTCAGGCTTTCCTTTTTAATGAAAAGCAGTCCCAAATCATTTTCTAACAAAGAGCAGCCTGCGAGCTGGGAGCTTGCATGGGTGAACGCCGGCCGGAACTAAAGACTAGACATTTTCATTTATTTATTTTTTTATTTAGAGACAGAGTCTCGCTCTGTTGCCCAGGCTGGAGTTCAGTGGTGTGATCTTGGCTCACTGCGACCTCCACCTCCTGGGTTCAAGCAATTCTCCTGCCTCAGCCTCCCGAGTAGCTGGGATTACAGGCATCTGCCACCACGCCCTGCTAAATTTTGTATTTTTAGTAGAGATGGGGTTTCACCATGTTGGCCAGGCTGGTCTTGAACTGCTGACCTCAGGTGATCCACTCGCCTCAGCCTCCCAAAGTGCTGGGATTACAAGCATGAGCCACCGAGCCCAGCCAGGGCTAGATATTTTCCAGATGGCAGCTCCATCTTCACTTCTCTGCCAGTCATGTGTTCTGTAAGGAGCAGGCAAGATGGCCCCATCAACTGGAAAACCCATTTGCATAATAAGAGCAGCCTTCTCCACGCACTGTGTAAACCTCACACCTGATCGAACCAATCTGTGATCCCTACGTAACTCAGACGCTGCCTCCTCAAATGACTGTACAACACAGTGCATTCACCAGCAGTGGGTCCTTTCTGCTTGGAGACCCCTTCCTCCACAAAGGAAGCTCTTTCTCTTTCTCTCTTCTACCTATTAAACCTCCGCTCCTATACTCCTCCTCTGTGTCCCTGTCCTAAATTTTCCTGGCAGGTGACAACAAATCCCAGGGGATCTACCCCAGACGATGTAGCTGCTTCATTAGGATACTGAGGCCCAGAGAGGAAATGAGAGTCTCAGGACTCATTCCACACCAGCGGGTCCATGGGCCATTCCCTCCGACCCGCCCAACACAAGCTCTTCCCCAGCTGTTTGAAGAAGGGAAGGAAGTGAGAAATAAACGTTAAGCAGATATCAATGTCAGTTGAGATAAACATCAAGCTTTATTGACTTAAGAGGTAAATATTGACAGAACTGAAATGCCAAATCAATATTTACCTCCAGGGATGCTATAGCCTGAATTTGAAGTCGGGCTATGTGCACGTCAACGCATCTCCAAATCCCGACGTCTTCATCAGCAGTATGTGATCATTTCAGCGACGGGCTAAAATTGAAAGGTGTGGTGAGAGATTTCCAGAGGGTCCTCTCATGGAGGGCTGGGGAGAAGTTCATGATCACCATGAGGGGTCATCAGCACAGACGTGGAGGGTCAGCGTCTGAAAACTGCATCACTGGCACAGAATGACCGTGACCGAATTTGCTTCACTTTTTGCTGAGCACTCACCTGACAGAGCATAAGATTCCAGCCAGAAAGGCACTGAGCACCTGTTTGCCAGGCCTTGTCAGCACCTAGCCATGCAGAGCCTGCACCAGCCCTGAGATCAGGAAGCAGAGAATCCATGCCTCTGGCCCGCTTGGCCTCTCAGCCACGGGAAAGACAGCCTTCACTGGGACAATGGCAGTGTTGTTCGTCGTTGGCTTACAAAGAGGAGTTTTAGAAGATGCCAAGGCCAAGAAAAGACTATGAGAGAAAAGAAACCAAAAGTTAAAATCAAGCAATTCTATCCACTAACTTCCTCTGCTATGAATTGGGAAAAGTTGGCCCTGGGCCGTCTTCAAGGGGTGGGCCCGTACCCAGCCTCCAGCAACCTGGAGCCTGTCTGTGAATCTGCTTTGTTCCATCAACTATCCTTGATGGATAAAGACACTCAGGCTAAGGAAGCTGTCCTGCTCCTTCAGATTCCCAGACAGCCTTGTTTTCTGCTTCTATGCCTGGTAAGTTTTCCACTAGAGCAGTGATTCCCAACCTGGCTATACATTAATCAACTGGAGATGCTTAAAAAAAAAAAAAAAAAAAAAAAAGATGCCTCCATCCCACCATCTATTGCATGTGAATGTCAGTGGGGAATTTCCTGGGTGATTCAGTACACAGCCTTGGTTGAGATGAGATCTGACTCTCAGGCGCCCTTATCATGGGATTGGCTGGAGAAGGGGCTCTTTTTCAATGCTCCCGAGCTGTATTTGCAAAGTGTTTTGTGGAAGGTCCTAAAACTCAAAGGGTCTTGTGCTAAAACCAGTCAGCACTGAGAGTTATCTGACACTTATGGAAGAGTTCCAGGGTGAGCACTTGGGTCAGCTGCAGGATGCTTGGATTGGAGGTCACGCCCAAAGAGGGGTCACCTGTGCCTTGTTCAATTCAGTGACCGCCAGGTTAAAGTGAGCATCCTGGGGGCTGCGGTGAACACTGGGGTGTGGGGCCCTCATCGCCTCATGGCAAGAGAGCTGCTCTGCCCAAGGCCATGTGCCCCTCAAGGAGAGGGTCCCACGTGGGGCAGCGCTGCAGACCAGCTGCATGCAGAACTCAGGCAATGGTGGCTAGTTTGATCCTGGTGGCCAGCAGTGAGGATCATCATTAACTGTGATGAATATAACCACACCTTTCTTGGCTTCCATGTCCCGGTCTGTGACATGTTGGGTGACCCCTAATGATCTCCAGTTCCCTTCCTGCTCTGCTGTCACTAGGACTGATCATACCAGTTTCCAGAGAGCGTGGTGACACGGTTGCTGTTGGAAGCAGCCCTGAGTGGCTTGGCCACCATTTCTGAGGGTGGGTCAGGCTTCTGGCCCATAGCAATCCTCTGCCCTCCTGCATAGTCATGCCTGTACATTCACGGAAAAATGTCTGGATGACACGTGACACAGCACTGGGCAATTAGGAGTGAGCCCTGGGGAAGGAGAAGATGGGGAAGGTGGTTTGGGGATTTTTACTCTTCTCCCTACATCTATCTGAGCCTAAGTTTTCTTATCTGTGAAAGAGTTCTGAGATTTTTTGTCACCAGATGTCTTTATAAAGAGTAAATCAGATCACATACAGGTCGGCCTTAGAGATATTGTGGGTTGGGTTCTAGACCATCTCAATAAAGTGAATACAGCAATATAGTGAGTCACACAAAATTTTTAGTTTCCCAGTGCATATAAAAGTTATGCTTATACTACCTGTAGTCTATTAAGTATGTGATAACAAGATGTCACTCCAATGTCTCCGGACATTGTCAAATGTCCACAAAGAGTCTGTGTCCAGCAAGGCTGTGGAAGTCAGACCTAGGACAGGAAGTAAGGTGTGCAGTGTTGTTAAATATCTATACCTGAAATGGATATTTAAGTCTATGAACTGCTTTATTTATATTCTCAACTCTAATATTTAATGTTTGCACTATTGTTGTTTCCCCGAAATTCTGTAATTCACTTTGTATTTCCCTCTGACTCAAAAGTTGATTAATAAGGAATCATACAATGTATAGGTCGAGGCCCTTTTAGTTTTGTGACTTTCTTGTCAATTTCTAGTTTTATTGCATTGTGATTAAAAAATGTTTTCTGCATTATCTCTCCACTTTAGAATTAATGGAAGTTATTTGTGTGGTTTATTATTTAGTTAATTTTGCAAGTGTCCCATGGTCACTTGGAAAGACAATATAGTCTATGTTTTTAGGATTTAAAGTTTAGCATATATCCCTCAGGCATACTAAATTGATCATGTCATTTTTGTCTTTTATATTGTTACTCCCTTTTGTACATTTGCTCCAGTCTGGACTGAGAGAATTTGCATTTTTCTATAACTGACCACTTGTGCCAGCCAAGATGGAATAAGTGCACTGCTGTCTACTGTCCCACTGGAAATGTGAAAACTCTGGGGGGAACATAAGGAACAACTCCCTGAGCCCTCTAAAAAGTAAGTAATGACAAAAGGATTGGCAACTAATGTCAAAACTTGATAATAACCCCAAATGGGGGTGAGTTTTGCCTTTTCCCTCTTTCTTTGTCTCTTATCTCTGACCTGAGGGTGGGTTGAATCTCAGAACTGTGCAGTGGGCCCAGAAGACAAAAATCTGGGATAAAACCTCTCTTTCCAGCCAAAGGACCAGGAAAAGGGACCCCTGCATGCAGGGAGTGTGGGGGAAGTTTTCACCACCCCTTTTTTTTCCTCTCTTGATCCTGACCCAAGGGCAGTTCCACCTGTGGAGCTATACCACTATGCTGCTGGTCCTGGTGCTGGAAGCCCTGAAACTTTGATGAAAGACCCAACTCTCCAACCAGAGGAACTGGAAAAGGAGTGGGGTGAATCCCTGTTTATTTCTTCCTCTTTACTGTTGCCACTTGGCTCCAAAGATGGCCCCAGTCATGTGGAACTACATAATAGCACAAATAATTAAAAACCTAAGAAAAACCTGATGTTCCAGACAGAAAAAAACTGGAAAAAGGGCTCATTGTTTTAAAGATGTGGGGATAATCCCTGTTAATTTTTTTGTCCTTTCTTTTGCCACTGTATTCCTAAGGTAGTCCTAGTCATGCAGAGTTGCATGGCAGTGCAGGAAGCTAAATCTTGGAGATAACACTATCTTTCTGTCCAGAAGAACCAGGAAAGGAGGCGCCTGAATGCCAAAAATTGTGAGAGATATCCTGGAAATTGTCAGTGAACTTGAAGGTTAATCAATAGGAATTACACAGCCTGCAGATTGAGAGAAAAATGAGATTAAAAAAACAAAAACAGAGCCTCAAGCACCTGTGAAACAATATCAAAAAGTCTAATACTCTTATTATTGGAGTCTCGGAAGAAGAGGAGGAGGATACTGGTGCAGAAAAATATTGAAGAAATAATGGTTGTAAACTTCCCAGACTTGATGAAAAACATATGTATAAGTTCAAGAAGGTTAACAAACTCTAAACAAGATAAACTTTAAAAAATGCATTGTAAATGAAAATCAAAGGTAAAGGAAAGACAATTAAAAGCAGCCAGATTAAAACAGTATACTATGTATCAGAGAACAGTACTTTGGATAATTGCAAATTTCTCATCATAAATTATGGAAGCAGGAAGATGGTGGAACAACATCTGTAAATTACTGAAAGGAAATGATTGTCAACCCAGAATTCTATATCTAGCAAAAATATCTTAGAAATGACAGTGAAATAAAGACATACTCAGATTAAGGGAAAGTAAGAGAATGTGTCACTAACAGACCTACAAAAGAAATGCTTAGCCAAGTTCTTCAGGAAGAAGGAAAAATGATCTGGAGGAACACTTGGAACTTCAAGAATGACATTAGAGCAACAGAAATGGTAAATACCAGGTAAATATAATGAATTCTTTTTCTCTTCTTAAAATATTTAAACTGTATCTGACTGTTGAAAGCAAATATTGTAACATTTTCTGGGTATAATTATTATTTAGATGCGGTACATATGACAACTACAACATAAAGAGGGGAGGATAAATGAACCAATAGAGTTGCAAGCCTTCTATAGTTTACTTGAAATGGTAAGATATTAATTCTAAGTGGACTATAAAATGTTAAATGTATGTATTGTAATCCCTAGAGAAACTACTAATAAACGAATACAAAAAGAAACAGCCAGAAAGGACAATGGATTATTTAAAATGGAATAAAAAATATATTCAAATAACCCAAGGAAGGCAGGACCATGAGAAGAGGGTAACACAAAGCAAAAGAAATGAACAAAATCTCCTGTAAATCATGTATTTTGCCTATTTTCTTTGTCTCCTCTGTAATTTCTGCTTTTTGAAAGCCTCTTTTACAATACTTAGTCTGTTGATATTCATGACTGCTAATTTTTTTTTTGTAAATTATGAGGCAAAAATGATTCAAAGTACCTTGAAGTTATTTCATTTAATGTTTTTGTTTGGCTGAAAAACTACCTTGATTCATACAAGGACTGAGACCCCTGCTTTTGCTGTGCCTGTGCTTTGAGTTTCAACCTTTTAAAATAACTATGTTTTGGGTGAATCTCTTGAACACAATCATGGAGTTTTACTTGATTCCTGATTGTACTAGGCATCCTGCAAAACGGCCCTCAATAATCCTTATTTCCTGGTCTTCACACCCTTATGTAGTCCCCCTATGATGAAGAAGAACTGGTCTGTGTGACCAACAGAATATGACAGAATTGACGGTGTGTTGCTCCTGAGGTGAGGATATTAAAAGCACTGCAGCTTCTCCATGGAACTCTTGGGTTCTTCATTCTGGGGAGAGCAAGATGCCATGTCAATGAGGACACTCCAAAAAACCGTGGAGAGGCTCATGTGGAGAGAAAGCAACCTGCCAACCAGGTGAGTGAGCCACCTTAGAAGTGAGTCCTCCAGTCCAGTCTTTGAGAGTTGCAGGTCCGCAGGGAACTGACTGCAGCCTCAGGAGACACCTGAGCCACAGCCACCTACCAATCCCTTTTAATCCCTTTCTGAGTACCTGACCCGTAGAGACTGTGAGATGCAACATAACGATTGTTGCTTCCAGCCACTAAGTTCAATGCTGGTTTGTTACACAGCAACATATATTTAACACGATAATACAATTTAGAAGTGTCTTCCATTTTAATAGGTGAGTTAAATTCTCAAACATTGGTATCTCTCTAGATTCCTCAAGTCTTTATATTTCTATATAGCTATGTCTCTCTCTCTATATATATAGATTCCTCAAAAAATCATATATTTAAACAGCAGTTTCCACAAATGTATATACATACATATATCCTCATATAGATAGTGTATACCGATTATCTTTTACTATATAGATTATATATATATAATCTGCTATGTGGTCTTTTCCTATAAATCTTTTAAATGTTAATTATTTTGAAATTAAGAATGTTTGTATTGTGTTCAAGTAGCTTTCTTTAGACTTATACCACTTTGTACATTTTTCTCATTCTTTAGGCAGTATCTGTTGGTTTCCTATGTTGAGTAACAATAAAATAATTCCTCTTCTCCTCTTCCTCCCTTTTCTGCTCCTGCATAACCTAGTGTTAATTTTAATTATCTTTCTTAGTGCGTATTGCTTTTGTACAATTATATATTCTTATGTAATTCTTTTGATTGATTGGTCTGCTTTAATGGAATCTTTTGCTTTCCAGCTATGACAATGAAGAAGAGAGTGTTAATTTATGTTCCGCTGTATTTTTCCTTTTAATTTTTGTTGGCTTATGGTTTCTGCATTGTCAAAGCATGAAACATTTATATTCTGTGCTTTCGCTATCACCCTCTCTATTTCTGGCTGACATATGCAATTAAATACATTCAATGTTCTTGTTGCTAATTCTTTTGCCTAAGTTTTTCCACTTTGCTCTTGGTTCTTGCTTATCCTCTAGGAGTTCCCTCATGAAAGATTTATGTGCAAAATGTTTTCTGAAGTTCCTTTTTATTCCAAACAATTTGTCTGTGACCTTTATACATCAAAGACAGTTGGACTGGATAGAGAATCATTTACTCCACTGTATCGTGCTATTGAATGTGGTCTCAAGTTCATTGAGGTGAAGAAGTCTGGTGTTAATCTGATTTTTTCCTTCATGAGTAGTTTGATCTTTTTGTCTGGATGCCTAAAGAACTTTTCCTTTCTATTTAAACTCCATTAACTTAAGACATTTCAAAATCAATTTTATTTTTTATATTTGAGGTTTACAGCATAATGCTAGAAATACATATTGTTAGTAAAATGCTTACTGTAGTGAAGCAAATGCAGGCACATTTCATTTTATTGTGTTTCACCTTTATTGTTCTTCATGGACATTTATTTTTTTACAAATTGAAGGTTTGTGACAACCCTACATTGAGCGAGTCTATCAGCACCATTTTTCCAACAACATGTGCTCACTTCATGTATCTGTCACACTTTGGTATTTCTTGCGATATTTCAAACTCTCTCATTACTCTTATAGTGACCTGTGACTGGTGATCTTTGATGTCATTATTGTAATTGTTTGGTGTCACCACAAACCATGTCTATCTAAGAGAGTGAACTTAATCAATAAATACTGTGTGTCCTGACCGCTCCACTGACCAGCTTTTCCTCCATCTCTCTCCCTCTCCTTGGTCCTCCCTATTCCTTGACACACAATAATATAGAAATTAGGCCAATTAGTTACCAAACAATGGCCTCTAAGTGTTCAGGTGAAATAAAGAGTCACATGTCTCCCACTTGCAATCAAAAGCTAGAAATGATTTTGCTTAGTGAGAAAGGCATGTCAAAAGTCAAGAGAGGTTGAAAACCAGGCCTCTTGGGCCATCCAGTCAAGTTGTGAATGGAAACAAAAACATTTTTGAAGGAAAGTAAAAGTGTTCCTTTTGTAACACATGAATAGTAAGAAAGTAAAACTGCCTTACTGCGGATATGGAGAAAGTTTGAGTGGTCTGGATAGAATATTAAACCAGCCACAACATTCCCTTCAGACAAAACCTAATGCAGAGCAAAGCCTCAACTTTCTTCAGTTCTATGAAGACTGAGAGAGGAGAGGAAGCTTCAGAAGAAAAGTTGGAAACTCCAGAGGTTGGTTCATAATGTTTAAGAAAAGAAGACATCTCCATAATATAATAGTATAACATGAAGCGGCGACTGCTGATGGAGAAGCTGCAGCAAGTTCTCCAGAAGATCTAAGATCATTGATGAAAGGGGCTCCACTAAACAACAGATTTTCAATGCAGACATAATAGCAAGGAAGGACATGCCATCTAGGACTTTCCTGGCTAGAGAGGAGAAGTCAATGCCTGGCTTCAAATCTTCAAAGAACAGGCTGACTCCCTTGTTAGGGGTCGATGCAGCTGGTGACTGTAAGTTGAAGCTGATGCTCATTTACCATTCTGTAAATCCTAAGATTCTCAAGAATTGTGCTTTATCTACTCTGTATGTGCTCTGTAAATGGAAAAACAAAGATGACGACAGTACATTTGTTTAGAGAACATGGTTTGCTGAATATTTTAAGCCTACTGTTGAGACCTACTGCTCAGAAAAAAGGCTCCTTTCAAGATATTACCACTTATTGACAATGCACTGGTCAGCCAAGAGCTCTGCTAGAGATGTACAAGGAGATGACTGTTGTTTTCATGCTGGCTACCACAACACCCATTCTGCAGCCCATGGATCAAGAAATAATTTCAACTTTCAAGTCTTATTATTTAAAAAACACATTTTGTAAGGTTGTAGGTATCATAGATAGTAATTCCTCTGATGGATTTGGGAAAAGTAAATTGAAAACCATCTTGGGCCGGGCATGGTGGCTCAAGCCTGTAATCCTAGCACTTTGGGAGGCTGAGACAGGCGGATCACGAGGTCAGGAGATCGAGACCATCCTGGCTAACACAGTGAAACCCCGTCTCTACCAAAAAATACAAAAAAACTAGCCGGGCGTGGTGGTGGACACCTGTAGTCCCAGCTACTAGGGAGGCTGAGGCAGGAGAATGGCATAAACCCGAGAGGCGGAGCTTGCAGTGAGCTGAGATCACGCCACTGCACTCCAGTCTGGGCAACAGAGTGAGACTCTGTCTCAAAAAAAAAAAAAAAAAAAAAAAGAAAACCATCTTGAAAGGATTCACCATCCTAGATGCCATTAAGAACACTCATATTCATGGGAGGAGGTCAAAATATCAACATTACTGGGAACTTGGAAGAAGTTAATTCCAACCCTTATGGATGACCTTGAGGGGTTCAAGTCTTCAGTGAGGAAGTCCTTGCAGATATAGTGGGAAGAGCAAAAGAACTAGAATTAGAAGTAGAGCCTGAAGATGTGACTGAATTGCTGCAATCTTATGATAATACTTGAATGAATGAGGAGTTACTTCTTATGGAGTTACTTCTTATGGATGAGCAAAGAAAGTGGTTTATTTATTTTAATTTTTTTTTTTTTTTTTTTGAGACAGAGTCTCACTCTGTCACCCAGGCTGGAGTGCAGTGGTATGATCTCGGCTCACTGCAAGCTCCACCTCCCGGGTTCACACCATTCTTCTGCCTCAGCCTCCCAAGTAGCTGGGACTACAGGTGCCCGCCACCACGCCTGGCTAATTTTTTTGTATTTTTAGTAGAGATGGGGTTTCACCATGTTAGCCAGGATGGTCTCGATCTCCTGACCTCGTGATCCACCCGCCTCAGCCTCCCAAAGTGCTGGGATTACAGGCGTGAGCCACCGCACCCTGATAGAAAGTGGTTTCTTGAGATGGAATCTACCCTGGTGAAGAGGCTGTGAATATTGTTGAAATGACAACAAATAATTTAGAATATGCCATAAACTTAGCTGATAAACCACTGACAGAGTTTGAGAGGATCGACTTCAATTTTGAAGGAAGTTCTGCTGTGGGGAAAATGCTATCAAATGGCACTGCATGCTATAGAGAGCTCTTTGGTGAAAGGAAGAGCCAATTAACATGACAGACTTCATCGTGTTATTTTAGGAAATTGCTACAGTTGCCTCAGTCGTCAGCAACCATCACCCTGGTCAGGCAGTAGCCATCAACATCGAGTCAAAACCTTTCACCAGCAAAAAGATTGTGACTCACTGAAGGCTCAGACGATTGTTGGCACTTTTTAGTAATAAAGCATTTTTAAATTAAGTAATGTACTTTTTTTTTTTTTTTTTTTGAGGTGGAGTCTCTTTCTGTCACCCAGGCTAGAGTGCAGTGGTGCGATCTTGGCTCACTGCAACCTCCACCTCCCGGGTTCAAGTGATTCTCCTGCCTCAGCCTCCTGAGTAGCTGGTACTACAGGTGTGTGCCACCATGCCTGGCTAATTTTTTTGTATTTTTAGTAGTGTCAGGGTTTCACCATGTTAGCCAGGATGGTCTCGATCTCCTGACCTTGTGATCTGCCTGCCTCGGCCTCCCAAAGTGCTGGGATTACAGGCATGAGCCACCACACCTGGCCCTAAGTGATGTACTTTTAAAAAACATAATGCTAATGCACACTTAGTAGAATGCAATACAGTATAAATGTAACTTTTATTAATATATGCACTGAGAAACCAAAAAATTTGTGTGACTTGCTGTATTGTGATATTTGCTTTATTGTGGTGGTCTGGAATGAAACCATATTCCTTATGTCTGCCTATAAACTTTTCTATCATCTCACATAGTTATTTGTGTGTGTGTGACAAGAACAACTAAAATCTACTTATCTAACAAAAATTCCAGTAACAATATGATTTGATTAACTCTAGTCCTCACGTTGTACATTAAGTCCTAGACTTGTTCATCTCACGTATCCACTACTTGGTATTCTTCGATCTATTAACTTTTCTGAGTTGTGTTACTGTTGACTAACCAATTTTCTCTCACACATGCAGATTCTATTTTTTTTCATTTCAGAAAATTTTATTTTAAAATTTTGTTCTAATATTTAAATAAGCATCAAAATGTTGGTTAAAATATTTGTCTAGGGTTTTGATTTTCTTCTTCAGAGACTCTGATTATGTATACGTTGGCTCCCTTTTACTGTCTTTTCCAGCTATCATTTTTGTTTCTTGCTGTTTCTTGTATGTATCGTTTTCATCTTTTCCCTATGTATCTCTGTTTCAGTTTATCCACTTCTTTCATGTTCTATAATTTAGTCATCAGTTAAAAATTGTTGTTTGATTATTTTTCTTTTTTTACTTTATTATTTCAATAGTTTTTGGGGTGCACATGGTTTTTGGTAACATGGATGAACTGTATAGTGGTAAAGTCTGAGATTTTAGTGCACCTGTCACCCAAGTAGCGTATAACCAAGTATGTGATTTTTTAATTCCTCCCTCCCCACCCTCTCTCCCTCTTCTGAGTCTCCAAAATCCATTACATCACTCTGTATGCCTTCGCATACCCGTATCTTAGCTCCCAATTATGAGTGAGAACATACAGTTTTTTGTGTTCTTTTCCTGAGTTACTTCACTTAGAATAATGGCCTACAGCTCCATCCAATTTGCTGCAAAATATACTATTTTGTTCTTTTTTATGACTGAATAGTATTCCATGGTGAATGTATAACACATTTTCTTTATCCACTCATTGGTCAATGGACACTTAGGTTGGTTCCATAGCTTCGCAATGGTGAATTGTGCTGCAAATAGTCATGCAGGTATCTTTTACATATATTTTTCTTAAAAATATATTTTTTCTTATTTTTCTTGGGGTAGATACCCAGTAGTGGGATTGCTGGGAAAAAAATGGTAGTTCTGTTTTTAGTTCTTTAAGAAATCTCCATAATGTTTTCTTTGAGGTTGTACTAATCTATATTTCTACTAGCAGTATATGATCATTTCACCACATCTGCTCCAATATCTGTTGTTTTTTGACTTTTTAATAAAGGCCATTCTTGCAGAAGTAAGGTGGTATCTCATTGTGGTTTTAATTTACATTTCCCTGATGAGCATTTTTTTCATGAGTTTTTGGCTATTTGTGTATCTTCTTTTGAAAAATGTCTGTTCATGCCTTTTGCCCACTTTTTAAGGAGATTATTTGCTTTTTTCTTTCTGATTTGTTTGAGTGCCTTGTAGGTTCTGGATATTAGTCATTTGTCAGATGCATAGGTTGGAAATATTTTCTCCCATTCTGTGGGTTGCCTGTTTTCTCTGATGATTATTTCTTTTGCTGCACAGAAGCTTTTCAGTTTAATTAGGTCCCATTTACTTATTTTTGTTTTAGTTGCATTTGACTTTGGGGTCTTCATCATGAATTCTTTGCCCAGGCCAATGTCCAGAAAAGTTAAAAGTTTTTCCTTGGTTATCTTCTAGAATTTTTATGGTTTCAGGTCTTGGATTTAAGTCTTTGTTCCATCTTTAGTTGATTTTTGTAATAAGGTAAGAGATAGGGAACTTGTTTCATTCTTCTATATGTGGCTTGCCAATTATCCCAGCACCGTTTATTAAATAGAATGTCATTTTCTCAATTTATATTTTTGTATGCTTTGTCAAAGATCAGTTGGTTGTAGGTGTTGGGTTTTATTTACAGGTTCTCTATTCTGTTCCATTGGTCTCTGTGTCTACTTTTATACCAGCATCATGCTGTTTTGGTAACGATAGCTTTGTAGCATAATTTGAAGTCTGATAATGTGATGCCTCTAGATTTGTTCTTTTTGCTTAGGATTGCTTTGGCTACTTGTGCTCTTTGTTAGTTCTATACACATTTTAGAATTGTTTTTCCTAATTCCGTGAGAAATGATGTTGGTTTTTGATAGACATTGCACTGATTTTGTAGATTTCTTTGGGCAATATGGTCATTTTCATGATGTTGATTTTCATTATTTTTCTTTTTCTACCAGTTTCTTTCTGGTATAATTCCTATTGTCTCACTATCTCTTTGTATATTTGTCTCTGAATTTGTACATTTCTGCTTGTCTCTTACTTCATTCCTTATTTTGTATCAATAATTTTTAAAAACTCGTGTAGGAATATTGGGTTACCATTCTCATCTAGTTTGTGTTATCACTTTTTATGTTGAGTTTTTATTATTTGTAAGAAAAAAATGCTGCTTTATCATCTTTTTTTTCTTATAATGTCTTAGAAAAGATGCTCTGTACTTTCTAGTTTTTAAATTCATATTTGAAAGAGGTGGATTTTCCTAGATTGGAAAGAGGAGTTTCCTGTGAGGTAGGAAGTGCCATGGTGGCTTACTGAAGCCACACCTCCTGGACTCCTGCTTCTCTTCCATAATGTTGGTCTCCATGGTTTCCATGAGGGGAGCTTTGAAGATTCAAAACTAAGCTGCCACCGTATTCCCAGGAGAACAGGAGCCCTGTTTATTAAATCTGAAGGTCCCTCTGCATTCCCTTGGGTCTTCCACTTCTTTTTGCATAAAGCATGACAGACAGGTATGGCTGAGCCTTGCCATGGCCTCTGCCCCATCCCTAGCCCATCTTGTTCTCTTTCTAGTTAAAGATTTCTATTTTCTTAAATCAAATTGGAACTTCTCAGGGTTCTCCAAGGGGTTTTTGCTCCAACACTATGACAAGTGGTGGGGGAATGTGCCTTTGGTCATGGATGTCAGCTCTTGCTGGGTGCTCCTGAGTCTCTGGTCACCGGCGCTGCTCTCCTGGGCCTTGCCTGGGGTCCATCTCTAGCAAGGCTGGCTGCCATCATTGAGCATATGTTCTTGTCCCTGACGGCTCACAGGTGTCTTTTTTCCCCCCTGGAGGATCCCCTTTGCTTTCTGGACCCTGATTACTCTCCAGTTATTCCCCTGTCCATGCACACCTACGACAAGACTCTCATTTGCGAAAGCCAGGAAGCGCAGTTAACTGGCCCGCCATAGACATCCTCTTGGGCAAGCCAGCATGATGCCTGGCTGTGTGCTGGAGCTGGAAACATAAAAGGGGAGGAAAAAACTATAAACTAACAGCAAAAATGGTTTTGTCACGTTCTTCTATTTATGTTCAGATTGTGTGTTTCAGTTTACAGATAGCTAATATACGTTATTAAATAATGTAAAAACATAACTGCATTATTTATTTAAAGTCTGTCATGCTCATCAAGTGGTTTAATCTTCATTCTAAGGATGGGGAAATGGTTTTGGAAAAGTCAGTTAGTTGCCTCCTGCATCCTCCAATACTGGAGAAAAGATCAGACGCTGCCTGTAGAAATCCAGAGTTGATAAAAGCTGCCCAGAGACAACACTGACATCAAAGGCAGCCAACAGGAAGTCACCACCTTTCGTGAGAAATCAGAGCTACCCAGGCAAAAGAGAGAAGGAACATTCTAGACAAAGGTGCAGCTCCAGATGTGAGAATTCAAAGAGTGAAAGAACAACCAACCAAAAAACAAACAAAGAAACAAACGAAAAACAAATGAAAACCAGTGCACAGTGTTGTCTTTAATAGTAAAAAGCTGGAAACTAAATGTTAGAGAAGTCATTGACTACATTCATTATTGTTCAATCATAGGATGGAATTCTATGCAGTATTTAACACAATGCTCTAAGAAAAATGTGAATCACATTGAAAAAGATCATACACATTACATTGTCACATCATAAAGCATTTATGATTATATGCAGTATGATTCCAAATAAGTGAATGCCTTATATGTGGAAAGAGAAAAAGAAAGAAAGAGGAGGCGGCAGAGGAGGCAAGGGTTGCAAAATCATGTGAAAAGTCACTTTACAAGGTGACTTTATCCTTTTTAATTTTTGATTGTATGTGCTTTTCTAAATGACTAAAAAGTAAATGTAAACTTATGCTCCTTCAATGTCTCATTCACTAGGATTTAAGGCAGGGATTTCCCTTGTAACCACAGCAGAGCCTCAGGTGTGGACCTTGCTAATGTCTTCCTACATCAGCAGAGTCTGCGGCTTGGAAAGCGTGGCCCCTCCTGCAGGTCCCAGGGCTGGCGACATCCTCCAGGAGTTGACAGCAGGCAGTACACACAGGTGCCGGGCTGAGCACCAGGGAGTGATGCTCCAAATGCCCGCACAACCTCTCCTGGGACTCTGGCCACAAAGAGAAAAACGTGGAATTTGGAACAAAAACCCAGTTTCCAAACCCAGCTCTGCTGTTGCTTTATTCTCTTGGGAAGTCAGCAGGCTTCCTTGAGCCCCATCTATAAAGTGGGCCTAATAATATCTGCCACTTCCTGTCTTAGATGTTACGCTTGATCCAACAAGCAAATGTACATGAAAGTGCTTTGTCAATCCCTATAGCAGACCCAATGTGATTGTTATCTCAGTGTCGCTAAGTCTACAGTTCTCCTTTGGTCTTTCCACTAAATTGGCAGCTTTATGGGGTGACTAAGTCTCTGTCATGAGAGCTTTGTTGAGGGAGGCCTTGTGTGTTCTGCACCCAAACGCAGACCTTCACATTTGTCCCTGTAAATTAATACCTTGTTGGTCATAGCCTACTTTAAGTGTCTCTCCAAGCTTTGTTCAGTTTGAAAATGTCATTAATTTTGTCACCAAATTTTTGCCTGGGTTATTCATAAAATGTTGGCCCCTTCTGGGTCCAGGACAGAGTTCTCCTTGAACCTCAGGTTAGCCATGGCTAACCTGAGATGATTATTCTGCATGGGACACAACCTTGTAACCAATTTCAAGTCAGTGCAGTTGCTTCTGGGGTCTTCCTCGCTGCCCCGCCCACCTGTCTTGGTTCCTTTTTCTGCTTTACTCCTGTGGTTGTGACACTCACCAAGTGTGTGACGTGGAGGCTGATTGAGGTTTCTATTTTGCATCATCTTCAACTGCAAAATGGGGACTGATCCTGGCATCTGTTTCACATCAGCCAGTGGATTAACATGTTCATGACAGGTAAAGCCCCTATGCCAGGCTTCCTCAGCTTCTGCCCCATTGACACTTTGAGCCTGGTGATTCTCTGTGGCAGGGGCTGTCCTGCACCTTGCAGGAAGTTTAGTAGCATCCCTGGTCTCCATTCATTCACTGATGCCAGCAGCACCCTCCACACCCCTCCCCAGCTGAGAAAATCCAAACTTCCCCAGACATGGCCAAGCTTGTCCAGGGGGACGAGACCTCCCTGGATGAGAAGCACTGACCTGGACAGCAAAGCACAGGTTTGTGCTGTGTGTGTGTTCGCTGCCGCCTGCGTGTCCCAGCTCTGTCTTGACGGCATGGAACATGGAGGTGTATCCTCCTCCCGGAGTTCTCAGGATGATTAGGACGCCCCACGTTCCCAGGCTTTCTGCGAGGCTGTCATGACTGCACAAACATCCTGCAAAGTTGCAGGTTTCAGCGCCCGCAGCACCCCGATCCATTGCCCCTCAGACCCTGCTCAGGGGCAATCCCACCCCTAATGAGGGCAGAGGAGGTGGAGGAGGCACTGGATATAAAGCTGCTGTGTAACACACAAAGCACTGTTCAGAAATCAGTGTTACTATCTCACCCTGGATGGCACAGAGTGGATTTAGGAGCAAAGACAAATTGCTTGGCTCTTACGACTCTGACCTCTGGATCATATTTGCTTCTCTGTAAACAATGCAGATTGTCCTGCAAGCTGTTTACAGCTGAGAATAAGCAGAGGGCAAAGCAGCCTCCTTCAACCATGGCTGCTGCATCCTTAACCAATGGTAACACCTTCCTCACAGAACGCTGAGAAAGAAATTAGGCACTGGTTAAATTGTAAAGCACTGAACAAAGTATAGGCTGGTATACTGATAATGATGCACAACTCTGTAGCTCTGGGGTTAGTTCTCAAAAAGTACCTTCAAACTTTCTGATTAATAATAGCACTGTCCCACTAAGAACTTAGCCTCCTTACCAGATGCACACTGGAGAAAGTGTGTTCAAAGGATTCACTATCGCTTGTTGGCTATGCCATGCATTATAGATCATGCCCCAACTGGTTTTAATACGACCTTATTCGCCTCTCCAAATTCTTTATAAATAAAGGATGATGCAGTTAAAAGAAGGAGTAACAATGAACCGTGCATCAGATGTGGGGTGAACAAGCAGGCCCAGGCCCCACTATGGGGTGATTCAACTCAAGAGAGTGGGAGGAGGATGGAAGGGAACAGGGAATGTGGCTTCTGCACCATCCCCTCCACAGCTCAGTGTCTGCCCCCATGCCATTCTAGTTTTGCAATTTCACCTTCATGAGTCTGTCTCTTTGTGTGATTTTGAAGCTGTTCTGTGGATACTATCATTGCAGTATCTTCTTTCATTTCCTTCTCCGGAAATTAATAAGATTTGCTTCTTAAAAATAAACCTGAAAGAGTGAGACGAGATTGCGCCACTGCACTCCAGCCTGAGCGTCAGAGTGAGACTTCATCTCAAAAAGAAAAAATAAAAATTAAAAAAAAAAAACCTGAAAGAAAGCAATTTTACGTATGTGTTAAGTTATGCTCTAGATTTAGAGCTTGTTCCACACATTCCTGTTCTGAAAGGGTCCCAGGCACTGAAAACTCTTGGTTGTAGGGTTGAGGATGTGGAGAAGGGACCTGCTGAGCTCTGAGGATGGTCTGTGGTTGGAAACCGGGGTCAGTGCTCACAGAAGCAGCCCCACATACCCCGTCCGGGTGGGTGCTTTGCCATCTTCTCCTGGGGAGAATGGGCTCCTTCCCCTCCCCTGGTGTTGGGGCTGGCCCTGAAGCTTGCTCAGGGGTGGGAGGGACGACGCTGGGTAACTTCCTCTTCAAATGCCTGGAGCTCCTGCTTTCCTGTCCTGGGAAGTGTCCTCTTGGAGGCCAGCACCTTTGTGAAGTCTGACTGCTGGGACCGCCATGCTGGGAGGCAGCCCAAGTGCAACGCAGAGACGTGGGGGAGGGCGGGGATGTGTGTCCAGTTGCCCTGCGGTTCCAACCATCTCAGCTTAGGCATGTGAGGGAAGGTATTCGCATCCTGGGGTAGCTGCAACAAATCACCATAAACTAGGTGGCTGAGAACAACAGGAATATCTCCTCTTGCTGTTCTGCAGTCCCGAGGTCTGGAATCAAGGTGCCAGCAGGTCCCACTTCCTCCAGAGGCCCTGGAGAGAATCTGTCTTTGTCTCCTGGTGGCTGCTGAGATTCCTTGGTTTGTGGCTGCATCCCCCAGTCTCTGCCTCCATCTTCAAGAACCTTGTCTGTCCTCTGTGGTGCTTCTGATCTCCCTCTGTCTCCTGTCTTATGGGGACACATGTGACTATACCTAGGACTCTACTGGATAGCCCAGGATCAGCAGCTCCTCTCAAGGTCCTTCCCTTCATTGCATTTTTCTGTACAACATAACAGACCCCAGCCCCAGGGCACCTCCTCCTCTGATTTCTGAGCTCCCACTGTCTGCACCAGTGGCTTGAAATGTTCTATGTATTTCCTGAAATGTATTTTGTATTATTTAATCTTCAGGTATTGCTTTTGTGGGCACCACTGGGTCGCTTGCTCCCTGAGATCAAGGGCTATATCTCACGGGGCTAGTTCCTCGAAGACACGGGACACAGACTGACTCCAGCATCCGTCAAAGGTTCTTCCACCTCTGACACCAGTGAGGCAGAGACTTCCTTCCTTTCTCCTTTCACACAGCCTCTTTTCACCCAAAAGAGGTTTCTACTTCTCAGGTTTAGAGACAAGCTTAGGTTCCTCTCTTTGACACTGTCTATGGAATCATAAATGCCACCTGCCTCTCCTCTCAGCCTTCATCTTTCTGGATGAAAGAGTTTTGCCAGTTTTCCTCCCTCCCCACATGCATGCCCCTGGCTTAGGGTAACCCTTCCCTGTGATGCTGCGGACATCATTCCCCCAGGGGTTAACCTCAACTTCATCTCAAATTTCTCTCCTGATTCAGTTAACTACTTGAGTCAGCCTTATACACTTAACAGTTAAATATAAGACTCTCATACAAATCTGGAATTAACACATGTCAGAGATTTGCTTAGCCCAGACTGAGAAGGGTCAAAATTGTACACCTGGTTCAAAGAGTGGCTGACAGAGTTTTGTTTTGTTTCATCAGCCTATATAGCGCCTGTAAAGGAAGTCTACTAAGTTAGAGGCCAAAGTGACCAACAGCCTGCTAGGAACTAAAACCATGGCCTTGGGGGCCAGTAGTTTCAGTGATTTCATTCTCCACCAGACTGAAATCATTTGCATCTCTAGTGACAAAATATCCACAAATTAACATGTAACTTCACAAAAGTCTGGGCCCTAATCAATAGCAAATAGCAAGTCAAATGAAGGTCCAGTCCCCCCCAAAAGTAATGAAGCCAGCCTGGGGTGGACCTGAATGATGGGTGGGTTTTGGCTCTGTGGTGACTGCCAAACACTGGGTGATTTTTTTTTCCTTTTTTTTTTTTTTTTTTTTTTTTTCCTGAGATGAAGTCTCGCTCTGTCACCCAGGCTGGAGTGCAGTGACGTGATCTCTGCTCACTGCAACCTCTGCCTCCCGGGTTGAAGTGATTCTCCTGCCTCAGCCTCCTGAGTAGCTGGGATTACAGGCATGCGCCACCATGCAGGGCTAAGTTTTGTGTCTTTAGTACGGACAGGGTATCACCATGTTGGCCAGGCTGGTCTGGAACCTCAGACCTCAGTGATCTACCTGCCTCAGCCTCCCAAAGTGCTGGGATTACAGACATGAGCCACCATGCTCGGCCTGCGATTTTATTATACGTAGGATACGTGAGGTGAGCTAGATGGGTGCTGGATGAATTGACGGAGGACCCACCCTATGGACAGAGGGTCGGGATGGATCCTTTGTGAAATGTAGTTTTAAAGACTGGCAGGTTTCCGACCCCTGGCCCTGTGCCCTGGGCCTGGGCACCCACCCGTCCTCTGCACCCTGGGCCTCTCAGCAGCCCTGACTGCAGAGCTCTGCTCCCGGGCCCGGCCCTCGTGGCAAGTGGGAGAAAGGGAAGGGCCCAGGGCCAGGAGGCGAGGCCACAGGTCAGCCCCCACCCCCGCACACCTGTAATGTAAAATGCCCAGTTAGCCAAATTTAAAAAGTAACCAGAAGCAGGTGGAATGCATGTTAATAATGTCCTGTTTAATCCAGCGCCACCGGAACATTAGCATTTCCACATGTAATCAATTTAAAAAGTCTCAGTGACTGCTTCGCTTTCTTTCTTTTTTTTTTTTTTTTTTTCCTACTGTCTTCAAAACATGGTGTGCGTTTTAGTTGTGGCGCCGTCTCCTTCGGAGGCTGAATGACAAGCCATTGCAGCAACATGTCGTCCTAGTGGAACAATGAAGGCCCATTTAAAGAAGAAACAACTAACATAGCTTCCATCTTTCAATCTACATTCATCAGAATAAAACATTAGGGGTTCAGCCGCCCTGGCCGCGTCCCAGGTGCGCACCAGTCCCGTGGCCGGAGCGTGGGAACCAGCGCGCGCCGCCGGGTGTGAGTGCCCCTCAGTGGCCACGCCTGGTAGTGCAGGGTCCCGCCCCGGGCTTTGAGATTTGAACACATTCCTGAAAGCAAATGTTTCTATGAAGATTTGGGGGTGGGAGTGGGGGTGGGAGTGAAAGAATGCACAGAGAAGGAGAGTGGGAAGAAGAAGGAGTGTTGTGTACGCTCAGCTCCAGTTCACCAAATCGCTGCAGGGGGGTGATTGTCACAGACAAGGAGGCTTTAACAACCATTTATTTCTTCGCGGTTCTGGACCCTGGAAGTCCGAGATCAAGTCGCAGTTCAAGATCAACAGGGCTGGTTTCTCCTGAGGCCTCTCTTTCTGGTTTTCCCATGACTGCCTTTATATGTCAGAGAGAGAGAAAGAGAGACAGAGAGAAACAGAGAGAGCTTTTCATCTTCTTCTAAGGCCACAGTTTTACTGGGTTGGGGTCCCACCCTTCTGACCTCATTTAGCCTTAATCACCTCCTTAGAGGCCCCATCTCCAGGTACAGTGACACTGGGGGTTAGAGCTTCAACTATAAATTTGGTGGGGACATAACTCTGTCCATAACAGCAGTAGTTACCACATTCTACAGCTAATCAACTGAGGCACAGAAAGGCGAAGACTTGCCCAAGATCACACAGAGCCAGGGTCTGTCCCAGGGGGCCCGGCTCCAGAACCCGGGTTTCTCCCTTGTGTGTCCTCAGCCTTTTCCTGTTCTTTAGTCCCCCTACGCCCCTACCCCAAACCCACATTCTCAGAAGCCTCAGCCTCACATCTCTGTTTCACCAAATCAGACCCCTCCTTTCCCTTCAAGCTTGGATTTCTTCTCCATTAGGCTGGGGAGCAAAGTGTAAAACTTTATTATGGGCTTTGACTAGTCCTGGTTTTTACAAACCGGGTTCACTCTCACAGGCTTGAGTGTGTCACAGTCAGGTGACTGGAAGTTAGCTGTCAGTGTCGATTCTGGGCATGTTATGCGTGAGCTCGCTGACATTTCTGCAGAACGCCCCTCGCTGGGCTGTGTGTAGTGTGCGGGCCGTGTCTGAGGGGGATGTGCTGTCATAGACCCAGCACAGGGTCTGCCCAGCTCAGAAAGGCCTGCTGCAATTTGATTTTTAAATGTAAACGCATTTTCAATGCAAACGTTCACTCACTGGTTCGAATGTGTGAACTACATTTGTTGTCACTCTAAAGTTTAGGAAGAGGATGTGTAAAATCTGAAGGTGAAGCTGGCAGTGGGCCTTCAAAAAGTGGATAGAAGCGGATCCACTTTTGTTCAACTTGCCAGGCAGAAGCTCCTTCACGCTCTCATGCCTGGAATATGAGATGATACAGAAATAGTAAGTTGCTTACAAACTGGTGATACTTACTGGCCTTGCAATGAAACAAATTCTTCGATGATGCAATATCAACCCTGGATTATCCCTAGAACAGTTAGGGCAGGACTTGTTGGAAATGAAAAATTTCAGGGCCCAGCCCAGAGCTACTGAGTTAGAACCTCGGGGCAGCCCAGCAGTTGGTGTTCAGGGCTCTGACGCATGTTCGAGGTTGAGAACCACTTCCCTAGAGATCAAGTCCTGTTCCCAGCAGTCTAATGCAACTCGATGTTGTTACCTTAATGCGGCCTCTCCACATTGCAGCTGGGCAGTTAGAATGACATGGAATGTGCCTTCACAACTTGTGTGGCAACACGACTCCTGCTGCAGGCTGCAGTGCGGTGCTGTCAGGAGAGTGAAAAGCCCGTGAAGAGTTTCTTGGGGAGCCCTTCACTGCCTCGGGGAGCAGCCCCAGTCAGACCAGGCCTGGAGCCTGCATAGAATGTATTTATGTCAAGGCTGGTGGGGCGCTGTTTCTCTGAGACACAACTCACAGTCGCCAAGCATGCGAGATGGGCATAGAAGACTGAATGCCAGTGGATGTCTTAGGCTCACATGGGAAGTGACTATATGGGGACCACAATACTCAAAGTGTCTTCCACAAAGCAGTACTCCCTACAGGCAGATCCAAGTCAGCATCAGAAAGTTGTCTAGGGCAGCTGGGATTGGAACTTGGAAATCACATGAATTGAATGTCTAATGTCCTTGGGGTGGGGGAGAGGTTAGAGAGGAAAAAGGATGTGTGGAGGTGGGGTGAAGCTATTGATTTCATTTGTGTTTGACCATTTTATCCTTTTCAGAGACATGAATCATGAAGCTGAAGTCACATTTCTCTTTGTCCTAGAAAAGTGTCTAAGTAACTGACTGTTCATTAAGAAGGCAAATACAAACTTCATCTGACCACATCCTGTCGTCTGAGGCTGGCAGCAGCGTTGTCCTAAATGTCCACTATGGATTGACATAGACCCAACACAGACACCCCTACAGCAGAGCTCTCCCCTACAGACTTCAGGAGGGAGCCTGCTGATCAGATGCCACATAGAGAAGGTCCCTCTCTCTCTCTCTCTCATTGTGGGGGCGGGTGGGGTGAGTGCCTGGGTTTTCCCAACAGGGACGCCCAGTGTGGGAGCACGCATGAGAGGAAGGTCCCATGAGACCTTCTGGAGGCCGAGCAACATCCTCTGCATCTGGCCTGACGCACGGGCTGAGCGGCTCTGTGTGGGGGTGGTCTGGACACGTTGGTGCCCTTCCTTTGGGCCCATGCATTTCCTCAGCCCCAGATTACACAGCACCCCCAGAGGAGAGGGCACAGCAGGGAAGTGGGGTTGGCCCTGGAGTCACCCTCAGGCTCCCCAAGATGCCAGGAAATGGAAGCCCCCTTCTTTTGGTGGCACTGGGGCCCCTCCTAGCCTCAGTTCCCCAGGCAGGGTCAGCCCCACAGGACTCAGGTTCCCATGGGCCACTTAGTGCAGCACCCAGACCTCCTGGGCGAGTATGGCTAATGCTGTTTTGCAACCTCCCACTTTGTGCTCTGAAACTGAACAGGTGCCCCTTCCATGGCAAGCACAGTTCCTCCTGTCCCAAGTCATGGGAATCTCCAGCCAGATGATCCCTCCTCAGACAAGAAGAGCTGCTGGCACCAGCATGGAGAGGCAGTGGCTGTTTCTGTGGCCTCTGGTTTCGTGGAGGGGCCGGGCTTGCCTCCCACACCACTGCAGATGCCACTTCATGGGACAAGACAATGCTGGAGGAAAACATGGCTCAGTTTCCGTGTCAGCTGCTGTGTGTTGAGAGCCTGCTGCCCGCAGCTCGGCCAGGTGCTTAGGGGACAAGGAGGAAGGACCTGGCCCAGCTTGGCCTTAGTCTGAATGTATTCTTAGTGAGACCACGCATGGGATCAGGGTGTCGGAAGCTTCTGCAGAGGTCAGGTGACAGCCTGTTTGCAGATTATTTGGACAAATGCACCATCTGTTCTATCTCATTCCACACACGCATCAGGGGAGTGGGTAGCAAGAGACAGTCACAGAAGGTTTCCTGATGCAGGATGAACTTGAACTGGCCTTCAGAGATGAGTGGAATTTGTCTAGGCTGAGAGTGGGTAAATATTTTGGAGTAATCAGACAGTCAAGGACACTAGCTGCCATTCATGAAGCGGTACACAGAGCGCTCCTCTTGGTGAACAAGATTGGTGGCGGGAGTCTGTGTGGCTGGCTCGAGTCTCAGCTCTTCACCTCTGAGGCCTTTTCCCTAGGGAGAACCTTGTCATTCGGTGGCCTACAGGCCCAGCTGGGGTGCCCCACCTCACAATCATCTTAACAAGAATTATGTAAGTAAAAAAATTCCTTATAGAAAAAATTTAAAAGCAGAAAGGAAATAAAATATTTTATAATTCTTCTAATGGATAAATAATAACCATGCAATGAAAAATTAACCTTGGCTAAAGAGAGGCCTGGCCTTTGCCCTCAGCCACTGAGAGGTGACCCCAGATCATTGCAATGTCTTCCTGGATAGAAGTGTCTTTGTTTGCCTGGGGCCTTTGGCCACTGGAGAATGTAGCTGTGACTTATGATGAGGGCTCTGGGACATGACAAGTCAGTTCTGACCTCTGGAGGAAATGGTGATGCAGTAGGTCTGTCCATATGGACAGTATATGATTGAGCCCCAATAAAAATTCTGGACATAGAGCCTCAGGGCAGCTTCCCTGGCAGACAGCATTCCATGTTTACTGGGAAGAGTTGGCAACATCTAAAGCTCCATGGAGAAAGGGTGACCAGAAGCTTCATGTTCAACCCCTCCCAGATTCTGCTCTGTGCATCTCTGGCTTTGCCTAGTTCTAATTTGTTATCCTTTCACTACAATAAAACTGTCATAGTTAAGAACAGTGTTCTCTTGAGTTCTGTAGGTCATTCTAGCAACTGTTCAAGTCTGAGGGTGGTTATGGGACTGCTGAACTTATGGCTGGTGTCTGAAGTGAGGGCATTCTTGTGGGGCTGATACCCTCCCAGTTTGTGCAGTTTTCCTAAACTCCTTTACAGAGGCTGAGCTACAACCAGATATAAGTGGCAGGGAAGAGTGTGAGGCCAAGCCCTGAACTGGAATGTCCAAGATTTTTCAGCATTCAGTGGGGTGAGAGTCCCATCAGAAAGGGTCAAGTTAAAGTCATGCTTCCCATTAGTGTGATGGTGCAGCTTTTCAGAAGGCAAATGGGAGGGAGTGCTTGACTTTACTTCAAACAACAGAATATGATTTAAGCAGATCTTTCCATAAAAGTGACAATGAAATGGAACCACTGTGACAATCCCATGCATTCTGACTGATTTAATAGGGCGTGGTGCCTGTTGTAGGCACCAAATGAATCTTTCTGTTCAATCAAATGTAGCTGCTACTGCCAAAAGGATGCCTGTACCTAAGCAGGTGGAATAGATTGGGCACCTGGGAGGTCCCACTGGCTCCTTTAGTCTAAAAAACGCACATCAATGAGGCTTCTCAGTAGACTATCCTTCAGGAAAGAATTTGTGGAGGAGGTGGTGTTTGGGAAGGGGTGTGAAGGAAGAAGGGACTGGGAGTCTACAGGAGGCAGAGGGAAGGATAGCACTGGAGGTGGCAGAGACAACAGGAACGAAATTTCTGATGTGAAAAGAACACGCCAAGCTTGGTGTTCTAGGAAGCTGCTCACCTGTAGAAGGGAGGAGGAATTACACCCACCCAAGAGGCTGGCTTGAGTGGACTGAGGCTAAACTTTAGCCAGTGAATTCTCTTTCCTGATATGCTGTAGGCTGGAATGATCATTCAGATGATTGCTGACTTCTCATTAGAAACAATGGTTGCTGGAGGACGATGGAAACATGTCTTTAAAGGAACAAAAGGGGAAAAAAATGAGACCAGACCAAAACAAAACATATCCTTTTGACCCAGTAATTTATATTCAGCAAAAATATCCTTCAGGGCAGGGTGCAGTGGCTCACGCCTGTAATCCCAGCACTTTGGGAGGCCAAGGCAAGCAAATCACGAGGTCAGGAGTTAGAGACCAGCCTGGCCAATAAGGTGAAACCCCATCTCTACTAAAAATACAAAAATTAACCAGGTGTGGTGGCTCACACCTGTAGTCCCAGCTACTCTGGAGGCTGAGGAAGAAGAATCTCTTGAACCCAGGGGGCAGAGGTTGCAGTGAGCCAAGATCACACCACTGAACTCCAGCCTGGGTAACAAAGTGAGACTCCATCTCAAATAAAAAAAAAAAAAAAAAAAAAAAAAGAAACCTTCAATAATGAAGGCAAAATAAAGACATTTTCAAATGAGGAAAACCAAGACAATTAGCCATTAGTAAAAATATTAAAGACAGTTTTTCAAACTGAAAAAAAAAAAAAGATCCCAGATGGAAATTTAGATCTTTAGAAAGAGGTGATGATCTTCAGAAAAGTTAAATCAATGGGTACATTGAAAAGACTACTTTCCTCTTAATACTTAGGGTGTGAGTGTAGAATAAATATGGCTATTCAAAGCAGAAATTGTACTATTGTGGAGTTTATAGCATGTGCAGATGGCATGCACAAGACAGTTACATTCAAGGAGGGAGCAGGGTACATGGAGCCATATAGTTGCAAGGATTCTATATTTCACATGAAGTAGTACAAAATTAACTCTAAGCAACATGTGAAAAGTTAAGGATATATGTTGCAAATGTTAATAAAATAATACAAAAAGATATAGTTAACAATATATGGGTTCTATATCCTCAATCCAAAGGAAGAGGCTTACTTTCAAGGAATTACTGACTTCTGAGAAAGTGTGAGGAGATGTGACTGTGGGGAGGCTCTGGAACCTCTTCTCATCTGCACCACTCCCCCACAACCTAACACGTCAGAGAGAACTGCTGCCTAGAGGGTGGCAGGTGGAGTGCACAGGCAGCGGTGCCCCAGGGCTTGGCTCTGACTCACTGAGCTCACCAGAAGAGTGGGTAAAGAGCCTTTATTCTTTGTCGGAGCTGATGCCCTCAGAGGAGCTGTGTCCCGGGAATCCTGAACAAACTATTCAGGTGGTGGGATGGGACATGCCAGAGTCTAAACTCCAGACTGGAACTCACTGTTCTGTAGCCATGACCTCCATGACCTCTGTGCTCCTCATTTATTTAAGTGGGATTTTTCTTTAAAAGGAAGTCGTTGGAGTAAAGTGAAACCACGCTACAAAAGGGACCAGCAATGCAGTGGATTAATGAACAAAGAAGTCTGTTTCTCTTGGAGAACGATCCAGGTCTGTGTGTCTTCCCCGCTTCTCTCCTCTTCTGTGGACACTTGCCATTGGAGTTAGGGCCCACCCAGTCCAGGATGGCTTCATCTTCAGATCCTTCACTTAATGGTGCAAGGAACTTTTTCCAGATATGGTCCCATTCCCAGGTTTCACGTGGACACTCCTTTTGGGGGCCACCATTCACCCCACTATACCCGGTCAGCAGAAGTGATGCTGTGTGAGTCCCCTTGCACATGCCCTTAGGGGTCAGCTACTGCTGCAGGAGCCCTGTGTGACAGGCCACCCTGAGTTGAGGCACTTACAGCAACAAGCATTTTTTTCTCTTTCTCACTGATCGGTGGTTGGTAGGAGTATGAGTCAGGGTTCTCCAGAGGGACAGAACTGTAAGATACATGTCTATATGAAAAGGAGTTTATTAGGGAAAATTGGCCCACACGATCACAGGTGATGTCCCACAATAGGCCGTCTGCAAGCTGGGGAAGAGAGAAGTCAGTAGTGGCTCAGTCCTAGTCCAAAAGCCTCAAAACCAGGAAAGCTGACAGTGTAGCCTTCAGTCTGTGGCTGAAGGCTGCCTGAGAGTCCCCAGCAAGCCACTGGTACAGGTCTCTGAGTCCAAAGGCCAAAGAAGCTGGAGTCTGACGTCCAAGGGCAGGAGGAGCTGAAGGAAGCATCCAGCAGGGGAAAAAGAAGGAAGTCTGAAGACCCAGCAACAAGGTGATTCCCCCTTCTTCCACCTGCGTTGTTCTGTCTGCGCTGGCAGCCGATTGGATAGTGCCCACCACATTGAAGGTGGATCCTCCTCTCCTAGTTCACCGACTCAAATGTCAGTCTCCTTTGGCAGCCAGAGGACACAGACACACCCAGGTGACCTGCTGGGCTTGGCTGGGGGTAGGGCGGGCTGGGCTAAGGTCTGCTCCCATCTCTCTTCACTCTCCTTGGACCAGGAGCTACCCAGGGCATGTTCTTATGAATGGCTGCAGCATGAGATGAAGACAAAACACACAGTGCACTTTAGACCTCCGCCTTGTCATGTTCAGAGTCCACCAGCCCCAGCAAGTCACCTGGAATTCCAACTCAATGGGGTGGGGAAGTGTCCTCCACCCATGCTGGGGGGAGCATCAGAGCCACAGGGGAAGGGAAAGGGTGTGGGTGTGTAATCTACGACAGCAAGGGTGGAATGGAACCCACTGTCCCGCTGGCCACAGGTGCATCCCCAGGAGTGTCTCTGCCAGGTCATAGGGTGTGTGCAGGTCTACCTGACCAAGCAATGTCAAAGCATGGTTCAGAATGGCCACCCCAGCCACGCTTCCACCTGTGCTGCCCACAAGCCTGTCAGCCCTCGGCAGCTCCAAATCACTAGTTTTTGCCAATCAAAAATGTGTAAAGTGAGATCACAATGTTTCAGCTTGTGTTTCTCTGATAATTAGTTGTGTACATGTTTCTTTATTTGCCAGATGTCCTTTTGGGAGCTTGTTTGGAAGCTCTAGCAGGGGATCACAGCTATTCATATACCCTTGACCGAAGACTGGCCCTCCTCTACTGGGGATGGTCATCCTCTTCAACGGAGTATGCAGCTTTGGGAGGGATGTACATGGAGTGGTGAGAGAGGAAGGGGACACCGCCTAGCCAACCAGATCAGCCGAATAAACCCTGGGGATCACTGGGGTGACAGATGTCACAACCAGATCGCCCTCACATCCTGGGCGTCCTTTTGGGTTTCCTCTTCCGTAAACCAGTGGATTCGGATCCTTTACCTTACCTCTTTATTTTTATCTGTGTATGTATGTATGTATGTATGTATGTATGTATGTATGTATTTATTTATTTATTTTGAAACAGAGTCTTGCTCTGTCGCCCAGGCTGGAGTGCAGTAGTGCCATCTTGGCTCACTGCAACCTCTGCCTCCCAGGTTCAAGCGATTCTCCTGCCTCAGCCTCCAGGATAGCTGGGATTACAGGTGTAAGCCACCACACCCAGCTAATTTTTGTATTTTTAGTAGAGACTGGGTTTCACCGTGTTGGCCAGGCTGGTCTTGAACTCCTGGCCTCAAGCAATCTGCCTGCCTCAGCTTCCCAAAATGTTGGGATTACAGACGTGAACCACCATGCCCAATCTCCTTTACCCATCTTTAATGTTGGGGTCACCATCTTTTTCTTGTTGATCTTCAAGATTTCTTTTTAATTGCCAGTTTGGAGGATTAAAATCTCTTTCTGTCTTCTGTTAGTTTGCCAATGATGTCTTTTGTTGAACAGAAACCATTATTTTTTATGTAATCATATGCATGTATGTGCGTTTATGTATGTGTCCGTGCCTTACAGTTTTTTTGCTTGGAAGTTTTGTTTAAGAAATCCTTCCCTTCCGGCTGGGCGCAGTGGCTCAAGCCTGTAATCCCAGCACTTTGGGAGGCCGAGACGGGCGGATCACGAGGTCAGGAGATTGAGACCATCCTGGCTAACACGGTGAAACCCCGTCTCTACTAAAAATACAAAAAACTAGCCGGGCGAGGTGGCGGCGCCTGTAGTCCCAGCTACTCGGGAGACTGAGGCAGGAGAATGGCGGGAACCCGGGAGGCGGAGCTTGCAGGGAGCCAAGATGGCGCCGCTCACTCCAGCCTGGGCGGCAGAGCGAGACTCCGTCTCAAAAAAAAAAAAAAAAAAAAAAAAAAAAGAAATCCTTCCCTCCCTTCAAGATCATGAAGATATTCTCCTGAACTTCCCTCTGTGAACTCTGCGTTGCTGCCCGCATGTGTAGACTTTCCCTTCATCTAAGCCGCCCTTCACATGCTGGGTGAGGTAGGAATCCAGTTCTACTTTTCTCTGGGATACTTCATTTTAATTCATGCTGTTGCTTACACTTTAATTTCCCAATTCATTTTTAGGGAGCTATTTTTTTCTTCTAAGTGCAGTAATTTTTCTCTGGAAAAAGACTGGTACAGTTTGTACAGAAAATTAGAAAGAGTGCTCATAGACAGTAGCTGCAATTTCTTTTTTTTTTTTTTTTGAGACGGAGTCTCGCTCTGTCGCCCAGGCTGGAGTGCAGTGGCCGGATCTCAGCTCACTGCAAGCTCCGCCTCCCGGGTTCATGCCATTCTCCGGCCTCAGCCTCCCGAGTAGCTGGGACTACAGGCGCCCGCCACCTCGCCCGGCTAGTTTTTTGTATGTCTTAATAGAGACGGGGTTTCACCGTGTTAGCCAGGATGGTCTCGATCTCCTGACCTCGTGATCCGCCCGTCTCGGCCTCCCAAAGTGCTGGGATTACAGGCTTGAGCCACCGCGCCCGGCCCTGCAATTTCTTATGAAAATACGGAGTCTGCTAGTGACCTAGGTATGACACAATAAAGGAGTTAAAAAAATGGTTTCTAGCTTAGTGCTTGGAGGAATCATTAAACTTGACCTTTTTTTTCTGTTTGGGGCTAGAACCTTTATGAGAACTAAAAATAATTCCAATTTACTTCCTCTTCTGTGTCCTGGAAGGGTGATTTCATGGCCTATATACAAAATATAATGAGAACGAGACATTCCCAACTCTAATGGCAAGAACTTAATTTAATTACAATAACAACCAGGGAAGCAGAATTACCTTCTTTTCCTTTCATGTCTTGATTTTACTGCTTTCAGTAAAAATACTGATTTTTCTTTTTTCTTTTTTTTTTTATTTTTGAGACGGAGTCTCGCTCTGTCGCCCAGGCTGGAGGGCAGTGGCGTGATCTCGGCTCACTGCAAGCTCTGCCTCCTGGGTTCACACCATTCTCCTGCCTCAGCCTCCCGAGTAGCTGGGACTACAGGTGACCGCCACCACACCTGGCTAATTTTTTGTATTTTCAGTACAGACAGGGTTTCACCGTGTTAGCCAGGAAGGTCTCGATCTCCTGACCTCGTGATCCACCTGCCTCGGCCTCCCAAAGTGCTGGGATTATGGGCGTGAGCCACCGCATCTGGCTGATTTTTATTTTTTTCTATTTCTCCTTTTTCTCTTGGTCTCACATACAAACCTCCCCCTTTTCTCCCTTCTAATTTATACTAATTGTGAAAAATGGAGTATTTCGAGCAAGTAAATACATGAGTAAGAACTTTTTATTTTATTTTACTTAAGTTAATTGAAGTATAACACACACCCACAGGGAAAAATATGCAAATCACAAGTTCAGCTCAAGTAATGCTACATGGCGAATGAATCACCACGTGCCCAACTCCAGCTTAAGAGACAAGAAGCTCTGGCAGCTCAGAAGACACATTGCGTCCTTTCAGTAATTGTCCCTCCCCAAGCCAGCCTGTGGTGGGTAATACTGAGTGTCAACTTGGTTGCATTGAAGGATGCAAAGTATTAATCTTGGGTGTGTCTGTGTGGGTGTTGCCAAAGGAGATTAACATGTGAGTTAGTGGGCTGGGAAAGGAAGACCCACCCTTAACCTGGTAGGCACAATCTAATCAGCTGCCTGTGAATATAAAGCAGGCAGAAAAACCTGAAAAGCTGAGACTGGCCTAGCGTCCCAGGCTACATCTTTCTCCCATGGTGGATGCTTCCTGCCCTCAAACATCATACTCCAAGGTTTTGTTTTTTGTTTTTTTTTTTTTTGTTGTTGTTGTTGTTGTTGTTGTTTTTTGAGACGGAGTCTCAATCTGTTGCCAGGCTGGAGTGCAGTGGCAGAATCTTGGCTCACTGCAACCTCTGCCTCCTGGGTTCAAGCAATTCTCTTGCTTCAGCCTCCCAAGTAGCTGGGACTACAGGCGCCTGCCACCACACCTGGCTATTTTTTTTTTGTATTTTTAGTAGAGAGAGAGTTTCACTGTGTTAGCCAGGATGGTCTCGATCTCCTGACCCTGTGATCTACCCTCCTTGGCCTCCCAAAAAATCATGCCTGGGATTACAGGCATGAGCCCCTGCGTCCAGCCTCCACATTCTTTAGTTTTGAAACTTGGACTGACTTTCCTTGCTCCTCAAGCTTGTAGACAGCCTATTGTGGGAACTTATGATCATGTAAGTTAATATTTAATAAACTCCCCTTTATAAATATGTATCTATCCTATTAGTTCTGTCTCTCTAAGAGAAGCCTGACTAATATATAGCCCCTCTCCTGTCTGTCAGCAACACAGATTGGTGTGGCCTGATTTTGGACTTAGATAGAATCATGGAAAGCATACTTTTTAAATATTTGGCTCCTTATGCTCGTGTGTCTGTGGGGCCCATCCATGGTGTGATGTGTCTCCGTACTTCATAGCTTGTGTTGCTGCAGAATAGTCCATTGCATGAATAGACAGTACCACAATTTATTTATCCGTTCTATTGTTCTATCCATTGATTATTTTTTCCTGTTTTGGCCTATTAAGGATGGTGCTGCTGTGCAATTCCTATACATGTGTTTTGGTGAATATATTTATGCATTTTGCTATTGGATGTGTACCTAGAAGTGAAACTACTCAGGTAGAGGTTTATGTATGTTCAGCCTCAGTAGATACTGCTAAACAATTTTCCAAAGTGACTGTAGCAATGCATACCCAGTAGCAGTGGGTGAATATTCTAAATTCTTCACACATGTTTTGTCTGTCTTTTTCATTTTACCATTCTGCTAGGTGTAAAATGGTATCTCATTGTGGTTTTAATTTGCATGTCTCTGATGGCTAATGAGGTTGAACAACTTTCATATGTGTATTGGCCATTTGAATATACTCTTTTATGAAGTTCTTATTTCTCAATTTTTATACTGGTTTCCCTACCATTGCCTGGATTTATGGACCATTAAAATATATGTATGTTCTCAATATCAGCCCTGTATGTGTTGCAGTATCTTCCCTCAGTCTGTGGCTTGCCTTTTTTTTTTTCTTAATGTTCCTTTTCTATAATGAAAGGTTCCTAATTTGAATGTAGTCAATTTATCATCTTTTTCCTTCATGATTAGTATTTTGTGGGTCCTGCTTAAGAAACATTTGCTTGTTCCAACAACAGAAAGGAATTGCCTTAGGCTTTCTTCTAATTATATTGCTATTTCATCTCTTATACTTAGATCCACAATCCTTCTATAATTGATTTTTTAGTACAGTGTAAAGTAGGGGTCAAGATTTATTTTGTTTTTACCTTTGGATGGCCATTTGACCCAGCATCATTTATCGAAAAAGCCATCTTTTCTCTACTGCATCGTAGTGTTACCTTTGCCACAAAATAGGTGCCTGTACAAATGTAGGGCTGTGGCAGATGGTCTTCTGAGATGGCCACTCTGCACATACGTGCACCCTGGAAACATCATGCTAGGAGGCAGCCCAAATTAGCCACACAGAGAAGTAAGAGAAAAACTGACATCAAGGACTGAAGCCCTAGCTACATCACTGCCATTAGCTGTTCCAGCCAATTCTCTGATGTTTGGGCCATTACAGGAAAGGACCAGGTGTTGTGGAGCAAAGTGGACTGACCCTGTTGTTGTTCTGAATTCCTGACCCAGATAAGTAGTGAGGAAGTTTGTCACACAGCGATAGGCAACTGAAACAGTTCTGCTCCTGGACTCTGCATTTTGGTCACCAGTCTGGTTACTATCCTTTGTCAGCACCACAATGTCTTTATTACTACAGTTCTGAAATAGGTCTTGGCATCTGGTCAAGCAGACCCTCCAGGTTTGTTCTACTTCTTCAAGACTGACTTCACTATTTTTTGGTCTTTCAGATGTCCATAGACATTTTAGAATCAGCTTTGGGTTAAACAGACAAGCAAATATCTAGGCTTTTTATTGGTATTGCACTGGGTTGGTAAGTCAATATTGGGAGCTTTGACATATGTGTAATATTGAGTCTTCCAATCCATGAACATGATATATATATCTATTTATGGGTCTTATTTAATTTCAGTAATGTTTTGTAGTTTTCAGTGTATGTATTTTGCATATCTTTAGCTAGATTTATTCCTAGTTATTTGAAGTTTCTTATTCTGCTTCATGTGCATTTTATTTATTTTCTACTCATTTTGCTAGTATACAGAAATACAACTGATTTTAATATATAACTTTCTATTTAGTAACCTTGTTTCTTAATCCATTTCGTGCTGCTATAAAAGAATATCAGAGACTAGGTAACTTGTAGAGAAAAACCATCTTATTTCCCACAGTTCTGGAGGCTAAGAAGTCCAATGTCAAGTTGCTGACATCTGGCAGGGACTTCTTGCTCTGTCATTCTGTGGCACAAGGCAAGAGAGGGTGGGGGGATAATTCTTTCTTTTATAAAGAACCCACCCCACAATAATAAACCCATCCCTCAATAATGGTATTAATCCATGAGGGCTCCACTCTCATGGCTTAACCACCTCTTTAAATGTCCCATTTCTTAACACTGTTGCATTAAGATTAAATTTTCAATACATGCTTTTTGGCAGACATATTTAAACCATAGCACCTTGCTAAATTCACTTATTGATTCTAATAGTCTATAGATTCTTTTGGAGTTTCTGCATGTACAAGCGTGTCATTTGTGAATAATGACATAACAAATTTTACTTCTTCTGTTCCATTTTTTAGACCTTTTATTACCATTTCTTCCCTTATTTCACTGAATAGAATCTCTAGTACAATGTTAAGTAAGAGTGGTGATGTAAGCATAGTTATCTAATTTTTGACTTCTGAGGAAACGCTTTTAACAAGTAAATGAAATTTTCCTTAACGATTTTTTAGATATTCTGTACAGATTTAGGGAATTTCTCCTTTATTGCTTATAAGAGTCTTTTAGTCATGAAAGGATGTCAAATTTGAAATCTGCAGGTTTGCTTAGCTGTTGATTAGGGTACATTTATGTAAGACAGATATGAGTCAGTAATTAGCATAAGAAGTGGGTGTTTGGGGACAACAGAACTGGCAGGAAAGCCCAAGCAGCTTGGGATTTAACATGACCTTTCATAATTCCACAAATATATTTTATTTATTCATCCATACAACAAGGTACCATTGAGGATCCACCAATTTCTGGTTATTAAGATATAACAGTGTGCAGTGAAGAATTTACACTTTCCATAAAAAGAGACCTGGCTGTCTCTAAAATTCTGGAATGTCGTACCTGATGAGAGAATCTTCGTTCACCTGGGAGCCTTGGTCACACAGTAAAGTCTAAAAATGTGATGTAAGGTGGGGGATGGCCATACTTGATAGTTCTAGAGTGGGTGTTGGCCACACCCAGAAACACCAACAATTGATTTAGGGTGGAGGCTTTGAGTCCTGTGGTATCAGCAGACCTTCATAGATCCTAGAGATTGAGATGAACTTTGTGGGCAATCAGCCACACCTACGCAAGGAAACCCCAGCAAAAACCCTGAACACTGAGGCTTTGGTGAGTGTCCCTGGTTGGCGATGCTCCATGCAAGGAAACTCCAACAAAAACCCTGAACACTGAGGCTTTGGTGAGTGTCCCTGGTTGGCAATGCTTTATGGTATTGTCACACATTGATGCTGTCCTGGCTCCGTGAGAAGAGGACAAGAAAAGCTCTGCATTTGGAGCTCTCCTGGACTGCATCCCATGTATCTCTTCCTTTGGCTGATTCCAATCTGTACCCTTTCCCTGTAATAAACCGTAACTGTGAGTTTCACAGCTTTTAGTGAGTTCTGTGTAGCCTTCTACAGAATTAACAAATATGATAGTGTTTTGGGGAATTCCCTAAACTTATATAATTAAAGTCAGAAGTGAGGATTGCCATGTGGACTGTCCCCTCTACCTTTAGGTTGATTAACTTCTAACAAACAGTGAATATAATTGGTGCTACTCTCCATGGGGCTGGCAGTTTAGTGGAAACACTGACCATCACAGCCACAGTTTCTAAATTGGGTCCGGATGATGGCCATGGAGACAATGTTCTAAGGTCAGATAAATAAGCGAAATTGCGATATCCTCCTTCTTTCATTTGTAGAATCACACTGAGAGTTTAAACCGAAGCCTCTGAGAAAGCATGTTGTAGAGAAGATTATTTATTTTTAGCAAATATTCTCAAACTTTTTATTTAATAGCTTTCTTTTTAAATCTAACTTTGTATATCTAACACACCTAATAATTTATTGGGGAACAATATATTTTGCTGTTAAAGGGAAAGTTACCAGGTACCATGTGTTGGAACACGTACTATGTGCTGGGCGCTTTATTGACATTACCTTATTTCATCTTTACTGTAGCCCTGTAAGCAGGTATTATCTCCATATTAAAAATGAGGAAATATATCCAGCAAAAGTAAGTATATCTTGCAGAGTTGCAGCTATTGAAAGAAAGTTTGTGTTAGAATTTAAGCTCAGGTCTGCCTGCCTCTGAAGTTGTTCCTTTCATTCAGAGAGGAGTGTTCAGGGCCTCCAAGAAGCCCGTGTGTGTGTATGTGTGTGTGTGTGCGTGCACGCGCGTGTGCATTTCTCTAGGTAGGGGACTCATAGCTTTCATTAGATTCTCAGAGAGGTCTATGACCCCAACAATGTTAGGAAACATCAATTTATGTAGACATCTTTCTTTCTTTCTTTCTTTCTTTTTTTTTGAGACAGAGTCTTGCTCTGTCACCCAGGCTGGAGTGCAGTGGCATGATCTCGGCTCACTGCAAGCTCCACCTCCCAGGTTCACACTATTCTCCTGCCTCAGCCTCCTGAGTAGCTGGGACTACAGGCACCCGCCACAATGCCAGGCTGATTTTTTGTATTTTTAGTAGAGACGGGGTTTCACCGTGTTAGCCAGGATGGTCTCGATCTCCTGACCTCGTGATCTGCCCACCTCAGCCTCCCAAAGTGCTGGGATTACAGGCGTGAGCCACCGTATGTAGACATCTTAAGTAACCCTTCCCAAGTATTTTGTAGGGTGGAATGCTAAAACCTTCAGGGTCGGGTGCACCATTCTTTACACATCAAAACCTAAATGAATATTTGCGGGGGGCAGGTGATGGGGACAACTTTTCCTATTAATAGGATTCTTCCTTTTCAATGACACAAATACATTTCAAACACCTCTTGTGTTACCTGTGCTCTCTTCCTAGATGAGCTCCTAAATAGAAAGATCAAAACCTTTTCTTCCCCATATGCCCCAAAGCATGTGGCAGAAAGAGAAAATGGTCACCTTCAGGGCTAAGTGGCATGAAGCAGGCTGTGAGCACCTGAGGATTCAGGGGTCAGTGATTGGAGTGGACAGATCAGCATGAGCTCAGGAAGGATCTTAGGGGGCGATGCGGGGAGCATCTGCTGACGTGAGAAGGTGAAACAGCTTTGAGAATGGCTGAACTTTCCATATATTTACTTCACACACAGCTTCTGGTAACTCAATTATTTTAACCAGAGGAGTTCACTCTGGTGGTGAGATCCACTGGGCACCGCACACCCATGACAATCATGACAATCACTGTATATGCCAACCCCTTGTGGTGGACCCAGCCACCATGCCAACTGCTTCCTGTGTATTTTTTTCTCATTTTTTCTCTTGACCACCTAATAAAGAAAGAATTGTTATTGATAATATTTTACAGGCAAACAGCTGAGTCTTAGAGAGGTTAAGTAACTTGCTCAAGGTCACCCAGAAAGTAAGTGGTAGATCTAGGATGGGAACCAGGCTGTCTCTAACCTGCTGATTAACAATTTGAAGGCCCTGGGCCCCCAGAGGGTCAGCATCTTCCCCCCACTGCCTCCCTGGAGTTTGGTTCTATTTTTCGTTTTTCCATCTGCTGGCTCCAGCAGCTTGGGCCAGATGGTGACGTCACCTCCTGCACAGGTTCATTTTCTTCTCGGGAAGGGGTGCTAAGAAGCCAGTTTTCACAAATCACAGAAGCCAAGCGGAGGAGACACCTGGCGCTCTGGGGGATGCGGCACGGAGGTTCCCAGAAAGGTGCGGTGGAGAGAGCGCCATGGACTGGCAGTGTGCCCTTGGCAAAACACAACGTTCCAAAAAAGGAAAACAGAGACCATATCAGTTTAGAGGCCCCTTGAATCATGTGGCTAATTAGGATTGTGACAAAATTAGGATTAGGAACCCAGGCTCACAGACCTTTAGTCCAGCCCTCTCTTTACGTTGATGCGTCTGGGGTCACCAAGACACAGAAAACCCTGGTTCAGTTCTCATCAGTCTAGGAGAAGATTGGCCCCACCTGTAAGGGCCGTCCTGCCTTCTTCCCACTATGCAGACCCGGCAGCTGCAGGCGCTAAGACGACACCCTCATCCTGCCTGCGTGTTTCATGCCTTCGAAGTCCACCTTCTGGGACTCCCGGGCTGGGAACCCAAGAGTCTGGGATGCACTTACTCGGAAAATTGCTGTATTTTTATGATTGGTTTGAGCCTTATAAAATAGCCATTGTGTGCATAAAAATGGTTGAATATTGGAAATTTCATTCAAATTAATAAGAATCTTGAGACATGAGCTGGTTGATGGAGAGTGAGAAGGCAGCATGGGTCTCATGCTGGTCTTGCTGGTCTCAGCAGGGTTGAGGAATCGCGGCTTGAGGCCCTAGGGCCAGCAGACAGGAAGCAGAGAGAGGGGTCAGAGCCTCGGAAGCCGCTGCTCAGATTCAGAGGGGGAGCAGTTCCCGGGACAAGGAGATCCAGGGCTGCCTTGAGAGCTGGTGGCTGCAGGGGTGATGACAATGCATTCACCAGAACACTCTTGGGGCTTCTCAGGGATGAGACCTTGTGGATCTCAAAACAGGCATGAAACAAATACCATTAATACTCTCATTTGACTGAGCCCGAGGAAGCAGGTTTGTGGAGGTTTAAGAAACTTGTCTAAGGGCAAGTTAGTGGCCAAATCTAGATTTTAAATCAGGTCCGTCTGCCTCAAAAATGCATGCTCTTTCCTCTGTGCTGTCCTGGGTGGGGAAATAATTTGAAAAGTCAATACAAAGATATACTGATTTTGTGGGAAACTGTTGTCTAGAAGTTATTTTACCTTTCTACATTCTGTGTTTCCTTCAACATCTGACTCTTTCAACAGGGCTCGTCTCAGTAAGGGCACCCTGGACTGACTTATCCTTGATGGTAAGTGTGAATTTCTGTGCCCACTTCAACAGGAATTTCTGGTTGTCAGTCTCGATGTCTCTATAGGGCCCCAAATGGCTTCTTCTGGCTGCTTCTTCTGGCTGTTTCTCCCCTCACATTTCCAGCCAGGCTCAGGGCAGGGCTGAGCTACTGCTGAGTGTTGTGTTTGGTTAAGAGGCCAGTGGAGGGGAGACCAGGAGCCAAGCTTGACAGAGAGGAGGGAGCCCCACTGGGAAAGCAGGGAGGGCAGCCCAGGTCTCTGGGACTCAAGTAGAGGGAGGCAGGAAGGAGGTAGCAACTGTCTCAGTGCAGTCGGGCGTCCTAAGAGGAGTGGAGTCGGTCTGTGCTGTGGCTGGGGCCACATATCTGCACAGGAGGGACAGGCACTAGCCATCAGAGAGGCATCGATAGCTTCACGGGACAAGTGTGGGCTCAGGGGCGGAACCTCTTGATCTAACTTCCAGCCGCAGGCAGGGGGAGTATACAGTGAGTTTGGCTCATTCTGTGTGGCACATAAGGAAAATGGGGCGCATGGAGCGGCAGTGTGAACTCGCTTCCCTCTCTGCAAAGGTGAGTGTTGAATCGTGTTTTGGTTATGGGCATCCTCCTGGTTTTCCACAGTTTCTCTGGGACGCTCCTGAAGGGTGCCCGTACCCAGTACAGAACATCTGCTCCCCAGTGCTCTTGTGTGACGTGCCCCGACTGCCATGTAGGCACTCCTGAGAATCACAGAGACTGGATTTCCAGTTCCCAGGTACAATTTCCCAACATGTCAGTTGTCCCTCCCAGGACTCTCTGTCGTCCTTTACAAGCCTAAGGGCTGGACTTGGCCACATCCCCCCTCCCACCTGCTGCAGCCAACGTCACTCCTGTGACCACTGCCGTGAAGGTCCACCCAGGCTTGACCGGGCCCATCTGCAGACAGGCGGCCACGCCCCTCCCTGGAGCCCTTCACTTCTGGTTGATGCCTTCCTCTGTTTGTTGTGAAGTCTTATTGGAACAGAGTCACACCACTTGTGCGTGTGCTATCACCCCACCACAGCACAGCTGAATAGTGATGACAGCTGAGTTGTGCAAAACCAAAAACACTTTCTTTCTGACCCTTTACGGGAGGGCAAACTTGCTAAAGCTGCTCAGGGCTCCCCCAGGCTCCAAGTTTGTGCGGTGTACACTTCTGACCCTCTAACCCTCGTAAGAGCTAGACAAAGCCCACATTACAGGAAAATGCTTGCAAAACACACTTGCATCCCACAGCAAAAATGATGGCAAAAATGTACGCGCTTTGTTTCTTTGTCCTGTTTCTTTCTTACCTTGACCCGAAGATCCAATTACTGAGACCCTCCTGGGATTTTAGGAGTTCTACCAGGTTCTATTTTTACCCATCCCATGATTCTATGGGTCTTTCCAAACTCGCAGAACACGAACAGAATGTCGGGAAAGCTGCCTTTGCTGGCTGAGTTGTTGGTGTGTGAGTTCTAGGCCGGGACCAGGTGGGACCTGGTTTCTCAGTCAGCTGGCTGACTTCTTGCCTATACTCAAATGTTGCTGGCTATGTCTTGAATCTTTTAAAGTTCCGCTTTATTTATGTATTAATTTTTGAGACTTGGTGTTTTTTTCAAGAATGCATTGCTTAATTTTTCTCTTTTTAAAAGAGTATCTGACGTGACTTGACCACTGACCTCTTGTTTTGCTATGCCAGTATTTAGGGGAAATTGACGTACTGTGTTATGGCTACCAGGGATATCTAATGCTGTCACCTCGGAAGTGATGCTGGCTTTCCTCTTTGGAACACTTGGGGCACCTCAAGGATCTGCTCTTACCTGGTTATTTCATGTGACAGCCAGGGCTGATCTGCGTCTTCTCCTTGGTATTTATTTACCTTTTTCTGGGAGTGACTCACCATTTCTTGTGTTTATTATTTCCTGCTTAAACAAATGGAAACCAATAGATATCTATGTCTTATAAATTGGCATATATGCAATAAATATGCATATTAATAGAAGTTTTTTGCCCCTAAAATCAGTACAAAGTGAATGTCGCCTATCACATACCCTATAGTAACACAGAATTCTGTTACTTCCCACCACTTTGACTTTACTTTTAAGTCACTTTAAATAACTGACGTTTGCATTTTTTGTTGTGCTGTTTGTGTCTGACTCCCCAGGACCAGATGGAAGCCCCACCAGGGCAAGAAGCCAGTCCTCCTCACCGCTGCGTCCCGAGGGCCAGGGATGGGGACTGGCAACACATTGGGTTCAGTATCTCTCAAATAAGTAAGTAAATAGGAAAGTCTGAGTAGGGACCCAGAGAAGTCTAGGCGTGTTCTGGGGTTCTTATGGGTGGAGGGGAAACAGCCCCTGACTGATAGAGGTTGCTGGAGCCGGGCAAGGAGAACGTGGAGGATCCGTGGAGAGAACCCCTTGTGGATTCCTTGTGTCCCCCATGTGGTCTGGTGTCCTGGGTGCCTGGATGCCAGACCAGGCCCCACACACAGAGCACACCGAGTGCCCTGAGACAGCCTTGAGAGGGAAGGCAAACACTCAAGGCAAAGCGTCAGGTTGGCGGGGGCCTGCTCCCTCCGCACACAAACCCTCCCTTCACCTGAGCAGCTCAGGGTGTTGAAGGAGCCCATCCACTTAACTCTGTCTGCACCTGGACATCAGGGATGTGTGCACCGGGTCCCCGCCCCTGCAGGCGTGTGGGCAAAGTCTGTAGTGACCCAGGGCACCACTTGCTCCTTTTTCCTGGACCCTGCCCTGGCTGCCTTTGAGCTGAAGCAGCCCCAGACCCTGGCGGACCCCCAGAACCCTGGCCCTGCGTGCTGCTGGTGTCTATGTTACCTGGCTCAACTGGCCTTGCCCAGGTCCCGGAGCTGGCACCCAGAAGCTCAACCTCTCCTGTCGCCTGACAGACTCAGCCTTCACCTCCTCTGTGACATGCCTCTGGGTGTTTAATGGGCACCTCTGGCTGTGATCAGCTGCCTTCATTATCGAGGGCATTAACTGTGCTGGCGACAGTGGCCTCATGATGTGCAGTGCAGAAAGGACAGGGAAATAAGAGGCGTCTTGCGGGGGAGGGCAAGTCCAGACAAGGCTTGGAGCATCCATCACCTGCTCCACGTCACCCTGCAAGGCCCCTGCACCGTTACTGTGCATTAGATTATAACCTGCAGGGATTTAGGGGCGGTTCAGAGAGATGCACCCCAAATGACACCTGGTCTAATCAATTCTTTTAGTTTATGTTATTTCAAATTGGACTCTGGTTCCAAATCCTGATATGACCCAAGGGCAGGAATTACAGCTCTCTACCCCTTCATGGCAGCAGAGCCTGACGTCAACACATAATTGCTTGCCTTTTCCCCATTATTTCCAATAATAAATTGAGGGCCTGTGGCTCTCCAGCCTAGACATTTTGATGATGTCAGGGGCACCCGAGAGTTGATGACTTAATTTTCTCAGAAAATGCAACATCATCTGTCACTGCCCAAGAAAATGAAAATCACAGCTCCCTGCCCAGCAGGGCAGTCACTTCTGGTTTGGGGTAGGCGAGTGAGGAGGTCAGTCCAGATCAGCATGGGAGCGGGAGGAGAGAAGACCAGACAGCGGTTAAAACCACTGGGAGCCGTCTGATGTCCTCGTTGAAATTCTCTTCATTGGGAGGTGACAAAAACACCTGCAGTGGCCACCTCGGGATTGGGTTGGGGGAGGTGGCAGGGAGTATTGCTGGGCCAGCTGGTGCTTTAGAAAGAGAATGTTGGCTTTTTAATGTCCATTTTGCTCACCGGAATATGCCCTTCAAGAGGGCAGGGACCACAGAAGGCTTGGAAAGAGAGAAGCAGACACAGAACACGTAGCAGCACGAGGGCGAGAGTCCTCTCCAGGGTCCTCTTAGCCTCGGAAGCAGGAAGGGGAAATCCCTGCTGAGATGTGGGCTAGGTGCTGGGGCTGGGTCCAGGTGAGCCACTGGGTGGGCTTCCAGTGGCTGCAAGGAGCTGACTCCCTCCTGGGGGCAGGGGACCGCCGTCCTTTGTGAGCCAGGATGCTGGGGGACGACGGGTCAGCCTTGGACAGGGTGAAGTGGGAAGTGCAGCTCAGGACATCCCGGGAGCCTACGGGGGACATGAGGTGACTCAGGACATCCTGGGGGCCTACAGGGGGACGTGAGGCTGCTCTCAATGGCTGGGCCGCGTCCTTTCATCTATACCAACGACATCTGGATGCAAGTCTCCTACAAGGTTGGGTTGTGTGGTCTCTCGGAGCATCTTCCTTCTGACTCGTGGGTTGAAACTCTTCAGGTTACAGCTGATACAAAACGAACTCACAGTAGTGTGTGGCTCACACCCCTGGAGGCCCACGTGGGGCTGCATCAGAGGACACGCGGGCTGAGCCATGAGCCTCCTGTGTCAGCCTCATCCCAGGCAGACTTGCTCCACAGGGCGACTGACCCTGGAGCTCAGGCGAGGAGCGGGTCTGGGGCTGTGAGGAGATGGGGTGAAGAAAGGCCTGGAGTGGAGGAGGAAACAATTTGGAAGAGAAGCGGCATTTGTCTACGACAACATCAAAACCTCTAAATGCCACACATGTTTAACCACATTGAGCCACACAGTTTATTATTTATCTTTATTTGAATTAGTTAATAAGAAAGGGATGTTATGGGGATACCCATAGACCACTGTAAAAGAAAAAAATAAAGACAGAATCCAGAAGCTTAGCACTGAATAACAAAATCTCTTGTCCCCGGGAACCTGGCGCCGCAGAGTCTGGGGAGCTCCTCAGGGCAAGGTTCAGGGGAGTGAATCTGGGGTGGCGTTTTTGAAACCCTGAGCCCATGTGGCACTTCATTCTCTCCTGGGAGAGCACCCTCTCTGCCAATGCGCCGGCTGGGGCGTGGCTCCCCTGCAGCGCGGGCCTGAGCTGCTTCACCTGCCTCAGGGCGCTGCCTCGGGCGCTCGGTGCTGCAGCTGCTGTGAGGTCACTGGCAGGGTTATGCTGTAGGTGCCTGTGACAGTCAGGCCTGCACTGGAGCCAGCAGCCTCAGGGGCAGGATGGGGTCCAGAAGGAGGTGCTGGGCGAGGCCTTGGCCGAGGGGCTGGTGTCTGGTGTTTCACCGATCACTCCAATCCTGCCAGGCGTTGACAGTCTTCATGCCACAGAAGGCACATGTGTAAGGGCTCCATGTCCACATCCAAAAGACAGGGCTTGTAAGCCTAGCCTTCACCCCGTAGGAAAGATGTCCACACGTGTGGAGAAAGCAGCCCACCGCAAACACGCCGGGCACAGGGCCGCGTGCAGGACGCAGGCAGCGTGACTCAACTCAGCTGTGCACAGCCCTGTTCCGCAGAACAGTGCAGGCCACGAAGGCCCTCGGCCCTCAGTGCCTGGCGTTCCTCCCATATTTGCTCCTTCTTCCTTATTTTCTGCTGGTAAAGGCACCAAAAGTCTTCTCATGTCCCAAACAAGATAGTCTTCTGTTTGAGTGACACCCTAGACCACTTTCGCTATAAGGACAGCATAAGACATCAAGGGAGAGCTATTCAGAATTTTCCATCCTCACCAAAGCACCTCTCTTTTTTTTAAGAGAGACATCTTGCCACGTCGTTCAGGCTGTAAACACACCACATTGTACCCAGCCTCCAAGGCCTTTATAGCAACAGAAGTAATCAGATGCCTCGGGGTCCCTTTCAGAGGAAAATTGGCTTTGGTTGTTTGGGTGGTTGGTAGCTAGCCATTCCCTCCGTCTGAAACTGGATAAGTTCCTTTATCCCCCTCACAGGGCGTGTGACAGGTGTGTGGCTCGCTTCTTGGGTGCCCACAGCTCAAACACCTAGCGGGAGCATGCAAATGGGCAGGTCGTGGGGAGCCTGGGCTCCGACCCCACGGGAACATCTAGGGTTGAGTGTTCACAGCTCCCTAAGCCCCAGTGGGCGTGTGTCACAGTCTGTGCTTTCAGCTTAGCCATCTGCAGGTGGCTTGTGTTAATCAGCTCAGTTAGACCCTCTGGCTTATCGCAAGGACACAGGGCTTTCTGTATCCTGGGTTCTTTCCTTAGTGTACCGGAAAGATTGGATCACACGTGGGCTTGGAGAATGAATGCAAGGTTTCATTGAATGATGGAGGTAGCTCTCAGCAAATGCACAGGGAGCTAGAAGCGGGGATGGAGTGGGAAGGTGGTCCTTCCCGGGAGTCAGGCCACTCAGAGGCCGGGCTCTCCTCCGACTGCCTCCGGCCGGATTTCCGTTCGTGTCCACGTTGTTCCACCATCAGTGGCCCGTCGGCGTGTGTGTGTTCTTCTGCCGGTGATTTCCCCTCGACGCCCAGCCACTGTGTGTGTGCCCGCTGGGGTCTCAGGGTTTTTATAGGCACAGGATGCAGGTGTGGCAGGTCAGGGTAGTCTTGGAAAATGCACCGTTTGGGTGTGAAAACAGGAGTACCTGTCTTCACCTAGGTCTGTGGGCACAGGCCTGAAAGTGGAGTCCTCACCAGGGACCCTGCCTTTCTCAACCCAGCACTTCTCTGCCCCCCTCCCATATCACCCCTACCAAAAAATGGGTATTTTGAGACTAGTATAAAGAATTGTTAGATAATGTAGTTGTCAGAATAAAAAGAATAAAACACGACCCCCATTATTGCAATTTTGGAAGAGGATGGAGACTACATGCACAATAACGAAAGTGGGTGAGAGATTAGAAAGGACAGGCGCGAACCCTTCCAAACCTTTGCCTCGCTTATTTCCTCTGTACTCAGAAAACAGTCTAGAAAGGTGAGGAGGCCTCCTGTGCCGCCAGCCCCTACTTTTAGGCAAGGGGAAACGCAGGCCCTAGAGCTCCCAACGCAAGGACTCACTGGGCAGAGTGGATATTCCTTTGGTGGACACCAGCGGGAAGCCTGAGCCCGAAGAAAATGCAGATTTGCTCAGATGATGGTTTGGGTAGAACTGATGCTGCTGCAAAGCGTCTGTATTGGCTGCAGTTTTTACAACGGAAGGGTGCAGACGGTTGACTGTCTAGCAATTCCGACATGACAAAACCAGTTTGCAGTTTTTCTAGGGCTATGTTAGAGTGAGACCAAAGGTGTTCTAAATTCCTGGGACTCATCTGTTTTTCAAAACTTTTCAGGCAATGTTTAGCCCCAGAGGACTTTGTACTTATGTCCTCATTTATCTAAAATTCAGTTTCTTGATGAAAAAGTCAATATCTTTAAAGAAAAAAAGTAAGTCAATAACTTTGCAAGAGATTGGACACACGAAACTTACCGTCTCATCTGCGGCGAGGATGCTTTTTGGGAACGACTGGAACATTTTAATCACAGGATTACAGTTGCCGGGTGTGAAGGGAAGCCTTGGGGAGCTCCAATCATCCCTGTACGCTGGAACTCACACCTGGTACAACACCACCTCCCTGGAGTGTGACTCAGACTGGCTTACTGGCTTCTAATGAAGATAATAAGGCGTAGATGGTGGATGCCAGATCCAGTATTGGGCAGGGCTGGCCTCTTGGCCACTCTCCTGTGCCCATCCTTCCTTGCCACACGTGGTAGGGAAGACAGCAGCCAGGCCGTGAGGCATCCCCGTGGAGAGGGAAGTTAGAAGCCAATTATTTGAGACTTGCCCTCAGCCTCAGCCATTTGAATGAGCCGACCCTGAGCCAGGAGTCAGGAGCCCCATGAGAGACCCTGAGCCAGGACCACCCACCACGCTACTTCCAGATTCTTGGGTGGCGAACGCTGCGAGCTAATACATCCGCTGTTCTCACCCTCACAGGTTGGAGTGGCTTGCACAGCAGTAGGTAACTCATATACCTGGTTTTGCCATTTACTCGCCATAGGGCCTTGTACATCTCTGAGTCTTTGTTTCCTTATCTTTATTGTTATAAGGCTTGGAGGTAACCTGGGCAGGGCAATGCCTGGCACCCCCAAGAGCTTCAGAGAGACCCCAGCCAGGTTATCACGATTTGCATAACCATATTGCTGTATCATCATCACTTTACAGATGAGGAAGCCATTGTAAAGATGATATGGATCTTCCTTCTTGGAATGGTCATGTTTTTGGAATTGTGTTAACATAGAAGCAACTGGGGATTGGAGACCCGTCACTGAAGGAGGCACTAGGGAGGGACATGATCTGTCAACTTCTCCTTTGTATCCGACGCTGAGAGCAGGTGCCCATCTCTGCACCTGGCCTCACTCACAGCTCCTGGCTCTGGTGGAGGTGGAAGACGTGGGCCGGAGATGCCGGCCTATGTTTGCATTCTGGCTGTGCCACTTACTAGCTGGGTGACCTCGGGCCCATAATTTGACTTCTGTGAACCTCAGCTTCCTCCTACACAAACGAGGAGAAGCTGGCTCACAGCATTGTGATGAGGATGAAATCAGTGGAAACAACAGACGCGCAATGCCGCCTTCACAGCAGCGCCACAGTAAACAGTCCTGCCCTCCTTCCCTCCTCCAGAGTCTGCCCTGTTAGAATTTCTCTACGCTCAGGATCACACAAGTGGAGATAGCAACATGTAAGTAAAAACATGGTACATCCTACACATCCCGTGACTTGACCGGCAATCCTTGTGCAGGTGTTCAATTATGCCGAAAGCCCCGAGGAAGGCAGAATCACACGGACTAAAACAGTGCTCAATACTGCACAGTTCTTCAGTGGGAAAGAGCTTGCCAGGTTCTTAAATTCACTAACAGGAGCTGAGTCCCATGTTTACCTTGGGCATAATCTCTTACAGAACCGGTCACAGGGCTGAACTGATGCACCTGTTGACAACTGTTAAACGTTTTGTAACTTGAAATTAAGTAAGTCAGTGTGTGGACAGAAATATACATTTTAGTGATACAATCATAGTTTTAGAGCTGAGGAAACTTTTAGTCGACACAATAGAGAGCTGTATTATTTTAAAGAGGGGGAAAAAAACCCTTGACTAGTGGTTCTGTAAAGCAAAGAACTCAAAGATGGACCTTTATAAAAGTGCAAAATAAAACCACAGTGATGACGGCTGGGGCCTGTAATCTCCTGCCTGTAATCTCAGTGCTTTGGAAGACCAAGGTGGGAGGATTGCTTGAGCCAGGAATTCTAGACAAGCTTGGGCAACATAGCAAGAGCTCATCTCTACTTAATTTTTTTAAAACCCACAATGACAGCTAATGGCAGACCAATCCATGGGTCATATCTTCCTACCCAACACTGGTAAGAATTTGGCCATGATCTGTCATCTTCTGCAGAAGTCATCACGGAAGGGAAAGAAATATGCAATACCAGGTCATTATTTTGGAAAAGAGAAAACGCTTTCTATAGTCAATTCACAGAAGAAAATTCTATTTTAATATTCAAAACTATCAAAACTATTAAAAATATCCAATAGTTTTGAATATTCAAATATAATTTTTGAATATTGAATTTTTAATTTTTACTATTGAATCTACTATTCAATAGCAAAAACTTCCCAATCCATGGAAGACAGAAGGGAATATTCTATTCAATTATTCAATTGTTGCTCCTTTCAAAATTATATTTGCAAGCTCAGCATCTTAACCTCAGGAAAATAAGCTAATAAGTTGTTAAGTCACTTAAAAAAAGTCTTAAAACCAAAGTCATTTGAATAACCAAGAAGAACAGGAATGGATAGGGACAGTTTTAACATGTGGTCAGTGTTCTTCATACAGAGAATGACTAGATATTTAGACCGTGTTGTTTCATGTATGTCTTAGCTTGCTGCCCTTTCATTACAAGAGGGCTTTGCTAGAGCTACTGTCTGCCTATCTGAGTTCCTTGCATTAGTCCTTAGTACCTCAAGCAAAGTAGATGAATCTCAAATAAACTGTTTGATTTTCCTGAGCAAAGATGTGTGTGTGTATTTGTGTGTGTGCATATGTGCGTGTGTCTGAAGTTGTATGAAGTTGAAAAGATGAGGACACTGAGAATCCTGTTTTCACAGAAAACTTCTGAATTCTTTCTGATTGTTCTCTCTGAAGCTAGAAGTATCTCCTTCGAGATGGTACATGTTAGACATTCAAAAAACATTAGAGGATCCTGGGCTGATCAAGAAAATGTATATGAACAACACTCTTCTTGTTAAGGCGAGGCATGAGCCTCCAAGGAGATTGCTTCCTTCTGCGATTTTTCAACACAAAGCCTTTCTTGCCACTTGTGTAAACACTGGCCGTCAGCTTCTGAGTCAGGAGTGTTTTGTGTTTGTGGGATTTGGCCCAGGTGTCGTCATAGGTCATGAAGATGAGACAAGGGCGTGAGTTGCACGGGATGTGATGAAAACGTCTGTAGCACATGGGAGCTGTCTGGACCAGATCTTCTTCCCCTGAGTTCCTGTCTCTCCCTTGACATCTGTGATGTGTTCCACCACCGGGAGGGAAGCTGGTGCAGCCTCACCGCAGGCAGCATTGACGCGTGCAGCCCTGATGTGCTACTGAGCAGTTTGTTTCAAGTGTGTTTGATATAAGTGTAGGTGTCCATTTCAGTATCTTATGGGATAGGAACACTTTTCCTGTATAACGGAGTCAGTATCATAAATTCTGGAGGAATGGGTATTAGTATACATTAATCAATTTGAGAGGCGCTGACTGATTCTTGTCTACTTTTAAAAGTGTTCACATAGAGACAATGCCTTTGCCCAAGCCAGTGCTAGGTTTTAGAAGCATGTGGATTTCTGCATTAATAATTCATCTTAACAGAAATTTTTCTATTCAATAGATGATCCCATTACATGTATGTATTACAAAGGATTGCAGTGCACTGGAGTTCTATCCAGTAGATGATCCCATTACATGTATTTATTACAAACGATTGCAGTGGTCTGGAGACAGCCACTTTTAGGGAAGATAGGACATCTCCATGATAACGTAGTGGCTGAAGTTTCATTCACACTTTAGAAATGCTATTTGTATAAGAAGTCTCATTAAAGTGGGAGAGCCTAAGTCCACAAGGCACCTAGAGACACAAGCAGACTGGAGCTCCATGCATGGAGAATGGCTAGAAAACTATTTTTGACCATCTTAACTTTGAGCTCTTGGTCATTTGCACCAACGCTGGTTGACTAAGTCCACGGATACACAACGGGGATGGCTGCTTGGGCTGAGAGTCTGGAGAATGTGGCTCTTAGGGCTGCTGCCAGCTCTGAGGTTCTATGGCCTGGGAACCAAGGGAGGGGTGGTTAGGAATAGGTTAGATAGATGAACTCAATCAAAGAGCCCAACAAAGGCAGGAGATTTCCAAGATAAGTTAAAGGAGTTAAAGGTAAGAATAGTCTCCTTAACAGGTCAGGCAAACAGCTGATGTTTTAAGACTGAAGTTCTTCAGTTCCAACCTAGGTTTTCCAGCAGAAACCAAATAGAAGTAAAATCTTGCTCCAGGTATCCTGTATTGAGGGACAAAAGTTGGTAGAATAAAAGGAAGGGGACCTTGGGTTATCCTAAACGAGTCGTGAATTAATACAAGGAAAGTGATAGAAAGTCTAGTAATTCAGATGGTGAAAATTAAAATATAGGACATAGTTACCTATATTTTAACTATAAAATATAGTTTCATAACTGTTAGATTGCACAAGTAATAATTATACAACCAAAATGTGGTGGGATTGCAATGAAACTGGCATGCTTATGTATGACTATTAATAGTATATACCAATATAATTTTGGGGCAAACTACTTCTTATATAAAAGTCCACAAAATATTCAAATAATTTAAAATGGTAATCTTACTCTTGTAAATGTAGAACAAAAAAAAAATTCAAAGTGATCATTACAGTGATGACTCTCAGGCAGCACAATGTTGCATGACTGTTATTGTTATTGGAGATTTTAAAGCCCAAATGTGCTCCTCAGGGGAACAATGTACTCTTGTCTGTCTCCAGATCTGTGTGCTTTTTCCTTCTGCAATAATCAAATTATAACAGAGCTTGAGAGAGAGACAGTCACCACTGTAATGACCACTTTGAATTATAGATATACATATATAGAGATATATATCTATATTTACCAATCTATAAATATGTGTATATGTTTGTGTGTGTGTGTATATATGTATATATATATATAGAGAGAGAGACTGTACATTTCCTTTACATCTTAGCTTGCTGCCCTTAATTACAAGAGGGCTTTTCTGGAGGTACTCTCTGCCTATTTTTAAGTTCCTTATATTCGTCATTAGTACTTCAAGCAAAGTAGATGAATCTCAGATAAATTGAATTTGATTTCCTGAGCAAAGGGGTGTGTGCATGTGTATGTATCTGTCACATACGAACATATGCACACTGACATGCACATATGTCAGTGTGCGTATGTCTATGTGTCTGAAGCTGTAAAAAGTCATTAAAGTAAGGACACCAAGAATAGATGTATATATACATATATTATGTATAATATATAAAATGTATACATTTAACTTACTAATATGAAAAATGATAGTAATATATTTCCTAATATTGAACAACATTTCTCTTCTTAGTATAAATCTCACTTTAACATGGCGTGTCTCCCCCTAAAAATTCACAGGTTGAAACTCAAACCCACAATGTGACTGTATTGGAAATAAGGCCTTTTAGGAGATGATTAAGGTTAAATGAGGTCATAAGGGTGAGGCCCTGACCCAATAGGACTGATGTCCTTCTAAGGAGAGGAAAAGACCTCCAGGCTGCACATGCTCAGAGGAAAGACGGTATGAAAACACTGTGAGAAGGTGACAGTTTGCAAAACAGAGAGGCCTCAGAGACATCAACCTTGCTGGCACCTCGATCTTGAACTTTCTGCCTCCAGAACTGTGGGAAAATAAATCTCTGTTGTGTAAGCCATTCTATCTGTGGTATTATATTCTGGCCACCTGCTGTGATTTAAATGTGTCCCCCAAGTCTCATGTGTTGGAAGCTTAATCCCCAGATTTATATGTTGATGGCATTTGGAGGTGGGGCCTGGGAGGTACTAGAATTAGATAAGGTCATCAGGGTGGCTCCTGTAGTTGGACTGGTGGCCTCGTAAAGAGGAAAAGAGACCTGAGCTGTCATGCTCTTACCTTTTTGCCATGTGATATAGCAGGAAGGTCCACGTCAGATGCCAGCACCATGTTCCTGGACTTCTCAGCCTCCAGACCCATGAGCTGAATAACGTCTTTTCTTTCTTTCATTTAAACTGTGTTTCACATTCGCATTTCATTTTCACACATGTTCAAGACAAAATAAAACAACAAATCATGACTTATTATCAACTCTAGTCTGTATCACGGACTATCCCTGGTCATACCAGGAAAACTGACTTACTATTTCCACCCAAATGTTGAAAGTTTGAAACATACCAATCTGTTGATGTTCAACTATGTTCAGGGCACTAACTGGAATTCAATTAAGTAAGTATTTACTGAGCCCTTACTATGTGCACAGAGGTCCCTGTCCAAGCTTCATTTGCAAATAATTTCATTTGAAAAAGATGAGAAGTGGACATGCAAACTACTCTATTGTGAAGAAAAAGGAAATAAACTTGTATTTGAATAAATGAATGGGGTCTTCACAAATCTGTGGACTTAGTCAAAAGCTCTTCACATTCTCACCCAATCAGATCAATCCATTCTGCCTTTCCACTTATCAATCTTATTTATCTATAAAGGTCCAGTAAAAATGTTACTATATCCTGTGAACAGTCTAGTTGTGAATTCATAGACGTAAAATCTTGGCACCTGAAGGATACGTAGAGGTCTGGCTTCTCCCTTAGCGTTACTGCTAAGAAAAGTGGATGCAATTGATGGACACCTCCGGGATGGCCAGCGACAAGGCCAGGAGGAGCCCAGGCACCCTCCCTTCTGGGTACCACTCCTCTGGGGTTTGTGCTCTCCGTGGCTTTATTGTACATTTACCCCTTGACCCCCTGCTGAGATTATAAGCTCTATCTGGCAGGAATTGCCACTTGGGACTTTTGTTCCACCTATGTGGCATTACATGTAGTAGGACCTCAGTAAACATTTTGCACAGCGTTTTGAAGTATAATTGGTGTATGATAAACTGCATATACCTAAAGCGCACCCTCGATGAGTTTTGATGTACATTTATGCACCCATGACATCATCCCCACAACTAAGACAATGAGCATCTCCATCGGTAAACATTTTGTTCATGGAAGAGACGGCCCTCACATGACAGTGATGAAATGGTGCAAGAAGCCAGACGTGGCATCTTTGGGGAGATCTAAGGGCTCCGGACTCACGGAAGTCAGGGCATTTTGTGTTCTCACAGTTCTAAGCACACGTTTTCAAATGTCCTTGCCCTGCCTTTGTCATACCTCACTCATTTGTTCAGTTCTGTTATAATTTGATTATTGCAGAAGGAAAAAGCACACATATTCAGAGACAGACAAGAGTACATTGTTCCACTGAGGATCACATTTTGGCTTCAAAATATCCAATAACAATAACACCAATGCAGTATTGTGCTGCCGACAAAGAACAGCTGAGTTTGGGAGACTAAACATTAATACTCACTGTCAAAAGATGGCCAAGAGTAGCTCCCAAGTGTTGGGATGATGAAGGAGACCTGATGCACTGAGTCCTGTGCAAGCCAGTGAGTCCCTCAGCAGCCAGGACAGGGTTCCACATTCCATCTGCAGAGACTGCTCTGGGCTATGGTGCAAAGGGACTGGTTCAGCTTTCTTTCTCTATGTCCACTCATACAGAAAAATAAAGCAAAATATTATTTTTAAGAGGCTAAAACTACTTTTTTAAGAGGGTTTATGTTTTAGTCACCTGCCTTAAACACCATTTCCCCTGAACTACCTTAAGGCTTACACAAATATGGATTAATAGGGGAGAAAACTGCCCCTGCAATCCCAGCTACTCAGGAGGCCGAGGCAGGAGAATTGCTTGAACTGGGGAGGTAGAGGTTGCAGTAAAGCCAAGATCACGCCATTGCACTCCAGCCTGGTGACAGAGCGAGATTCCGTCTCAAAAAAATAATAATAATAATATTATTTGCTGCAGGCGTGAATGACTGAGGCCTAAGAGGCTCTTTTGATTAAATGGTCTGCAAGGGCAAAACAAGCCCTGCTACTGTTGTTATGCTGGGACTGCAGACACACTCGCTTTGCCACTGGCTCCCTGGAAGGCTCTGCCAGGCAGAGGAGGATGGCCCCCTTCTTCCTGTTCCCTGTGAGTGCCTTCCAGCAGTGCCTCTGTACTCTACCAGCAGCAGCTGCCCCATCTGACTCCATTTGGCATTTGTCTGCTGCTCTATCTAGCACCCTCCTGCACCCAACCACAGTCACCAGCACCCACTGGGCAGTGCACCCCCGTCAAGGTCTGGGGTTCGGCCTCACAGTGCTCCTTCTACAGGCCTAGAGTGACTTCCCTCCTTCCCTCCCCAACTGTGATACCTGGGTGCTTTCTTTGGCCTTTTAAAAAATCTAAAGTAACTGGTCGATAATCTTTATGTTAGCTTTTTTCTGTTAAAAAAAAAAAAAAAAAGCCGATATGTTTGCTATCTGCTCAGTGGACTCTGGCTGATTTAATAGCTTTTTCTATTTCTCAATACCATCAAAATGTTCTTAAGTTGGATGTAGATACTACATTATGAAAACCACGAAACAATGTCAAAATAATGTACTTACAACAAGTTATTCAAGTGAATTAAACTAGAATATTATATTATGCTTAACTGTAATTAGGTAAATGTTAAATATCCACAGAGGTCAAGAATTGAATAGAACCTGAACAGATGAAAGCAGTAATTGTTCATTGGTGGAATTAAAGGAGATTTTACTGTTTGCTTTTGGGTTTGTAGTAGATGTATTAGTTCATATTCACATTGCTATAAAGAAACACCTGAGACTGGGTAATCTATAGGACAAACAGGTTTGTTTGTTCCACAGGTTATACAGGAGGCATGATGCTGACATCCACTCCACTTCTGGAGAGGCCTCAGGAAACTTACAAACATGGCAGAAGACAAAAAGGAAGCCAGCACTTCACATGGCCAGAGTAGGACGAAGAGAGAGAGAGGGGAGGTGCCACACACTTTTAAACAATCAGATCTCATGAGAACTCACTCACTATACAGTACCAATGGTAGATGGTGCTAAATCATTTCATGAGAACTCCACCTCCATGATTCAATCACCTCTCACCAGGTCACCTGCAACATTGGGGATTACAATTCAACATGAGATGTGGGTGGGGACAGAGATCTAAACCATATCATTCTGTCCCTGGCCCCTCTAAAATCTCATGTCCTTTTCGCATTTCAAAATACAATTATGCCTTCCCAACAGTCCACGAAAGTCTTAACTCATTCCAGCATTAACTCAAAAGTCCAAAGTCTCATCTGAGAAAAGTCCAGTCCATTCATCCTATGAGCCTGTAAAATCAAAAACAAGTTAGTTACTCCCAAGATATGACAGAGGTACAGGCACTGGGTAAATACTGCTGCTTTGAAAGGGAGAAATTGGCCAAAAGAAAGGGGTTGTAGGCCCCATGTAAGTCTGTAACCAAGAAGGGCAGTTATTAAACCTTAAAACTCCAAAATAATTTCTTTTGACTCCATGTTTCACATCCAGGGCACACTGGAGCAAGGGGTGGGCTCCCAAAGCATTGAGCAGCTTGGCCCTTGTGGTTGTGCAGCATTCAGCTACTGCAGCTGTTCTCATGGGCTGGCATTGAGTACCTGTAGCTTTCTCAGGCACTCAGTGCAAGCGCCTGGTGGATCTACAATTCCAGGGTCTGGAGGACAGTGACCCTCTTCTCACAGCTCCACTAGTCAGTGTCCCGGTGAGTACTCAGCGTGCAGGTTCCAACCCCACATTTCCCCTACACACTGCCCTAGTAGAGGTCTTCTGTGAGGGTTCCACCCTGTAGCAGGCTTTTGCCTGGACCTCTGGGCTTTTCCATATCTCTTCTGAAATCTAGGCAGAGGCTCCCAAGCCTCAACTCTTACATTCTGTGCACCCACAGACTTAACACCACCTGGAAACCACCAAGGCTTATGGTTTGTACCCTCCAAAGCAGCAGCCCAAGCTGTACCTGGGCCCCCTTGAGCCACAGTTGGAGCTGGGATGAAGGTAGCAGCGTCCTGAGACTCTGCAGGACAGTGGGACCCTGGGCCTGACCCTTGAAACCATTCTTCCCTCCTAGGCCTCTGGGCCTGTGATACTCTGGAGAGGCTGCTGGGAAGGTCTCTGAAATGCCTTCAAGGCCTTTTCCCCATTGTCTTGGCTGTTAGCAACTGGCTCCTCTTTACATATGCAAGTTTCTGCTGCCTGGTTGAATCCCTCCCCTGAAAATTGGCCTTTCTTTTGTACCATATGGCTGAGCTGCAAATTTTTCAAATGTTATGCTCTGCTTCCCTTTTAAATATAAGTTCTAGTTTTAGATCATTTATTTGCTCTCACCTATGAGTATAGGTTGTTAGAAGCAGCCAGACCACATCTTAAATGCTTTACTGCTTAGAAATTTCTCCTGCCAGATGCCCTAAATCATCATTCTCAAGTTCAAAGTTTCACAGATCCTTAGGGCAGGGGCACAATGCCTCCAAGTTCTTTGCTAAAGCACAGCAAAAGTGACCTTTGCTCCAGTTCCCAATACATTCCTCATCTCCATCTAAGACCTCCTTAGCCTGGACTTCATTGTCCATATCACTATCAGCATTTTGGCCACAACCATTCAGCAAGTCTCTAGGACATCCCAAAATTTCCCTTATCTTCCTGTCTTCTTCTGAACCCTCCAAACTGTGCCAACATCTGCCTGTTACCCAATTCCAAAGCTGCTTCTACATTTTCAGGTATCTTTATAGCAATGTCCCATTTCTTGGTAACAATTTTCTGTATTAGTCCATTCTAACATTGCTATAAAGAAATACCTGAGACTGAATAATTCATAAAGAAAAGAGGTTTAATTGGCTCATGGTTCTGCAGGCTGTATAGAAAGTGTAGTGGCTTCTGCTTAGCTCCTGGGGAGGCCTCAGGAAATTTCCACTATGATTGTAAATTTCCTGATTTTTTTGGTCTTACATGGCCAGAGCAGGAGGAAGAGAGGGGGGAGGGGGGAGCTGCCTCCTCCTTTTTTTTTTTTTTTTTTGAGACGGAGTCTTGCTCTGTCACCCAGGCTGGAGTGCTGTGGCCGGATCTCAGCTCACTGCAACCTCTGCCTCCCGGGTTCCCACCATTCTCCTGCCTCAGCCTCCGGAGTAGCTGGGACTACAGGCGCCCGCCACCTCGCCCGGCTAGTTTTTTTGTATTTTTTAGTAGAGACGGGGTTTCACCGTGTTCGCCAGGATGGTCTCGATCTCCTGACCTCGTGATCCGCCCGTCTCGGCCTCCCAAAGTGCTGGGATTACAGGCTTGAGCCACCGCGCCCGGCCGCCACATCCTTTTAAAGTCAGATCTCGTGACGACTCACTCACTGTATGGTACCAAGTGGGGAGGGTGCTAAACCATTCATAAGAGATCTGCCTCCATGGTCCAGTCACCTCCTACCAGGCCCCTCCTCCAACACTGGTGATTAAAATTCAACATGAGATTTGGGCTGGAACACACATCCAAACTTTATCAGTAGAGTTGTCATGTTATTGTCTATTTAACAAGCTCATTTATAGTATTGATTATTGTGTTTTAATTTTGGTTATCACTTTTAGCAAATTGGGGAAGATATTTTTCATATGTAACAAACAGTGAATATACTTATATAAAGGGCTCTTTCAAGTCTATAAGAAGGAGAAAAAGCTTAAAGATATCTGGCAAAATAATACAATGTCCAAAACCCCCAAAATTCAAACCTATTAGTAATCAAAGAAAATTAGGTGGAGACAAGAAGAAGCCATTTTATAACCTAATAAGTTATTAAAAATTAGAAAAAAAAAACACTGGCAGTGAGTGTGTAATGACTTGGCAGTTTCATATATGTAGGAGGATGAACTGATAGAATCTGTTAGACAGTTTGATAATATGAGTGGTAGACAAAAGCCATTTGGGTGCATCTTTACTTATAAAAATGTCAGAAATATGAACTGTCCTTTAAAAACGATGAAGCATCTATGCAATTTAGTGATTGCTAACAACACTGAGGTTTTGAGAAAAAGTTTCCAAGATGATACATTTTGCAATTCCATCATACCATATTGATACTTTTTAAGCTTCTGAAACCCAAGCAGGAAATATAAATTCTCATGTTAGGTACATTAGGGACCCTTAGTCTTTTAGTTACTTTATAAGTTTTAAAACATGGTTAAGATAATTCGCGTGTCACGGAGCTAAGAGTTGGTGTGAAAAAGAATGGTAATTTCTAAATTTTACTGGTTGATGCAAAAGCGTTTCATAAAGATAACATATTCAAAACCTATACAAAATCTACCCATCTTGATGGTATTAAGAAAAATAACCCATGTGATCACTGTCCTACTGTAGTGCAATTAAATACAGATGCTTTTTGACTATTTATTTTCTGAGAACATAAACCCAACTCAATGTGTTTTTCATTTGTATTATTTTCCCCTTTCACAAAACCAAGAGAATTTAAAATAACTGTGGTTTGACCCAGTAATTTTCTCCTCTAATAATATATCTTAAGAAAATGGAAGATATTACTGAATGTTGATGTAATGGGATGTTCATCTCAATATTATTTATAAAAGAAATCATTTAAATGTCTCAAAATAAGAAATGAATAAGTGATAGAATTCTATCTAAATGATACATGCAGCTATTTAAATTCCCTTTCTGAAGAACAATATGAGAAAATGCTCATAGCATAATGATTAATAATGACAGTCATTTTAGAAAGAAAGGGAGGGAGGGAGGAATAGAGGAGAGAGAAAGGATAGAAAAAGAAGTGAAATTAAGTATGCCTTTACTGGACTTGGTGGATTTCTCTGGGTAGTGAGATTATTGCAGATTTAATTTCTCCTTTACCTTGTTGAAAATGTTCCAAATATTCAATGGTTAACATCTGTTGCTTTGATATGGGTGGGGAGGATTAACAGTAATAATTACTTGAAAACAAAAATACACATACACCCTCCAGTTCAGGAATTTCTAGAGGACCTTCGGATCCCCCAGGAGAGTGCCTGGAGCCTACAGAGGCTGCCTCACTGATGCGGTGGGTCCTGCTGTGAGTGGTGCAAGGTCAGATGTAACCAGGTCCACGCACACTTGTGTCTCTCCACAAGGTCAGACTCTACTGATGCTATTTCAATCACAAAAGCCACGAGTTCCATGGGCTTCCCGAGGAGGCAGTTGTCCTTAGAGCTTCCTATTTACTCAGTAGTCAGAGCCACAAGCATGCAGGCTCAAGCCACACCACAGATCAATCAATATTGCAAACCATACATGATAACATACTTAATCAATATATAAATGTTACAGATTAAAGTTTTCACATCAGGGTAACGTTTAACATCAAGAGAAAAGGGCATAGGAAAAAAAGGATGAATGAACCAATTCGATGAGAGAGGCGTGGATGAAGAGTGTCCTGGCCTGATCCTGACGGTCCTCAACCTCTTGCAAGGAAGAGTCTTTGATTTGGGCATAGCCTTCGTTGGCAGATGGCTGGTGCTGATCATGGGTGACAGTAAGGCGGGGTGTTTGGAGATGCCCGTGTCGAGCTGGTGAGGTCTTGCTCTTTTATGGCCCATGAGTCCTCTGGTGAGGACAGATGGTAAAGAGTGTGCCTATGTATGCCCTTGTCTGGTTGGGTGCCATCTCTATTGATTGGGTGAACATCTGATCCCTGCTGGTGTAATGACTTTGAAGTGTAAGATGGGGTCTTTCTCTAAGTAGGAGTCACTAAGTCAAGGGTGCTCTCTACAGAGCCATCCACAGTATTCTAGCCCAGCTTTTTTCATGCTGAAGGTAGTGAAATCAATTGAGAAACTGAGGACTAAGTGTTTTTACAAGTTGGAATCAATCACAGTAGAAAATAATGGAATTCTTCACATACAGTAAGCTTCATGAAACTTTGTCAGTTATCAGTACACGTGCTTTTGTGGTTTGCCACGTGAAAATGTACTTCTTCTTGTGAGTGATGGTTAACAGCACGTGAAAGCCAGCGGCCCCTCTTATACAGAGTCCTTCACTGACACCCTGTGCCAACCAGGCCATTAGCATGGTGATACAGTTTGGCTCTGTGTCTCCACCCAAATCTCACCTCAAATTGTAATCCCCACGTGTGGAGGGAGGGATCTGGTGGGACGTGACTGGATCACGGGAGCGGTTTCCCTCACGCTGTTCTCATGCTAATGAAGGAGTTCTTACAAGACCTGATGGCATTAAAAGTGGCAGTTTTTCTTGTACTCTCTCTCCTGTCACCATGTAAAGAAGGTCTTAGCTTCCTCTTCGCCTTCTGCCGTGATTGCAAATTTCCTGAGGCCTCCCCAGCCATGCAGAACGTGAGTCAATTAAACTTTTGTTTATAGTTACCCAGACTCAGATAGTATCTTTATAGCAGCTTAAAAATAAACTAATACACATGGCAATCAGTTACCACAAGGAAGCAAAGATAATTCCAGATGCTCTTACTCCCAAAGCCTGGGTGCTTCCTGGACACCCTCATTTTAATGTACCCTTCAAGGGTAGATGCAGGCAGCCAAAGACAGGTTTGCTAGAGGATGCCTCCTCTCCTGCTCTAGTGGAGGTCCTCAGAACCAGCACGTAGCTAGCTGCAGCCAGTACCTGCCAGGTGGTCAGAAGGGGCTGAGGGTGCACGGGCAGCCAGACATCTCCCGGGGTCTACAGACCAGGAGTCTGTGCTTCCTGCCAGAGTTGGGGAGGTCCTTCAGCGTTCAGCCTGAGACCTGGCTCTTTCCCTCAGCGGGGTGAGCAGGAGTCTGACCCGACTCTTTCATATTCGGCTGCTGACAGCATTGAAGTTTCTCCCTCCTCCCCTTCACTCCACATCTGGGCAGCTGTTGGGAAAGCCAGGGGTGGGGGATGGTTCCCTCCTTTGGCACTAGTGGGAGATTAAAACCCCACAAATCCCTCCCATTGGGAACTCTCGCCCCAGCCCACCATCAGTATGAGCTGTCTCTTATTTTCTGTATGTGATGTTCTGATACCTGGGACCCTGCTGACCCTGGGGAGCGGCTCCTCCCACAAACATACAATTCCCTGAACCATTGTCCACCCCACACAGACTTTCCCTATGCAAACCCTGCAATCCAGAGCCCACACCTGCCACCTCCTTTGTGGGCTCACACTCCAGGCCACTGTCCACCCACACTTGTTCCGGGACCAGACACAGGGCAACTCCTGTCCCCAGAGGACTAGAATTATTCAAGCTGGGCAGTCCTGAGCCTGCTGACCCTGCCTCGGCCTCCCTTATCGTGGAAACCACAATAGAAACTTCTGCTCAGTTTCCCTGCCCCTCAGCTTCCTGACCAACCCTGGGGCATCCCTGTGTGGCCCCCATAGTGTGGCCTGACCCCTCCTCTTGGGATCTGTGAGTAACACACCATCTTTTCAATGGCAGCCATTCCCAGATCTGACCTGAATAATAATAAAGTCTACATCAAAACACGTCCTAACCACAGAGAAACCCAGGTCAGTCTCTGGTCCCTACTTTCAAGCCTTTTTACACGAGCTAGAGGCTGGCAGGCCCTTCCCAGAGTCCTCAGTTACGGGAGTCATAAACTTTCCTTGCCCTTCTGTGTATGATGTCACCTGAAGCACGTTCTGGGTGGGGGGCGTCTGCCTCTGCAGAAGACTGTCCCACTGGGCTCACCGTACTGTGCCCCTAAAGCAAAACTTCCCTAAGAACCACAATTCATTTCTGTTACGATTTTTAAGACACCAGTTAAACTGATCAGCCACATCATCTTCGACAACTACTCTGGGTCCAGTCAATAAAACAGGAATAAATTGGTCTTTTTCTCAGATGTTTTGTAAGGAATTAAATGGATATTATGTGTAAAATAGTTAGCATAATGACAGGCATCATTCACTCATTCAGTTAATAATTAGTCCAATCACTTATTTTTTATTAAGTAAAATTGTAATTCCTAGCACAGGTAAGGCTGCGGAACGCCTTCAGGAGGACTTGTTACGGCAGACACAGGCAGCACGCCTTCATGCCCTGTGTGCTGCGAGACCAGTCTCTGGAAATCAGAAACTGTGCACCCAGCCTGGGCATGAAGATCAGAGACTGCTCTTCACGCACTCAGCTCTTATCACATCTCTGTGGGGTCAATGAAAACATTTAGGGCTACACCACGTGGATTATATTTGATGTAAACCAAGTAAGATGTGCAGAATTTTGAGGGATCTTTTGCTACGATAAAGTGAGGGTGAGGAACAAGTTAGAATTTCTGCTGGATTTCTGTACTGTGAGGAGATTTTCTTGTTATTAAGACATTGAGCCAGAGAGCAGCTCTGCTGGGCTGATCAGAGAGCCCTTTCCCTACTCCTCTGACCCCAAGGGTATGTCAGGGCAGCCTTAGGAAATGAGTGCCTGACTTTGAGGGGACAGAGGAAGCACAGATCTGGAAAGCACTGACATGGGCGTGGTTGCCTGAGAGCCCGGGAGGGTGTTAACAACCCCTAGTCAGGGAGAACCCAGGCAGCAGGCATGGAAAGTCTGAGTTTGGCCAAAAGTTCCGAGGGTTTGAATGTTGCCTTCTCAGAAATCGTGTATGGGGCACACATTAAAATTCTCCCTGTAACTTTCTTATGCTATCCATTAGCAAAACTACCCAAAGAGCCACACTCTTCATATCTGTTACAGTTTGTAAGACACCAGTTAAACTGATCAGCTGTGTAATCTTGGGCAGTTACTTACTATTTTGATGCCTCTGGCAAAGTGTGTATGTGTATGTGTGTGTACGTGCGTGTGTGTACGTGCATGTGTGTGTATGCACTGTGTGCATGCATGTGTGTGTGTGTGTGTGTCTGTGCCTGTGCATGAACATGCATGTGTGTGTGTGCGTGTGCGGGTGTAGGAACATCCACAGGGAAGGAAACACAGTTCTGCATGTTGGACCCTACATGCGGTTATTCCTAAGTATTACGAGTAGAAACGTCACTAAAAATCAGTATGCCATTAAATCATGTCCTAGGAAAGTGGGTCTGGCACTAGTGTTCTAAATTCCATGGAGCTAGAGAGGGAGAAGAGGGAAGGAGGCAGGAGACAGATAAAAAGCACATCCAGGGACTATGCCCTTCATAAGGCTTCTGGGAAACGGCTTGGGGCCTCTTAGCCAGAATGATCTTTGGGTGGGGACAATGGTCTCTGGGTGTTTTTCAGTCTGTGACTCCTTCCTTCAGGCAACTAGAGCAAGGAGGTGAAAGGAAACCCCTTGGCTGTTGTTTTAATCCGAGAAATTGCATTGCAATCTGAGGAAACAGCAAGCTTCTAGGGGAGCAGCTGGGGAAACAGTAGGAGCACAGTAAACAGTCTGCCCTGTGGGCGTGGGCTCAGCTGGGTGCTGGGAGGATTGTTGTGTGGAGCTCTCAGGCGGCACAGACCTGCAGGGCAGCCTGGACATGCTGTTGTGCTATCACAGCCAGCACAGTCTTGCATCCTGGCTCAGGGAGGGACTTCGTAGCTGCAGGCTGGGGGCCTTCAAAGTGTTCTTGCTAACAGTGTATTGTTTCATCGATTGGAAGTGCTTCATACCCAGACTTTGAAAGTGTGATCTGGCCCTTCTCACTACTGAGAACAAGTACATGAGCAGCCGCATCTTCCTCTCACTCTGCTGGGGACTCTTTTCTCTTCTTCCAAGGCATGGCCTGCCTTCCACCACGGAAATTTAAGATACATCTATTCCCATTCCAGCCTTCCTTGCAGTCAGGGTGCAAGCATGTGACCAGGCTCTGCCATTGCTGCACCTGCTCCAGACTCTGAATCTGAATCTTGAAAGGAAAAACTGCTGAATGCTTGGGTGCAGAGGTGCTGGGATTGAGGGAGTTTGGAGTTTGGGGATACTGGGGCTCAGGAATGCAGGAGTTCAGGGATGCAGGGGCCGAGGAATGCTGGAACTCAGGGATGCCTGGACTCGGATGCCAGAACTGAGGGATGCTGGTACTAAGGGATGCTGGGGCTCAGAGATGCTGAAGCTCAGGAATGCAGGGGTTCGGGGATGTTTGGACTCAGAGATACTTTAACTCAGAGATGCTGGGACTCAGGCATGTTTGAATGGAATTCTGGGGCTCAGGAATGCCTGGACTCGGGGATTCTGGGGCTCCCAGGTGCTGAAACTCAGAGGGACTATGGCTGAGGGATGCTGAGTTTCAGAATACTTGGATTCAGTAATGCCGGGATTCAGGGGTGTTGGAACTCAGGGATGCTTGCACTCAGGATTTCTTGGATTCAGGGATGCTGGGGATCAAGAATGTTTGAACTCAGGGGTGCTGGGGCTCAGGGATGCTGGGGCTCAGGGATGCTGGGGCTCAGGGATGCTGGGACTCAGGGGTGCTTGGACTCAGAAATGTTGGGACTCAGGGATGCTAGGTTAATGGATCCTGGTGCTGAGGGGTGCTCGGACTTAGGGATACTGGGGCTAAAGGATGCTGGGGCTCAGTGTGACTCATAGTGCTTGAGACAACTGAGTGCCAGTCACTCCCCACACCTCACATCCTGGTGCCGAAGACAGCAAGGCTCACACCAAATTCTGGCACATGTATCAAACATTTATTGGTAAATAAAAACAAAATAAATTATGGACAAAAACACAGGTCTATTCTTTTACAAATTTCCACCAGCATTTCTGGGACCCTTGGGGATACTCAGACCCCAGAAGGGATGTGGGAAGTGGTGGAAGCTGAGTGGAAAAACTAGAGATTGTGCCTGCTGAGTGATCTCATGTCTCCCCCTCTCTTCCCAGAAACCTTTCATCTCAGTGCTCAAGGGAGTACGCTTTGCTTCCAGGTTGGCCAGTGGCACGATTGGAATAGAAATGAAATACAAATGACATAACCTTCAAGGGTCCCCCACTGCTGATGGTCCTGTATCCCACATTCCTTCACCAAAATTAGGATTTGTCATTTTTTTAATTGCTTGCAAAAGTCATTAAACTTCCTACACAGCATGTGAAGATACCCATTGTAGTTATCAGGATAAATATTTTGGATACATTTAGGGAACAAGTATCGTTTTCATCTATGATGCCGAGCACTAGGCAGGCGTTAGTTAAAGCTGTGGAGGCCACCTCTCTCCTCCTTCACTCTCGCAGGAAGAATCTGAGCCATGGGCTGTGACCTGCCCACAATGGGGTTGCAGATGGTAGTGCGGAATGAGAACCCAGCGTTCCGACTCTTCCTCTCTGTGTTGTGTTATTCCATGAGGACCGCTGGTAAAATTACTGCAGTCAATCAGAAGCCCTGAGTCCTTACGGTTTAAAATTTTTATGGGTATCTTTGAGATGATTCAGGGTAAAGCTGAAAAAGCAATGAAGCATATCTCTGGATTTATTTGTTTAAACGTCTCCAAGGATATTTCTTTACCATTACAACATAAGTCTATCTCAACCCAAAACCCAGCACCATGCTTAATGTAAAATGCTCAGTTCCCGTTAACATAGGAAGAAGACAAGGAAACCATGATCACTGCAATTATATACTCGTCTTCTACTGGGATTAGCCAAAATTGTTATGAAAGAGACACATATTAGAAACATAAAACTGATTTTTATTTGTAGGAGAGATGATTGTATAACTGGAAAATCTAAAACCACAACCCAAATCTAAAATCAAACAATAGGAGAATTCAGTAAGAGCCAGTAAAAAGTTATACTGTAGCAATCAATAGCTTCCATGGATCAAACACAGTAAACAATTAGTTGGAAGAAATGACCCTACTGAATAACACAAAACTTAAAATTATTAGAAATAAGCCTAACAAGAAATGTGTAAGATCTGTACAAGAAGTGCTTTAAAATACTCTTAAGGCCCAGCACTTTGGAAGGCCGAGGTGGGCAGTTCGCCTGAGGTCAGGAGTTCGAGACCAGCCTAGCCAACATGGTGAAACGCCGTCTCTACTGAAAATACAAAAATTAGCTGGGCATGGTGATGGGTGCCTGTAATCCTAGCTACTCAGGAGGCAGGATAATCTCTTGAACCCAGGAGATGGAGGTTGCAGTGAGCTGAGATTGCACCATTACACTCCAGCCTGGGTGACAGAGTGAGACTCCATCTCTAAATAAATAAAATAAAATAAAATAAAATAAAGTAAAATAAAATACTCCCAAAGGATACAAAAGACACTTCAAGTGCAAAGTCGTATGTATTCTTGAGCAGGAAGAACTTCCATAAAATTCTGTTCATTAGTGAGTAATGAGGTCCAACCTACAGACTGAATGAATTAGCCTCTACCTTGTGAGGGAGGGAATATCAAAGAATATGTGGCAATATATTTTTAAATTTTGACAACATATTTTGTTTAATCAAAAGTATTCAAAATATTGCTATTTCAATATGTAATCAATATAAAATTATTAATGTTGTAGTTTACACTATTTTTTAAAGTCTTTTTTAAGAGCAGTTTTAGATTCACAGCAAAATTTAGAGGAATGTACAGAGGTTTCCCATGTATGCCCTGCATGGTCTCCCCCATTATCAACATCCACTCCAGAGGGTACATTTGCTACGACTGACGAATCTACAGCGACACATCATTGCCACGCAGAGTTCAGTTTACATTTGGGTTCCCTGTTAGTTTTGTACACCTTATGGATTTAAACAAAAATGTAATGACGTGTACCTATCACTACAGTGTACAGAGTGGTTTCACTGCCCTAAAACATCCTCTGTGTTCCATGTGGCGGTTTTTCTTTTCCAGACAGCATCTCGCTCCGTCACCCAGGCTGGAGCACAGTGATGTGATCTCCGCTCACTGCAGCCTCCGCCTCCCGGGTTCAAGTGATTCTCCCTCCTCAGCTTCCCGAGGAGCTGGGATAACAAATGTGAGCCACCGCACCTGGCCCATGTGGCGATGTTTTAAAGCAACCACAGAGGGCAAATGGTAGGCATCTGTAAAATAGTTACATTGGATTTGTAGCCCATACCTGATTCTAGGATAAATTCCAAATGAGTTTAAAACCTAAACGCAAAAATATTACCCTTGAGTGCTAAAAGAATCGGTGGGAGATTTATAGCCTGGAGCGTTAACATGAAACAAAAAATCCAGAAAGCACAAAATTAAAGATTAATAAATGTGCCTGTGTGTGGTGCTTTTGCCACGCAGAAATGTGTCTCTTTACATATAGTCAGAAGATAAAATGGGAAAAACACTGGTTACTAATACCCCAGGCAAAGGGTTAATTTTTCTGATATATACAGAGACCACAAGTTGATACAAAGATCTATAACCCAATGGAAAAATGAGAAAAGAATAAGAAAAATTCACCAAAAAGGAAATTGGAAAGGCACTTAAGATTGAAAAAGGGGTTCAACTTGATTTATAATAAGAAATGCAAATAAAACTATTTTGAGATTTTATTTTCTACCACTCAATTTGACAGAGATTTGAAAGTTCAACAACTCTTTTATTTTATTTATTTATTTATTTTTATTTTATTATTATTATTATTTTGAGACAGAGTCTCACTCTGTCGCCCAGGTTGGAGTGCAGTGGCACGATCTCGGCTCACTGCAACCTCCGCCTCCTGGGTTCAAGTGATTCTCGTGCCTCCACCTCCTGAGTAGCTGGGATTACAGGCAGGCGCCACCACGCCCAGCTAATTTTCGTATTTTAGTAGAGCTGGGGTTTCACCATGTTGGCCAGGGTGGTTTCGAACTCCTGACCTCAGGTGATCCTCCCACCTCAGCCTCCCAAAGCACTGGGATTACAGGCGTGAGCCACCGCGCCCGGCCCCAACTCTTTTAAGTCTCATACCTGGTCCATTGGCTAAAGTAGAGAAAGCAGTACTCTAGCTGCTGGAATATTGTATGATTGTCTGTGTGTGCAGCTCTTGGAGGAGGAGCCAGCAACACTTCTTATAATAATCAATCATACTCTTTGACCAAGAATGCTACTTCTGAGAGATGTAGATTATTTATTGTGTTACTGGTTGTAACTGCAACAGATGAGAAACAGTATAAATATCCAACAACAGAATGAATAAACTAACAGGACAGAATACCCCACTGATCCCCACCCCTCACATACTCACACACAAAGATGAAATTCTAATATGCTGATGCAGAAAGAGCGTCGTCACAATATGCTGTGTAAAAAGAAAAACAAGATGCACAGCAGTGTAAACTATGTGCTGCCTGTTCTTATCCTGGAGTGGGTGAAGGAGGTAATACGTGACTGCTGTGAAGGTAAAACCTGAGACGTGCATATTCATCCACAAAGTTAGCCTGGCTTTCTTGAGAATGAGACGCTTCCCGGTCCACTTCAACGTCTGTAAATCATTACTCATGTCCTACGTCACGTTTCCGTGAAGCTAAAACCTGAGACGTGCATATTTATTCACAAAGTTAGCTTGGCTTTCTTGAGAATGAGACGCCTCCCGGTTCACTTCAATGTTTGTAAATCACTACTCACGTCCTACCTCATGTTTCCTTCTAGACAAGTAGATTGTCATTGAAATCATTCCTCTTTAACAGGAATTATAGCCTCCTGCTTGAGATCCACCCAGCTTGCTCCAGAATAAAGGGCTAACTTTAAAATGTGGCTGGGCACGGTGGTTCGCACCTGTAATCCCAGCACTTTGAGAAACCAAGGGCAGATCACTTGAGGTCAAAAGTTCGAGACTAGCCTGAACATAGCGAAACCCTGTCTCTACTAAAAATACAAATAATTAGCCGGGCGTGGTGATGCATGCCTATAATCATAGGTACTTGGGAGGCTGAGGCAGGAGAATCGCTAGAACCTGGGAGGCAGAGGTTGCAGTGAGCTGAGATCGTGCCATTGCACTCCAGCCTGGGTGACAGAGTGAGACTTCGTCTCAAAAACAGTAAGGAAATAAATAAATAATAAAAGTAAAATGTGCACCTATCTATATCTCTGATGTTGTCCAGACACTACTTGCAATACCAAATGCCTCGGGCTCAGTAAGAATGAGTAAGAGCTAGACTGTGTTTGCAGGAAGCAGATGTTCCCAGAGGAAAGGACAGAAAACTAAGAAATAATGATGCAAAGAAGGAAGTGGCTCCACACTGCACTTGGGGAGATTGCATCACCCCTCAGACCCCTCCCCAAATAAAGCCTTCAAAGCACTGCCATCTGCCTGGTGTGGACTTGGCGGACCTTGTATAGGTGGGCAAACTTTGCAGACTTTCGACCCTGGACTGTCGGGACAGGAGCCACAGTTCCTCTCTCTCATTTCCCTGACGGAGCTGACGGTCAGCTTCAATGTCCTTGGACCCAGATAAAACATCTGTCGACTAAGCCCTCGAGAAAGTGGGCTCAAAATCAGAACTATCAATGATGGTAGAATTGGCATTTTGCCCCCAGATCTGTAAATAGAATATGATTTTGGACTGAGGCTGAACAGCTTGGCTTGAAGATTTTCTTCCTCTCTATGCTGTGATGGAGTCTACAAACTGACACAAAGAAAGACTAATGACTCGATGTTTAAAATAGGAAAAAATTAGAGAAATTTCACAGAAAAACAAATAGAAATGTCCCTTAACACCAATGTCGGTCTTCAGGTTGTAACTTAAGCCCACTCCTTGTGCTCATTATTCTAAGTGCGTCTTTCAATACGTACTCCGTGATCAACTGTGGAATTGCTTGAGCTGTTTCTTCTTTCAACTAAGCACAATGTCAATCTAACCTTCTCAGCTGGAGGTATGTTTTGGAGGAGAAAGCTAAAAAAAAATAGTCTCGGCTAGGCGTGGTGTCTCACTCCTGTAATCTCAGCACTTTGGGATGCCAAGGCAGGCAGATCACGAGATCAGGAGTTTGAGACTAGCCTGGTCAATATAGTGAAACCCCATCTCTACTAAAAATATAAAAATCAGCCATGCATGGTGGCACACACCTGTATTCCCAGCTACTTGGAAGGCTGAGGCAGGAGAATCACTTGAAGCCGGGAGGCGGAGGTTGCAGTGAGCCAAGATGAAGGCACTGCACTCCAGCCTGGGTGACAGAGAGAGACTCTGTCTCAAAAAACAAAACAAACAACCAAACAAACAAAAACAGTCTCTGTATGCCACCCCCACTCTCCATCCTCCCACCTCACCTGCACCCCCACACGGCCCGTGTGCCCTGACCCCCGCTGCACCCCATGCCCCAGTGGCTGGTGCCATGCTGCGCCCATACACAGGAGAGTCAGCCACTCCTTGCCCAGAACTTCCAGACCAGATTGGGTCAGGGACCTCAGGCAACAAGACCGCCTGTGGTTGCTCCCCAGGAGCTGTCTGGGTGGTGCCCTCGAGAAACCAAGGCCCTCAGGTTCATCAAAGAATCCCACAGCCCAAGAGAGGGACAGGGCTCAGCAGAAGCGAATGCAGAAATGTGAGTCTCTCGGAGGGCAAGAAATATGGATGGTGGCAGAGCCGACTCTCATGTTTTGACCTTAAGCCAAAAACACGAATAATAAACCATCTGTAGTAATAATAATGATAAAACTAGTAAAACAAGCATCAGATACCCCTGAGGGATTTTAGCTACCCACAGTTAATAAGTTAATATTATGCCATATTTGCTTCAGAGTTTTCATAAATATGTATGTTCTGTTAACACAGCGTATAGCTTTGTGCCCTAACAATTTATGTAAATAGTACAATGAGGCTAACTTTCTGTGATTTGTTTGTTTCTCTCTCAACATTAAGTTTAAGCCTTAGTCATGTTATCAGACACAGAGTACTTCATTCATTTTGATAGCCATGAAGTGCTCTGTGGTAGGTATGACTATTCCACAATTTATTTGTCCATTTCCCTATTGACAGACTTTTCCAGTTTTTCACTAATTCCAAGTGAAGGAACATTCTTATATGAAAGGAAGACTCTTAGCTGCTTTCTTAGGCCAGGAGTTTCTTTAGGATGTGTGTGTGCTGGGTGCCCAGGTTGGGGTTTTTGGGAACAGATCCTGGGGTGGAGAAGAGGATATGGGCATTTGGGGTATGCACTTGGCATCAACAAGTGTAGGAGAGAAAAGGAAGTGGGTTGGGCATTAGGGGCCGGGGAGCTGCAAGGAGATAACCACAGAGAGTCCACTGATGCCACAGGGCACTCTGGATTCCAGACGGCCCTGCAGAATTGGCCTGATTTGGGGCTAGTGTTTGGAGGCAGATGCTTCTATGCCCACTGCAGTAAACAACTTAACCTTACCCAAAGGGAGGGCTGGCTTTTGCCTCTGGGATGCAGAAGCCCTTGGATTGTCCCATCTGGTAGGATACCTTTCTTTCCCTGGGGCCTTGGGCCAGGCCAGATAGTGTATGCTAACAATGTGATTTATGGCAGGACCTTGGGTCACACGGCATCAGTCTGACTTCTGGGGCGCTGGAGACGGAAGGCCAGCCACACCTAGAGTCAGTCAGGTCTGTGCGACAAAGCTCCAATAAAGACCCCAGACCGCAACCCCACACGCGCTTCCCTGGTTAGCAACGCTCCCTGGTATCGCCCCAGGCTGCTGCTGGGGAAGTAGGTGCCACGCGCACAGCTCCACGGGGAGAGACAGCAACAGTTCCACGCTTGGAGCTCTCTCGGGCCCTGCCCCACGCACCTCCTTTCTTGACTGATCTTCATTCGAATCCCTTCACTGTCAACCATAACCAGGACTAGAGCCGCTTACAGGAAGTTCTGCGAGTCCTTCTAGCAAATTACGACACTTGAAGGTGGTCTCAGAGCTCCCCAAACTTGCAGTGGGTGTCAGCAGTGAGGGCGGCCTCTGGGCTTTCCCTAACTTCATGCTCTACCTTGACCGATCATGGCAACTGCTACCAGGAATGAGGCATGGCCATGGGTCAGGCAGCGACTCGTGAGACCCAAAGAGACTCAGCCCGAGCCTTCAGCTGACAGCACGGGCAGCAGCCAGCCAGAAGGATGAGGGCTTTAGTCCTACTGGGAGGAGCAACAGGGAGTGTGGACAGTGACACAACATCCACGTGTGCGTGCTCATGCATGGGTATGTGTATGTGTGTGCATTCATGCACAAGTACACGTGTGGGTGTGCATGTGTGTGTGTGCACGTGAGTGCTCCTGCACGGGTACACGTGTGCATGCATGTGTATGTGAGTGCTCATGCACAGGGAAGCTTGTGTGTATGTGTGTGCGTGTGTGTGTGTGAGTGCTCATGCATGGGTACATGTGTGTGTGCATGTGTATGTGAGTGCTCATGCACAGGGATGCATGTGTGTATATGTGCACGCGTGTGTGTGCGTGCGTGAATGCTCATGCACAGGTATGCGTGTGTGTATGTGGGTGCATGCGTGTGTGTGTGCACGCATGAGTGCTCATGCACAAGAGTATGCGTGTGGCCGAAATGACAGACGGAAGTTTCCACCACCCTTTGGGGACAGAGGCTTGGAAATGCATCTAAATTGATTTTGAAAATTAAACGTTTTTGGAGGAGGTGGGTTGGAGAAATTGTAGTTACCACCTCTGAGGCAGCTGGAGTGTGAGGGAAAAACAGCTGCCACTCAAAGGCTTAGGGGAGACAGTGGCATCAGGGAAGAGGCAGGTATCAGGTTAATGAAATAAAATACCCTATTTGCTTGAAATTAAGTGACGATTTTTGTCATTTTGAGAATCTGCATTAAATGCACATCTAATCCGATTGTTGAACTTGGGAGGAGAGAAGTCTGTCCTGTCCTATCACCCTTCTCCGTGAGAGGAGGCTCACTCCTATTCCCACTTCCGACCTTCTCCGTGAGAGGAGGCTCACCGGGTACCCGCCCTCCTACTCCCACCTCCGACCTTCTCCATGAGAGGAGGCTCACCGGGTACCGCGCCCTCCTATTCCCACTTCCGACCTTCTCTGTGAGAGGAGGCTCACTGGGTACCATGCTCTCCTATTCCCACTTCCGACCTTCTCTGTGAGAGAAGGCTCACTGGGTACCATGCCCTCCTATTCCCACTTCCAACCCTCCCTGCAGCCACGCTGGCTTTGGCACGGGTGGCCTGCCCCATCCTTGGTGCCGTCACATCCACGCGGCCCACTTTTCCACCCCTCTCTGTTTTGTGACCTCCAGTGACCTGTCTCCCATCCCACCGTGCCCACACACTCCCAGGACCACACCCTTTCCCGTGAAGAACTGAATTGCCCCTGAAATCTTTACTTTGAGCTTTGAACCCCTTTGTTTTGAGCCCCCACCTCCTGTCCTTCCAGCAGTGACACAGACGTCTCCACTGGTGATTCGGGCTCAAGAAACCTCCAAGTCACTCCCCCTGTGACCTTCACTACTGACCTCCCTTCTCTCCCAAGGGTGAGGCCATGGCCCACCATGTAGCACTTCATGCAAACTCTTCCAAAACCGAAGCTGATATTTAGAAATAAATTAAAGTTAGAAGTGAACCTGATCTTACTTTAAAAGTTGTTTATTTTTTACTATTAAATCCAACACCTGCATTTTGGTTTCTGAACACTAAAGAGCACAGCCAGTCACATCGTGTGGCTCCACCACCGCTTGGGCCTTGCTGGCGGGAGTGCGTCCACTCGGCACTCTGCCCACACCCCTCACCCTTCAGTGCCTGCTGCCTCGATGTCCTCCTGCAGAATCCCAGTTCTCGCGGGAGCCTGGGGTCTTCTTAGGGCCTGATGGGCTGCTCCTATGGCAAGTCAGAAAAAGCAGGGACAGGTCCCAGGACAGGTCCCACAGGGACTGAGGTTCCTCTCTGGTGGGCTGCGTTCCACTCTGGCCCAGAGCCAGGCCTGCGTGTGAAGCTCTGTTGGCCCCATGGTGGCATCCTGATAACACCGTCTTCATTGTGTGCACCTCCACCCTGTCCCACCTTCCTACTCCGCTACAGGGCTTCCCGGATCATCTCCCAGATGAAGGACACGCACCGATCCTTGTCTCAGGTCTTATTTACAGTTTCTGTTCACATTCAATGTATAGACTTGTGTGGTGGATGTGAAAGAATCAGAAACAAAAGATTTCCCCAGCTTCATGTTTATTTTATTACGCTTCCGGTATATGTTTAGATCTAAGTCAAAAGAGGTTCAAGAGAAAGGTTCTTTAATGCAGTTCAGTGATACTCATCTAGTACTTGGAAACACAAGGTAGCACCGATTTTCTCTCTCTTTCTCTCTGCATACATGCTAGGCTCGTGCTATTCAGGGGTTATGTGCTGGTTAGGAAGGCACCCTGATACAGTGCTTGGTGATGTGTTCAAAGATGATAAACCAGTGAGTAGCACAAGTTTCCCAAGGATATGAGGGCCCCTAAAGCAAGGGATCTATTTTAGTTGGGAAGGTGTATCAGCCCATTCTCACACTGCTAATAAAGATATACCTATGACTGGGTAATTTCTAAAGGAAAGTGGTTAATTGACTCACAGTTCCACAGGGCTCAGGAGGCCTCAGGAAACTTACAATCATGGCAGAAGGAGAAGCAAACACATCCTTCTTCACATGGCAGCAGCAAGGAGAAGTGCAGAGCAGAGTAAAGGAGGAAAAGCCCCACATAAAACCATCAGGTCTCATGAGAACTCACTCAGTGTCATGAAAACAGCATGACAGTAATCACCCCTGTGATTCCATTACCTCCCACTGGGTCCCTCCCATGACACGTGGGGATTACAGAAACTACAGTTCAAGTTGAGATTTGGGCAGGGACACAGCCAAACCATATCACAGTGTAAACTTTTAACAAGGAAAAGGGTTTTAGGGTTGGGCACGGTGGCTCACACTTGTAATCCAAGCACTTTGGGAGGCCAAGGCAGGTGGATCACTTGAGGCCAGGAGTTCGAGACCAGCCTGGCCAACATGGTGAAATTCCCCTGTACTAAAAATAGAAAAATTAGCTGGGTGTAGTGGTGCATGCCTGTAATCCCAGCTACTCAGGAGGCTGAGACAATTGCTTGACCTTGGGAGGCAGAGGTTGCAGTGAGCCAAGATCGCACCACTGCACTTCAGCCTGGGCAACAGAATGAGATTCTGTCTCGAAAAATAATAATAATAATAATAATAAAAGAAAAAGAAAAAAAGAAAAGGGTTTTAGGGCACTTAAAAATTCATACAAAAATCATTTAATATTCATTGTAGAAAATACAAACTTCTAACGTTTTTAAATGCCCATAGAACTAACCACTGTTAATTTTCTTGTACATATACTTTTATCCTTGTTAAAATAAAAATACTCAATATATGCGTATTTCCTACAAAAAGAGCATAATAACGTTGATTTTCTTCATTCTACATGATAGATAATGCCAATAAACACTCATCTTCGTCTGTTGCTTTCATGTTTTGCTCCTTAGGGGCTGCCACAGGGGGAGGCAGGATAACAGGGCTCTGGGCCTCACCCTAGTCCAGCCAGAGGAGCTCCACTTTTAGCTGTTCTCTGTATTGGGATTCCACTTTGGGTTTTTTAATTCAATTTTGTTATTTGGTTTTTAAACAAAAGTTGCCATCTTAAAAATGTTAGAAATATAACTAAAAATAATGTGTTTGAAAGCTTAATAGTATTTTTTAAATGTCATAATTTAATCAATCCACGGTTTGCTGAATATTTGTATTGTTTTCAACTTATTTTTACTATTTTAGTAAAGCTATAAACAGGTTGAATTGCTTACTAAGGATATGCACATATTTTATGTTTGGAAGCACATTTCTAAATTGTCCTCTAAAAAATGTGTATTTTCATTGTTAGCGTGCAAAATTACCTGTCCTTGTTAAACTTTGGCAAACTCTAGGTAACCTTATCTTTAGTTTAATAAAACATGCTGATTATGTACCTATAAAGCCTAGAGAAAAAGAAAAATCATGAATCAAAATTCCAGTGCCCAATGGTAACTATCATTAATATTTTGGTGCCTTGCCTTTCAAACATCTCCAATTCTCAATCTATTGAAGTTTTAAAAATTTCACATGATACAAAAAACTAGCCGGGCGAGCTGGCGGGCGCCTGTAGTCCCAGCTACTCGGGAGGCTGAGGCAGGAGAATGGCGTGAACCCGGGGGGTGGAGCTTGCAGTGAGCCGAGATCCGGCCACTACACTCCAGCCTGGGCGACAGAGTGAGACTCCGTCTCCAAAAAAAAAAAAAAAATTTCACATGAATATACACAGGGTTTTGTGTATCACGGAAAACACCTTTCTCTTCTCTTCAAAGCCTTTGCCCTCCACTCCCTCCACTGCTCCTCCACTCCATGTTGGCCATGAACTCTGTCTGGGGGGTGTTGCACAGCCCCCCACCTCAGGGTCACACAGAGATCCATGAATACTGAATTATTGCTATGCGAGTTCACATAAGGGCTGTGTACTTTGTTTTACAGAAGACTGTATGACACATTTTTCTGCACACTCTGCTATTTTTGCATAACAATACGACATGGAAATCCCTTCCAGTTATAAATCCGTCCCCTTCTTTCCAGTGGCTGAGACTGTGTGGTACTCCGCACAATGACTGCATCATCACCCTGCCGTGTCTGTCGAGGTCTCTACGCCAGTGTGAGGTGAGGGGATCTACTGCCAAATGGGTGAAGAGGGTTCAAAGGGATTATTTATGATCATGCGATAGTAACCAGAAAAAATTAAAACCACAAAAAGAATTGTTAACTTTCAAACTGAGAAATCAAACAAGCCCTGGAAGATATTTGTGTATGACAGAGCTCATTTTCTGACTATATAAAGACCTCTCAGAGATCCTAAGTGGTAGCTATTCATTTTGCTTATGGTGCCCTTCAATACATAAAAATTATATGTTGTATGGTCCTATCCATTTTATAATGGGTTCTGTCCTTTGATTTCATGTTTGCAAAGTCTTCCTCGTATATATATACATATATATATATCTGAAGTTTGATGTCGTGTTCTAATTTGCTTTTTTTCTAAATTGATAGGCAGTTGTCCCTGCTGATCCAAAATGCTGGATTGATCACAGATCTCAGCCCTAAGTGCCTGCATCTGCTTCTGGACTTCCATAGCGTGCCACCAACCGGCTGTGATCTGCACCACACAGTGTCAGTCACTGGGGGCTGTGTGAAGCCAGGGTGATGAGTTGGGAGGCCATAGAAGATGCATAGAACCTGAGCCCAGCCCTCAGGGAAAGAAGTGCCCAATACATACTCAATTTAGTTCAGCTCACTCGTTTCCTTGCCAGGATGGGTTGAGCCCTTTATGGGTTGAGCCGTTCGAGACCCAAGAGCCATGTGGACTGTTTCAGCACAGAGAGGTCAGGACAGGGGCACTGATGGGGTTGCAGGGATCATAGTGACCATCCCTTCACAGAGGAGCTTCCGACCCTATTTACCTGGCCTGTTTTTTGATCAAAATCCTTGATGGATCCAACTGTGGTCTCAGAGAGCTGCAGTGAAGGCAAAGCCATCTGCATCTCCCAGTAACAAAGCTCAGGTGCTCCCTCTCGCTGGAGAAGGGGTCATAAACACTGCTGGGAGCCAGGCAGGTGGAGGTCTCATGAGCGTCCCACTGTCATCGTGTAACGCACAGTGACTTCAGGGCCACGTGGGAAGCACATGACCATTTAAAGGTATTTTGATTCACTTTTTCTTTTTCTTTTTTTTTTTTTTTTTGGGGACCGAGTCTTGCTCAGTCGCCCAGGCTGGGGTGCAGTGGCCCGATCTCGGCTCACTGCAAGCTCCGCCTCCCGAGTTCATGCCATTCTCCTGCCTCAGCCTCCTGAATAACTGGGACTACAGGCACCCGCCACCACGCCCGGCTAATTTTTTTGTATTTTTTAGTAGAGACGGGGTTTCACCATGTTAGCCAGGATGGTCTTGATCTCCTGACCTTGTGATCCGCCCATCTCGGCCTCCCAAAGTGCTGGGATTACAGGCGTGAGCCACCGCGCCCGGCCGATTCACATTTTTAAAAGGCATACAACATCCCCAGGTAGTCAGTTCTCTTAAAGCGAATATGGGTCTCCATCCAGACTTTCAATAAGCAGAATGAGATCTAATTAATAACATCTAAGAGTTCTGGAGGAAAAAAAGTCTTTAAATTCTTATGTGTAACCATTAGAAAAGGTATAACACTCCCATGCACCCTGTGTGTATATTAACAAGATGAACTTCAGTCTCTCTTTCAGGGGTGAGGCTCTTTAGTTAGGAGGGCAGGGTGCTGCTGTCAAGAACATCACCCACAGCATCATTTAGAGAAAGGGGAAAAGCCACACCCAGAGTGCACCTGCAGCCAATGCCCTCGGTCCTCATACCAACCTCCGAATCCTGGGTGAACATTTTTGACAGTTTGTCCCCGATTAAGAGTCAAAAGCCCCTGCCTGACAGCTGGGAGTGCTCTGTTCTTCCACGTCTGCACTTTTCTGGGACAGTGCACTTGACTTGAGGGAGATGGCTCCCCAGCCATTTCCCCGCCTCTCCCGGGGCTGCAGTGGACTCCCTGGCCTGGTTGCCCCAGAGACAGCCAGTTATAGGGACTTGATGTCTGCCCTCCTTGGGCGCTGGGGGGCCTCCACGTGGGGCCTCCACCTCCAATCTTGTGTGTGAGACCCTCGTTGCCACCATTTCTTCCTCACACTTCACTGATGACCACCCAGAGTTCTATCCAGAACACAGTGAGATTCGCTACCCTACGCACCACAAGAAACAAAAAAGGAAGGAAGGAAAGAAAAGTATTAGGCATAATAGGCTTGTACCATATGACTTAGTGAGTTGATCAAAACGTAACAGTTGGTCATTTGGTTTTCTGTCATTAATAAGCCACAGGGAGAAATCAGCGGGGCAGTTCGGCAGCTCCCCTTAAACATCTAGTTCTAGAAAAGAACTTTCAGCTTTTGGTAACTTATAATAATATTCATTAGCATGTTTTTCCCCTGGACTTTAAAAGTATGTGAAACATCGCGCGGTGAGCAGTACAGAGATCATTAGCTGCACATGAACTCCAGTTTAAACTTGTTTCTCTGCCTTCAAAACCAGTTGACCGAGAACAGATTAAAAAGCTTAAAAAGGAAGATAGATCAAAAAGATTTAAAATAAAGGCTTCATTTTCAACTGAATTATTAAGCATAAACCCACCCTGTGGGAATGCCCCCCAGAGACATTTGGAATTCCTGGAGAAAAATGTTGGGGAAACAGTTGCTTCTTTAGAATCTTAGCATAGTTTCGTATTTCTGTGCTTAATTGGCTTCAAAATAACCTGGGATAGAATTAAAGAATCAGGACACTCTGATCTAGTGTTTATATTAATTCAGGACAGCCCATAGGACAGGTTTGGTCTTGTACAGCAAAGTTCTATTAACCCTTTTTTGTTTTCTTAAGTCAAGAACATTTGTGTTTTAAAAAGTATTGGGTGAAAATAATATTTGCAAGCAACTAGAGCTAAACATTTGTTCTCTGCTGTCTTTTCCCCCAATCATGTCCCCTGAGACTCCCCTGAGAAGTGCGTCTTTTGCGTACAGGTGCTGATTTGCGGGCTCACCTCTGTCTCAGGTCGTCCTTCTTTCCTAATCAGGATGCCTCACCCCTCCCTCACGCTGGTGTGAACATCAGTCTCACAACATCCATACAGGTCTGCAGTGACCTCATTTATGGCCTCTTCAGAAGGAGTTCGACTGAGGAGGCAGAAGGCAGAAGGAGAGACCAGCTGAGGCAAGGTTTAGAGCAGGAGAGAAAGTTAATTAAAAAGCTTTAGAGGGCCAGGTGCAGATTACACCTGTAATCCCAGCACTTTGGGAGGCTGAGGCGGGCAGATCACAAGGTCAGGAGTTTGAGACCAACCTGGCCAACATGGTGAAACCCTGTCTCTACTAAAAATATGAAAATTAACCAGGCGTGGTGGCGTGCACCTGTAATCCCAGCTACTCAGGAGGATGAGGCAAGACAATCACTTGGACTGGGGAGGCGGAGTTTGCAGTGAGCTGAGATCACGCCATTGCACTCCAGCCTGGATGACAGAGAGAGACTCAATCTCAAAAAAAAAGTAGCTTTAGAGCAGGAAGGAAAGTACACTTGGAAGAGGGCCAGGCAGGCGACCTGAGAAACAAGTGTACGGCTTGACCTTTTGACTTGGGGTTTTAGACACGGGCATACTTCCAGGGTCTTGTGTTACTTCTCCCCACTCACCCGACTCCTGAGACCTTATCAGGAGGCTGCTGATGAGTTCCAGGTGTTTTCTATCTGTTAGTAGACTGCCTTTTCCTGGCACTGGCTGCAACCAGTTATCAGTTTAGAAAGATGGTTAACAACTGCCAGACCCTCACTTGATGGTGGCCCAACACCCCTGGTGTGTGGAGGGGAGCCTTCTCCTGCCCCACTCACACCCGACTAGCTACCTACTGTGAACATTCTCTTCTTCCAGTCTCTTCCACACACAGAACTCCTCCTCTTCTTCAAGCACAGTCCCTCACCTCCCAGTTGGTTGTGTTTTGTTTTGAGGATATTGGGCATTGAGTTATGAGATCTCGTGTTCTGCAGCACTTAATACCTGCTTAACCATTTGTTAGGTTTCCCTGGAGTTCGTTGCTAGGCCTTCTCCAAATCCTTCAGGGCTCAGAGCCTCATTCACATGTTTGGAGGTGAACTCTGCACTGCATGCTGGTGAGATGGAGAGGGCAGGATCTGTGTCTTTGAGAAAGCTCACGGTCCGCGGAGATGGTGCTACCATAGAAGCTTGATGACGTTTCGGAAGCGTGGAGGAGGATCCCACAGAGAAGTCTGCTGGGGAGAAGGTGATTCCCCAGTGGTCTTGGGGGAAGGAGAATTACCCACGCAGACCCTTTACACACTTCACATTAGCCTGGCATGTTCTCATCCCCTTCAGAGCTGAGTGCAAAGGCAGCGTTTCCCTACCTGTGCATTGCGGGACACCATTGAGATGTCTGAGCGGGGAGGCTCTGGGGTGGGATGGAGGTTTTGTCTTCAATACACTTAGGCCAGGGTTTCTCAGCCTCTGCACTGCTGACCTATAGGGCCGGAAGGTTCTTTGCTGTGGGGGCTGTCCTGTGCACTGTATGATGGTCTTTGGTTTCCCTGGCTTCCACCCGCTAGATGTCAGTGAAGCACCCCCACCTTCCCTTCCAGTCACTGCCCTCAATTTTGACAATAAAAAATGTCTCCAGGCATTCCAAGGTCCCCTGGGGGGCATTCCATTAGGGTCTTATTCGCGGTCCTTCAAGACTTACAAGGTAAGCTTTTGTAGGTCTTCTCAGAGATGTGCGAAGGTCTTTTTACTCTGCACCTCTTTCTGTTCACATAATATCTGTCAGCATTCTTGGAAGTTGTGGTTTTATGGAACACGCCTTGGAAAGGCTGGTTTAAGAAACACTCCTTCTGTGGGAGTCCTGCTGGAGGGTCCCATGCCGAGAAACAGAATTGCGCGCGTTCTGTGAGCAGCACCAGAGAATTCCTGAAGCAGGTGCAGCCGGAAGCGCTTCTCTTCCGCTCTAAGTGCACTTTCCTACTCACTCTGTTTCTTTGATTATCTGCTTCTGAAGATGAGTGTTGGAAGCAGAAATACGCCCTGGAGATGGAGACATTGACATCTGCATAGGTTTTAATCTTCCCGGGGTAGAAAACATGGGAGGAACTGGTGTTGCCAAAGTCCTGGTGGGTTCCAAGCCCTCTACTCTACACCTGCTGCTCTCCTCCACCTGCAAACTCCCTTAGAGGTGCTTCTATCTCCTTTGTCCTCTTCTAAGTCTTCAAATGATGTTCTGAAATGCCGTATTCCCCTCCCCTAAGTCCCAGCAGACAGCCTCACATCTACTAAGGAAACATGGCGACATTGTCAGCTCACATGGTCTCTTCCAGGCTGAACCCTGCAGATTCCTCACACGCAGTGTGTCCCAGCTGGACTTTTATGTGCAGTGTCAGAAGATTTTTTTTTCTCCTTGTAGTGCTTGGGTTCAGGCAAGCAAGAGATTTGGGGTTGACAAGTTGTTCTACTCGGTAAAAATCTACTTTTTCTGCCTTACATGAAGCATCAGGGAAACCAGATGTATCCCCTTGAATATTTATGGTCTCACAGCTTCTTCTATTAATAATTCATCACACACGGTAGTGTCTACCCATCAACAAGGGCTACACAGGCAAAGAGAAGGAACAGAGAAAGTCCCCCTCCTCCCTCAGCCTGGAAGTCCCTGAACCCTAACCGGACAGATGGGGAGCCACGTGTCTTGCTGGGCTCACCCTGTGAAAGATAATAAAACACACTTTGTTGGAATTTTCCATAACAAGCCTTTATTACTTTAATAAATCACAGGGGGAAATCAACAGGAAAAGCATTGCTTTTCCAGCCAAACGCCTAAAAGGAACAGTAGACTTCTTTTGTCGTTTTGGGGCCAAATATCGTTGCTAAATTAGTCTGTTTGAAATACATAAAGAAGCTTTTAGCCTCATACAAGTTAGCTTTGTCTTCAGCTCAAAGAACTTTCAGGATTTTGTTTCTGATTATGTTATATTCACTGTAGGAGTGGCAGACAATATTAAAGTGAACAGATAAAGTCACCTGGAATCTTAACACATAGAGACACGCTTTGGCACCTTCATGTCTTGCATTGTAATCTAGGACTGGCGAGCCTGCATGTATAAATATGTACTGAAAAGCAAAAGTGATCTCACGTTCTAAATTCTTGTTTTATGAATTGCTTTTAGTACAAACAAATTGTAGTCCTCATTTCTTACAATGTATACACATAGGTGCACACACGCACGCACACACACGCACACACATGCACACGCACGCACATACACGCACACACATGCACACGCACGCATGCACACACGTGCATGCACACACTCACCACGCACACACATGCACTCACATGCACATGTGCACACGCATGCACACAAACGCATGCACACACGGGTGCACACACACATGCACATACACACAACGATGACTTCATGGCATTTCATTATACGTATTATTCTGTGACAGTTCACCTAATTCTCTAGTGGTTAATATTAAAGTCACTTCTACCTTTTTCCTATTGTTTGAAACAAATGCTGTGATGAGTATTCTTATATTACCATGGCTTGTGGCTAATTTCCTTTTTGTCTCTCCCTCCCCTGTCCCGCCAGAAGAAGGTCTGTGCCCACAGATCTCTCCTTGTCGAACCACCTCACTCCAGTCAGTGTGGAGCAGCAGGTGACAGAGTCTCCAGCGTTCTGCCGACACTTCAAGTTTTTCCTTCTCCGCTCAGACACAGCCTCGGGAGCCATCAGTACAGACCGCAGGAGAGCCGTGCCCAGACTGATCCCTGCAGGGCGGTCTCCTGCTCAAAGAAACAATTGGGAAATTAGTCACAGAATCAACCTGCGGGGGACTCAAAGCCTCTGTGATGGGATTTATTGCACTGGAGATTTGAGAGCTCAAAAGCCTAGTGCATAAACATTGGATTTTGACGTTATAATAAAATAAGCGCGGGGTTTTCCCGAGGTTAGAGGCTCTCCAGGTTGTTTTCTCGGGGACGACCTGTCACAAGGTGAGTGTTGGAGCATTCAACAGCAGAGGCAAGCTGCACAGCAGGGTCACGCAAGTCCAAGGAAGGGCTCCATATGAAGCTGGTTGCCCCTGCCCTCCTGCAGAACACTCCCCACTGTGGCATCTGTTGCCCCCAGGGACACTGGGCATCCTTGGTTCCTCAGGTCACAGTCAACCGGCTCTAGCAAGCTCTCCAGTGTCTCTTCTTATAAGGACACTAATCATAACTCAATCATATGATGACTTCTTCTAACCCTAATCACTCCCAAAGACCCCTCTCCAACTACCATCACATGGGGGTCAGGGTGTCAATGTATTAATTCTGAGGGGAGCACAGTTCCTAACAGTGGGGTTTGCACCTTACGAGAAATGTTTGAAATCAATGTTCACACAGACTAGAGGATATAGACACAGATGAGATGAAGGAAAAGCTGTATTTGGGTAAATTTTTATTCTCTTTCCTTGGAGCCAGCTCTAATGACCTCTAACACAAAACAGTTTTCAGTTTGTTGTTGAGTATCAGTAGATCTGTTTCTTTCCTTTTACTTCTTTAAACTGTCAGCTTTTTTGTCTTAAAGACCCCTGTGCAGATGTGATTAGTTCAAAAACAACAAGCCCATCATTTTACAAACAAAGATTCAATGCGTTAAATTCTCTGATTCATTAAGAGCTCCTTTAGCTCTGCAAACCCTGTGAACTAGGCTGCCGGCAAGCTATTTGTTAGAACAACAGGTCTGTAAGGCATGTCCTAATCTCTAATTAGGGCCTCAGCCAGCAAGAATGTTCTCAGTTTTTGGAGAACATTATCTCAGCTTGGGTGCCTGGGGCATAAACAGGACCTGCCGCTACATTGGTTGTTGTCCTCGTACCTGCAGGAGGGAACTCAGAAAATAAAAGGCATTTAGCTCCCAAGCAGAAACCAACCGACTAACCCGAGGAGTAGGAGTCAGCTGATTTTTCCATACCAGGAGTGAACACTGGCTTCCCATGGTCATGAGGAATATAAAATTATGGTTCTTTTAGACCAAAATGAGTTTACTGGAGTTAGACACCCCCACGTGGGTGCGGCCTGAACACAACACCTCTACGTGACCAGCAATAGCAGTAACAGCCCCCTCAGCATAGCGTGGGCTCTTGTTGTTCACAGGGTCTGCTTGGATGCCCCTGACCTTATTTTCTTTGTACTTCTTAGTGTGAGGAGGAGTTACCAGGCTTCTTGGAACTTGGGAAGAGAAGTAACCATGGCGGTGAGCTGAAAAAATAATTATATTTTCAGAAAAGCAATTATTCCTGCCAGACATTCTGATAAGTCTCCTGAAGCGCATACAGGTTTTATTACAACAATTATTTTATTGTCTTGTTTTCTGAGAGGCTGCCTCAAAATCTTCCAAAGACCAAGAAGGGAACTAACAACTTTGTTGTGAACTTCTATTAGTGTGCAGGGGCACAGCTGGGGTGGAAGTGGGGAGGGAAATATGTTTATTATTTTTTGAAGTAGGCAGTTTACACCATGGAGAAGATACCAGTTGAGCCCAGTTCTTCCCTTCCCGAAGCATTTCTATAGAAAGCTGTGTTGTGCTGTAGATCAAGAGGAGATACGCAGCTCTCAGGGCCTCCTCACCTCAGAAAAGTCCCCGCGGGGATTGTGGCCACATGGAGGAGAGAATAAATTCAATATTCATGAGGCAGCCACTCACATGAGCCAGCATGCTTTAGGGCTCCTTGTTACCCAGCAGAGGGAGGAGAAGGCAGCTCAGCCTCTGAGCCCCACACCTGTCACTGGGCTCTGCCCCAACATCCTCTAGAGAACGCGTGCACTGAAGAAAGGCTCTGTCACCAAAAAGGGTCAAACTCTGTAAAGTATTTGAAGAGATTTATTCTGAGCCAAATATGAGTGACCATGGCCCGTGACACAGCCCCCAGGAGGTCCTGAGAACATGTGCCCGAGGCGGTCGGGGTACAGCTTGGTTTTATAGATTTTAGGGAGGCAGGAGACATCGGTCAAATACATTTAAGAAATGCATTGGTTTGGGAGGCAGCGGCGAGGCCGCTCCACCGCACACGCACACACAGACCCCGGCAGTGGGGTCGCAGATGACAGGCCTGTCACATGGAAGCCCCCGCCGCCACCGCCGCCGCTCCGTTGACAGCAGCAGTAGCCACAGCAGCAGCCCTGGGCAGCGCTACACTGAACAAAGGTCATCCCAGCTGCGGCCCAAACGCCCAGGCTTGACTGCCGCGAAGGCCAACCCCGGGAAGGGGGTATGTTCTGTTTTGTGCTTTTTCTTTTAGAAGCTACTAAAGGGTGTTGGGGATGCTTCTGACTATTATGAAGGCCAAAAGGCCTGTTGACTGGGGCTGCTTTTAACCCTTTCCCGTTTGCTGAGAATGCAGCCGTGTGACAGTAATCTAAGCTCTTTTCAAAAGGTCAAGGTTCACAAGAACATCTCCTCAAATTCATGACCATGGGGTAGGAAGACCCCAGACTTTGATGACCCCCTGGCAGCATTTGACATCCCAGATATGGCTGATCCTAAAGCAGCTATTGAGAATGGACACGATGACCACGACAGCCACATGAGGCAGAACGCTCACGGAGAGGATGACTCCCACACACCATCATTTTCCAACCTGGATGTCAGCATGATCTTCAAGAATATTTGGAACATCGACTCCTCGGAGGGCAGGAGAGAGATGGTTACAACCACCAGCGATGGCCAACATAATGGGTTTCTCACAGCTTCCTCTCTTGACAGTTACAGTAAAGATGGAGCGAAGTCCTTGAAAGGAGACATGCCTGCCTCCCAGGTGACTCTGAAAGACACGACGTTCAGCCAGTTTAGCCCGATCTCCAGTGCTGAAGAGTTTGATGACGATGAGAAGATGGAGGTGGATGAACCCCCTGACAAGGAGGACGTGCGATCAAGCTTCAGGCCGAACGTGTTGACAGGGTCGGCTCCCCAGCAGGACTGCGATAAGCTGAAGGCACTCGGAGGGGAAAACTCCAGCAAAACTGGACTCTCTACGTCAGGCAATATAGAGAAAAACAAAATTGTTAAGAGAGAAGCCAAAGCCAATTCTATAAACCTGAGTGTTTATGAACCTTTTAAAGTCAGAAAAGCAGAGGGTAAGTTGAAGGAAAACTCTGACAAGGTGCTGGAAAACAGAGTCCTGGCTGGGAAGCCGAGCTCCGAGAAGAAAGACACCGGCCTCCACGGCATTGCACCACAAAGACAAAGTCATCCTCCAAGCTCTCATCCTGTATTGCTGCTATTGCGGCTCTCAGTGCTAAAAAGGCGGCTTCAGACTCCTGCAAAGAACCAGTGGCCAATTCGAGGGAATCCTCCCTGTTACCAAAAGAAGTAAACGACAGTCCGAGAGCCGCCAGCAAGTCTCCTGAATCCCAGAATCTGATCGACGGGACCAAAAAACCATCCCCAAAGCCACCGAATAGTTCCAGAAGCATCTCAAGGGAGAACAGCAGCAAGGGATCCCCGTCCTCTCCCGCAGGGTCCACACCAGCAATCCCCAAAGTCCGCATAAAAACCATTAAGACATCTTCTGGGGAAATCAAGAGAACAGTGACCAGGGTACTGCCAGAAGTGGATCTTGACTCTAGGAAGAAACCTTCTGAGCAGACAGCATCCGTGATGGCCTCTGTGACATCCCTTCTGTCATCTCCAGCATCAGCCGCCATCCTTTCCTCTCTCCCCAAGGCACCTCCTCAGTCCGTGGTCATGACCAATGCAGTTTCCCCTGCAGAGCTCACCCCCAAAACAGGTCACAATCAAGCCTGTGGCTACTACTTTCCTCCCAGTGTCTTCTGTGAAGACAGCAGGATCCCAAGTCATTAATTTGAAGCTTACTAACACCACCACGGTGAAAGCCACACTCATATCTGCTGCCTCTGTCCAGAGTGCCATCAGTGCCATCATTAAAGCCAACAATGCCATCCAGCAGCAAATTGTCGTGGTGCCAGCATCCAGCCTGGCCAATGCCAAACTCCTGCCAAAGACTGTGCACCTTGCCAACCTTAACCTTTTGCCTCAGGGTGCCCAGGCCACCTCTGAACTCTGCCTAGTGCTAACCAAACCTCAGCAACAAATAAAACAGGTAATAATCAATGCAGCAACCTCGAAAACCCCCCCCCACCCCGAAAAGGTGTCTCAAGTCCAGGTGGTGTCATCCTTGCAGAGTTCTGTGGTGGAAGCTTTCAACAAGGTGCCAAGCAGTGTCAATCCAGTCCCTGTTTACATCCCAAACCTCAGTCCTCCTGCCAATGCAGGGATCACGTTACCGATGCATGGGTACAAGTGCTTGGAGTGTGGGGACTCCTGTGCACCAGCACTTTGGGAGACCAAGGCAGGTGGATCATGAGGTCAGGAGATTGAGATCATCCTGGTTAACATGGTGAAACCCGTCTCTACTAAAATATATATATATATATATATCTCCTGTAGTCCCAGCTACTCGGGAGGCTGAGGCAGGAGAATGGCATGAACCCGGGAGGCGGAGCTTGCAGTGAGCCGAGATCCCGCCACTGCACTCCAGCCCGGGTGACAAGGCAAGACTCTGTCTCAAAAAAAAGAAAAGAAAAGAAAAGAAAAGAGTCTGACCCAGAGCTGCGACAGATGGATCGTGTGCATCAAAGTAACGTGCAACCATTGTACAAAGAACCTCATTTTTTACAACAAATGCAGCCTCCTTTCCTATGCCCGTGGGCATAAGGAGAAAGGGGTGGTAATGCAATGCTCTCACTTAATTTTAAAGCCAGTCCCAGCAGATCAAATGACAGTTTCTCCATCAAGCAATACTTCCACTTCAACTTCCACTCTTCAGAGCCCTGTGGGAGCCGGCACACACACTGTCGCAAAAATTCAGTCTGGCATAACTGGGACAGTCATACTGGCTCCTTCAAGCACTCCCATCATCGCAGCCATGCCCCTAGATGAAGACCCCTCCAAACTGTGTGACATAGTCTAAAACGTTTGGAGTGTAATGAAGTCTTCCCGGACGAGACGTCACTGGCTACACATTTCCAGCAGGCTGCGGATACGAGTGGACAAAAGACTCGCACCATCTGCCAGATGCTGCTTCCTAACCAGTGCAGTTACGCATCACACCAGAGAATCCATCAGCACAAATCTCCCTACACTTGCCCTGAGTGCAGGGCCATCAGCAGGTCTGCGCACTTCCAGACCCACGTCACCAAGAACTGTCTGCACTACACGAGAAGCGTTGGTTTTCGATGTGTGCATTGCAATGTTGTGTACTCTGATGGGGCTGCTCTGAAGTCTCACATTCAAGGTTCTCACTGTGAAGTCTTCGATAAGTGTCCTGTTTGTCCAATGGCGTTTAAGTCTGCCCCAAGCACACATTCCCACACCTACACACAGCATCCTGGCATCAAGATAGAAGAACCAAAAATAATATGTAAGTGTTCCATGTGCGACACCGTGTTCACCCTGCAAACCTTGCTGTATCACCACTTTGACCAACACATTGAAAACCAGAAGGTGTCTGTTTTCAAGTGTCCAGACTGTTCTCTTTTATATGCACAGAGGCAACTTCTGATGGACCATATCAAGTCTGCGCACGGAACATTGAAAAGTATTGAAGGGCCTCCAAACTTGGGTATAAACTTGCCTTTGAGCATTAAGCCTGCAACTCAAAATTCAGCAAATCAGAACAGAGAGGACACCAAATCCGTGTATGGGAAAGAGAAATTGGAAAAGAAATCTCCATCTCCTGTGAAAAAAAATCAATGGAAACCAAGAAAGTGGCCAGGCCTGGGTGGACGTGTTGGGAGTGTGACCGCCTGTTCATGCAGAGAGATGTGTACGTATCCCACGCGAGGAAGGAGCACGGGAAGCAAGTGAAGAAACACCCCTGCCGCCAGCGTGACAAGCCTTTCAGCTCGTCCCACAGCCTGCGCCGGCACAACCGGATCAAACACAGAGTCATTAGGGAAGTGTACACCTGCTCATACGGCCCAGACTCCAGAAATACCTTTACCAAATGATTGATGCTGGAGAAGCACGTCCAGCTGGTGCACGGCATGAAAGACCCTGCCCTGAAAGAAATGACACGCCACCAATGAGGAGGAAGCAGAAATAAAAGAAGACAGCAAGGTCCCCAGTCCCAAGCGGAAGTTGGAAGAACCAGTTCTGGAGTTCAGGCCTCCCCGAGGAGCAATCACTCAACCACTGAAAAAGCTGAAAATCAATGTTTTGCAGGTTCACAGGTGTGTCGTGTGTGGCTTCACCACCGAAAACCTGCTGCAGTTCCACGAACACATCCCTCAGCACAAATCGGATGGTTCTTCCTACCAGTGCTGGAGTGTGGCCTCTACTACACGTCTCACGTCTCTCTGTCCAGGCATCTCTTCATCGTACACAGGTTAAAGGAACCTCAGCCAGTGTCCAAGCAAAATGGGACTGGGGACAATAACCAACAGGAGAACAAACCCAGCCACGAGGATGAATCCCCCAATGGCGCCGTGTCAGACAGAAATGCAAAGTGTGCACAAAAACTTTTGAAACTGAAGCTGCCTTAAATACTCACATGTGAACACACGCATGTGAGTATTTTTTGGATTCATCAATCCAAAAGGATGAGCTCAGCCGAGAAACAGTCACAGACGCTCCATGAGGAAAATCCCTGTCCACATTGGAATAAAAAAGACATTTTTGTTACAAAAAGTTTGCAGTATAATAGAGTTAACAGTACTGTGTAGGCTGTTGCAATATATTCTCTTTCAACATACCTTCCTTCTTCACCTCATCATATATATCCTCAATAAGTATTAATTAAAACAGTATTTGAGTTTCAAAGAGTTTGTATATATTTAAATGAATAACTTTTTATACTCTCAGTATTTAGTGGAAAATGATTTTAGTTGTTTTGGGTTAGAATTTTTCTTTTGGTACTGTTTCTTTAAAACAGAGTTCTTAGTAACAGGGGCAGTTCTGAATTCAAATAAACCATTTTGTATGTTTGGATTTTGAATGGGTTAACTAAAGACAGGCTAAAATAATGCTTTTTTAGTGTTTTCAATTTTTAGAATTCACTACATAAATCCTAAGTAATTGTGGGTCTCAGAAACACTAGGAACTTTTAAGTGTCTTAGCACTTCCTGGATATGCCTGCCCTGAGGGAGTGAGTTTGAGACAACGGCACTCCAGTGTGGGTGCAGCTTTGCCTTCAGGTCACGCCAAAGGGTGTGTAAAGCATCCTTGCAGGTCGCTCCTTTCCCAGTCCTGGATAAAAACTGAAGCCAGGAATCTACTAAGGAATGCTGATTTCCTCAATTCCATTTTGAGGAATGGGGAAGGCTATTCTAAAGGAAAAAAACATGAGGCTGGTTTTCTGGGCAGATCTGCAAGGCTGGCTTTAAGAGCGCAAGGCGGGAAAGTAACAAAATGGCTGGACTACTATGAAAGTTACAAATACGTAGTTAGACCAATAGATTTATATAGTCAGGTTTTTGTCATGTCATTTATTAACTATTACAGAAACGCAACTAAGAACATCAAGTATTTCTCTGGCTCTTGACAGAAAAAATACAATCAGTTGACTTAACCCTTTGCTGTCAAAAGAGTTGGCGTTTCCTGTTCGTTGTGCTGCTGCCAAACGTTGTGTCACGCGCGTCCGTGTGAGGAGACCAGCAAACAGACTTTGTGTGAGCAACAAGGCTGTTGGTTTCACCTGGGTGCAGGCGGGCTGAGTCCGAAAAGAGAGTCAGCAAAGGGTGGTGGGATTATCATTAGTTCTTACAGGTTTGGGATAGGCGAACCAAGTACCTTCTCAAGGGCGGGGGGAGAATATTACAAAGTACCTTCTTAAAGGCGGGGGAGAATACATCGTATCAGTTAGGGTGGGGCAGGAACAAATCACGATGGTAGAATGTCATCAGTTAAGGCTATTTTCACTTCTTTTGTGGATCTTCAGTTGCTTCAGGTCGTCTGGATGTGTACATGCAGGTCACAGGGGATATGATGGCTTAGCTTGGGCTCAGAGGCCTGACATTCTGGTACTTGTTTTTTGGGAGGCACAACGTCAACCACCGACTTATCGGTGCAGCCGCCTGTGTGTTGCAATTGGCGGTTCCCTTAAGCACTGAGCCACCCGGGTTTAGTTCAGCCATTTCAAGAAGTATATTTAACGTCCGTAGTTCTGCTTTATTAAAATGCAGCAGAAGTACTCTTCGGTCCCTTCCGTTTACAGTCCTCTGAGAGAGTTCTATTTTTTGGTTTTGTTTTGTGTTTTATTTCACATTTTATATTTTGTATTTATCCCTGAACATGTTTTGTACTTTTTTTTTAAGAAAAGGAATTATTTTGTGTATATATAGAGATTTGCATGGTATACTGTAGTCAACGTTCGGTTCCTCGAAAGGTCTTGCTACTGTCAGGTGTTATATACACTCCATCCATCATAACTATATGAAACACATTTCATATGTAAATAAATGTGGGACATTTGGCAAAGAAAAGAAAAGAAAAGAAATACATTGGTTTGGTTCAGAAAGGCAGGCCAACTCAAAGCAGTGGGGAGCTTCCAAGCTATAGGTAAATTTAATTATTTTCTGGTTGACAATTGGTTGAGTTTATCTGAAGACCTGGGATCCATGGAAAGGAATGTTCAGGTTAAGATAAAGGATTGTGGAGACCAAGTTGTATTGTGCAGACGAATCTTTCAGATAGCAGACTTCAGAGACAGCAGGTTGTAAAATGTTTCTTATTGAACCTAAAAGGGTACCTGTCTCTTAGTTGATTATCTCCAGGATCTGGAAAGAAAGGAGGGAAAACAAAGAGGGGAGGGGATTCTCTATAGAATGTGGATTTTTCCCACAAGAGACTTTGCAGGGCAATTTTAAGATATGGCAGAGAAACATGTTTTGTGGCAAAACGTTTTGATTTTTTTCCTTTGTTATGCCAGAGTCAGATTGGAAAGTAAGTCACGATACACACGATTAAATAAAACCCATCTGATGAGAACGTACGGTTTGTAGCGCATGACTCCCCAGACCCGTTAGAATTTGGGCAAGATAAAAAAATCAGAGCTTAGTCCTCGGGTCTCGTGGTTCAATGAGTTTGAAAGCAGCTCACCTGGGATATTGGTCTTCAGCCTAGTAAGGACACACTGAAATCACCCCAGGAAGAGAAGCTGGCTTCCCTGTGAACGGAGAGCCCCTTAGTCGATTGTCCCTTCACATTCGACTCAGCCTGGACTTCAGGAAAACTCTGGGCTGGGGGCTGTGAGTGGAATTCCTACACACATGCTTCACCTCCTGCCCTCTTCAAGTCCACTAATAGTTGACTTTGGGTGAAACTGCAGGGGATGTTTTAAAAATGACTTTTATTTCTATTTGTATAAACAAGCAGAAGTCAGGCTCCTATTGCCAATCCAAGCCTTTTTGGGAAGTTTTCCTCCAGCCCCAAGTCTTCGTATGTCCTCCAAGGTCAGAGTCACCATTCTTTGGAGCAGCCCCAGAGGAGTGAAGTCTCCGCCTACCTGGTCTTCTTCCTCCCGAGGGATAAACCTGGGCCCAGCGCCCAGCTGCTGTCAGGGCAGAGTGATTATGAGCCAAGGGGAGGAGGGTCCCTGTAACACTGCATGACCACGCCTTCGTGGGTGGGGGGCCTCTGGCCCTGCCCATCACACACAGTTGCTGGGAACGCTCTGGCCAGCATTTCCTCCCGCAGTGAATTACCTTGTTGATTTCCAAATTCAATCAGTCAGCCTTCAGGCTGACTGGTCTATGTGCCCACTAAGCCACATGTTAAGTCCCATGTTCTCACTGCATGGACGCTTACTAACACAACTTTGAAACTCTGAAGTGTTTCCCGGAAGCAGTGCCAGGAGGAGACACCAATCCTAGGTGGGTTTGTTTGGCCTGAGGCTAAGCTGTCCTCTCTACCCACGCTGTAGTCAGGGAGGTCCTGTCGTCAGTGAGGCTGGTGCCCTGCCCCATGTCCTCTCAGCCACCTTGAGTCCACCCCATGCTATAGTGGACAGCCCACATGCACACTAGCAGCTTCCCTGTCTAAGTCCTGCCTCTGTCTGTGGCTCTGCCTATTTTTATCACACTGGGGTGAGGTGGGGTGGGGGACAGTTTGCTTAGCCTGCCCTGGAAGTGATAAGGATTAAATGCCCTTAAGGGTACAGAGTTATGGATAAATAGCCCGTATTCCATGTGCCTTGGCAGGTTGGTTCTGAGCCATATTCTACACAGTTCCTCAGAGGGTCCCCAGGGAGACACCCAGCTGCTCACATGGGCAACGTGCTCCTGAGTGCACCCTGCAATAGGTCTGCCTCCCTCCCTCAATCTTCCTTCCTGGGATCGCTTCCCAAAAACACATAGAGGCCAGGTGCTGTGGCTCATGCCTGTAATCCCAGCACTTTGAGAGGTTGAGGCAGGTGGATCTCCTGAGCTCAGGAGTTCAAAACCAGTCTGTCCAACATGGCAAAACCCTGTCTCTACTAAAAATACAAAAAACTAGCTGGGCTTGGTGGCACATGCCTGTAGTCCCAGCTACTTGGGAGGCTGAGGCAGGAGAATCACTTGAACCTGGGAGGTGGAGGTTGCAGTGAGTCGAGATTGCACCACTGCACTCCAGCCTGGGCAGCAGACCAAGACTCTGCATCCAAAAAAAAAAAAAAAAAAAGCATATGGCAGCCAAGCCCTTGTCTCAGGGTCTGAGACAATTATCAAGCCAAGCATAGCAATCACATTTCTTTGACGGTGAATGGCCATGTGACCCCATCTGGCCAGTCAGGGGAAGTCTGCTGACCAGTGAGAAGAGAACTGGGGAGAGTTTTCTCACTTCTGAAAGAGATTGTCCTTCTTTTCTTCTTCAAGTCGCTGTTGAGGGGACTTCAGCGATGCTGCAGCCCCCTTGGCACCTCAAAGGGAAGCAGTGTCGGATTCAGCAGAGGCGGAGAACATGTGAAAGAACAAAGCTCTCTGGGCATTCCAGGCTTCGTGAAGAACAGAGGCTTCCTAACTCCAGTGTGGGGAAGACAGCAGAACTCCCACTGCTTCAAAACCCCAGAGGCCACTGCGACTCAACCTCAGAGAATGAAAAGGTTTAGCTTGAAGAAGGGATGGAGGTGGAGGGGATGCGGAAGGCTTGGTAAATTTGTGTCCTGTTCAATTACATCTGGACTGGAAGCCAGCACTCTTGGAGAATCTGAGCTTGGGCTGTGACTTTTCACAATGACTGAAAACATGTCTTACAAACCTTGATGTCCTCATGACTGAAGATGACATTTGAATGGGTAAAATGAGGCAGGCAGAATCATGGCCTCCCAAAGATGTCCAGGACCTAATCTCCAGAATTCGGGATTGTGTTACAGGTGAAGGGGAATGGAGGTTGCCAATATGCACATAGGGAGATAATCGTGGGTTATCTGGATGGGCCCAATGTAATACATGGATCCTTACAAGTGGGGCAGGACACAGTGACTTATGCTGTCATCCTAGCACTTTGGGAGGCCGAGGCAGGTGAATTGCTTGAGTTCAGGAGTTGGGAGGCCGAGGCAGGTGAATTGCTTGAGCTCAGGAGTTCGAGACCAGCCTGGGCAATATGGTGAAACCCATGTCTACAAAAAAATACAAAAATTAGCTGAGCATGGTGGTGCATGCCTCTAGTCCCAGCTACTGGGGAGGCTGAGGTAGGAGGATTGCCTGAGCCTGGGAAGTCAAGACTACAGTGAGCCATGATTGTGTCACTGCACTCCAGCTGGGGCAACAGAGTGAGATTCTGTCTCAAAAACAAACAAACAGTGGACGAGGGAGGAGATGAGAGCTACACAGGGTGTGACTGTGGACAAAGGCAGAGGGAGGCAGCGCTACTGGCTTGGAAGACGGAGGAAGGGCACCAGTCAAGGAATGTGGGCAGCCTCTAGACCCTAAAAATGTCATGGGGACAGATTCTCCCCTAGAGCCTCCAGAAAGGCATGCAGTCTTTGAGTCAATATGGCTCAGCCATTGTCCCCCCCAGCTGACCTAGCCAGCAAATAGAGGCTATCCAGGGATAGCCATGACCTTGGAGGCTGAGGAACTTGCAGCTGGGAAGACCCTGGGATTCCTGACAGTGCAGGCTGCCTGCTGCCTGCATCAGGAGAAAACCAAGAACACGTCCTACAGAAACCTCCATTTTAATCTAATGAGGCCTGTGTTGGCCTCCAGAACTGTCAGGTAATCCAGGTGTGTTTTAAAGCCACCAAGTTTATTGCAATTTGTTATGGCAGCCATAGGAAGCTAACACAGCACTCAAGTATTTTTGTCATATGGAGGATACCAGAAAAACTGTCCGTGGGACGGACTAGATCCAAGACACATCACATATGTCTCGAGCTCTCTGCTGCAGACTGAGTGGTGGGCCTGCCAAAGTTTTATTTTGTTCACTAGGTTGTGGAGTTAGCCTCTTGTGTTAGCATAAACACAAGCTCTGAATAACTGTAAGGCTGGGCGGCTTCCTTCCTTGCTTCCCCTTGACTAGAAGGTGGTTCCCTCCTTCAGAGAGGGAGTCATGTTTCTGATCCATGCTTTTTTCTCAAAGAGGGGACTGACTGTACTCTGTTTTCATGGATGGAACAAACTGAACCATGATTCTCATGTCTGAGGCCCGCTTTACCTCTCAAATTTGCATTCAGAGATCCTATATTTTCCCCACTTTTTAAGTGAAAGTTTGCATGTTGATACTTGCAGTCAAAAGCATTGTTTAGTGAAGTGGCAGATTTCATAATTCCTGATTCACAGTAGAACTCCAGATTTCTCATGTAATGGTTTGTTTTCCTTTTAAAAACACATAAAAGGATTTTTTGCATGAATTCTACTTCCTTTGCCATCAATGTTTATGAAGCTACAGTAGGGTAGGCCCTATAGGAAACGTGATTTGTCACGTAGAGAGAACCAAGAACACGTCCTGCATGGGCAGCAGAAGTGGAATTACACAGGGGCCCTCCAGATAGGGCTTCCATCAGGAACTCAGCTGAGCAGAGAGCTTTCATAAGGGTCTCATATTTACCTATTCCTAATGGGCGTTTGATGCCTCAGTCAGCACCCAGGTTCCATAGCAGCCCAACCCCTCGCTGTGGTAGATGCAGCTGCAGAACCTGCTTCAAGAGAGGACTGACTGCCCACTGCAAGGGATGCAGGCAGCAGGCAGCCTGCACTGTCAGGAATCCCAGGGTCTTCCCAGCTGCAAGGTCCTCAGCCTCCAAGGTCATGGCTATCCCTGGGTAGCCTCTATTTGCTGACTAGGTCAGCTGGGGGGGACAATGGCTGAGCCACATTGACCCAACACTGCACACTTTCAAAGGGGTAGCTGCCATCCTTTCATGCAAAACTGAGGTGACGCTAGGGGCATGCTGGTTGTGTCTTCAAACATACCCTCCCCTTATGACCAGCAAGGACTGCTGGGCAATGCCCTTGCCAGAGACCGAGTCCAAGTTGACCCACCCACCAACATTGGCATAATGGGTACATCAGCTCGAGAGTCACAAGGATTCGTGCATCAGATGTTCAGCTTTCATAAGAGCTCAGTAGAAGGCTAATGGCTGCCCCCCTTTTAAAGAGGGGTGCACTTAGTAGCTATGTCAGGAAATCAATGAATCCAAAGTGTCAATGTGTGCCTCTGAGTGGAGACTGCCTCCCTTCCCCAGAGAATTCGATCAGCAAGACCAGCAGTCACGCAACTCGTATCTCACTAAAGAGGACATTAGAGTTGTGCAGACCCAAAGGTATGGAGGAGTGCCACAGCTCACTGGACAGCTTCCTATGCCACTCACTGGATTGGACCCCACTTAGAGGTGCTGGTTTATGAGTTAGACAATATAAAGAACCAAGTAGAATGCCCAAGAGGGCATATTTCTGTCTCCAGTTCAAAGAATCCCCCTACAGAGCACTGGGCTTCCTTTTTGGAGGTGGGTGTGAGAGGCACAGAAGTTTTTCTTAAGGGCTAGAAGGCTCAAAAGCAGTGGATATGCACACACAGTCCTGGGAAACTTCATGTGTGGGTAAGTATCAGCCACCCCTGTTGATAGAAGTATGATAACATCACAACTGGGTTCTTTTAGAAGGAGCTTCTGTCTCTTGACCTGCAGGGCAGCATCTATACAGTGGGAAATATGGACATGAGAGGGCAGGGAGGCTTCTGCTGGATCCTAATGTGTGCCCCAGCCCCCAGGGGCAAGTGGCAGCGCAGCTTGTCCCACTTGCAGCCTTCCACCTGGAGCTCCTCCCCAGCTGGGAGGATCCCCTCTGGCACTGTAGGGATTGGGATGTTCAAGCATGTACCACATTAATTATTTCCTCTTCCTCCTTCTCCTCCTCCTTCTTTTTCTTCTTCTTCTTCCTTGAGACAAGGTCTCGCTCTGTTGCCCAGGCTGGTGTGCAGTGGCACCATCAAGGCTCACCGTAGCCTTGACCTCCCGGGCTCAAGCAATCCTCTGACTTTAGCCTTCCGAGGAGCTGGGACTACAGGCATACACCACCACACCCACCTAATTTTTGTGGGTTTTTTGGGTTTTGAGTTTTTTTTATAGACAGGGTTTTGTCACATTGCCCAGCCTGGTCTGGAACTCTTGGGCTCAAGCAATCCTCCTACCTTGGCCTTACCATCTCAATTTCTAGATTTGGGTCTAGAAGCAACAAGAGTGGCACTTCAAATTGGCCCAAAAGGTACACTCACAGATCCCTTTAGCTTCCCTTCCTACAGAGGGTTTTGGCCAGGCCCATTTCCTCCTGTGGGAACACAGGCAGAGGAGTTTAACATGCACACTTGGGATGTGTCAACAGTCACAGGGGACCCGGAGCTCAGGGAGAGAAGATGCCAGCCGGTGGGGCTGCTGTGGTGAGTGGGGGAGGCTGCTTTTCTTTGGCTTCTCACTCTAGGGTGGGCATTGCCCCATCTCGCATGTCTCTCCCCGTGCAAACCCAGCGTCTGGCAAGTCCATGAGCTCGGGGTGGGGACCTTCTGACTTCACAGTCACATGTCCTTTGCTTGGGACCTTGAGGCTTACTGTTCACGGACACAATAGCATCTCTTTCTCCTCCCTCCAGAAGAGACAACAACCCCCGAGCACCATTTGGGCAGCTTATCACAATCCTAGTTCCCACTGCTCAGTCTCAGTCTTTAATAGGCAGGCAGTGGAGGACCCCCTTCAGCCCCAACCTAGTCCATCATTTGTCACCAGATCCCGGGGAGTCTTCTCACATCCCCTAACCCATGTCACAATGGCCCTTGTCCCCTCTCTTCAGAAAGTCACGTCTGTATCCTCACTGTATGCACGATATCCTCACCTCCCAAGCTCACTGCCTAAGCTATCAGCAACCAGAAAGGGTCTTATACCCCAGGAAGCCAGCCAGGGACTGTCTCTGGATGCTGGTAGAAGACATGAGACTTGTGTGTTACAGACAAAGGACTTTTTTTACTTTTTTTTTTTTAAAGAAGAAATCAGTGTGGTATATGGCAAAAGTAATAGCCAGAATTTTCTGTTTCTGTCTTTTTCTGGCTCTTCTAATACATTCCTAACATAAACGTACTAGCTTAAAGAGTGAATATCTGGCAGCTCTTATATGTCCCATTAGTAGACTGATGATAATTCTCAGTGTTTTGTGGTATTTAATATAAATCACACTGGCTTATGTTGTACAACAGGGCTTGTCTAATAGTAGAGAGATATTGTCTCAAATGCGTTTTAGGTTTTCTATAATCGTCTTTGAACTATTGCTATGGTTGAATGTGTCTTCCTGTAAACTCAGGTGTTGCCAGTGTGATGGTATTAAGAGGGGATTCTTTGTGAAGGGATTAGGCCATGAGAGCTTCTTCCTTGTAAATAAGATTAAGGCCCTCGTAAGAGAGGCCTTATGCAACGTTCGTCTCAGAAGTCACCATCTTGGAAGCAGAGAGCAGACAGTAAACCCACTGGCGCCTTGATCTTGAATTTCCCAGACTCCAGACTGTGAAAAATAGATTTCTATTCTTTATAAATTAACCAGTCTGTGGTATTTTGTTATAGCAGCACAAACCAAGACAGCCACTAATGTAGCTAATTTATATAAACATTTTACAGTCAAGATTATTTAAATGTATATGTTAGGGTGTGTCTTAAAGCAGGTGTAGTATTTGCTGTTGAGATACATTTGCTTACTTAGTCTTGTATATTCTATTGAGACTCCGGAATTGTAAAGTCCTTGCTGCTCTGTAAAAACGAACATGAGCAGCATGACAAAATAAATAATTTGCATGTGTCCCATCCATAAAGTTGTATCTAATGTATACTATGGTATTTTAAATTTGCATTATCTAGAAAACTTTAAAAGTCACATTAATTTACAGATTAATGTGGATTCAAATGTATAATTTATATGCATTCAGCCAAAAAGGTCAATAACATGGGTAATAGATTGTTTTAAAGTTCCACGGGAGCAACAGGTGAGCTTGGGTGGATGATGCCCATGCAAGAGGTTGGGTTAGAGGAGAGGATTATTGAGCTTGGAGAATCAACTGCCTTTGTGGCAAGTGGAAGCAAGCCTGCTCCTTGTCCGGGGCCAGTGTTACCTTTTCTCTCAAGGATGTTCACTGCACACGCTACCTTGAGAAATGGCCCAAGTAAAGAGCATGAGAGTTCAAGAAAGAGGAAAGAAAAACTAGAAGTGGCTCAACAGTCAAAGACAGGTTTGTTTCAGAGAATAAACCCGAGAGGGACTTCTGGCCAATCTCGGTCAGGACCATTGTCTCTTACAGACTAAGGATATTTAAGGGTTTTAGAAGATGGGAGCTTATAATAGGTTCTGAATATTTATATACGAGGGATAGTCTATTGCGGGGTTGAAATGTCTCTGGTTGGCATGTTTCTGGCCAGAGACGGGTTTATCTCAGGGTTGGAATGTTTCTGGTTATGCTGATATTAGCCATTAGGCTGATGTTTGGAAGCTAGATTTAGGCAGTTTTTTAATCAAGGGGGACTTAGAATGGTGGTGTTTGTCCAAGATGGCAGTGCTCCTGCTCTGTCAAAGAGAAGGAAGGGTCTTGCATTCCTGGCATGGTCAGCAAACTTGTGCAGGTGTGCTCAGGGACCATGGCACATTGTGCCCAACAGGCAGTAAAGTACAAGATAAAACTGGCGCAGGAGTGGCTAAGAGGATAGTGGAGGAACAGGGGCCTGTAGAGGAGGCTCCTGCAGGTGGCCTGCAGGTTGGGGGAGAGGTTGTGCCACCACCATGAGGCAAGATGGCAGCCTCTGACTCTCAGGATGGAGAAGGAAGATACCCAACCCCTGGCTCCCTGGTGAGCACACTGAAAAGGTGGCCAAGACAGGAGCAACCCCAGGCCAGGATGCTGTGCTCCAGGGGAAGCACTCTGATGGCTCCAAATACCACTCACGGAACTAGATACCATGTTTTGGGTTAAGTTTCATTCTGTGCCTATAGTCCATGTGCAAACTTGCTATGTAGGAAGCCTACCTTGTTCAATGTAGTAAATGTTGCCAAATCGGCACTGATCTCAACCCCACCCCCACATCGGTAGAAGTTTCAAGATCACCAGGTGGCATAATAACAACATATGAATGTGCTCCCGGGATCTTAGACTCATCTTTCAGAATGTGGTCACCATGGTCTTGTAATTGAACTGAAGTTATTTGAAGTCACAATACTTCAGCTAGCTCTCGTATTCCCACAGAACCATAACTACTCACATCATTAAAAGCAGTGGGGGATGGGAGAAGAAAGTCCCTGGATTTGGGGTAGGAGCGTGGGGACTGCATGCTTGCACATAGTAGCAGCCAGACGGCACTGAGGCCTCAGGAGCCTCAGCCCTCTCCAAACTGCTCGGTGGAGGAACACTGCTCAGAACACCACAGTTCCCTAATGCAAAGAGCAGCGAAACTCAGGATGACAGAGCTAACACCTTCCCCAATTCACAAAACAATGACTGTTTGCCTTTTGACGATATGAAAGGATGCAAGATTTAACAGAAGGGCACCCGCTACCTCTATTAATTTCCTGTGGCTGCTGTGATAAACTACCACAAACAGGGCACAGAAATTCATTATCTTCCAGCTACAGAGAATTTGCGTCTCTGACTTTTTAGGGTGAAACAACAATTTATACAGTGGGCTTTTGGAGCAAGAAGCCTTGCGGAGAGCCTGGAGTCCACCTTATACTGTTGTGGTCCTGGGAAAGCCTGAACCAGTGTACAATTATATAATGCTCCCTAAAGCTGTAAGGGAAAATCTCAATGACACTAACCCCGTCAGGAAAGTTCTGGGTATAGCAAACCAATCTCTGAGGGAAAAGAGACAGGGTGTCACTCTGTCACCCAGGCTGGAGTGCAGTAGTGACATCACAACTCGCTGCAGCCTCCATCTCCTGGGCTCAAGCAATCCTCCTACCTCAGCCTCTGGAGTAGCTGGGACTGCAGGTGAAAGGAGAAAACTTCCTCTAGAAATAGGTCCTATATTGACAGCTGCCCATGATAGGGGACTTCATTGGCTCTCCGGCTTTTCTAAGCAAGGCTGGCCAGGGTGGCACCCAGTTGGGGATTCATTCGGTCTTAGATTCCATTTCTTCTTCTGCTCCTACCAGGAAAGATTTAAGGTAAGAGAACCCAGTATGAGTGGAAACCTATGTTCATTAACAAGGCTTTGTTCTTGGAAATAAATGCTTGCTGGAGGATTTGATCTGAACGCTGCGGTTAGAACTCTCTGTTCTCCTAAACCACAAGACATATGAGTAGCCTGACTGCACATTTGAGACCCTTGATTCGTTTTTCACAGGCAGCTGAGACAAGATAAGCTGGGTTAGGGAGTGATAAAGAATGAGGGTATTAAAACATAATAAAAGACAGCCCTACTTCTTGGATAAGATGATCCAAAAGATTAGTTTGATTTAGGCATTGAGGCATTTAAGATAATCCAATAAAAATGCCAACAATGTTGTATCTGGAGCTAGACAAGTTGATGACGTTTAATTGGAAAATATTATTTAACAATATTAGAAAAGCCATGCCGTGAAGAACATGAGAATAATAATATGATATGGAGATGTTTAATTTTATGTGTCAACCTGACTGGACCACAGGATGCCTACATATCAGGTTAGGCATTATTCTGGATGTGTCTGTGAAGATGTTTTCAGATGAAATTAACATTTAAATGTGTAGATACATGTAGCAGGTCACCCTCCCCAGTGTGAGTGGGCCTCAGCCAGCCTGTTGAGGGCCTCAGTAGAACAAAAAGGTGGAATAAAGGAGAGTTCCCACCTCTGCCTGACTGTCTTCAAGCTGGGACATGGGTCTTCTCATGACTTCGGTCTCAGACTAAGATGGAACTTACAACCCTATCAGCTTTCTAAGTTCTCCAGTCTACCAACTGAACCTCTTAATCTCTCTAATTGTTTAAGTCAATCTCTTATAATAAATCTCATTGATAGATACATACATATATACATACATACATAGGTAGATAATATAGCCATGGCTATAGATATATTAAGACAAATATGTACTATGATATGTACAATTTTGGTTTTGTTTCTTTGGAGAACGCTGAAGTCTTATCCATTTCTGCTGCTGTAACAAAATCTCAGACTGAGTAATTTACAAGGAATAGAAGCTTATTTCTCACAGTTATAGAGGCTGAGAAGTCCGAGATCAAGGTGCCAGCAAATTCAGTGTCTGGTGAGAACTGCTCTTGGCTTCCAAGATGGTGCCTTGAATGCTCTGTTCTCACATGGCAGAAGGCAAAGGGGCAAAAGAGACAAACATGATAGTAGAAGAGATGGAAAAGCAAAAGGGCCTGGCAGTCCACTGAAGCCTGTATTAACAGGACACAAATTACACTCATGAGAGCTGCACCCTCATGACCTTATCGCCCAAAGACCCCACTTCCTAGCAATATTGCCTGGGTTATTAACTTTGTACACTTGAATTTTGGTGGGACCCAAACATTCAAACCATAGCATATGACTAATACAAAGGCCTACTAAGTATCATAACAAACTCTAAAGCCTCTGTTGGTAATTTTTTAAGTGTCATAGATAGTGGTGCATGAATAGACAAACAGCCGAGTGGAGGGGAATACAGAAATCCAGAAAAGGAGAGAACATTACGATGTTAGTGACCATAAGCTGATGACGTAGTGTGACAGAAGCTGAAGCTACTGTGCTGTAATGAGACCTCCTGTGTATTCTACCTTTTGGTTCATTTTATTTATTTATTTATATACATATTTTTTTGAGACAGAGTCTCACTCTGTCTCCCAGGCTGGAGTGCAGAGGTACGATCTCAGCTCACTGTGACCTCTGCCTCCCAGGTTCAAGCAATTCTCCTGCCTCAGCCTCCTGAGTAGCTGGGATTACAGGCGCCTGCCATCACGCCCAGCTAATTTTTATATTTTTAGTAGAGACAGGGTTTCGCTATGTTGGCCAGGCTGGTCTCGAACTCATGACCTCAAGTGACCCGCCTATCTCAGCCTCCCAAAGTGCTGGGATTACAGGTGTAAGCTACAGTGCCTGGCCCTACTTTTTGGTTCATTTTAAACTCACAGAGTCTAGGGTACACACACACACACACACACACACACACACACACACAGTGATCTCCAAGCTGGTTTTTGTTTTTTTAGCATATTTTCTGTGACACTAAGAACCCATTGACCCAGTTCTCTCATATGCACCTGTTGGTCCTATTTAAATGGATCAAAGAGCTGGGCTGTTCTTCTTGTTCTATCAAAAGTGGTTTTGGTTGCACTGACAGGCACTTTCCTCCAGCTGCACTTGCGAAGCATCACAGGGCACAGCCAGAGTTATTCCTCTAGCCCTTCCCCCTTCTCAGCCTCATTTAAACATTAACTTGGACCTAGAATACATAAAAAATAAAAAAAAAATTAAGCTCAGCAAGATAAACTGAATCCTGTCAAAAAGATTCTAAAATGCCATATTTGGTTACATCAAAAGGCAATCCCTTATGTTGTAAAATAATAAGAGAACATACTGGTGCCAATGGTGTGGGTTATCATTGTTGCCAGGCCAGGGGAGTCATTTTACACTGTGTTTGCTTGTTTTGTCTATCTTCCTTTCCCTGCAGGCCGATTGTAGGAATAACTTTATCAAGGGGAAAAAATCCAACTCTCTTAAGGAGTGGGAAGGATGAAGAAAGCAAAGTGAGAGACAGCCCCTTTTATTTAACTCCATCCCCCCACCACCTTCATCTCATCACCTTCACTCCTAGACCAAGGTCCCATTGCACCTTAACGGTGCCGGGACAGGACAGAGGCACCCTCAGTGAGGTGACAGGAAGCCTGTCGATGGCCAAACAGGAAGCTGGGGGCTCGTCTGTCTTTGTAAATCAGACCACTTCCTCTTTCAGCTACGTAGAAACTCTGACTTGTCCCATGTTGGGAAGGTAACAATCCAATGGGGCACCGACTGTCTTCCCTTCTAACCCCCCAAGTCCAGTTTCCAGCTGAGCTGAAGGTGGAGATGGGATCACTGGAGCAGCTGTTTCCGTAAATGCCACAGTCTCAAAGTTTGTCCACCTGCGCACAGAGGGCTTGATATTCTTCCTTCCTGTTAACAGAAACCTTTGGGATATGGCCTGAGGTAATAGCTCTGTGCACAAAATATGACTCACTAAATCAGTTGTGGGGGAGGAGGCCTCAAATTAGGTGGCTTTCCGGGGTCTCGGCAGCCGTGGGCAGGGTTCGTCACATTAGGTGATGTGTAAAGGCCTTGTAATGAATTGTACCTTCCACTCCTGAGTCAGGGAACTCCCGCTATGCCATAGGCTGAGACACGCGGGGCTGTGCCACTTAGGCCTCATTTTGATGACGACACCTGGCTGATTTGTTTGCAGCTTTGTTATTACGGCTGAATGCTTGATGGAAATCTTCTGTATGCATACATACATATGTGTATGTGTGTGTGTATATGCATGTACACACACACACACGCACACGCACACACTCTCTCTCTTCCTGTTAACCGGAGAGAGATACCCAGGTTAGTGGCACCAAACAGGGGAGCAGGAGTGGCACCAAAGAGTGGAGCAGAAAGGAATGAGAGAAGCAGTCTGTTTCCATGTGGCCACTAATGCTTTGTGTGTCTGTGCTCCAGGCAGCAGCCTGATCCAGGCTGGGCAGCCAAGGGCTGAGTCTTCCTCCCGCCTTGCCCTCCCATCCATCACATGTATTGGCTAAAACTCTCAGCAAATAGAGTTCCGAGTGCTCTCCAGATACATGAATTGAGTTTTTATAAACAGAAGTCTGTTTTAAATCTGCTACCTTAATCCTAAAGCGATGCCTTATAGTTTGATGAATTATATTTGTGTATTAAATTAACCCAGTTTGTGTAAATTCGTATCTAGTTTGCATGAAACAGAGTATAGCAAAATGGAATTCTATATCCTTTCTTTTCTGTTGAATTTATCCTTTCTTTTCAGTATTAGATTCAAGTTCCATATTTAGTTTGTTTTAGATTAAAACAACAATAATCCTTTGTTATCTCATAGTTTCTGTAGTTTAGAAATTTGGGAGTGGCTTAGTTGGGTTCTGCCTCGGGATCTTCCATGTAGTCAAGTGTAGTCCTGACACCAGCTGGGGTTATAGTCATCTGAAGGTTTGACTGAGGCTGGAAGACCCACTTCCAAGATGGTGCACTCAATGGCTGGCAAGTTACAGACTCACTTCAATTTGCTACCAAGTTTCTCCTCAGCTCAAAATCCCTTCCTCTTTTTTTTTTTTTTTTTTTTTTGAGATGGAGTCTCGCTATCTCCTAGGCTGGAGTGCAGTGGCACAATTTCGGCTCACTGCAAGCTCCGCCTCCCAGGTTCACGCCATTCTTCTGCCTCAGCCTCCCAAGTAGCTGGGACTACAGGCACCCGCCACCATGCCCAGCTAATTTTTTGTATTTTTAGTAGAGACTGAGTTTCACTGTGTTAGCCAGGATGGTCTCCATCTCCTGACCTCGTGATCCGCCCACCTTGGCCTCCAAAAGTGCTGGGATTACAGGTGTGAGCCACCGCGCCTGGCCCTCATCCTTTTCTTCTCATGCAAAGCCCCATTCCCCTTCAACCTATTCTCACCACATGTAGATGTCATTCTAAACACCCAAGATGACCCCCAGGAAGACATTTTTTGTTGTCAAAATTTTTACTATTTTAATTTGAAGTATTTCCATTTAAGGTTCTGAGCACAAGAACCAAGACAGATTTCTTGATTTAAATTTTCACAACTATAGGGCTTGCCAAATGTCAAATTCTGTCCCCAAATTCCAGCTCCTACCCATTCCTAGTTAATTACTAGGAATGTTAATTCTAGTTAATTCCAGCTCCCACCCATTCCCAGTTAATTACTAGGGTAATTAACTGTTGGTCACTTAAAAATTGCTTCCTTTCGGCTGGGTGCAGTGGCTCATGCCTGTAATCCCAGCACTTTGGGAGGCTGAGGCGGGCAGATCACAAGGTCAGATCGAGACCATCCTGGCTAACATGGTGAAACCCCGTCTCTACTAAAAATACAAAAAATTAGCCGGGCGTGGTGGCAGGTGCCTGTAGTCCCAGTTGCTTGGGAGGATGAGGCAGGAGAATGGCATGAACCCAGGAGGTGGAGTTTGCAGTGAGCCGAGATGGTGCCACTGCACTCCAACCCGGGCGACAGAGAAAGAATCTGTCTTTAAAAAAAAAAAAAAAAATTGCTTCCCCTCATCTTCAGAGAGTATTTCTATACTGAGAAGCATCACAAGCATCAGGGCCCAGGCACAAACCCCCGCAGCCCAGGTCTCACCCTGCATACAGGGTTCTTTCTGACTTATAAAGAGCAGGAGTGTTGTCCATGCTGGGAAAATGATATGAAGAGAAATCATCAACTTGAAGACCCTGAGCACTCCTTAAATGCCAGTCTGGTACCGCAGCCTTCCCTGTCCTTGGAGTGAATCTGGGCACTTGTTATCTAAACAGCCATATCACTCTTCCTCTTGGGGCATTAGGTCAGTCGTTTATGTCATTCTTCTGCATTGTCATTTCTGATTGCCACTGGAATCCACCGTAGAGAAGCTCCAATGGCTGCCAAAAAGCAAAACAAAACGAACCTTGAAATTGGAGACGGAAAAAAATACCGCAGTAGTCCCTGAGGAAACCCTGGGTAGTGGCCGGCCATCCTTCGCACCCCCTGAACCACAGCCAGAGGGAAAAACTTCCACCTACATCTGGCTGCAGAGCCCGACGCCGTTAATCTCAACTGAATCTACTCTACCAAAAAATCTCAAAGGCAGTTAATTTGTTATTTTACATGCGTTTATTATTTCTGCTGGCAAACTGTTTACTCACAGGTAAGGTAGTCAGTTGATAAACTGAATAACGAAAAAAAGGTGAAATCCTAATATATAAGAGAGGAGAGAAGGGGCAGAAAAACCTGCAGGCCGTGTAGAAACAATAGCACCACCATGGACCCCATGCCCCTCCACTGTGGGAATTCTTGAGTAGGATCAACCTCCAAACCCTCTTCCAGCTCTGGGATGAGATGGCTCCTCTCTTGGTCACAGGACCGTAGATGAAGTGGTGCCGCTCTCCACAGCGAATGGTGTGGCAAACAGAACATGGTGGTTGCTGGGGCAGACCCTATGGCAGCCAGACATGGCTGGCCGTCCACAAAGGGTCTGATCCCCATCAGGGCTGTGGCACCCTCGGACAGGAGGGGCTTCTGGGAGCTGTGCAGGTGCAATCTGAGCGTGGGGCATGGCGGCTGTGTCCCCTTTGGGTGTCCAGAGTCTAGCCAGGAAGTAGATTTAGTTAATGTTAACAGAGGGATTTAATACACAGATCTGTGAGTCAGCGATTAGAGAACTGAAGAGGGGAAAGTGAGGCATAGCGGCGTTATCTCAGAGACAGTCCTGAGGGAGGCAGCTGCCACCGCCAGGCCAGAGGGAAAAGAGGAGGCTTTGAGAGTTCTGAAATCTAGACTTTCAGGGGAGAGGCCCAGTCAAGGTGCTGCTGAAGCCTCCAAGAAGGGGCTGGTGCCTATCTCCAGGAGCTGGGAGTGAGACCCATAGAGGGGAGAGGCTCATCTGCCCCAAGAGCTTGGGGATGGGCGCTCTGCTGAGCTGGGTCTAAGGCCCCCCAGGTTGGTGCCGGCATCTTCGAAGAAGTCCAGACAAGGATAAATGCAAACTAGAGGCCAGGTGCGGTTGCTCACGCCTATAATCCCAGCACTTTGGGAGGCCAAGACCTCAGATCACCTGAGGTCAGGAGTTCAAGACCAGCCTGGCCAACATAGTGAAACCCCATCTCTACTAAAAATGCAAAAATTAGCCAGGCATGGTGGCCCGTGCCTGTAGTCCCAGCTACTCGGGAGGCTGGGGCGTGAGAATCACTTGAACCTGGGAGGCAGAGGTTGCAGTGAGCCGAGACTGCGCCACTGCACTCAAGCCTGGGTGACAGAGTGAGACTCCATCTCAAAAAAAAATAAAAGGCAAGCTAGAACCACCTGCTACTGCTGAGTGCTCACTTGCTGCAGTGACAGCCAGTATTGCAGCCTCTCTCCAGGTCCCCATGGCACAGCCTGACAGGGAGGAGCTGGGAAAGCAGACATGTGTCTGCAGGGGCTCAGCTCCAGCCTTGCAAAGCAGGGCATGATCCTTCTCCCCAACAGCATGTTTGCATAGTGAAAGATAATTTAAAGATGGCACCAGGGAGAATCTCAAGCCCATTGTTTTATAGATCATGGGAAGGGCAGCACAGCACACTTGCCATGTACGCGTTCACGGTATGTATCGTCATGTGCTGCGAATAACGACTCTTCTGGTCAAGGACGGACTGCATATACCGCAGTGGTACCATAAGATTATAACGGAGCTGAAACCTCCCACCCCCTAGTGATGTTGTAGCCATGGTAAAGTCATAGTGCAATGCATTTTACTCACACAAATCTAGGCTGAAAAAAAAGAAACAAACCAAGCAATCCACCACGGACATCTGTCTGAAAAGAGTGACATATCTTCAAGAAAAGCCTCAGGCAGGTCCTTCAGGTGTCCAAAAGAAGGCCCTGTTCTCATAGGAGATGACAGCTGCATGAATGTTATGGCCCTGAAGACCTTCCCGTGGGACAAGGTGTGGAGGCGCAAGACAGCGACATTGATGATCCTGACCCTGTGTGGGCCGGGGCTAATGTGTGTATTCGTGTCTTCATTTTTGACAAAAAGTTTAAAATGTAAAAAAATAAAATAGGAAAAAAGCTTATAGAATAAGGATACAAAGAAAGAAAATACTTTTGTATAGCTGTATAATGTTTGTGTTTTAAGCTAAGTGTTATACAAAGAAGTCAAAAAGCTTTTTAAATTAAAAAGGATATAAAGTTAGAAAAGTTACCGTAAGCTAAGGTTAATTTACTGTTAAAGAAAGAAAAATATTTTTTAGAAGTTTAGTGTAGGCCAGGCATGGTGGCTCACGCCCGTAATCCCAGCATTTTAGGAGGCTGAGATGGGTGGAATGCCTGAGGTCAGGAGTTCAAGACCAACTTGGCCAACATGGTGAAACCCCATCTCTACTAAAAATACGAAAATTAGCCGGGTGTGGTGGTGAGTGCCTGTAATCCTAGCTATTTGGGAGGCTGAGGTGGGAGAATCACTTGAACCTAGAAGGCAGAAGTTGCAGAGAGCTGAGATCGCGCCACTGCACTCCAGCTTGGGCGACAAGAGCAAAAATTCTGTGTCAAAAAAACAAATTAAAAAAAGGCCGGATGCAGTGGCTCACACCTGTAATCCCAGCACTTTGGGAGGCCGAGGCGGGCAGATCACGAGCTCAGGAGATCGAGACCATCCTGGCTAACACAGTGAAACCCCGTCTCTACTGAAAACACAAAAAATTAGCCGGGTGTGGTGGCGGGCGCCTGTAGTCCCAGCGACTCGGGAGGCTGAGGCAGGAGAATTGCTTGAACCTGGGAGGCGGAGGTTGCAGTGAGCCAAGATAGCACCATTGCACTCCAGCCTGGGCAACAGAGCAAGACTCTGTCTCGGAAAAAAAAAAGAAAGAAAGAACAAAGACAAGAAAGAAGAAGTTGCCTAAGTGAACAGCGTTTACAAAGTCTACAGTAGTGTACAGGAATGTCCTGGGCCCTCACACTCACTCCCTCACTGATCCACCTGGGGCTACTTCCACTGCAGCAAGCTCCATTCACGGCAAGTGCCCTGTACAGGTGCACCATTCTCAGTCATTTTTTACTGTACCTGTTCTACACTTAGATATGTTTAGATACACAAACCCATTACCATCGTGTTACAATTGCCTACAGTATTCAGTACAGTAACAGGCCTCACAGGTGTGCAGCCAAGGAGTACGAGGCTACACCGTACAGCCTACGTGTATAGCGGGCTGTGCCCTCCAGGTGTGTGTAAGTGCACTCTGTGACGTTTGTACAATATTGAAATTGCCTAATGATGCATCCTCATGGTTATGCATCCTGCAACTGTACATTAATCTCAGCCCCTCCCCTTATTAGCACCAGGGGGCAGACATGTCATCTCGCCTGCTTCCCATCTGCCATGGCTCAACTGCTTGTTAGGTCACCTGGGACTGGTGCAGTGTAGATCACGGTTAGGTTATTCCTGATCTCTGGGGCAGATTTGGTCTGGGAACTGGCGCCACACAGAGGTTGACCTCCAGTCACCAAATATCAAAAAGGAAAAGGGCACTGTTCAAAAGGTGTCCTGTGAAAGCTGGTGCTTTTGCAGCTCTATGTGGGCTGTACTTGGTGGGGATGCCAGAGGGCAGGAAGGGGTTGTTTTAAGTCCCTGCAGTCATCTGGCTCCTGCAAATCATTTCTTATCCTTTAGGAGTTGTTTCTGTGTTAAAGTACAGAGACCAAGAGCCAGAGTTTGGAGCCGGGTTCTAGGGTTCTGATCCTGGCTCTAATTTTCTAACTGTTTCATCTTGGATGAGTAATTTAATTTTCACAAGACCCAAATGACTTTTGTGTTAAATCTCCATAGTACCTCCAAGGGTTATTGTTAGGACCAAATCGGGGTGGCTTTGAAGGGCATAGCACAGTGTGCTGTGTGGGATCAGGGATTAATAAATGTTGACGATCATTTGCTTGGTTGTGGGGAAGCTGATTAAATTTGCTGCAGGTTGTGGTGCATCTTCCTTGATTCCTTCCCCCTGCTTGCGGAGCCTTGAGCCAGACCTCAGTGAACACAGCTAGCAGCCGACCCAAGCTATTGCAAGGGAGGCCATGACAGAAGGGATAATGAGTTTGAAAGATACACCTGATGGAAAGGCAAATCCCTTTCAGGAGGAGAAAGAGGAAGATGGAAGGCCGGGTGCAGCTGGACTACAGCACCCTAGACTGCTAGAAAAGAACTACCTGGGGCTGGCAGTCCTGACAGAGCCATTTAATCAGCCAACAGTGGCCAGGCTGGACCTCCATCCTCCTGAAGCTGGCCCCTCCCTGGCACAGTGGGGACGGTGGGTGCCAACGTCCTGACGGGGTTGCCTCACGAAAGCAGGGAAGACAGCTGCAAACCACAGACAGCCCCAGTGAACCATCAGGGCCCAGCCCATGAGCAGTGCAGAATCTCTCCTTTCCTGATATGGGACAGAGGCTTTGAGAAGCCCACCTGTCCCCTCCTCTGATCCCATTTCCCAGATGCTAACCAAATCCCTGTTTGGCAATCACTTTCACTCAGCACTCGAGCTGTGGACTCAGTCTTTATCTTCTCTTTAATAGAAACATGGCAAAGTGTTGTCCCTACAGCCTCTTTGGCTATAAGCTGGGAACTGTGAATCCAACAGACCAACATAGAAGCAAAAATGCTCCTCCTGGGAAGAAGAGACAAATAACAAGCTTTTTATCAAGAATTAATCCCTATAATATGGTCTGATATCAATACAGACTCAGGGATATCTTCCGCTTGTCTTTCACTACCATACAATAAAAATATAAAACTGATAGTGACCCCAAGAGGTCCAAGATCACTCATCAGGAGAGAATTATCTTCTTTGTACATTGTCTTTAGGCAGGAGAGCAGAGCTGTGCATTTTGTTCGACATATTCTACAAGAGCTGAAAGGAGAGCTTTGGATTGGTTCACCTCAGTCACCCTACAGACAGGGCTTGCAGGAAACCCTCCAGCCTTCTCTAGGTGCACCGTCTAATAAAGGTTGTTGTTGCAATCTGGCACGGAAACAGGATTAGGTATTTTGAGCAATTACTTCTGTTTATGATTTATATACATTTCTAACCTGATAAAATATTAGCAGTCAAGCATAAACAAAAGTGTTTCACAAATATTTGATTTGCATAATAGAGACTCAAAGTCAATGAATGTCTACATTTCTTACCGTGGTATAAACAACTTCTGCTATTGAAATGGAAGCAAAATAAATCATTAATTGCCACTTCTTCCTTCTCTTATATGGAACGTTTCTTGCTCTAGATAGCATAGGCAGAGTGTGTTGTATATAATGTATAATTTAAGTGACACCTGAGAGGTGTTAAATACATACTGAGTGATAAGAATAACGAGGCTTATTCATCTTATGAAAACATTAATAAAACCCTCAGCTGGAGATTAAATTAATATTATAATAACATTGTTCTCCAACTGGGGTATACAGAATCCTGGGAGAGTTGGGGAGTATTTGAAGCCACCAGAAAAATGTGGCACATCTTCCTCAAGCTTCGCTTTACTGAAGACTATGAACTTTTTTAAAGAGTAAGGCACTCATGATTTATGGAGTAAAAGTTTTCACATGGATTTTCAGGTAGAATAGACTTAAACTTTTACCCTTGATTCTAGTGTCACCTCTCCAGACTCCTCTTGTCTGATTTTTTCTTCTCTGCCATGGAGTACTTAATAAAGCTTTTGAAGCACTTCCCTTATTAAAATACTGGAATATAATAGCATTTCTTGTTCTCTCTGATTTCGAGTAATAACGGGGAAAAGTAACTTAAGTAAGTGAACAGTCTGTATTTTAAAATACTTGTGAGTTTAGCACTTCAAGTGATATATAAAGAAGAAAAATCTAAGGATGTTTCTAAATAAATTCTTCAATTCTTATCACTAAATTTCTCAACGAATCTGCTTGAATGCATAAAGATCTGCATTTAGCATATTAATGGTGACTTCACAGGTGTCTAACATTTCTTTATCTGCTCACATTCTTTTGATAAAGCTAGTTTTGCAATAAAGACAAGACTAAACTTCAAGCCAAGACCACATATAAATTATCACAAATTTCCTATGTTTGAACTCTTAATTGATATAATTTATTATATATAACATACTACATGAATTACAATAAATCAGAGATTATTACATCATTCTTTAATTCATGCATTTAAAGAGTCAGGGACATAGCAGACCACAGGCAGTTTTATTGCCTAGGATTGTTTTTAAAGTTTCGTATAATGGCACTGGTTTTACATGATCATCCAAATGCTGCATCATCACTTAACTGCCTCACCTCACAAATTATACTGTCAATTTGTAGAGAACTGGGGCTACATTTTACCATTGTTCTATCTTTGTCATTGCCCACTAGCCTTGGCCTCCTAGCAGGTATTCACATATCAACAAAAAATAGCAATTAGCAAATTTATCAAGGATGCCCTTAAAGTGCCTGTGTTTGGTGAGTGTGCCTTCATACTCATTGGTCATGAGATGCCCAACTCTATAGCAGTTGTTTTACTCTAATCTCATGATTTGAGGATAAAGGTCTTTGCCTAGAAACACTTGAACATATTCCACACACGTGAAACCAGTAGCAAATTAGCAAATTTGACAGATTCTATGAAACCGGTAGACTTTTTTACTGTTTATAAACTGTTGCTTCAAAATGAAAGGAAGTAGTTGACCCTCAGTGCCTGCTTCATGTCAAGGGATTGGATTTTGGAATAAACTAGTCAGCTAGAACACCTGCCTCTTTTACAGTTGTGTGTGTGTGTGTGTGTGTGTGTGTGTGTGTGTGTGGTTGCCACAAACAAAACCTTAAAGTTAATATTCCCTGCTTTCATGGATAGGACTATGTACTTTAATATATTTGGAGACGGTGTTTTGTGGTCAACTATTGGGACATATCCCATCAGTATGAGGGTATATGTACTAGGACCATATAGGAGAATATTTGAAATGCGGGCTGTTCCAGAAAGCCTGGAACTATGGTCTCCTATCCCCAGATGTCTACATCATGACTTGTTCATTCTTTTCTATCCATTCTCAACCTGCCCATATCATTTTACCTCCTCCTTCTTATCTGACTTGTTTGACTTCTTTAGGACAATGTCGACCACCATGCCGAAGTGAATTTGGGGAGGAAAGGACACTTTGTGGGCAAAGACCGTGGCTGTCAGCACAGAGAAAGGGACAGTAGGTGAGTTAGATACATCATGTCACCAAAACTCTGTGAGGAGTCATATTCTTACTGAGGAGGTGGAAAACAGGCCAGTGCAGTTCTGAAGATGACCCTGGAGAATGGTGAGGATTCATCTCGTCCACATGGCTGTTGGGTGGGGATGGGAAATGAATGAACTGGGAATTCCGTTGAATTCTGGGAAGAAACTTCTTTCGATGCTGGTCCTCTCCCTCAGTGTTGCCTAGAAAAGAAGTTCTTGAAGGCGCTGTTGTAGTTCTTGTTGAAAGCCGTATAGATCAGGGGGTTAAAGAAGGAGTTGGAGTAGCCAAGCCACAGGAAGATGCTTTTCCAGATGGCGGGGATGTCACAGGAGCAAAGAGGACTGATGAGCTCCGTGAGAAAGAAGGGGATCCAGCAGAGTGCGAACACACCAATGAGGATGCCCACCATGAGGGCGGCACGCTGCTCCTTCTGCTCTCGCCACGTGTCCCCTTCTGTCTGGAAGGTGACGGTGGCATGGCGGACCGTGAACACCATCTGGGGCTGTTGGGCAGAGTCCTTCACCTGGAAAAGACAAGCAGGAGCTTTATGAGGAGCCACCTCAGTCTACCTCCAGGCTGAGCCTAGACACTGACAGTCCTGGATTCCGCACATCCACTGGAGGGAAAGTCTTCGATGGATAGGTGTGGGAACCTGAAAGCCTGTGGCACTTGCTCTCAGATATGGAAACCAGGCAACGGAGCTGGGGTGTTTGCTTACATCTTAGAAATGAAAGGACCAGATGTGATGAAAATGACAGCATGAAGATGGACTCCCTGTTGCTGTCTGTTCAACAGAGGCACTGGCAGAAACGAACAGGCAACTTGGCCTGCACAACTTAGTGGCAGAGGTGCACACATCGTCAAAAGTGTCCTAGGTTCCTAGCAAAATCCTGTTCACTTAGGACCACGTTTTCTACCATCTTTATAACCTTATAGGCTCATGTAAGTCCCCTCTATAATGTTAGGACTTTCTAGAACTTCTCCTCTGGCACAAAGCTGTGCCCCATAGCATATTCTACTGCTTGATGCAGTCTAGTAACCAGGACATCTCCCTCTGGGTCTATTCTTCTTCTACCCCTGTATGTATGTAAAACTGAGACCCCAGTCTTTTTGTCTCACGTGGGTTCCCCCAAGGCCTCCACAGGGCAGGTTCCCACAGAATCAGGCTCTCCAGTTCACTTCCTTCTGTCAAGGAGTGGAATTCCTGGGAAAGGAAGCTCCTCCTCCCTTCTGGTCCTATTTTTAGCTCTTGGGAGAACTGACATAATGAGTGTCTACTGATGAGGCAGCCTTAATATGAAGCAATCATAAATTTACTGAATTAGCAAATTAATCGATCCAATCAAAATGTGGGACAGTTTCTGATTCAGTCATTCTCTGGTGGGTGAGATTGCATTGACATTAAATAGTATTCTTCCCCTCGCCAGCATACTGTGACTCTAGTACATTTAAAAAGATATACACAACTTGTTCTCAAAGAGCATATGATCTTTTAGGCAAAGAATTGTCAGGTTAATCTAACCCACTTAACTAATTCTTGGCAGCATTTATAAAGTGGACTCAAAAGGAATTGACTTACTGTCATATGGAATAACAGGTGGAAATAGGAACACTGTGGATAAGGCAATGTTAGTTGATGAATAAATTACCAAATTTGTAGAATAGCCTTGCTGACATTTATTTGCAAAACAGTATAATATCAAACACTAAATTAAATTTAAAAGAAGATAATAAATAATGAAACCAAAGGTCCGTAATAGTGCAACCTTTAAAAACACGTATAAAATAAGCACTGAAAAAATCCCTCTTTCTGTACCTCTAGATGAAACCAGAGTTACCTTTGGTTACTGATTTATCAATGCACATCTGGAAATGCATTTGAGGGAATTCATTCATAGAAATCCAAACCATATTTAGCTTAATTTTTAAGCATAAAGGAAAGAAGGAAAGCTACCAATTTCCTTAACAGAATTCAACCCCATAATAATATCAGGGAAGCTGTTTTCCATATTGTCCCAAGACGCCAATAAAACAAGAATTGTAGCTGGACTCTTCAACCCTCTGGAAATTCTCCTTCCCCTTGGCACATTTTTATGAGTGACAATGGGGACACTGGTAACACTGGTCATACTTGAGACATGGTCACACTGTGGAGGCTGATCACATTGGTCACATAAAGGATGCTGGTAACACTGGAGATGCCGGCTATACTGGAAACATCATGGATTTTGATCATATTAGAGAAGCTGTTCACACTGGGGATGCTGGTCACACTGGAGATGCTATTCACACTGGGGAGCTGGTCACACTGAAGATTCTGTTCACACTGTGAATGCTGGTTACCCTGATGATACCATGGATGCCGTTCACACTGTGGATGCTGGTCACACTGGTGACACCATGGATGCTGTTCACTCTGTGGATGCTGGTCACACTGGTGACACCATGGATGCTGTTCACACTGTGGATGCTGGTCACACTGGTGACACCATGGATGCCATTCACACTGTGGATGCTGGTCACACTGGTGACACCATGGATGCTGTTCACAGGGTGGATGCCATTCACACTGGAGATGCTGTTCACACTGGGGATGCTGGTCACACTGGAGACACCATGTAGGCTGATTACACTGGAGATGCTGGTCACACCGGAGATACTGTTCACACTGGTGATGATCACACTGGTGATATCAGTGACACTTAGGGCTTGATTTAGAATTTTTTTATAGTTTAGTCATAGAACTCCAAGTTGTTCAGAAAAGCATATTTTTCTATTACCTTGTGAAATGTTGATTATTTTACTGGGCCATCTGGCCATCTTTGGGGCTGTATTCAACACCAACTCACTTGACAGAAGAAAGAGTGGCATTGATTTAAAATGGTACCCCAGGGACAATAGAGTCTCCAGCTGCTAGGAGGATCTTGGTTGTCTGTGGAGTTTCAGGTTTCTAATGCCCTCAGATGGTGGATTTGTTTGCTTACTCTATGGCTCTCGGACTTATGGACTCCTTAGCTCTTTGCTCTCTTCTAATCAATGATTGCAATAAAGCACTTAATTGAGTCTGGACAATAACACTCTATTTTCAACCTGGTCATTAGTAAACTCACAGAAAGAGAGCAAATAGGGTTAAAAAGTGAACAGTTAAGCCAAATTAATTTTTCCTAATAATCTCTGAAATGCACATAAAGTACATACTTCACAATTTAAGATTCATATATAAATTTTTTTCTAAATGAACACTTAGCCTCATCTCCCCCAGCAAACAAGTTCTTTGGAGACAGGTACATATGTGTTAGAGCTTTCATCCTTCCAAAATGATTGCATGCTAAATAATTATTTACTGGTTAATCACAAATCTGGTATGTCCTTTTATTTCATCCAAACACTCTGCTTTGCCTCTCTAATAATGTCCTAGATAATCAATGGATTACCATCAATAATGGGCATTGAAATTAAGGGATAAAGACTCTTACCCTGGAAGTGTGGTTTCAGGTGATTTGCATGTTAGACCACACCACTGTCAGAATGAGAGATGGGTCACAGGAGCCCAATGGAACAATACAAATGTTTAAGCTAAAAATGACCTTACACATTAAGGAAGGCTCCATGAGGGTGTGAATAAAAAACCTCCACAAACTTAAGACTGATTGTTCTGTAACTGATAACAAGCAGCTTTCTTGCTTAAACCTCTTCAATCAATCAGGCACAATGCAGTTTTGGAATATACACTTGTAAACCAATTATTTTGTGTCAGCCCTCACTCCTGAGTCAGCCAGTTAGGGTCAGACTCGCCCCAGCAAACACACCTCTGAACACTGATCACCCAACAGAAAACCCCATTCCAGCAGAAAACCCCATTCCAGCAGAAAACCCCATTCCAACAGAGGCCCAATTTCCAAGCATTTGTTCAGCAGAAACCCATTTCCAACAGAAAACCCCATTCCAACAGAAAACCCCATTCTGAGTAAACCCCATTCCAGCAGAAAACCCCATTCCAACAGAAAACCCCATTCCAACAGAAAACCCCATTCCAGCATTTCTTGAGAAAGCGTTTCCGGCGGAAGGTAACTTAGAAACATTCCAGCAGAAACCCCATTCCAATGAAAACCCCGTTCCGGCTTCGTGTTTCCAGCTTGAAACCCCCATTTCAACAGAGAGCCCATTTCAACAGAGAGCCTATTTCAGCCAGTCCCATTCTGGAGTAAACCCCATTCAGCAAACCCCATTTCCAACAGAAACCCCCATTCCAGCAGAAAGCCCACTCCATTCCAACTGAGAGAAACCCATTCAGCAGAAAACCCATTTCCAACAGAAACCCCATTCAACAGAAACTCTGTTCCTTGAAAATCATTCTGAGTAAACCCCATTCCAACAGAAAACCCCATTCCAACAGAAAACCCCATTCCAGCAGAAGCCTCATTTCTTAGAAAGGCTTCCATTCCAGCAGAAAACCCCACCCATTCCAACTTAGAAACCCCATTCCAGCAGAAGCCTGGCTTCAGCAGAAATCCCGATTAGGTAAAGCCCCCATTCCAACAGAAACCCCATTTCCAACAGAAGCCCCCATTCCAGCAAGAAAACCCTCATTCAACAGAAACCCCATTTCCAGAGAAACCCCCATTCCAACAGAAAACCCCATTTCAGCAGAAAACCCCATTCCAACAGAAAACCCCGTTCGCTAGAAATCCCATTTCGATAGAAGCCCCATTCAGCAGAAAACCCCATTCCAACTGAAACCCCATTCCAAGCAGAAACTTCGTTCCAGCAGAAAGCCCATTCAGCAGAAGCCCCATTTCAGCAAAAGCAGCCCTCATTTGATAAGAAGCCCCATTCCGAAACCTCATTTCACAGAAAACCCATTCTGGCAGTGCTCAGCTGCCTTTCTCAGAGTATCCTCGATCCTGGAACACGCTGCAGTCTGGGATGGCAGGCATTCCATCCTACTGTAGGAATTGCTTATGCAACCTCCAGCCTCCATACTAGACAAAAGATTCCAAACTTTGTCTTTCTATCCCAGACTCTGAGCAGTATTGGCATCACCTCTGGACAGTTCTGGAGGTTCCACTGAGGTCATTTTGAAGACCCTCCACGGGAACCCTGGGCCACAAGTGCATTCACTGGGCCCCAAACTCAGTTGCCCTTTGTGTCTGCAGTCAAGTGCATCAGTCTCAATAAGGATTTGAGTTCCACCTAGTTTCACTGGGCTTTTATTGCTCAATGTATTTTGTTATCCTAGGATTTGTGACCAACTATGTCCTTGGATAAGGTTGCAAGGTTGAGGTGTTTGTATCATGTAACTCGATCTTTGACCGAGAGATCTACCATTAGGTACTTGTCTTAGATCTATGTGTAAAGCTTTAAACCTCTTTCCATGAAGGTGTATCATTTGGCAAATATTGTCATGCCATTAATCTACTTATCCTACGGCCTCTTGCTTTGCTTGTGTGTTGTCTACATGTACAAAGTCTTGTTGCATGGGTTTTTGTTTTGTCCTGGAACTCTTTCTGTTGAATACAGAAGGAACTATTCTATAAGGCATTGGCTTGATAAGTTTCCAATCTAATTCAAGCTGGACCTGAGGGCTAATGATTTGAAGACCATTATTAGGCCAGTGACCAATTTATGAAAAAGCAATTGATCAAACTTTGCTTGGGGTCCCCTACAAAACTTTTATGAGGGCACTCCTGACTTGTCGACTTGTGAAAATATGTCACATTGCCCTATTGTTTTCCAGCTTAATGACAGTTGTGTGGACAATCATGTGTCCCCTTCTCCATCTGTTTGGTCCAGGATCCTGAGACACTATTCACAAGCACGAACTGTTGATCAACTACAGTTGCCTCTTCCTCGCGTGCCATGGTTTGCTTATGTCCAAATTTCAATCCTCTTTTTAAGAATTTCTATTTCCTATTTAAAATTGCATTATGATCCTAACTCTTGCAATTTTCTTCACAAATGCCAAACTTTTTTTTACTTGAAGAAAAACATCTGATGAATGAAAAATTAATAAGATATTTAGAAGAAGCTCTAGAAAAATTAGGAGACAAACATCAAATGGCTAAAAGTCAGCCTCTTTAATTGGTATTTTGAGGGCTTAAAATAAAATCCTAACTCTAAAATAGTCTCAAAGATGTTGTAACCTTCCCAAACCTGCCCTCTTTGCAGATCTCTATCTTGTATTTTTCTATTCAGCTTTATCTGACTTCCTAAACCAATCAGGATTTTCTCAGGAAAAACACAATCACATTATAAAATTACCAGAAGAAAAATCAGATTTATAGAATTTAAATTAAAACCTTCATCTAAAGCTAAGTTAAGAGCTATAATTAAGAAATTTTCTAGGCCAGGCATGGGGGCTCATGCCTGTAATCCCAGCACTTTGAGAAGCCAAGGTGGGAAAATCATTTGAGGTCAAGAGTTTGAGACCAGCCTGTGCAACAGAGAGATCCTCATCTCCACACAAATTGTAAAAATTAGCCAGGTGTGTAGGCATATCCCTGTGGTCCCAGCTACTCGGGAGACTGAGGCGTGAGAACTGCATGAGCCCAGGGTTTCAAGGCTGCAGTGAGCTATGGTTGTGTGACTGCACTCTAGCCTGGGTGACAGAGCAAGACCCTGTCTCAAAAATGAAAGGAAAGAAAAGAAGGAAGGAAAAGAAAGGAAAAGAAGAAAAAGAAAGAAAAATTTTCTAAACTTTTGTCATAGAATTTATAATTTTTTTAGATTATCAAACAAAATTTTTATTTTCTTGAACTACAGATGTGTACTAATTAGTTAAATTAACTAAAATCCTCTCAGATAAGAAAAAAATGGTTAAAAGAAGAAACATAGAAAATAGAAGAGTTATATAACCCAGTTGTGAAAATTTAAATAGAAAATATATTATGTAAAGTAATTTTAGAAGGCTTTCTTTTAAGGAGAGGTTGAATAAAGATTCAAAGTAAACTAAATAAATCTGGGCATGGTGGCTCACTCTTATAATCCCAGCACTTTGGGAGGCCAAGGCAAGAGGATTATTTGAGCATGGGAGTTTGAGACCATCATGGGCAACACGGTGAGACCCCATTTCTATAAAAAATACTAAAAATAGCCAGGTGTGATGGCTCACACTTGTAGTCCCATCTACTTGGGAGGCTGAATAAAGATAGAAAAGAGACATCAGAAAACCTTCAAGCAGCATATTTGTGTATACCCAACAGCTGAAGTATAGTCTTGTCATGTCTTTCTATAAATGGACTTAAACCTGAATTTGGGAATTTAATACAAAAAAATAAACTGAAATGTGAAATTGCCAATTTGCAAAATATCCAATGTAGAGCTAGACATTTCCAGATAGACTTAGAAAGTAAATGCTAGAAATCAATACAAGATATGGCTTTAGACATTTCCAGATAGACTTAGAAAGTAAATGCTAGAAATCAATACAAGATATGGCTTTCTAGATAAGGCATCCAAAAGGGCCTCTGTTCTCAAAGATTTGAGAGCTGAGATAAGGATCCCTATACATATTAGTATATTGCTAGCAGAAGGAGCCTTGAAAGAATGAACATCTCGTGTTGGCTAAAAAGCAAAATGACAACGATATACAATCTATCTAATAAAGCCACTCCAAGGAAGGTATTTTCACTCAACAATTTCTTTGTCTTTTTAAACTTTCAAGGAGAATTTTCTATAACTAGATGTACAACTATATAATGTTTTTGTTTATGTGGGTGTCAGTATAACTACCAGTAACCCCACTATTATAGAACAAGAGATCTTTCCATGTACATTTTTAAAGTTGTCTGAAAAACAAAAAAGCAAATTGACTTGTAGCAAGTTTTTAAAAATTAAAAACAAACAAAAAATTCAATAAAGCTATTGGTGGCTGGATGCAGTGGTTCACGCCTGTCATCCCAGCACTTTGGGAGGCTAAGGTGGGCAGATCACCTGGCGTCAGGAGTTCGAGACCAGCCTGGCCAACACCCTGTTTCTACTAAAAATACAAAAATTAGCCAGGCACGGTGGCACACACCTGTACTCAGGAGGCGGAGACCAGAGAATTATTTGAACCTGGGAAGCAGAGATTGCAGTGAGCTGAGATCAGGCCCCTGCACTCCAGTCTAGGCAACAGAGTGAGACTCCATTAAAAAAAAAAAAAAAACCTATTGGTTATAGGTGATACCAGGTAGTGAAACAAGATAATGAATGACAAATTGACAAATTTCTGGCATATAGTAAATTTTTCAAAAGCTTGAGAGAAAATCAACTTTATTTAATGAAACAATTCAAGTAGTAACAGTCTTTAACAATCCTGTATGCCAACTTATAACTGATATTTTCAGATCATTATCAAAATAATACTTCTTTAACTTATGACATACCTGCAATAGGTAGGATCTGCTTCCAAATAAAATGTGCTGCAGCCCTTGTTCATGATGAGATTATAACTGATCTAGATGTGAGAATGCCTACACCGCATGTAATTTTAAAAATTACTATAGAAATTCTGATGGTCCTAGAATCTCTGTAGACAAGAGACTCCACAACTAGAAAATTTAATTGAAGTAGAATGCATAAGAGTTAAGACTGATTCTTCCTAGGTTATCATGAACATTCCTTTTCATGCAAATATGAAAATACGGGGGGGCCATGCTCTGGGTGGATTAAGGTGACAGCATAGCACCTGTCAAAGAACATTGCTTATTTTAAGCTCACTGCTTAATTCAGTAACCTGGATCAAGGGCAACTCACCTCAATCAAGATTCTTTTAAAATTTTCTTATCTTAGGATTTGTAACCAAGTGTGTTCTTATATAAGGTTGTAAGGCTGAGGTGTTTGTGTTGAGTAACTAGATCTTTGATTAAGAGATCTACCATTAGGTAATTGTCTTAGATCTGTGTAAAAGACTTCAAACCTCTTGTCATGAAGCTGTACTGTTTGGCAAATGGTGTCATGCTATTCATCTACGTAGCCTAATGATGCTTGCTTTGCTTTTGCTGTTGTTTGTCTACATGTATAGTCTTTTTATATAGGTTGCTCTTCTAGGTGTAGGTCTGCTGCAGGGATCATATAGGAATCAAATATATGCATAGTTTCAGTATCATTGGTGGCCTATAATTTTGAGAGGGTTATTAACTTTGTCTATTATATATAGAATGAATAAGGATAGGAGGGCAATTAGGGTTAGATTAATAGAAGGTAAAATAGTTCACACTATCTCTACCTCCCAGATGTCTACAGTACCTGTGGAGATTATCGGTGTTAGCCCCTCTGTTGTGAAAGTCAGGCCACCAGAGATGGACTCACTTCAGTAAATACCCATTGGACGACAACCAATCAGCAACAGCTTCTCCTACAGAGGATGCCATCTATCCACATCTCAACAATCCACCAACCCCTGAGGCTCCATACCTCCCAAAAGCGCTGTTTTAGGTCAGCATTCTGCTCTGCTCAGGGAAACTGCCTGGACAGCACAGCCCCTACTCACTCTAGTAAGGAAGGTATTTTTCTTTGTCATTTTATTTCAGATCTCTAGCAGTGGCTTTCTTGTCCTTTGACAAGGGCAAGACTTATCTGTCTTGTGTTGCCAGATCCCAGCTCAATGTCTGACTTAGGTTAGGATTTCATGGCATGTATTTGAATAAAACCCAGCAGATAAAGAAATGATAGAAGTGTTGTGGTGTCCCTAGGGAACAGCTAGCTGGTGGTAGAACTCATTTAGAAGCTTTGACACCCACTCCCACTATCACAGAACAATCAGGAGGCCTGGTTTGTAATTAACCCTTCAACATAACGTAAGGACAGAGGCAGTCACATATTATATTTAGAGTAGTGGATTATTTAGAGTCCTTTTGCTAAGTCAAGGGACCCATTTTCAAAACTGATCTGGGAGAGGTAGAGAGAGGAGAGAATACACACACACACACACACACACACACACACACACATACATATATACACATATATATACACACATATATACACACACATATGTGTGTGTGTATCTATATAAAAAGCACAAAGATGTTATAATGCTTTGCTTCTGCTATCACCAAAGCAGAGAAATGAGAGTGCCTTCATCCTTTTACAACAAGCCTTGGGATGGAATTGTAATTAACTTTCTCCTTCTGAAGCTGTGTTTGGGGTTGACTGTAAATCATATTTGCCTGAATAAACATCAGGGGAGAGGAGGATTCATAAAAGGAGGACCCTTGGAGGTGACCAGTCTCCTTGTCCCTGGCCTGGAATTTGAATGGACGCTCATATGCACGGAACATAGCTTCAGGTGGTCTGATGGAAGCTTCAGTGTTCTTACCCATCAGCACTCTGTTCAGCTTAGAAATCGAATAGTTCAGAGTTTCCCAAATTCAGTACACTTGACATTTTGGTCTGAACAATTCTCTGTTGAGGTGCTGTCCTGTGCATTGTACAGTATTTAGCAGCATTCCTGACCTCTGTACACGACATGCCATTAGCACCCCATCCTCAAGTCTTCATCATCCGAAATGCCTCCAGACAGCCTAAATGTTTCCTGGGGGGCAATATCACCATTCGCTGAGAAGTGCTGCTATAGGTAAAAGAACAGGTAGCCTCTAACCCCTCATTTTCTTCCTTCCTCTAAGATGATGTCCTTTTTCCTCAGCTACACCTCTGGTCCCTCTGAGTTTGACTGACTGGGGATGGTTAGAATTAGCTACTGACTCTAGAAAGCACATACAGAGCTCAGGGTGCATGTCTATTTCCCTCCCTAGACCAAACTCTTCATGGGCAAAGACAACATCTCTATCATTATCTTACTTCTTGCACTAAGCCTGTAGTATGCACTCCATATGCTTGTTTCAGAGCCAACAACAGAAAATGGGGACTGTGTAGACTTCTGCTCTAACTTAAATGTGTGAATTAGATTCAAGGAATCTTCCTTGGTAATGAAGGGGAGCAGTCTTCAGAATCATGAGTCATAGGGCCAGATTATTAACAGTCAACAACAAAACAGGAGTGGGAGAAGATGAGAAAAGCTCCTCGCTGTTGCTAAAGTGGTTGTCATGCAATAAATACCTCTCATAGAGAGCTGGGGAATTCTCTTTCCTGGATTTTTAATTTCCTTCTGCAGCTTTTCTCATGTTCAGGAAGGAAGACAAGTAGTCTTCAGTCACACCTACAACCTAATAGGGCTGTGGGGGATAGACCCAGAAAGTAGCACCCCAAGGCAGTGGAAGCAGATAACAAATGCAGGCTCTGGGACCAACGCAGGCAACATCTTCAGTCTTACGTCAGGATGGGAGGTTGCCACAGAATGACAGTAACCTAGGTGATACCATATTTTTAATAAATCGGTTGCTGTAATTTGCAAAGAAAAAGAATAGACTAGGATGAAGTGCTAATCTGCATCGCCTGACACACGGCAGTCTTCTTACCAAATCGTGCTCCCATCCCTGCCTCCCCTCCTCCTGGAACACCCCCATTCTAAGTGCGGGAACCTGCTAGTTTTTTCCAGTATACTGAATCAGTGTACCCCAGATACCAGCTTATCCAGATGTTCTAAAGGGTGTTATAGATCCATAGAATTTGGGGGCCAAAGGGGACCCTGTAGAATGAGGCAGTCCGAACTCCTCGTGTTCTATATGTTTAGCAAATAACTCATTAGAGAAGGAAAATGATGTGATTAGCTCTGTGAGAGGGAACATGTCAGAGCAAAGTATATCTATGATGCTTTCTTCCAGTCTCCCAGTTTACTCCCCTAACTCCCAAACACAAAAAGTTCCATTTTCTACAAGTGTGGGGGGTGGGGCAGGTGGCCTGGGGATATAGCCTGTATAGATGCAAGTCGAATATTTTTAAGGATTGCTGAGATACCCACCTCCACAGCTTCTGATATGGGTGAGACGCTATTGGTCTTCCTGGAGCCCACGCGGAACTTGGCAGCCTTATAGATCTTCCAGTACACGAAGAGCACCACACAGAGCGGCAGGTAGAAGGCGCCTACGGTGGAGAACACTGCGTAGGAAGGCTCGCGGCTTACCTGGCACTCCTCGCTGCCCTCAGAGTACGTCTCTCCCCAGCCAAAAAGCAGCGGTGCCAGAGAGATGACAGCGGAGAGCGCCCAGGTGAGCGCGATCATGACGTTGGAGATGCACTTGCGGGTGCGGAGCGTGTATTCCAGGTGGCGCGTGATGGACCAGTAGCGGTCCAGGGCTATGGCCGTCACGTTCCAGATGCTGGCCGTGCAGCAGAGCACGTCGCACGCGATCCACAGCTGGCACAGCCGCCGACCCAGCTGCCAGCGGCGCCCAGACAGCTCATGCACCAGGCTCAGCGGCATGACCAGCGCAGCCACCAGGACGTCCGAGATGGCCATGGACGCCACCAGGTTGTGGGGCACGCGGTGGAAGGTGCGTACACGGAGGATGGTCGCCAGCACCAGCAGGTTCCAGGCGAACGTCGCCGCCACCAGAAAGCCCAGCAAGGTGAGAATAAGCACTCCGAAGACCGAGAGCAGGGGCGAGCTGGGGCGCAGATCGTCTTTGCCGAGGCTGCGGTTGGTCTCCAAAGGGGAGGGGGTGGAAAGGGAAAAGGAGGTTAGGTTCACAGGTAAATCCATCTCTGGGTCAGGAGACCGGCCTGGGGTACTTGCAGAAGGGGTGTTCAGGAGAACTTAAGGTGGCCGCTGTGCCCAGAGCCAATCCGGATGTTTGCAAACTCTGGCCAGTGGTGGAGTTTCTGGAAAGTGCCTGTGAATTTGGCCCCAGTATCCTGCTAATGAGCATCCGTTGGAGATGGTGTGGTTGCAAGCGCGGCAGGTCTGAAGCCCTCAGAGGCTAAGGAAGCAGAGGCGAGGGGCTGCGTGTTGCAGCCAGGGCCCGCCTAAGCTGTCAGGAGCCCAGGGCTCCTCGCCTTGGTGGAAAAGGCTGTCTGGCCGCCCAGAGCCAAGCATCTCCCAGATCGGGGAGAAGCTGGGCGGCCAGCCGCGTGTGGGTGCAGGAGAGGGGCTGGTGCGTCAGAGCAGTCGCTCTCACCGCGTTGCCTCCCTGCCCACCCTTCTCTCTAGGCAGCCGGCTGCAGCCTTAACTCCGTGCTAGGGAAGCCAGTTTTGGGGGGACCTGCTTTCTGGGACCTGCCTTCTGTCCCAGTTGCCCCCGCCACCCCGTCTGAGGCTGCGGCTCCGGAGAGCGAATGCTGGCGCGCCCACCGAGACCTGCCTTATCCAAGCGGAGATCTAGCCCTACGTAAGCCATCAGCTGATAAGGCCGTCTCTCCCCGCCTCCTGGCTCGGAGTGCAAGGCTTTGAGGCTGTCCGCGGTGCTGCCGCTCTCCCCTTGCCCGGAGGCTCCCAGTGCGCGCCCCCACTTGTGGTGCTGTCCGCGGTGCTGCCGCCTCTCCCCGCCCGGGCGCAGGAGGGTTGGCGCTGTCCACGGTGCTGCCGCTCTTGCCTGAAATGGGCTCGCCACGTGGAACAAGTTGACCAATGAACTTTCCTCAAAACGTTCCCCTAGCCATCCACACACATCCCTCTAGGGGTGGTCTGGAGGCCCTAGATACTGCTTTCTCAGCTTTCCGTAAGTATTTGCTCTTCCTACAAGAGTTCCGAGTTAGGGGTCTAAGATAGTTTCACTAACTTTTGTTCTCCGGAAGATTTCAGCACGATTGCTTTCTTCTTATCCAGTTCTCAGTTGCTTCCCTTAAGGGTTGTTTTCCTTAAAGGAGGAGAAGCAAGATAGCAGTTGCTGCTGTTCCGAGAGATGGCTGTCGTGTTGGAGCTAGAATGCTTCACCTAGCTCCAACATGAATGGCTGAAGAATGTTTTCTCTGCTTAGAGTCATAAGGCAGCTGGGTAGTCTCCAGTGGTCCCTACTAAATTTGCTTCCTGAGAAGGAAAAATTGGAGTATAAGTTATTATAAGAGCTCCATCTCACTCAAAAGAAAGAGGTTCTCCCCTCACATATGCACACAAAACAACCACAGAAATTGAGAAAATATCAGAAGCTTCTAACCAGAAATTATGATTTAAAGCACTTCATAAATAGGCACATGATATAGCAATATAAAAAAAGCTGAAATTTTAAAAATGATGTGATAGAAATGGCAGAAAAAAAGGTGTTAATAAACTTTGTTTTTAAGTATATAAAATGAGTGTCGTGAAATCCTGTGCATTTACAAGCAAATTTAGTCAGAAACATTTTGGCTGTTTAAAGATTAGCAACATGTGTTGATATAAGATTTTGTTTCTTGCAGAGTAAAACAAGTATCAGGCGAATGAACTGAGAAAATAGAAAGTCCTCCACTGGATCCCAGAAGATGGGACAACATCATTAAATACAGGATTATTCACAGGGCTATTTCAAAACACCACTTAAAAACAGCTGATGGTGACTACCTGTGTGCAGTGCAACTGTGCATGGCCCCAATCAAGAAGCAAGCTTGTGCTTGTTTAGGGCACATCACCTTCTTGAGGCCATGGAACTAATGGGAATGAGATGTAAACTATGATTCCTCTTATTTGAAAAAAGTTCTGCTTCTAGTCTCAGGGCCTGTGACCTGGAGGAATGGATGAGCTGTGTTGCCCACAGGCAGGCCTCAATGGATCTCTCTCTACAAATCTCAAAAGGCATTGTGGGCTGGTGATTGTATTTCCTACTGATTCCCCAGGCCACAGCTGTCTGTATTGATAGCTAAGTGAGCAGCAGAACAGTTAATAGGAACAAAGCCAAGGATAACTGAGGATAATTTGTGAAAAATAGAGTGTCATAAAGTTAGGGCCTGAACAGAATATTTCCACAAAGAGGAGATCCAATGGAGCATTTCAAGAGGGGATAAACCTTGTTCAGAAAGTCTGGTTGATCTCTTAAAACTACACAAATAAAAAATCATAATATTTCAGCTTCATCTTAAAGCATAGCCCCAATTTTATCTTGAAAAACACTGAAAAGGAAAAAATCCGAAAAGGTATAAAACTCCCATCTGCCATATGGTACCTCTGAAATGGCAGTATTGGGAAATATAAGTTCCTGGGTTGTCACCTGATATAGGTTAAATTGTGTCTCTCCCTCCCCCTCCCTTACCCCCTGCCAGATTTATATATGGAAGTCCTAACCCTGAGAACCTCACAGTGTGACTATATTTAGAAACAAGGTCTTTAAAGGGATGATTAAGTTAAAATGAGGCCATAGAATAGGGTCTCATTCAATCTGACTGATATCCTTATGAAAACAGGAAATTTAGACATGCAAAGAGACACTAAGGATGTGTGTGCACAGGACAGACCCTGTGAGAATAAAGTGAGGAGGTGGCCATCTACAAGGCAAGGAGAGAGATATTAGAAGATGACAGAATTGGAAGATTAGAAGATATCAGGATTGGATTTCCAGCTGCCAGAACTAGGAGCAAATTAATTTCTAGTGTGAGCCACTCAGTCTGTGGTACCTTTTTTATGGCAGCCCTAGCAAGCTAACATACCATGCGACAAAAGATACTAGCAAAAGATACAACCACATGACTGAATGAGGCGCTACACTGGGGGCAGAGGGAATTATAGACATATAAACACATCATGGGACATCTACTAAAACCTTTCCTTTACAAAATGTAGTTTGCAGCCATCTAGCAATCATTCGAGTGCAGAATCAGTTGTCTATTGAGGTTACCTATGGTTTGTAATCAAGTAATGTCATTGGCATATACAAAAATACTTATTTTAGATTTTCCATAATGGGAAGGTATGAATCTATTTCATTTAAGTAGGAGCTCATTTTCTTGTTGTTGTTGTTGTTGTTGCTTCTGTTTTTTGAGACAGAGTCTCGCTCTGTCGTCCAGGCTGGAGTGCAGTGGCACAATCTCGGCTCACTGCAACTTCCGTCTTCTGGGTTCAAGCGATTCCCAGCTAATTTTTTTTGTAATTTTAGTAGAGATGGGGGTTTTACCATGTTGGCCAGGCTGGTCTCGAACTCCTGACCTCAAGTGATCCACCCCTGTCAGCCTCCCAAAGTGTTGGAATTATAGGCCTAAGCCACCACGCCTGGCCAAGACCAATGAATTTTAATCTAACAGCATACAAAACATGCGAGATACAATTTCAGATCCCACATCACAGCAAACCTTTAAAGTACCACCACTCATTGGGTTTTAATACAGCATCATAGAAAAAATATCCATAATTATCTGAAAAGAGTATTAAAATACTCTATTTTCAGCTGTATATCTATATGAAAGTAGATGTTCTTCACAATCTTAAACTAAAATAACATATCCCAACAGATGGAACGTAGAAACATTTGTTCCAGATGTCTTGAAGAGATTTGCAAAAATGTTAAACAATGTCTTTCAGAAAAATTTTGTGGAAAATAATTATTTTTCATAATGAGGTGTCATTTATATAAACTTGTAATGGGTTTATTATTTTATGTTTAATAAATAAATACATAAATATGTTGAAAATGTCTCCAGTTTATTTTCCAGTAAATATTAATGTGTATAACCCATGTAAACAAAAGCTCTTTCGGGTACTCAATTTTAAAGAATATGAAAGGGTCCTGAGACCACAGCGTTTGAAAATTGCTGTCATCAGAACATCACACTGATCCACCGTGTTGATGTGGGATGTTAATAAGACAAGACAAGCAAGAAAAGAAGTCTCAAGTTTGTTAGAGTCCTCGGTAAAATACGTGTGCTCCAAAATGTGAGAAACAATTTTGTCTTTGAAAAATCAGACGCCCACGACGTCATTGATGATGTTAGGGCTTCAGTGGCCCGGAGTGTGACAGGGTATTCCTTTCATTATAAAAATATACATATTGCATCTGGTACCTCCCCCTACTGGCAAGGAAACCTAATGCTTGGTCAGCACTTTGAATGCCAGAGGCAGCTGCTCTGATTCACATCCTGGTGATGTGGAAAGGCTGCCAGGTTCGGTTGGGGCTAAGAGTAGGAAATGTCTCTAGCAGAAGTCCTGGCTGCAGTGAAAGCAGTCCTACTGCTTGGGCTTTCTGATTTGCAAAGCTTATGTTACTAGGAGTACCTGTAATGGGAAAAAAACTCCATGAGGATTTTATGATAAACACTAGTAAAAGAGTCACAGTATAGACCCCGAGGGTTCTGGAGGAAAGTCATCCCATCTACAACAGGAAACATTACACTGTTGGAAAAGCAGTTTGTGTAAGCCAGGGCTCTGGCAGAAATAGAGCATCTGAGTATGAGACATTAAGTGACGCTGGAGCAAAATATAACCATCAAGATGTGGGCTTTTGCAGACCCACCCACAAGATTGGGTGGGCTCAGCAGCAAAACAGCATGAAAGAGAAGTGGTGCAGAGCAGAGCTGGAGGGTGCAAGCCAGCTCCACAAGAGGTGGCCCAGGCCACCCTGCTGCCTGTCATCATTGTACAAGCATCTACCCCTCAGCTCAAAGCCCTGGCTGCATGTCCAGCTGATGGGGCACCAGCAGGGCCGAGGGGGATTCACAGGTGGGTCAGCCTGCTGTGTTGGTGCAAGTCAGAAAGAAGACTGCTGCTGTCTCATGTCTCCTCTGGGTGGCCTTGGGAGACAGCAGTCAGGGGAGACCCTTCCAAGGGGCAGAGCTCTAGGTGCTGCACCTGATCTTCCATTTTATGTGGAAAGGGGAACAGCCTGAAGGAAGACTGGATACAGACTCATGAGCAGTGGCTAAAGGTCTGGAAGGTGAATGACCGGAAGGAAGGAGGTCTGTGAAAGAGGCTTGTAGATGAATCAAAGGGAATAAGGACAAAGTGTAGATGTTTTTATTACTTTTAACATCCTCCAGAGAGCATCTACTGCAGAATAGAACACTGGAGACAGGATGGCTCAGTCCACCGGTGACAGCCTGTCACTTGTCCACCCCAGTTCAGCACAATAGTTGAGTGGAGTAGCCATGGTGGCTGGGAGGGAAGCCATGCACGGCTGAAGCAGCATGGTGTCTCTCAGCAAGCATGGTCTAGTTACTGCTGCCTAACATCCAACCTGCCAGTCATGGAGACCAGTGCTGAACCCCCAAATTGGCATATCCCCTAAGGAGATCGTCAGTCACCTTGAAGGGCGGCTATTCATTGGCAGGGATGGGTCTGCCTCTCCTGCCTGCAGGGTCTCAGCCAGATCACTCTCCAAGGACCTTTGTAAGTTTCCATCCTCTGATACAGGATTGCATTCAGCATCCTTGTGAACCAGTGACCCCACTTTACAGCAATGAGCACATGGCCTTGGGTCCCTTCACAGACCACTTGTTGCAAGTTGAGCTGCACTTCTCCCCAAGTGAGAAAAAAGAAGTGTTGAAGTCCTCACCCCTGGTATCCGTGAATCTGACCTTCTCTGGAAATAGGGTCTTGGCTAATGTAATCAAGTTAAGATCGTACTGGATTAATGTGGACCCTAAATCCAATGACAGTGACCTCATAAGGAGAGGGAGATGTGAAGATTCAGACACAGAGAGCAAAGGTCATGTGAAGACAGAGCCAAGTGATGCTGCCACATGCCAAGCAACACCGAGGATTGCCAGCAACACCAGGAACCAGAGAGGCCAGGAAGGACCCTTCCCTGGAGCCCTCAGGGAGCACAGCCCTATCTGCTGCACCTTGATTTCAGATTTGCAGCCTCCACACTGTTGGAAAATTGATTTCTGTTGTTTTAAGCCCACAGTTTGTGGCACATTGTTACAGCCACCCTGGGAAATTAATACACGATTTTATCCAGAAACTGCCAGCCCGATGGAGTGGGGGGATGGTCTCTCAAGTATGCTAGGGAGATACTACTAGGGGACACTACTCTGCAACACCATCCCTCTACAGATAGTGATACCATAAATCAGTGTCATTTTATGGAGCTGTCCTTAAGGTAGACTATACGGACAGGCCTAGAAACCACGAAATAGAAGCACATCATCATGCTTCCCGTCACAATCAGTGACCACCTGGCAATGTTGTCCTTCTTGTCTATGCAACTTTAGGCTCTGTGGGTCTAGAGGTTCTGGTTCCTAGAGAGACAGAGCTCCCATCAGGTGCCATAGCAATAGTTCAATGCAACTTGTTCACTTTGGGCTGCTCATGCCAAGAGACTAGCAGACGAAGACAAGAGTCATCAACCTGACAGGGATAACTGATCATGAGGTGGCAGGGTGCAGCTATGGAGGGAGTAGAGAAGGATGTTGCATTAGCCCATTCTCATGTTGCTATGAAGAAATACCCGAGACTGGATAATTTATAAAGAAAATAGGTTTAACTGATTCACAGTTCCGCATGTTTGGAGAGGCCTCAGGAAATGCATAATCACGGCAGAAGGGAAAGCAAACACACCTTCATCACAAGGCAGCAGGAGAGAGAAGTGCCAGCAGGGAAATGCCAGATGCTTATAAAACCATCAAATCTTCTGAGACTCACTCACTATCACAGGAACAGCACAGGAGAAACCTCCCCCATGATGAAATAACTTCCCACTGGGTCCCTCCCACAACATGTGGGGATTATGGGAGCTACAATTCAAGGTGAGATTTGGGTGGAGACACAGCCAAACCATGTCAGATGTGTTTGGAAGCCAAGTGATTAGTGTGGACATGTCATTCTCCAGAATATAAATACATAGATGTGGCAGTCCTGGCATGAAAAGATCTCGGTAACCAGTGGGTCAGATCCCTCAGGGATGAGGGTCTTACCTCATGGATGATTCTGACATCAAAGTCAACAGAGATGCTAGCACAGGTGCAGGAAAACACAGGCAGGTAGTAGAGAAGGGAGATGATGAGTATCTGTCAGACTTGATACCAGCTGCAACAGTGAGGGTCAAGCCTTATCCCACCAACCAGAACCCTGGATGGGAAGAACTCACTGTGAGAAGCAAGTGGGCTAAGCGGGAGTATAAGGAGTGGACTGCAGTGGACGCTATGGTATTTTGTCCAGGTTCCTCCCTCTGCACAGATTCTTCCTTCCCTAGATTCTGAGTATCAGCTATTGATGGCTCATAGCTACGTCCTTCATTGGGAGTTGAGCTCTGCTGCATAAAACAGCCTTGCCAATGTTGTCGCATCCCAGCAGGTGACCTGAAACCAGTGACTGACTGATGCAGGGATACAGATTCTCAGCTTCCTTGCCTCAATCTAGGACAGTTCCGATAAGCGACTTCTCAAAGCCCCTGAAGGATCGGTTGAGGTCTCGATTGTAAACACACTGAACATCTATTGCAGTATTCAGCAAGTTCAAATGCTTAGATAAACATAAAATACATAGCCTAGGAGAGTTCATCTTCTGAGGAAAAAAATCAAAATGCATGTGCCACAAAATGACGTTTCAGTCAACAATAGACTACATACACAACGATGGTCCCATAAGATTATGATGGAGCTAAAAAAAAAAAAAGTCCTATCACCTAATGAGTCATAATAGCACAACATATTACTCACCTGTAATGCTGATGTAAATAGTAACATTGTACACCTTCACGGCATAGGAGCAATAGGCTATCCCATGCAGCCTAAGGTATAATAGGTTATCCCGTATAGATTTGTATAAATACACTCTACGATGTTTGCACAACAACAAAATCACTTAACCATGCATTTCTCAGAACATACCCCTATTGTTAAGTGACACATGACTGTACCTATTTATTGGATAAAGTTACTCACTAGCCTAAACTGAGTAAATTATTGAGATGAGATTACTTGAAGTATCTTATTCTAGAATAGAAATTATTTGTCTCTACTTTCTTATTTGTCTCAACTTAGAAATGTCCCACGATGTAAGAGGCTAAACATGAATCTTCAAAGAGTCATTATATTCATAACATTAAATTATTATCTTGGGAAGTGTCTAACAGTGGGATATGTAACATTTCTTGTTAATAGCCAAGTATCTTTTACTCATAGACCAGGTGCACAAACCACAGTTATTCTTGGTTTGCTTTTGCCCCTAGCATTCCTCAGGTATCTGAATTAAAGTGAAAGAAAACAGCAATGTGTGGGGAAAGGGCTGGGGAATAACCAAGGCCCTTTTTCCCTTGCCTCTTTTTAACCAGGCCAATAAGCTGCATCTGCAGTTTACCAGGCACATTTCAGAAAGCTACTTTTATAATAGGCATTTCCTTGTCTTTGGCAGTGGGGTGAAAGCGAGAACGAGTCTGGCATTTTGTGAGGTCAAATCTGTCTTCAGTTACTAGAACCATCTGGCTTTTTGGAGGATGGCCCCAGTACTCAAATGGCTGACTATACTGTTGAGGGAAAGCCATACAGAGAAATACATTTTTACATAAGCTGTTTCTTGCAAAGAAAAGAATGATGGTCCTTGAGGACACCCTGAAGCCCAGAACTTGCATAAGTTGCTCCCACCCCTTCCCTAGCTCTTCCTCCAGCCTGGGAGCTGTGGCAGGTGTCTCCACCCCACTCCACCCCCAGGCGACAGCCACTCCCTCAGGCTCTGCTCCCTCCCCTTCTCCTGGCTTCAAGACTAAAACCAGGGTTAAGGGGTAGCATTACCTGGCTAGGCCTGATAAGGGGGAAAATGTCTATAACTGAAGGATTTGCAAGGAGTGTCTACAAGATCCCAGCAAGAATGAAGGGAGGACCCCAGGGACGAGATTTCGAGGGAGATTGACAAATGTCATCTGCTGGAGCAGATGTAAAACTGAATAAGGAAGAACTTGTAGATTTGGGAGCACTCTCTCAGGACATGTTTATGGCAGCACGATTCACAATTGCAAAATCGTGGAACCGACCCAAATGCACATCAATCAATGAGTGGATAAAGAAACTGTGGTGTATATATACATGATAAAATACTACTCACCCATAAAAAGGAATGAATTAATGGCATTCTCAGTGACCTGGATGAGATTGGAGACTATTCTTTTTTCGTGTGTTTGTTTGTTTGAGATGGAGTTTTGCTCCTGTTGCCCAGGCTGGAGTGCAATGGCACGATCTCGGCTCACTGCACCCTCCGCCTCCTGGGTTCAAGCGATTCTTCTGCCTCAGCCTCCCAAATAGTTGGGATTACAGGCACCTGCCACCACTCCTGGCTATTTTTTGTATTTTTAGTAGAGACAGGGTTTTAGCATGTTGGCCAGGCTGGTTTCAAACTCCTGATCTCAGGTGATCCACCCACCTCAGCCTCCCAAAGTGCTGGGATTGCAGGCATGAGCCACTGCGCCTGGCCTGGAGACCATTACTCTAAGTGAATTAACTCAGGAATGGAAAACCAAACATCGTATGTTCTCACTAATATGTGGGAGCTAAGCTACCAGGACGCAAAGGCATAAGAATGATACAATGGACTTCGGGACTTGGGGGGAAGAGTGGGATGGGGTAAGGGATAAAAGACTACAAACAGGATGCAGCATATATTGCTTGGGTAATGGGTGCACCCAAATCTCACAAATCACTACTAAAGAACATACTCATGTAACCAAATACCACCTGTACCCCAGTAACCTGCGGAAAAATAAAATAAATAAATAAACCTAAAAAAGAAAGAACTTGTAGATTTGGGGGCACTCTCTCAGGACACGGAACCAGGAAGGACACCGTGGGGTTTGGCATTCACCACCAGTGTGGCTATCAGCAGCCTGGGAAAAGCGATGGGTAATTAGTTGTGGAGATCCTGAGCTGCCTTGGCAGATGGGAGAGGAAGGAATAAAAGGCTGAGGGAAGTGGGCTTCTGGGACAGATAGATTATGTAAGGCTGGAAGATTCAGAGGATTACATTCCTGGGGGGCCCAGAGGGAAGCCCCTCACTGAATGGCCCTGGCAGCAACAGTGAAAAGTTCAGTGTGGTAGATCCCTGGATTTGTGGAAATGATGGAAGCATGAATACACACCCTGAGATTACAAATATCCACAGATCACACACACCCTGAGTTCACAAATATCCACGGATCACACACACACTGAGTTCACAAATATCCACGACTGCCACAAGGCACCTGAGTCTACCACATCCTACCTTTGACTGCACAATTGGAGTCTGAGCAACATCCACTTGATCAAGGCGAAACGTGGAGTTCACAAATACCCACGGATCACACACCGGAGTCTACAACACCACTGTGACTGCTACACACCGTGGAGTCTGGCACACCACGGATCTACACACACACCCCGAGGCTCCAACATCCACTGGATCTACACACCGTGAGTCTTAAAATATCCCTGGACTCACACACACCCTGAGTCTGCACAACATCACTGGATCACACACACCGGTGGAGTCTACAAATACCTGCAGATGATGCGCCGGGCGGCAGGGCCAGGCACTCCACTAGCCAGAAGCTCACGTGACCATATAATGCTAAGAGCCAGGCTGGGGCTTGACCCCTGAGGATTGAGAGCATGGCACCCCCAAGGCCAAAATAAGCCGGCCAGCAGCCAGGGTGCTGCTTTGACTTCTACCACCCAAATCAGGAAAACCTAAAAGCCACAATCCCTTGCAGACTGAGACCAATTTCCAGAGCTACAACCCACTGACTAAAAAGGAGGTCGGGTCCTAGCGGGAAGGACCCGGCAATATCATGTCTCGTATATGCCATCACAATTCTCCTAGTCCTTTCCCAGAGAGACCCACAGCCATCTCCTCAAGTGGCTGAATACAACCAAAAGCAGAATGCCCACACATGTTGAGGATTAGTATACCCAGGATCACCCATTTGTTATTAAAGCTTTCTAAATTCCCCTCACCCTCAGCTCTCACCTTAGCAGGTTACCTGGTGGTATCCGTTGAACCTCAGTTCCTGAGGGGTCTGGACTCTTGGGAATCATAGCTGCCCCAGACAGCAGCACCTGCCTGTTCCCAGGTACAATGAGGACCCAGAAGTGGAGTCCTTTTCTTTCCAGCCCCGTGACCAGAGACCACCAATCCACGCATCCTCACATCAGGCCACACTCAGTGGATTGCTAGGTACTTTGGTTGCCTCTTCTTCACCCCATTGATGAGAAAGTGATAGCCTACCCTAAACAGTATAAGATGGCAGAACACGTGACACCTGGCCCTGGACAGACATGATCAATGGCAGTTTCTCAGTCACATAGACTCACAGCCCAGGGAGGAGGTCCCTGTGCCACATGAGGCCGCACTTGGGAGCAGAGTGCACTGGTCGGGGGAGGGGGAAGAAGGCTTTGTAGTGATGGGGGTGGGCAGGTTGATAAGGAGGGTATTGTGGTGGCTCATTCCAGGAGGAGAATGTGAACAGCCTGTTTGAATAATTACAATAGTTGGCTGGAAGGTGGAACCCATTATGTTGAGGGCCAGGTGGGATGCAGCCCGCCCACCTGCTGGGAGAACTACCTGGGTAGGAGTCTTTCCCACTGGGGGGTGGAGATGGTGAGTATCTGGGGAGAGAAGAGGACCTCAGGGGTTAGACCTTGGAGCCCTGGAGGCCCAAAGGTGTCAAGGCAGCATTTGAACTTATATGTCTTACAATATGCCAGGTGTCCTACTTAAATAGCTTCAACCATTGGGGAAAGTTCTTCTATCTGCAGTCTTTCAAGGGCATCCCTGAATGTGACTGTAACACAGCTGTCATGCATTTGCACCCATAAAATGAGCCAAGTGAATCATCAACCAAGCTCAGGTTTCTCCTTCCTCCTCCTTCACTGATCATATGGGAGCTCCAACAACGCCGTAGCAGGAACTGGGGCAGTGGCTGTGGTGGAACTGTGATGGGCAATGAGGGGGTTTGAGCTACCTGCTCATGCAATCAGGCCCCTGGAGCTATTGTGGGTCCATACCTCCACCTACCTTTTCTTTCAGGCAAAGCCAGCAAAGAGATTAACTTCTGGAAATTTTGTCCCATGGGAAGATGGTCATTGATTCCTGTGTTTCAGAATCACACCTAATTGGGGCCTTAAGGCAGCAACGGTCCTCTGCCAGCGGGTGCCAACACATGCCACAGACCCTGCAGTGAAGAGGCTGCACCTTTTTTCTATTAACTGATCAATAGTGAAAACGCCATGAGGCAATGGGTGTGAGTGGGGGGAGAGGCTGTGGTGATAGGAGCAGGCAGCAGGGGGGCCTGAGTCATCTGCCCATGGCATTTGCTTAGCATTCTGATGTGCTCAGTGCCTAGTCTCCCAGGCTATTTCTGTTTAATAATTGAATGCTTCCATGCGTGCCACCTTGATGATTCTGGCTTCTGATCGATCCACCTGTTTGCAATGATTAGTTAGGTTGCTTTCACTGCAATTTGGACTTACTGAAGAGCTCTCTTTTTCTCCTTCCCTTAAAACTGGCAGCCCTATTAGTTACTTAGGGTAGATGCACCTGATAGCAATAATGTAACTTAAGCAGACCCTAAGAATGACCCCATATGGCAGACACACCTGAATGTGTGTTCAGAGTGGTGAGCGAGGACAATCTGGAGATTCATTCCTTGGCTATGAGGAATATCTGAGTACCTGAACTGTCCCACAGAATGCAGGCAATGCAGGGGTTCAAGCCCCTTTATTTTGGGTTAAATGGAGGTTTCCAGGTAGAGGTTGCTAGAAGGAGGTGTGAAGGGAAAGTCTTGGGGCCCCAAAATCACTAAGCTAAAGGGAAAAGTCAAGCTGGGAACTGCTCAGGGCAAACCTGCCTCCTACTCTATCCAAAGTCATCCCTCTGCTCACTGAGATGGACGCATGATGGCCTCCTTTGGAGAGGTCAATCAGAAACTCAAAAGAATGCAACCACTTGTCTCCCACCTACCTGTGACCGGGAAGCCCCCTCCCTGCTTCGGGTTGTCCCTGCTTTTCTGGACAGAACCATTGTACTTCTTACATATATTGATTGATGTCTCACGTCTCCCTAAAACGTATAAAACCAAGCTGTGCCCTGGCCACCTTGGACACATGTCATCAGGACCTCCTGAGGCTGTGTCATGGGCAGGCATACTCAACCTTGGCAAAATAAACTTTCTAAATTAACTGAGACCATCTCAGCTATTGGGGGGTTCACAGAGGGTGTTGTGAAAATGTCCTGTAAACTGCATGCTTTCCGTGGGCAGTAGCAGTTCTCCCCCCTGCCTGCAACCATGGGCCACCCTGTATGTAAGTTCCCCTCACTAACCCCAACTCTCATTTGCTGGCTCTGGGTCTCATCTTTGGCCTCTTGAACTTGGTGCCATTCCTATTAAGTTAACAGGAGCCTGGTGCAACAGTTACCTGGAAAATGGGCTAGAGAAATGTAGCCCCAGTTCCAGGACAAGCGTTGTACCACTTTCTTCAAGGTGGTATCCTTTCACTTTAGAGAGGATATTCTAATATACCCCATGCTACTAGATGTCCTTCCAGAAACATCTCTTGGGGCTCATGTCCCGTCTTCTAGCGGGCATATTTTTTTGGGATTTCTGTTGAATTTGCTAATTCCTCCTCAGCAGGTGCAGTTGGAATCGCATTATCAATGTAACGACCATCTGGTATTATTTGGGATGTCAAGTTCCTTCAAGACGATATAATATGGAGGGCAGAAGAATTGACAAAGCCATGACATAACAAAATGAAGGTCAAAGTGGGTTGTTTCTGTTTGTTGTTTGTTTTTGCCCACTCGATTACTGCATACCAGGTTCCAGGGTTTATGTTTATTTACTCCACCAAAAATAAGGCATCTGGGACGACAGCTGCTATCACCATAATCCACATTGATTACCCAAGACCCATTCACTCATCTTTTATGCCAGCCAAGCAGATGATTTAAATAGTGATACCTTAGGAACTGACCCCTTGCACTCTAATCTCCAAAATTCCCTCGGGATTACAGGGGTACTAGTTTCACAGGATTTTACTTAGCCCTTCTTTTTCACACCAATTTTTACTTCACAGATGAGGGAGCTGATGTGGATATTCTGCAGCTGATTAAGCGTCTCTATTCCAAGCATTCAGGAGCGGGGTGGGGGCAGCCACGGTTTGAGTCCGTGTGCTCACTGGGCCCACAGCAGGATGGACTTGGGCCAAGATTTTATCTCCTGACCTCCACAATCCCCACTCTGACTGGCACAGCGTGGTGGTAGGCAGAGGCTCCAGAGAGCCACGTTAGTGCAGATACAGTTTTTTATTTGAGTCACCCTGCCCCCAGCAAATTATGAGACAGAACATGGGTATAAGTAGTTCGTTTGGGAGGTGATGTCTGAAAGCAGGAGCAGGGAAGCAGAGAGAGTGGGTGTGAGGAAGGAGAAGCCAATAAAAAGACACTGGAGAAGGCCACGTGCGGTGGCTTATGCTTGTAATCCCAGCACTTTGGGAGGCTGAGGTGGGCGGATCACAAGGTCAGGAGTTCAGGACCAGCCTGGCCAATATAGTGAAATCCTGTCTCTACTAAAAATACAAAAATTAGCCAGGTGTGGTGGCAGGTGCCTGTAATCTCAGCTACTTGGGAGACCGATGCAGGAGAATCTCTTGAACCTGGGAGGTGGAGGTTGCAGTGAGCCAAGATCGTATCACTGCACTCCAGCCTGGGCGACAGAACGAGACTCCATCTCAAAAAAAAAGACACTGGAGAGCTGGTGTCCACTGTGGACAAGCTGGGTGTGCTCCCCCTAAAGTCCATCCCTGAAGGGCAAGAGGCCACAACACTCGCCTACTGGCTCCTGCACCCCATTGGTTGACGTTTGCTCCCAAGGTGTCACCACCTTGCTTCTGGGAGGCTTCTGCGTGCAGGTGCAGGCTAAGTCCTCAGTCCTCATGGCTGTGGAGCAAGCCCCGAGGCAGGAGGGTGGAGAGAGTGTGGAGTGCCACGCTGTGGGGTGCATGAAACTGTCCTGCTGAGCTGCAGCTGAGGTCAGAACCGGACCCCAGAGAAAGGGAACTTCCCCACAGCCAGTGCCTAAACGTCCTGCAGGGGTGTGCATTGCCCCTGCACGCTGGTAAGGGGCCAGCAGTCTCCCTGAAGACTTTTGAAGGGAGACATGTAGTTTGCAGGTATGGCCACATTGTAGGGAATTTCCCCAAAGGGGCCCAGCCTTCTATTCAATCAAGAGGCCCCAGGACCAGGAGCAGGTCCGGTGAGGGACTTTGAAACTCAGCTGTAGGCTGGGTGCAGTGGCTCACGCCTGTAATCCCAGCACTTTGGGAGGCTGAGGCGGGCAGATCACCTGAGATCAGGAGTTCGAGACCAGCCTGGCCAACATGGTGAAACCCCATCTCTACCGAAAATACAAAAATTAGCCAGGTGTGGTGGTGTCCGCCTGTAGTCCCAGCTACTCAGGAGGCTGAGGCAGAAGAATCGCTTGAGCCGGAGAGGTAGAGGTTGCAGTGAGCAGAGATCGCGCCATTGCACTCCAGCCTGGGCGAGAAGAGCAAAACTCCATCAAAACCAAAAACAAAAAACAAAATTCAGCTGTGGCAACTTGAGTCTAATTTCTGTCCACCAGACCCAGAAACATTTTTATTATTATTATTAAAGTTAACACCTTATTAGATTGCCCATATGTTCTATTCCTAAGGTTCCGTAATTGACAAGCTACCTCCTGGGACCCTGGGATCAAAATGCTTTGATTGTCTCTTTCCCTAGAGCCCATTACATAAATTTTGTCAACCATGTCTCTGACAGTTGTTTCCTCTCTGGGACCCCATGATTTCCATTCAGAGCAGGAGCCCAATTCAAGGTGTCATTTTTCTTTCATCCTCTCTATCCTACCTACCACAGCTTCCAAGTTTTCAAGGATGGGCTGGGTGCGGTGGCTCACACCTGTAATCTCACACTTTGGGAGGTGGAGGCCAGCGGAATGCTTGAGCCCAGGAGTTCAAAACTAGCCTGGGCAATGTGGTGAAACCCTGTCTCTACAAAAAATATATATGCACAAAAATTAACTAGGTGTGGTGGTGCGTGCCTGTAGACCCAGCTAGTCAGCAGGCTGAGGTGGGAGGATCATTTGAGCCTGGGAGGCAGAGGCTGTGGTGAGCCAAGATCACGCCACTGCACTGCAGTCTGGGTAACAGAGCAGGACCCTATCTCAAAAAAACAAAAACAAAAACAAAAGACAACAACAAAAAAACTTTTCAAGGGTGTTTCTGCTCCCTTTAACAATGCATTTCTGATTTTTTTCTTTTTTAATTTTCTATTTTGGAAAATTTCAAACTTACATAAACTAAATCGACGGGCATAACACAATTTCACATACTCACCACCATGACACATGGTTCCCTTCAGATGACACCTACTGAGGGGCAAGACTCATAACTTATATTCACATTTGTTCTCTTATTCTTTGGAAAAATTGCTGGTTTGTGAAAGACTACAGACATTAGGAAGTGATATTTGGCCCTGGGCCCCAATGGACAGAAAGCCTCTGGTTCTTCTAAGCATAGATATTGTGATTATATCTAGAACCCATTCTATTCTAGTAATTATCTTTTCCATATCTCTTCCTTCAAAAACACTTTTAAACCAAAATATACTTTAATATAGTTGGTATCAACACATGAAAACTTTTTAGATAAAAGATTCAAAGGAACAGACGCATGTAGTCTGTAGAGACCTGTTCTCATTAATTCTTGTCATCTTCTCCCTTGAACAAGGTTCAGGCATATAAAACACACAGACTGCCCCTGGGAAAGCGAACAGAAACAGTCTTGATGGGGACAAAGCTCCACGTGACATGACCACGAATCTGGGCAAAATTTCTCTCCTTCCACAGCCCAGAAGACAGCACTGTCCTAAGACTAGACACAGTACTACCAAGACACATCACCGATTCTGAGTAATGAGAACACACAGACCCGTGGGGGGAACAACTCACACTGGAGCCTCTCGGAGGGTGGGGGGTGGAGGGTGGGAGGAGGGAGAGCATCAGGAAGAAGAGCTAGTGGATGCTGGGCTTAATACCCAGGCGACGGGATGATCTGTACAGCAAAGCACCATGGCACACGTTTACCTATGTAACAAACCTGCGCATCCTGCACATGTACCCCAGAACTTAAAATAAAAGTTGAAATCAGAGTGAATCAAATATCTTTACACCCTTGAAGTTTCAAAGAACAATCCACAGTTAAAAATGTAAGCCACAGAGTGCTTTGGAGTGACCTGTATTCTCTGAGACGTGTGTGTCCAGCAAATCGTAGCTCAGCACGTGACTTATTCGGAAGGGGTGACACCAGAAACACCGCCGAGATCAGGAAGAAAGCTAACTCTTTGGACTCTTACTCCAAGTCTCCTTGGGCCAGATTTCCAACAGTTGCTCAACTCACTTCTCAGGTCGGAAGTAGCACCTGGCGTGGTGGCCTATGCCTACAATCCTAGCACTTTGGGAGGCTGAGATGGGCAGATCACTTCAGTGCAGGAGTTTGAGACCAGCCTGGGCAACACGGCGAAACCCCGTCTCTACAAAAAATACAAAAATTAGCCAGGCATGGTGGCGTGCACCGGTAGTCCCAGCCACTTGAGAGGCTGAGGTGGGAGGATCCCCTGAGACCCGGGGAGGCCGAGACTGCAGTGAGCCGTGATAGCACCACTGCACTGCACTCTAGCCTGGGCGACAGAGTGAGACCCTGCCTCAAAAAAACAAGAAACAAAAACAAACAAACAAAAGAAGAAGAAGTAGCATGTTGGCAGGGAATGGGGACTGGCACCTAGGGGGAGGCAACTGATGGATGGTGTGACATGATAGTGACGGGTGTGAAGAGAGGCAGCAGGCTGGTGCAGTGCAAATATGCATGGAGTCCATGCAGGGTGAACGGCTTTAAAAATGGGTCAAGTTCAGATCCTGTAGGTTGTGAATGTGGAAAGAGTGATTAATCATGGTTCAATAAGAGCTCTAGATGAGCACAGCTTAACCCCAAAGCACACGTTACTCTTTAAAAGGCCAAGCTCTATAGGGAATGGTTAGAGGATTCCCGTACTAATGTCATGAGTCATCTCCACTCAACTGAGAGGGTGCAACTATGAGCTGAGTTTTCGAATCCCTCCCTGGATGACTTCTCTACTTCTGCTCTCTGCATTGTAGCCATGGCACTGATTCCTCCAGAAGTTAGCACTGATGCATGGACGGAGCATCAGCCCTGCAGCCTGGATTCCAGTCCTGATCCTGACAAGAGTAGCTCTGTGACCACTGCTAAATGCTGTCGTCTCACTTACAAAACTGGACAATAGTGTCCGCCCTGCCTCGGAATCACAGCGTGGGGGTAAGGATCAAATGCTCCTGCGGACAGCAATAAGCATCGCAGCCTGAATGCAGCAAAATCTCATCACAGTGTCCTAAGAAACTGACAAAAGCATAATGAGCTCTGCTACCCTGTTCCTTCTAACGAGGTTGATATTGCTGTTCTCAAGGTGCCGTGATTTTCCTCAATGCAAAACTCTTCTTTAAAATAATACGTAGGCCGGGCGCGGTGGCTCAAGCCTGTAATCCCAGCACTTTGGGAGGCCGAGACGGGTGGATCACAAGGTCAGGAGATCGAGACCATCCTGGCTAACACGGTGAAACCCCGTCTCTACTAAGAAATACAAAAAACTAGCCGGGCGAGGTGGCGGGCGCCTGTAGTCCCAGCTACTCGGGAGGCTGAGGCCGGAGAATGGCGTGAACCCAGGAGGCGGAGCTTGCAGTGAGCTGAGATCCGGCCACTGCACTCTAGCCTGGGCTACAGAGCCAGACTCCGTCTCAAAAAAAAAAAAAAAAAAAAAAGAATACGTAATATGGCTCGCCAATGTTTAGTGGTCTCTACACTTTAGCCACATTTTCCAATAGTGGGGGTGGGTTTCATGGAGTCCATTCATGCTAAGACCCCAATCATATCCTAAGGAGTTGGCCATCTGCATGCGCATATCACACACGCAAGGGGGTGATATCTGCCTAGTTCTTCAAGGCACCCTGACCCCTGACAGCACAACCTGTAGGCTCTTCTACAGGTTGAGCTTCTAACATCACAGACATTAAAAGCAGTCATCCAGACTCACAAGACTCCCACAACGCTGACTGCCTCACCTGTCTCAACTGCTTCATTTTAAATCTTCCCCAGACTCAAGACTTCACTTTTGCCCTAACCGCAGTCTCTGTCCAGTAAATGTTCCTTCCCATGCTCACATGTTGGCTTTCCCACGAGAATGCCCATTTCATTCTCCCCTGCCATTCCTGGCATCCTTTGTTGCCTTGGTGTCCCAGTTCAACGCTCAACCTGGGCTTCACTGGTGCACTTCCATACCCAGACGTTAGGCAGCCGGGTGTGGAAAATGTTGGAGCCAGGAGCACTGCTTTGGGTGAGCCGGCTCTCTTATCCAAGAGGACCCAAGTTTAACCATCTCTACAAGTAAAGTTGGACTCCAAGAGTATGTTTCAGATTGTTTTCTGAGGGTCCCTAGTGTCCAGATGTGGAGATTCTGATCAGAATAGCCTTCAAGCGAGCACTCTCACCGTCAACAAGAGCATTTTAGTTTTTGTCCGTCCATATAGGAGTTCTACATAAGATCTTGTTCTTAAACTAATTGAAAACCATTTTCTGGCCGGGCGTGGTGGCTCATGCCTGTAATCCCAGCACTTTGGGAGGCCGAGGCAGGCGGATCACGAGGTCAGGAGATCGAGGCCATCCTGGCTAACATAGTGAAACTCTGTTTCTACTAAAAATACAAAAAATTAGCCAGGCGTGGTGGTGGGCACTTGTAATCCCAGCTACTTGGGAGGCTGAGGCAGGAGAATGGCGTGAACCTGGGAGGCAGAGCTTGCAGTGAGCCGAGACTGTGCCACTGTACTCCAGCCTGGGGAACAGAGCAAGACTCCATCTCAAAAAAACAAAAACAAAAACAAAAAAAACCAAATTTCCAAAATAATCTCTTGTGTCTCTTCCATGGTCAGTGCCATGAACAAGGTTGACCTCACTATCACCAAGCTTCCCCCAGCCATGCTGACTGGCAGGAACCACAGCCCTGATGCTGACTGTGTGTGACAACCTTGAGTGGCCATCACCAACTTGGGAAGAGCTGTCTGAAGACCTGAAGACCTAGCCATAACCACAAGGCAAGAACAGCCTCCTTAGGCAGGAAAAACCTGCTACACCCGCCAAGTGCAGGCCCAACTGGTGGTTCAGTTTGGAATTGGTTCGAAAGACTAATTAAAATAAGAAAGAAAATAAACACTGACTCGGCCCATGGCTACCATAAGTAGTGTCGCCCCACCAACATTTGGCCCCCACATAGGCAAGAGGATAGCTAAGATTTCTATCTAGTAGAGTATTTCTCAACACCTAAATCATGCCTTCCTCTGATGACTTTTACATGTTGATTTTCATTTCTTATCCTCATCCCAAATAGGAACATCACTCCCCCTTCATCAATAAATGACTGAGTTCTGACTCTTGAGCCAAAGAAAGACATTGCATCTGTATCTAACGTTCTAACCTTATTTTTGTCTCATTTAATCTTATCCCATCTTTTCACTGTCCCGCAAGACTACCATCCCCTCATTCATGACAAGTATTAGGACAATAGTAACTTTCTTATTTTTGCCCCTAACTGTCCCTTTTATCTAGATCTTCCAGGAGGAAGCAAACTACATTCTTTGAGGCCCATGAAGCAGTGACTAATGCTCATCTGAATAAAAATGGAGTGAAACCATGAGACTGGGTCAAGGCCTCATATTCTACCCCTGAGAATTATGAGATTTCTCCAAGGTTAAGCTCAGTCACTCAGGAAAATAATGTAATGGCATAGCTAAGTGAGTGCCGTATATGCTCTGAATGTATGTATGCAACAACCATCTGCTGCCCTGTGTATTATTTTGCAGTCATTTTTAACCAAGAATGCAGTTGGCTGCAAGGATGGCAGGTGAGCAGTGATTCCAAAACCAGATAATCTGGCATAACAAGAAGCCTGGGGACAGAAGGCCTAGGGCTAGTGTAGGGGCTTGGTGGTACCATCGTGTGTGTGTGTGTGTGTGTGTGTGTAAAATCCATGCAAATATACATAAAATGCTTGAGAAACTGAATTGTGGAGTATTTAGGTTCAATGTCTCCAGAGTCCCCAGAACTAATGTATTTCTCATAATACTGTATTTCTCATGTATTTGAAATGATTATGTATTATCATTTCAAAAATGCACTTTTTATAGGAAAAGCATTTGAGGTTTCCATAGTTCTTTTATAGAATTTGGTGTGCTTCACCTAGAAAAATAAACCTATGTAAATGAAAGCAAGGCCAGGTTCTGTAGCTTATGCCTGTAGCACTTTGGGAGGCCAAGGCGGGCTGATCACGAGGTCAGGAGATCGAGACCATTCTGGTTAACAGAGTGAAACCCCGTCTCCGAAAAAAAAAAAAAAAGAAAGCAAGCAAGCAATGGCATTACTATGGAGAATATGACATCTCAAACTTTAAATTCCAAGTGCTTGATGTTTTCCCTGCTAGTTCTACCCCGGAATCAATTGTAAAAGGGAGAAAATACTGTGGATCAAGGTCAAAGGCATTTGAACCAGACACAAAAATGAAATAGAGGCTCCGATGCCAGGTAAAGAAAATGTTAGGGGAAAAAAGATTCAGGTGAAAATGTGTCCTGAGTCCCTCAGAAATGTGACACCCAGAAGGTGACACGGACTGAAAACTTCAGCAGCAGTTGCTAGGCCGGAACCCCCAGGGAGAAAGTCAGGTTAATCAAGAAAGGACAGGCCCCTGTCTCCATGCCAGGAAGCTATTAGAAAAAAAGATACTTTTTTAAATGAGCAAAAATACAATAGACACTTCATGTGTGACATGTATAAATATATGGCAAAGCCCTCAACCCCATGAATCAAAGAGATGCACATCAAAATTACAGTACAATCTCACTATTTATCTGCCAGAATGGCTAACATGGAAAAGACTGGCAATACAACTCCCATGGTGGCATGAAGCAGTACAACCACTTGGGAAAACTGGCAGCATCTGTCAGAACCAGACATGCGCATATCCTACAACCCAGCAATCCCACTGCCGGATCTATATCCTATAGAAATGTATACATCCATGCACCAAATGGTACATACGGAACTATTTAGAATCACATATTTGTAATAAGGAAAAACTGAAAACTGCCTAAAACTGAAGAATCATGTATCTGTAATACGGAAAAACTGACAACTGCCCATCAGTAGCAACATGGATAAACCACCGAGGTACCTTTACTCTACAGAAGGCTGTGTTATAGCAGTGTGGATGGAGAGGCCACACCTGTGCAGCAATATGGGTGGACCGCACAGACATCATTTTGATCAGAGGACGCCAGACACAAAATATGACCTAATATGTGATTCCATTTGTATTAATTCAATAACAGGGAAATGACCCTAAAGTATCAGAAATCAGGACAGTTTGTTATCCTGTTGGGGAAACGGTGACCAGAAAAGGAGGCAGGTGAGGTTCTAGTTCCTGCTGGTTACACGGGTACGTTCTCCCTGTGAAAATTCTTTGAGCGGTACACTTATGATTTGTGTACTTTGTTATATACCATGCCTTATCATTATGTCCTGCTTTATATATTATACTTTCATAAAAACTTCAGCAATAAATGCAGCTCAGTAGTGTCCAGTTTAAAATGGTTTCATTCAGATTCATGACCCCCTCCAGCAACCTTTAGCCAAATGAGGAACTCGTGATTATTTTCAACCACTTATTTTAAAATATGAAGAATACTTTGGGAGGCTGAGGCAGGCGGATCACCTGAGGTCAGGAGTTTGAGACCAGCCTGGCCAACATGGTGAAACCCCATCTCTACTAAAATTACAAAAATTAGCCGGGCGTGGGGGCATGTGCCTGTAATCCCAGCTACTAGGGAAACTGAGGCAGGAGAATCGCTTGAACCCAGGAGGTGGAGGTTGCAGTGAGCCGAGATCACACCATGGCACTCCAGCCTGAGCAACAAGAGTGAAACTCCATCTCAAAAACAAAACAAAACAAAACAAAAACAAAAACAAAACAGAAACAAAAAAAAAGAAAAAATTTCAAGCTTCTCGAAACTTTGAAATAATAAAATGAGAATGTGAATATCATAACTCAAAACATTTTGCTACACTATCTTTCTCTCATTTTCACACACACTTGCGTATGTATGTATGTATCTTAGTCCATTTGGGCTGCTATAGTAACATACCATAGACTAAGTGGCTTATAAAGACAGAAATTTATTTCTCACAGTTCTGAAGACTGTGAAGTTCAAGATTAAGGTGCCAGAACATTCAGTGTCTGGTGAGAACCTGTTTCCTTATTTATAGCTGTGCCTTCTTGCTCTGTGATTACACGGCAGAAGAGTTCTCTGGGGCCTCTCTTCCAAGGACATTAATCCCATTCCTATGAGTTCCACTGTCAGGATCTAACTACCCCCCACTACCATCACCTTAGGGGTTAGGATGGCAATGTATAAATTTTGAGGAGACACAAAGACTCAGACCATACCATTCTGCCCCTAGCACCCCAAAATTCATGTTGTTCTCACATGCAAAATACATTCATTTCATCCCAATAGCCCCAAAAGTCATAACTCATTCCAGGATCAACTTTAAGGTTTAAAGTCTAAAGTCTCATCTAATCATCACCTAAATAAAACATGGTAGTCTCAAGGTAGGATTCATAACGAGGCAAAATTCCTCTCCAGCTGTGAATCTACAAAATCAGTGTATGTGCTTCCAAAATTCCATTGTGGGACAGGCCTAGGACAGACATTTCCACTCCAAAAGGGAGAAATAGGAAAGAAGACAGGAATAACAGGAATTCTGTCTTATAGAAATAAAAGCACCAGTTCTTATGGCAGTACAAAAACAAAATGTTTACTGCAGTGTTTGTGGTGACAAAAACTAATCAGCCCTATTGGTGAGCTTTCAGGTTCTGGTTCAATTAATTATGGCAAAGCCATGTTGTGGAATTTGTAATTATTATTTGTTTGTTTATTTTTGAGACAGAGTCTTGCTCTCTCATTCAGGCTGGAGTGCAATGGCACAATCTCAGCTCACTGCAACCTCCGCCTCCCGGGTTCAAGTGATTCTCGTGCCTCAGTCTCCCAAGTAGCTGGGACCACAGGCACCTGCCACCATCCCCAGCTAATTTTTGTATTTTTAGTAGAGGTGGGGTTTCACCATGTTGGCCAGGTTGGTCTCAAACTCCTGACCTCAAATGATCCACCCATCTCGGCCTCTCAAAGTGCTGTGATTACAGGTGTGAGCCACTGTACCCAGTCTATAATTATTTGTAAATTTAAATATATCCATATTGATTTGGTGACATGCCATGATATTATACGGGAAGAAAAAAACAATTTTCTCTTTCACCCTTCATGTGTTCTTAGCTGAGGTTCCACATAACACAACACAAAAGAAAAACAAATGGAAGTTTTAATAACATATATCCCTCCTATACACATGGGAGATACCCAAAGAAATTAGTAAACCTCTACTGATGGTCCCCAACTTATGATGGTTTGACTGAAAATTTTTTTACCTTGGCCAGGTGTGGTGGCTCATGCCTATAATCTCAGCACTTTGTAAGGCCGAGGCGGGTGGATCACCTGAGGTCAAGAGTTTGAGAGCAGCCTGTCCAACATGGTGAAACCCCGTCTCTACTAAAAACACAAAAATTAGCTGGGTGTAGTGGCAGGTGCCTGTAATCCCAGCTACTCAGGAGGCTGAGGCAGAAGAATAGGTTGAACCTGGGAGGCTGAGGTTGCGGTGAGCCGAGATCGTGCCATTGCACTCCAGCCTGGGGGACAGAGTGAGACTCCATCTCAAAAAACGAAAGAAAGAAAGAAAGAAAGAAAATTTCCTGACATTATGATGCTGTCGATGCTGTGAAATCATTCTGTTTTTTACTTTCAGTACAGTGTTCAATAAATTATAAAATATATCCAACACTGGCCGGGCGCGGTGGCTCAAGCCTGTAATCCCAGCACTTTGGGAGGCCGAGACGGGCGGATCACGAGGTCAGGAGATCGAGACCATCCTGGCTAACACGGTGAAACCCCGTCTCTACTAAAAAATACAAAAAACTAGCCGGGCGAAGTGGCGGGCGCCTGTGGTCCCAGCTACTCGGGAGGCTGAGGCAGGAGAATGGCGTGAACCTGGGAGGCGGAGCTTGCAGTGAGCTGAGATCCGGCCACCGCACTCCAGCCTGGGCGACAGAGCCAGACTCAGTCTCAAAAAAAAAAAAAATATATATATATATATATATATATATATATCCAACACTTTAGTGTAAATAGGCTTTGTGTTAGATGCGTCTGCCCAGCTGTAGACTGATGCAAGTGTTCTGAGCAGGCTTAAGGTAGGAGAGACTGAGCTATGATGTTGGTAGGTTAGGTGTATTAGATGCATTTTGGACTTATGATGTTTTCAGTTTACGATGAGTTTACTGGGAGGTAACTTCATTATATGTCAAGGAGCATCTACAGATTTCAAAGAAGTGGCATTGACTTCAGATTTAAATACCATTGTTCTCTGAAACAGAAAAAGAAGGTTGCAGTGGATGGGAGGGAAGCCCACTTAAAGCAATCTGGCTAGGAAATGCACCTTAAACAAGGGAAAGGTTTGTTCTGCGTATTTAAGGTGGTGCCTTTTCAATTAATAAAAAGTCCCTAGTGATTTAGTCATCCTTCTCTTCCTAGTGCAGTGAGGAAGACACCCTTACAACTGGAAGTTTCCTTTGCAGACACAGATATCTCTTACAAAAGCATCACTTCTATTCTGCTTTCCAGTGTTTCCTGGGTCTGCTGCTACTCAAAATGATCAGCTCCATATAATCTGTAGGCATAAAAGGCATATTTTGGGGTGGCACATTCTGGTCTCCTATAGTCATATTTTTGGGTGGAATATTCTGGACCTCATCGTTGTATTAACTGGGGAACTAGTTGTATATTTTTGTAAATAAAAGGGAGCCAAAATCTTTATGTTTTACATATCTGTATAAACAGGAAGAAAGGTATAAAAGATACATACACACACACACACAGACACACACACAGACAAATCGCAGCTGTTGCCTCAAACCACTAAGTTTGACAAATCAGATGATCTTTCCAGTGACTTTGAATCTTGAAAGCTTGAGTATGGAAGAAATGCTGTATTTTATTTAGGCCAGTGTCTCCAGTACTGCTTGTGTAGTTGAGTCCAAAGCTCATACCATGCCCTGCACAACAGCAAGTCAAGGGACAAGGTGCTGGGGGCAAGGAAAGGGACTTTATGTTGGAGAGTGAGCAAGCTGAGAAGATGGCAGATGAATGTCCTAAAGAACCGTCTTAAAAGGCAGGAATCTCAAGCTTCTTTTTATATTGGGGAAGGGGGAACAGGTAGGAGGTTGAGGTCAGGAGACGACTGGTCACCACACACACCTGGGTGTCAGCAGGAGTCCAAGGAAGTTGCAAAATTTGTCTTTGGTCAGGTCACAATGCACCTTACCAGCAGCAAATCCATACAGGTCTACAGCAAACTCAATCCTTGCCTCCTTGGAGGAAAGAATTCAGCCAAGAGGCAGAAGTATGTTTAAGGCAGAGGGAGGGACCAAAGCAAGTTTTAGAGCAGAAATGAACGTTTATTAAAAAAATTATAGGGCAGGAATGAAAGAAAGTAAAGTACACTTGGAAGACGGCCAAGTGGGTGACTTGGGAGATACAAGTGCCCTGTCCAGCCTTTGATTTGGGGTTTTATACACTGGTGTGGTTCTGAGGTTTGTGTCTCTTTTTCCATGATACTTCCCTTCCGGTGGGCTGTCTGCATGCACATGGCCTGCCAGCACTTGGGAGGGGCCCCATGTGCAGTGTGTTTACAAAAGTCGTGCACATGCTCACTTGGGGCATTCTTCCCTTACCAGTTGAGCTTTCCTAGAGGAAGGTCATATGCTGGTTAAGCTCTGCCATTTTGCCTCAGTTCACATGCTTCAGCCTGCTCCTCTAACTCCTGAGATTATACTGGGAAGCCGCTGACCACCAGCTCCAGGTGTTTGCTATCTATTGGAGACTGTCTTTCCCTGGTGCCAGCTGCTACCACTTACCATTTTAAAGAGAGGCAGCTTAATAACCAACTGACCATCACCTAATGGTCGCCTAACATTCTTGGGTGTGGGGGCCTCCCCTGCCCTGCTCTTGTCTGCCTAACTACCTGCTCTAATACACTCCTATACATTTTTAACAGAACATTGCTATTTGTATGTATAGCCTCCTTATCTCCTCGGGGGTTAGTTTTGGGAAGAGACTATAATATGGTTTGGCTGTGTCCCCACCCAAATCTCATCTTGAATTGTATCTCCTATGATCCCCACATGTCGTGGGAGGTAATTGAATCATGGGGAGGGTCTTTCCCATGCTGTTGTCATGATAGTGAATAAGTCTCATGAGATCCTATGGTTTTAAAAAGGGCAGTTCTCCTGCACACACTCTCTTGTCTGTCGCCATGCAAGACGTGCCTTTGCTCCTCCTCCACCTTCCACCCTGATTGTGAGGCCTCCCCAGCCATGTGGAACTGTGAGTCCATTAAGCCTCTTTTTCTTTATAAATTGCCCAGTCTTGGGTATTTCTTCATAGCAGTATGAAAATGGACTAATACAGCCTGTTATCATTCTTGCTTTAAACTATAAACTAAATTCCTCCCATAGTTAGCTCAGCCTACATGTGGGAATGAGGAAAGGCAGTTAGCTTGTGAGGTAAGGAGCAAGATGGAGTCAGCTATGTCAGATTTCTCTCACTGCTACTCTTGCATGCTGGCAGGATCCGTCCCTGGTTAGTTTTCCTCACCTATTGAGAGCTGGCTTTTTTCCTGTTTTTTTTTTCATGCTTGCATCTCCAGTTTTGCATTTTGTGGTGAGATTACATTGCAGCAACAGCTTGAAATCATCGTGGCTTACAATCTCTTCTGACACACATTCCATTTCCATCATGAGCTGCTCCAGGTAGTCACTCAGGGATCCAGGCTAACAGGGGCTCTATCTTCACACATACTTCAACAGTCACACAGGCAGGGAAGGACAGCATGGCAGCCCCTGCACTGGCTCTTATGGGGCCTTCCCAGCAGTGACATGTGTCAACTTCTCTCATTTTTCATTGGCCAAAGAAAGTCAGGGGGCTACACCTGAGGTCAATAGGGTGGGGACATATTCCACAGGGAGGGACAATGATTCCTGGGAACCAGTAACAGCTGACCACATCACCCCATCCATATGATCTTCCTTGATTTGTATAACAGCCACAACATTTATTCCTGATCAATAGAGACCTGTTATGAGCTATCCTAGGAGTCATGACCAATCGCTTAGTTCCCAGAAATTATTGAATTTGCCCAACCAAGAAGTATTTAAATAAAGGGGCAGTTAGGTAAACTTAAAGAGACTCTCTGTTTTAATAATGCCAGAGAACTATGACTCTTTCTCTTAAATTTCCTCCAAAGGAAACTGTGGATATTGGTTGAGTAACTTTGTATAAGGGAAGGGGAACTAGCCACAAAGTTAGAAGGGTTCTGGGATACTGCTTCTGAGCTGACACTGATTTCTGGGGACCCCAGGAGCCAACAGTGGTTCACTAGTCGGAATTGAGCTGTATCGGTAATCAGGTGATAAGTGGAGTTTTGTACAGAATCTGCCTCAAATTAGGCCCCAGCGGGCCCCTAAATCCATGCCATGGCTGTTTGTCTGAACACTGTTCCACTTCAGAATCCCCAACATGAGCTCCTTGGCTGATGTCAAGGCTGCTTAGTTAGATCAAACAATAGGTTCTGGAGCCTGCCTACTTTATTTAGACAGTAAAATAGAGCAGTTCCACATCCTTGGAGAGTCACACAATTTAATGTCACCAGCAAAGCCTTGAATAATGAACACTCATATTTTTATTAATGAAATTTAAAAAATGAAATTCAACATATATACCGAAAAACATACATCATAAGTGAATACCTCCACGTAACACCACCCAGAGCAGAAAATATCACATTACCATCACTCCAGAAACCACCATAATGATCCCTCCCAGTCACTATACCCCAAGAAGTAATCACGATCCTGACATCCAACAGCAGAGATGAGTTTTGTGTCTGGCTTCCTTGTTTAATGTTATGTTAGTGAGATTCATGGATGCTGCTCCACATAGAAGTTGTTTGTTCATTTTCATCATGATATAATATTCTGTGGCACAAATGAATGCTATTTATCCATTCTGTGGCTTGTGGACATTTGAATTATTTCCAGTTTATGTCTACTAAGAAGAATGCTTTAAGAAAATTTGTGCATAAGTCCTTTTGTGGACATGTGTAGAGAGTTCTGTTGGGCACTTGGCTGGGGTGGAATTGCTGGGTCACAGAGTATAGTTACACTGGGCTTCAGGGACGTGCTGTTTACAACAACTCCAGCAGGGCACAAGAGTTCCAGTTCCTCCACATCCTCATTAGCACTAGGTAGTATGATTTTTTTAAAATATCAATCATTCAGGTGGAGGAAATCATATTGCATCTCTCACTGTATCTTCTTGATACCTGATGAGATTGAGCATGTTTTCCTTTGCTTATTTCAAATCTGAATATCTTTATTTGTGAAGTGCCTGTTCAAGCCCTTTTCCATTTGCTGTCTTTTTCTTTTTAAGTGTTCTTTGTATATTCTGGGTTAAAGTGTCCTCTACTAGTTATAGGTATTATAAATATATTATCCTGCTGTGTAGCTTGTCTTTTCATTCTCTTAATAATCTCTTTTTCTAAGTACAAGTTCCTCATTTTAAGGTATTCCAAATTGTCTACCTTTTTCTTTACAGTTACTGTTTCTTTCTTTTTTTCTGAGATGGAGTCTTGCTTTGTCGCCGGGGTGGCGGCAGTGGTGCGATCTCGGCTCACTGCAACCTCCACCTCCTGGGTTCAGGAGACTCTCCTGCCTCAGCCTCCCAAGTAGCTGGGATCACAGGCATGTGCCACCACGCCCAGGTAAGTTTTGTATTATTAGTAGAGATGGGGTTTCGCCACATTGGTCAGGATGGTCTCAATCTCCTGACCTCATGATCCACTCGCCTCTGCCTCCCAAAGTGCTAGGATTACAGGCGTGAGCCACCGCGCCCAGCCTACAGTTACTGTTTCTTGTGACTTGTTTAAGAAATCTTTGCCTGTTCTGATATCATGAAGATAGATTCTGATCTGCTAGTCACTTTATTACTTTACCTTTTAATGTTAACATCTAGAAATCCCCCGGAATTAATTTTGGTGTATATGGTAAGAAATAAGGGTCAAGATTTAATTTTTCCCAAAGGAATATTTAATGGACCTAGTACCACTTATGAAAAGACCACGAACAGCATGTAACCCAACAGGCAGCCGTGTCTCCTTCATCACAGGTTAAGTGACCTGCATAGAGAGTTGTTTCTGGAATCTCTCTCCTGTCCCGCTGGTTGTTATCTATCCTTTTGACAATACCACACTGTCTTAGTAACTATAGCTTTCTAATATTTCTCATTATCTAAGAGCATTAAGTCCTCCAAACTTGTTTTTCTTTAAGATTGTCATGGCTATTTTTAACCCTTTGCATTTTCTTTTCTTTTTTATTATACTTTAAGTGCTAGGGTACATGTGCACAATGTGCAGGTTTGTTACAGATGTATACATGTGCCATGTTGGTGTGCTGTACCCATTAACTCATCATTTACATGAGGTATACCTCCTAATGCTATCCCTCCCCCCTCCCCACAATAGGCCCCAGTGTGTGATGTTCTCCTTCCTGTGTACAGGTGATCTCATTGTTTAATTCCCACCTATGAGTGAGAACATGCAGTGTTTGGTTTTCTGTTCTTGCGATAGTTTGCTGAGAATGATGGTTTCCAGCTGTATCCATGCCCCTACAAAGGACATAAACTCATCCTTTTTTATGACTGCATAGTATTTCATGGTGTATATGTGCCACATTTTCTTAATCCAGTCTGTCATTGATGGACATTTGGGTTGGTTCCAAGTCTTTGCTATTGTGAATAGTGCCGCAATAAACATACGTGTGCATGTGTCTTTATAGCAGCATGATTTATAATCCTTTGGGTATATCCCCAGTAATGGGATGGCTGGGTCAAATGGTATTTCTAGTTCTAGATCCTTGAGGAATCGCCACACTGTCTTCCACGATGGTTGAACTAGTTTACAGTCCCATCAACAGTGTAAAAGTGTTCCTATTTCTCCACATCCTCTCCAGCAACTGTTGTTTCCTGACTTTTTAATGATCGCCATTCTAACTGGTGTGAGATGGTATCTCATTGTGGTTTTGATTTGCATTTCTCTGATGACCAGTGGTGATGAGCATTTTTTCATGTGTCTGTTGGCTGCATAAATGTCTTCTTTTGAGAAGTGTCTGTTCGTATCCTTTGCCCATTTTTTGATGGAGTTGTTTGTTTTTTCTTGTAAATTTGTTTGAGTTCTTTGTAGGTTCTGGATATTAACCCTTTGTCAGATGAGTAGATTGCAAAAATTTTCTCCTATTCTGTAGGTTACCTGTTCACTCTGATGGTAGTGTCTTTTGCTATGCAGAAGCTCTTTAGTTTAATTAGATCCCATTTTTCAATTTTGGCTTTTGTTGCCATTGCTTTTGGTGTGAATTTAGTGTTAACTGGTCAACTGTCATCTCACCCCCCCAAAAAAAACTTCTTCTGAAGTTTGTATTGGGAATGCATTGAATCTTAAGATTAGTTTGAGAACAATTTACATCTTTACAGTATTGTTTTCCAACGTAAGCATAGTATAGTGCATATGTTTAGAGATCTTTCTACAGGTATGTGTTCACGTATTTAATAGTTTCCCTTTTTAAATTCAATTTTTGAATTATTTATTGCTGGTATAAAACATAGTTAATTTATTATGATCCTCTATCCAGTGAAATTGCTAAATTTCCTTACTGGTTCTAGTAGGTCATAGATTCCTCTTAGTCTTCTGCATAAACAACCATGTTATCTGAAGTTAATGACAATGTAATTGTTTCCATGCTAATTCTTTTGCTTGTATATATCTCTGTCTTGTGTTAATCAGTGCACTAGTGGCCAGGTGCGGTGACTCACGCCTGTAATCCCAGCACTTTGGGAAGCTGAGGTGGGCAGATTGCTTGAGCCCAGAAGTTCAGGAACAGCCTGGGCAACATGGCAAAACCCTATCTCTACAAAAAATACATAGTCTGGGTGTGGTTGTGCATGCCTGTAGTTCCAGCAACTCGAGAGGCTGAGATGAGAGAATTGCTTGAGCACAGGAGGTGGAGGACGCAGTGAGCTGAGATTGTGCTACTACACTCCAGCCTGTGGAACAGAGCCAGACCCTGTTTCAAAACAAAAAAATACATAAATTAGCTGGGTGTGGTGGTGTGCACCTGTAGTCCCAGCTACTTGGGAGGCTGAAGTGGAAGAATTGCTCGAGCCTGGGAGGTTGAGGCTGCAGTGAGCCATGATCCTGCCACTGCCATCCAGACTGGACAACAAAGTGAGATCCTATCTCAAAAAAAAAAAAAAAATTTAGTGCACTAGGACATACAGCATAATGTTAAGAACCTTCCCCTCCCCTCCACACACAGCTTGTACAGTCAAGCTACTCCCTGTCCAGTTTACTTCCTGAAGAATGTGACCCAGAGGGACTCCTGATTGGGGTGGGGACACCCTGGAAACTGAGGTCACGGGCAGGAGAGTACCAAAGTGTCTGCAAGGCCTCCTTGTTCCTTGTGTACCTCAGTTTTGTAGCCCAGCAAGAATCTGTCCAAATCTGTGCTTGCAGGAAGCACCTTATGACACTGAGAGTCAGAGGAGCCTTCGCTTTCAGGAGCCTCACTCACAGAGACTCCAAAGGCATTTGAGTGCTCCATGGTGAAATACGGGCCGGCAGCCAAGGATCATCAGCTACCTGGACAAAGTCTCCAACCCCTAAGAGAGGAGCACAAACAGGAAAATACAATTGATGATCAAGAAAGATGATGCGGGAAAAAGAAAAGTTAATGAAAACTCCATTTTGATATTTACAAACAAGAGAAAACATTGTATCCATACAAACAATAATAAAATGCCATTTTACAAAAGGAAAAAAGCTGGGTACATTGGCTCACACCTGTAATCCCCGAGGTGGAAGGATCACCTGAGGTCAGGAGTTCGAAACCAGCCTGGCCAACATGGTGAAACCCCATCTCTACTAAAAATACAAAAATTAGACAGGCAGAGTGGCGCATGCCTGTAGTCCCCACTACTCAGGAGGCTGGGGCAGGAGAATCGCTTGAACCTGGGAGGCAGAGGCTGCAGCAAGCAGAGATCGCACCATTGCACTCCAGCCTGGGTGACAGAGTAAGACTCCATCTCAAAAAAAAAAAAAAAAGGGAGAACACATGAAAATGGTATTCTGGGTTGTTTCAGTCTTTATCTTTTACAGGTACATACTGAGGTATTTACAGATGAAGAACTTTCAAGTCTGGCATTGGCCATGAGTTGATCATTGTTGAAGCAGGATAATAGGTACCTGGTGCTAAAGATTTTAATTATGTCATTTTCTCTACTTTTGTATATGTCTGGAAATTTCCACGATAAAATTTTAAAGGAAATTCAGTAGAAGACAAGTTTTAAATATGTCTGGAAATTTCCATGATAAAATTTTAAAGAAATTCAGTAGAAGACAAGTTTTAAAAAATTCTCCAAGAAAGTGGAATAGGGACAAAATTAGAAAACAAAAGTAGGGCCGGGCACATTGGCTCACACCTGTAATTCTAGCACTTTTAAGAGGCTGAGGCAGGGGGATTATTTGAGGCCAAGAGTTAAAGACCAGCTTGGTCAACATAGTGAGACCCCGTTTCTACAAAACAAATTTTTGTAAATTAGCTGGGTGTGGTGACATGTGCCCATAGTTTCAGATATTTGGGAAGCTGAGGTGAGAAAATGGCTTGAGCCCAGGAGTTCAAGGCTGCAGTGAGCTATATCACACCACTGCACTCCAGCCTGAGAGAGAGAGAGAGAGAGAGAAAGTTAGTTCAGGAAAAAGAAAGATGGTGAAGGGAGAGTCCAGAATGGCAGGTGCACATCAGGCCTAGAAGGCAGCAAGTTCAGATTGGAGCAAAAGCTCCAGGCTCTACGAGAGAGGTATCAAAAAAGATGGCCCTGGTAGAGCACTGGATATACTCACAGGAAAGCTGCACAAAAGACAAAGTCAGGGAAGCAAATTAAATCCAGGGGAAATAATGTTATACAAGAAATGGAGGCCAGGCACGGTGGCTCACATCTCTAATCTAAACTTTGGAAGGCCGAGGCGGATCACCTGAGTTCAGGAGTTCAAGACCAGCCTGGTCAACATGGTGAAACCCCATTTCTACCAAATACATACAAAAATTAACCGGGCAAAGTGGCAGGCACCTGTAATCCCAGCTACTCGGAAGGCTGAGGCAGGAGAATTACTTGAACCTGGGAGGCGGGAGTTGCAGTGAGCCAAGATCGCGCCATTGCACTCCAGCCTGGGTGACAAGAGCAAAATTCCATCTCAAAATATTTATATATATAGAGAGAAATGGAATGGAATATAAACCCAGTATATTTTGTGACCCAGCTATGAATAATAATCTTTACACAGCTCTAATAATAAAACACTGAATATTTATTATATAACTATATTGAGAAGTGAATGGGGGGGGCGGAGTGAGGGAGGTATAATCTGTCTTCATTTTCCATAGTTAGGAGTCAATAATAAAAGTGAAAAATTGAGAAACAACAGCATAAGCATGCTATTTAAAAATATACAAGTAGGCTGAATGTGGTGGCTCATGCCTGTAATCCCAGCACTTTGAGAGGCCAAGGTGGTATCAGAAACGTTTGAATCAGAGCAACTCCAACTTGAATAGGAGCTGGGTAAAATGAGGCTGAGACCTACTGGGCTGCATTCCCAGACAGTTAAGACATTCTAAGTCACAGGATGAGACAGGAGGTCATAAAGACCTTGCTGATAAAACAGGTTGCAGTAAAGAAGCTGGCTAAAACCCACCCAATCCAAGATGGTGACAAGTGGGACCTCTGGTCATCCTCACTACTACACTCCCACCAGCGCCATGACAGTTTACAAATGCCAGGGCAATGTCAGGAAGTTACCCTATATGGTGTAAAATGGGCAGGCATAAGCAATCCACCCCTTGTTTAGCATATCATTAAGAAATAACCATAAAAATGGGCAACCAGCAGCCCTCGATGCTGCTCTTTCTATGGAGTAGCCATTCTTCTATTCCTTTACTTTCTTAATAAACTTGCTTTCACTTTATTCTACAGACTCGCCCTGAATTCTTTCCTGTGGGAGATCCAAGAGTCCTCTCTTGGGATCTGGATCGGGACCCTTTTCCTGTAACAGTGGGAGAATTGCTTGACGGAGTTTAAGACTAGCTTGGGCAACATGGGGAGACCACGTCTCTACAAAAAAATTTAAAAATTAACTGGATGTGGTGTCATGCACATGTGGTGCCAGCTACTCAGGAGGCTAAGGTAGTAGGGAACACTTGGGCCCAGGAGGATGAGGCAGCAGTGAGCTGTGATTGTGCCATTGCACTGCAGCCTGGGTGACAGAGGGGGACCCTCACTCAAATATATATGTATGTGTGTGTATGGATAAGTGTGTGTGTCTGCATATAGATACCTATAAACACACATACACACACATACACTCATATGTACACTCAAAATATATATGTATACAGATACATATACACACATATACACACACATACACATAGATACATATATACATGTATATAAGTATATATACACACATACGACTATATATACCAAAAATATATATGCGTATAGATATATATACGCACATACATACACACATATATATACTCACACTCAAAAGTGTGTGTGTGTGTATATATATATATAGCCCAGCACCTGTAATCCCAGCACTTTGTGAGGTTGAGGCAAGTGGATAACCTGAAGTCAGGAGTTTGAGACCAATCTGGCCAACATGGCCAACGTGGTGAAACCCCATCTTTACTAAAAATACAAAAATTAGCTGAGCGTAGTGGAAGGCGCCTGTAATCCCAGCTACTTGGGAAGCTGAGCAGGAGAATTGCTTGAACCTGGGACGCGGAGGTTGCAATGAGTCAAGACCATGCCACTGCACTCCAGCCTGGCGACAGAGTGAGACTCCGGCTCGGAAAAAAAAAAAAAAAAAAAAAAAAAAAAGCAAGATGGAGTTGGTTAAATCAGATCTTTTTCATTGTCATAATTTTCTCACTTGTATGAATTTTGGTATTTACAAGTAAATGCCAAAGGAAATAACTACCGGAGTTTTTTTCTTTTTTTTAATAGATTGTCTTTCAGATCGGGTAGACTGCTCATTTTTATTGTACATCTTGTACAACTTATTAAGCTTTAATAAAACATTGATTTTCAAAAAACGTTCCAAAGTATGGATTACAAAGCCATCACCTGAAAACAAGCAAGCAATTGATTAAGAAACATTATCAGAGTCAAGAAATTGAAGGCTAGGTGCGGTGGCTCATGCCTGTAATCCCAGCACTTTGGGAGGCTGAGGTGGGCAGATTACCTGAGGTCAGGAGTTTGAGACCGGCCTGGCCAACATGGTGAAACCCCGTCTCTACTAAAAATACAATAATTAGCTGGGGGTGGTGGTGTGCACCTGTAATCCCAGCTACTCAGGAGGCCGAGGCAGAAGAATCAGTTGAACCTAGGAGGTAGAGGTTGCAGTGAGCTGAGATCCCACCACTGCACTCCATCCTGGGGAACAGAGCAAGACTCCATCTCAAAAAAAAAAAAAAAGAAGAAATTAAGAAATTGAAACCACCTTGGCAAAATTCATAACAGTGAGAAAATAATGACAGTGAAAAAGATCTGATCTAACCAACTCCTTCTTGCCTTTAACCTCCAAACTGCCCTTAGTCATTCCTGAGCGTGAGCCAAGCTAGCTTTGGGAGAAATTGAGTTACAGTTTACATGCTAATAGCCATTCCCAAAAATAAACCACCTTTGTAAAACCAATGAAAAGCCACCAGGTGAGCAGTGGGAGGGGGGCCTGAATTCTGCTAAGATGTGGACATAATTAACCAATTACCAGCCATTGTTCCAGAGGTCACTAGATCTGTAACTTCTCCAACTACCCCTATAAATAACGTCACTACTGTAGAACCTAAGATTTGCCTTTTGAGATGTCTTTTCAAGCTTTCGCATTTCTGAAGACCAGATGGTCCCACCCGGACCAGCGACTCCTCTGTGGACCCCACCCAGAAGCAGCTGGCGCAGAACGGCCGTTTTCCACACCTCTATGATTGGAACCCCAACCAGTGAGCATTGCCCCTAACCCCAGCCCCCTGCCCACCAAACTATCCTTGAAAAACCCTAGTGTCTAAATTTTCAGGGAGGCTGATCTGAGTAATAATAAAACCCCAGTCTTCATTTTAACCAGCTCTACGTGTATTAAACTTTTTCTTGATTGCAATTCCCCTGTCTTGATAAATCGGCTCTATCTAGGCAGTGGACCAGATGAACCCACTGGGCAGTTGCATAATTTTAAAATTCTAGTCTTTGCACGTAGACATAATATAAGTCTTCAGTATTAACAAGTAGAAATAGCACCAAATGAGGAGATTGGAAAGCCAAGTTACAATCCCAATCTATGGAAAAATTTATAGAAACTGAAACATACTCTGATGACTATTAGCTGGCAGAAAAGGTACAATTTCACTTTTCCACCCAGCCTAAGCTCTATGTTTAGGCGGAATTAGTGGCTGACATCAATGTGATTTCAGAAATAGCAGTGTAGCAGGCAGCAATCTCATCAACAAATGCAGGTGCTTGAGAAATGAAGCTGTTTTAAAAATTCTTTTTTCTCTCATCGGTGGTATAGCAGAAACTTGAGAACAATCATTCAGGTTTTGTGCCCCTTATGCCATGTCTAACCTTTAATGGTGGGTGGCAGGGTGGGAGTCAGGTAAGGAAGTTATCTTAGCGATTGTTCCCTTCTGGTTTTTTACTGTAAGTCTGAATAGTTAACTATTGCATTATGCTCTTTTCCTGCCCAAATCCACTTAGAATCTGGCACCTTTTTTTTTCTTTTATTGACAAGGTCTCGCTCTGTCACCCTGGCTGGAGTGCAGTAGCAGGATCACAACTCCCTGCAGGCTTGACCTCCTAGGCTCAAGCAATCCTCCTGCCTCAGCCTCCCAAGTAGCTGGGACTACAGGTGTGCACCACCACTCCTGGCTAATTTTTTTTTTTTTTTTTAGAGATAGGGTCTCACTATGTTGCCCAGCCTGTTCTTGAACTCCTGGACTCAAGCAATCTTCCTGCCTTGGCCTCCCAAAATGCTGGGATTACAGGTGTGCTGCACAATGCTTTTTCCTTTGCATCTTCCCTATCACTCTTGGAAACATGGCTAACATCTAACTGCCCCATGGCCTAGGGAACTCTAGGAAGGTGTTTAAGACACAATCAGGGCCAGGCGTGGTGACTCACACCTATAATCCGAGTACTTTGGGAGACCGAGGCAGGTGGATTACTTGAGGTCAGGAGTTCATGACCAGCCTGGCCAATATGGTGAAACCCCATCTCTACTAAAAACACAAAAATTAGCCAGGCATTGCAGCATGTGCTTGTAATCCCAGCTACTCAGGAGGCTGAGGCAGGAGAATCACTTGAACCCGGGAGGCAGAGGTTGCAGTGAGCTGAGATCCCACCATTGCACTCCAGCCTGGGAGACAAGAGTGAAGCTTCGTCTCAAAAAAACAAACAAACAAACAAACAAAAAAACCCACTATCGCCCTATACCTGAAATCATCGCAGGTAATAGTCACAGGGTATTATCAGGTAACATAAAAGAGGGAAGCAGGTGAGTGTTGACTGTTGTGAGCTGGAGAGAGTGTTGGCTCCACCTAGAGGGGTGACAACTGCTCAGCTCCAGACGAGCACTATACAGCAACGTCCCAGATGTCCCAGTTGTTCGAGAAAAGCCAAACATTCAGGTGTCTGTGTAAAAATCCATTCTTTTTTTCTCTTTTTTGTTTTCTAGAAACCATATCACATTTATTCATCATTAAAATAGACCATTTGAAAATACAAATCAAACAGGTGATTACACACGTGTCCAAACCCATCAAATGTACAACACCAGAAGTGTACGCTAATAAAAGCTATAAACTTCAGGTGATAATGATGTGTCAGTGTAGGTTCACTGCTTGTAACAAATGGACCATTCTGTTGGGGGATGTTGAGAATGGGGGAGGCTATGAATTTGTTGGGGTAGGAGGTATATGTGATATCTTCATACCTTCATACCCCTCTCAATTTTGCTGTGAACCTAAAACTGCTCTAAATAATAAAATCTGTTAAACAAATACAAATCATATCATGTTACTCCTCTGCTCAATCTCTTCCGAAGACATCCAAATCATATCTGTTATTTCTTAAAACATAAAAAACATTTATTAGTAGAAACTGCATATGGAGATTAGAAAAACAATAGCCATGTTTTTGAGGTAACTTGTTCACAGTAAAAACTGAATCTTTTATCATTTAAAAAAATCAACTTTATTGGCCAGTCTCAGTGGTTCACGCAAGTAATACCAGCACTTTAGGAGGGCGAGATGGACAAATCACCTGAGGTCAGGAGTTTCAGACCAACCTGGCCAATGAAACCCTATCTCTACTAAAAATACAAAACTTAGCCTGGTATAGAGGCAGGCATTGGTAGTCCCAGCTACTCAGGAGGCTGAGGCGGGAGAATCACTTGAACCCAGGAGGCAGAGGTTGCAGTGAGCCGATATCGCGTCACTGCACTCCAGCCTAGGCGACAAGAGTGAAACTCCTTCTCAAAAAAAAAAAAAAAAAAAAGAACTTTATTAAGATATAACTGAAACACAGCAAAATGTACCCCTTTTAAGTGTCTAGTTTAATAAGTTCAGACAAGTGTCATCATCCATTAACAGCCACACCAATTGTGATATAGAATATTTCTATCACCCCAAAAAGTTGCCCCTGAACTCAGGCAATTGCTTATCTTATTCCTATAACTACAGATTCATTTTTTGCCTATTCCAAAACTTCACATAAGTGAAGTCATACAGTTTGTAGTCTTTCCATTGTATGGATATACCACAACATGTTTATCATTCCTCTGTTGGTGCATTTCATGCTGTTTTCATCTTGCAGCTATTAGGACTAAACAGACCATGAACATTCATGTACAAGTGATTTTGTGGCCATATGTTTTTATTTCTTTTGGGAAAATATACATAGAAGTGGAATTGATGGGTCATATGGTAAACATGTAACTTCATAAGAAACTCTCAGATCCCTTTCCAAAGTAGTTATACTATTTTCCAATGACTCCACCAATGCATGAGAGTTCCAGTTGATCCACACTTTGCCACATTTGGTGTTATCTTAATATTAGCTATTTTGTTGGACATGCTCTAGCATCTTATAACTTCAATTTGCATTTCCCTAATGAATAAAGATGTCGGATAAGTTTCCACGTGTTTACTGAGGTGTTTACATGTCTCCTCCTGTAAAATATGTGTTCTAATGTTTTGTCCACTTTTATAGCTTCCAGTTTGTTGTCCTCTTATTGTTGAGTTTAGGAGTCCTTCATATTTTCTCACTACAAGTCCTCTGTCAGATACATGAATCACAAATATTTTCTCCCAGTTTGTGGCTCGCACAATTGGATGACGATGTGCCTTGGAGTTATCTTCTTTGGTTTATTCTTCTTGGGGTGTGCTTGGCTTCTAGTAGGTTCACATTAGACATCAGATATGGAAAATAGCCATCATTTCTTCAAATATTTTTCTCTCACTACACGTATGTGAGGCTTCTTGATTTTGCCTGACAGGAACTAAGGTTCTGAGGATCATTGTTTTTCAGTTATGTTTAAATCCATGATTCTGTTTGGATAATTTCCACTGTTGTTTGGATAATTTCCATTGTTGTGTCTTAAAGTCCACCGACCTTTTCTTTTGCACTGTCTAATCAGTTGCTACTCCAGTGGTATTGTATTTTCCAGCTCAAAATTTTTCATTTTTTAGATATTCCATGCAAATGGAAATCAAAAGAGAGCAGGAGTAGTTATGTTGATATCAGATAAAATAGATTTCAAGAGAAAAACTATAAAAAGAGACAAAGAAGGTCATTATATAATGATAAAGGTGTCAATTCGCAAGAGGATATAACAATTGTAAATGTATGCACCCCAACACTGGAGCACCTAGATATATAAAGCAAATATTATTAGGGCTAAAGAGAGAGAGCGACCCTAATACAAAAATAGCTGGAGACTTCAACACCCCACTTTCAGCATTGGACAGATCTCTCAGACAGAAACTCAACAGAGAACCATCAGACTTAATCTGCACTACAGACCACAGGGACCTACAAAATATTTAGAGAACATTTCATCCAATGGCTCCAGAATACACATTCTTCTCCTTAGCACATGAATCATTCTCAAGACAGACCAGATGTTAGGCCACAAAACAAGTCTTAAAACATTTTTTAAAAATTAAATCAAGTATCTCTTGGACCACAATAGAAAAAAATTAGAAATCAATAACAAGAGGAATTTTGGAAACCATACAAACTTATGGAAATTAAATAATATGCTCCTGGATGACCAATGGGTCAATGAAGAAATTAAGAAGGATATTTAAAAACTTCCTGAAACAAATTGTATTAGTCTGTTCTCACATTGCTATAAGGACATACCCAAGACTGGGTAACTTACAAAGGGAAGAAGTTTAACTGATTCACAATTCTGCAGTGCTAGGGAGGCTTCAGGAAACTTACAATCACGGTGGAAGGGAAAGCAAGTACATCCTTCTTCACATGGTGGCAGGAAGGAGAAGAATGAGAGCAGAACAAAGTGGAAGAAACCATCAGATCTCATGAGAAGTTATTATCATGAGAATAGCATGGCAGAAGCTGCCCTCATGATTAAATTACCTCCCACTGGGTCCCTCCCATGACACGTGGATATTACGGGAACTACAATTCAAGATGAGGTTTGGGTGGGAACACAGCCAAACCATGTTACAAATGATAATAGAAATACAGCATACCAAAACCTATGAGATATGGTAAAAGCAGCACTAAGAGGAAACTTTATAGCTACAAGCACCTACATCAAAAAATTAGAAAAACTTCAGATAAGCAATCTAATGATGAAATTTAAAGAACTAGGAAATCAAGAGCAAAACAAGCCCAAAAATAGTAGAAGAAAAGAAATAATGGCTGGGCGCGGTGGCTCACGCCTGTAATCCTAGCCCTTTGGGGGGCCGAGGCGGGCAGATCATGAGGTCAGGAGATCGAGACCATCCTGGTTAACATGGTGGAATCCTGTTTCTACTAAAAATACCAAAAATTAGCTGGGCATGGTGGCAAATACCTGTAGTCCCAGCTACTTAGGAGGCTGAGGGAGGAGAATGGCGTGAACCCGGGAGGCGGAGCTTACAGTGAGCTGAAATTGCACCACTGCACTCCAGCCTAGGCGACAGAGCGAGACTCCATCTGAAAAAAAAAAAAAAAGAAGAAGAAAAGAAATAATTAAGATCAGAGCAGGAATAAATGAAATCAAAATGAAGAAAACAATATAAAAGATCAACAAAATGAAAGTTATTTTGTTAAAAAGATAAAATCAATAAACCTATAGTCAGACTAAGAAAAACAAGAGAGAAGACCCAAATCAATAAAATCAAAGATGAAAAGGAAAGCATTGCAATTGATACTACTGAAATGCAAAGGATTGTTATTCAAAGCCTCATTAAAGACTGTTATGAGCAACTATATGCCAACAAACTGGAAAACCTGGAATAAGTGGATAAATTCCTAGACACCCACAACCTACCAAGATTGAACTGTGAAGAAATCCAAAACCTGAACCATCCAATAACAAGTAACAAGACCAAAGCCATAATAAAAAGTCTCCCATGGAATATTCATATTGTTAAAATATCCATACTACCTAAAGCAATCTACAGATTCAATGCAATCCTTATCAAATTATCAATGACATTGTTTACAGAAATGGAAAAGAAAATCCTAAAATTTATATGGAGCCAAAAGAGACCCAGAATAGCCAAAGCTATCCTGAGTGAAAAGAACAAAACTGGAGGAATCACATTACCTGAATTCAAATTATACTACAAAGCTATGGTAACCAAAGCAGTATGGTGCTGGCATAAAAACAGGCACATAGACCAATGGAACAGAATAGAGAACCTAGAAACAAATCCATACATCTACAATGAACTCATTTTCAACAAAGGTGCCAAGAACATACATTGAGCAAAGGACAGTCTTTTCAATAAATAGTGCTGAGAAACTCAATATATGCAGAATAATAAAACTAGACCTTTATTTTTCATCATATTTTTAAAAATCAAGTCAAAATGGATTAAAGACTTAAATCTAGACCTCAAACTAAAAAACTACTAAAGGAAAACACTGGGGAAACTCTTCAGGATATTGGACTGGGCAAAGATTTCTTGAGTAATACCCCATAAACACAGGCAACCAAGGCAAAAATAGATAAATGGGATGACATCAATTTTAAGAGCTTCTGCACAACAAAGGAAACAATCAACAAAATGGAGAGACAATCCACAGAATGGAAGAAAATATCTGCAAACTATCCATCTGACAAGGAATTAATAGCCAGAATATATAAGGAGCTCAAAGAACTCAATAGGAAAAAAATCTAATAATCTGATTGAAAAATGGGCAAAAGATCTAAATAGACATTTCTCAAAAGAAGACATACAAATGGTAAGCAAGTATATGAAAAGGTGCTCAATATTACTGATTATTAGAGAAATGCAAATCAAAACAATGAGATATCATCTCACCCCAGTTAAAATGGCTTTTATCCCAAAGACAGGCAATAAAGAATGCTGGCAAGAATATGGAGAAAGGGGAACCCTTGTACACTATTGGTGGAAATGTAAATTAGTACAGCTGCTATGGAGAACAGTTTGGAGTTGCTCAGAAAACTATAGAGCTACCATATGATCCAGCAATCCCACTGCTAGGTATATATCCAAAAGAAAAGAAATCAGTAGACTGAAGAGATATCTGCACTCCCATGTTTATTGCAGCATTATTCACCATAGCCAAGATTTGGAAGCAACCTAAATGTCCATCAACAAACAAATGGATAAAGAAAATGTGGTACATATACATGGTGAAGTACTATTCAGCCATAAAAAAGAATGAGATCCTGCCATTTTCAACACTATTGATGGAACTGGAGGCCCTTGTGTTAAGTGAAATAAGTCAGGCACGGAAAGACAAACTTGGCATGTTCTCACCTATTTAGGGGAGCTAGAAATTAAAACAATTGAACTCACAAAGAGAGTAGAATGATGGGGCGAGGGATGGTTAATGGGTACTGAAATAGAGATAGGAATAAGATCTAATATTTGATAGCACAACAGGGTGACTATAGGAAACAATGATTTATTGTCCATTTAAAAATAACTCTAAGAGTATTATTGGATTGTTTGTATCACAAAGAAAGGATAAATGCGCCGGGCGCGGTGGCTCAAGCCTGTAATCCCAGCACTTTGGGAGGCCGAGACGGGCGGATCACGAGGTCAGGAGATCGAGACCATCCTGGCTAACACGGTGAAACCCCGTCTCTACTAAAAAATACAAAAAACTAGCCGGGCGAGGTGGCGGGCGCCTGTGGTCCCAGCTACTCGGGAGGCTGAGGCAGGAGAATGGCGGGAACCCGGGAGGCGGAGCTTGCAGTGAGCTGAGATCCGGCCACTGCGCTCCAGCCTGGGCGACAGAGCGAGACTCCGTCTCAAAAAAAAAAAAAAATAAAAATAAAAAGAAAGGATAAATGCTTGAGGGGATGGATACTTCACTTAATCTGATGTGATTATTATGGACTGTACACTTGTATCAAAATATTCCATGTACTGCATAAAGATATAAACTTACTATGAACCCACAAAAATTAAACATTAAATTTTTTTAAATTAAGGAAATCTCAATAAAGTACGAATCAGTTGCCCAAAAATTATAATTTTTTTTTTTTTTCAGACAGAGACTCGCTCTGTTGCCCAGGCTGGAGTGCAGGGACGCAATCTTGGCTTACTGCAACCTCCGCCTCCCAGGTTTAACATTCTCCTGCCTCAGCCTCCTGAGTAGCTGTGATTACAGGCATGCACCATCACGCCCAGCTAATTTTTCGGGTTTTTTAGTAGAGACAGGGTTTCACTGTGTTGGCCAGGCTGGTCTCAAACTCCTGACCTCAAGTGATCCTCCCTCCTCAGCCTCCCAAAGTGCTGGGATTACAGGGATGAGCCACCACGCCCACCCCAAAAATCATTTTTTAATAGTTTCCATTTCTTTCTTCATTATATGTACATTTTTTAAAAAGTCATTGAATAGACATTTTTAAATGCTTATCTGTGAATTTCATAATTTGTCTGATTTACTTTTCTGTTTCAAAGGATTGATTTTCCTTCTGGTTATGGGTTACCATTTTCTGCTTCTTCACAGGCCTAGTAATTTTTATTGGATGCTGGGCATGATAAATGTTGTATCTCCAAATATCTGGATTTTGTGGGGTTTTTTTTAAGACAGTGTGTCTGTACCCACAACAATCAAGAATAATAATAATAAAAAAAGACAGGGTCTTGCTTTGTCACCCAGGCTGGAGGGCAGTGGTGTGATCATAGCTCACTGTAACCTTGAACTCCTGGGCTAAAGCGATCCTTCTGCCTCAACCTCCTGAGTGGCTAGGACCACAAGCATGCACCGCCATGCCTGGCTAATTTTGTAATGTTTTTGTAGAGATGTGGTCTTGCCATGTTGCCCAGACTGGTCTTGAGCTTGTGACCTCAAGCGATCCTCTTGCCTTGGCTTCCCAAAGTACTGGGATTACAGGCATGAGCCACCATGCCAGGCTAAACTTTGTTTCTGTATTTAGAGTACTGAGTTTTGTGCTGGCTGGCATTTACTTCACTTGCACATCAGCTTGATACTTGCAAGGCTGGAAGTTTTGTTATCTGCAGACTATTGAAACCAAAACCTCAACTTATAAAACAGGTCTAGCGTTCAGCAAAAGAGAAAAACTCTACAAATGTGTACAAGTCAAGCTATCTAAGTTCCAACTGCTTTAACAGCAATTTGTTCAATTTCATATATTCCAAAGTAAGATCACAGGCAAAGTGATTTAACAGTAACTCCTCATGAACTCATAGAGAGTTGGATGCTTCTCCAGTATTCATTTATTTTCTAATTTTTACCCCAAACCTACATAATATTAATGTTTCAATGCACTTCTAACAAACTCTAATATGAAGCAGGCAGTTTACTGTATGACACACAGTATGCTTGGACAACATAAGAAAAGAGGTGCATCTGGTAGGCAAAAAACACACACAGTAGGACACTGACCAGAGGAAGGACACAGGTGTGCTTTCTCATTCAATCATTAGTTTACCAAATGAAGTGGGTGGAAAAGTGATGCTTAAATAACATGTTTAGGAAGCTGCCTAAAAGGTGACATTCAATCATGAATGAATGAGAAAGAGGCAGTCATAGAAAGAGCTGGGATCAAAGGCTCAGACATTTACAGATCCTCTAAAAGCAGGAAGAAGGGGTTGCAGTTGTTTTTAAAGATGGCAGACACTGGGCCAGGTGCGGTGGCTCACGCCTGTAATCTCAGCACTTTGGGAGACCAAGGTGGGTGGATCATGAGGTCAGGAGATTGAGACCATCCTGGCTAACACGGTGAAACCCTGTCTCTACTAAAAATACAAAGAGTTAGCCAGGTGTGGTTGCGGGCACCTGTAGCCCCAGCTACGTGGGAGGCTGAGGCAGGAGAATGGCGTGAACTTGGGAGGCGGAGCTTACAGTGACTGACATTGCACCACTGTACTCCAGCCTGGGCAACAGAGCAAGGCTCCATCTCAAAAAAAAAAAAAAAAAAAAGAGATAGCAGACACATGCCTGTAATCCCAGCACTTTGGGTGGCTGAGGCCAGTGGATCACTAGTGGTCAGGAGTTCAAGACCAGCCTGGACAACATGGCAAAACCCCGTCTATTAAAAATACAAAAACTAGTCAGGTAGGGTGGTGCACACCTGTAGTCCCAGCTACTTGGGAGGCTGAGGCAGGAGAAACTCTTGAACCCAGAAGGTGGAGGCTGCAGTGAGCCAAGATCACACTACTGCACTCCAGCCTGCGCAACAGAACAAGACTCCATCTTCAAAAAAAAAAGAAGGATGGCAGATATTGGAGGATATTTGCATGATGGTGGAAATGCTCTCATGAAGAACAGGAGAAATGCATGCTAGAGAGAAGGGAAGATGGAAAGAGCCAAGGCATTGAAGCATTTAGGAAATAGTAGAGTAAAAGACCCATTCAACATTCATTGTTTTGGTTGTCAACATCCCTTCCTCCTTCTTAACCGGGCTCCCCAGTTTCCTCTGGGGAAAATACCTCAATGCTCACCCCATGCACATTGTGTGAAGCACTGGTGGGACTCTCAATTAAGGTGCCTGCAATCCTCCAGCCAGGAACATGCCTCAACTAGACCCTCTGTCCCCTGACTTTGATTCCTGCACTTACTAAATGGTTGGTGTGGGACTGTAACCCTTGGAGGATTTGACTGACTAGTTTCTGACACCTCCTTATCAAGAGCTGCGCTGGTTCCCAGATGTTTCTGGGAACCCATCCATTTAGTGAGATATCCAATATTTCTCAAACTCCCTTTTGGAATAAGTTAGCCAGCATGTGCTTCATTGATATAGAACTGACATATAAGCACCTACCATGTGCCAAACTCTGAGGCAGGAGCTGGAGGATACATTATTGCAAAAATATTAAGGCATCCTCTCTGTTTTCATGGCATGTAGATTTAGCTAGGCGCACACACATTAATTAAATCATCACACAAATACATTAAATGAGAATGGGTCAGGCGTGGTGGCTCACACCTATAATCCCAGCACTTTGACAGGCCAAGATGGGGGGATCTTTTGAGTCCAGGAGTTCAAGACCAGCCTGGGCAACATAGAGGGATCCTGTCTCTGTTAAAACATGAGAGGGGCGGTAGGTGCTGCAGCAGAGGAGCTGAGAGAGCTCAGGGGATTTAACTAAACTGAGAAGTTTCCTTCAGTAAGTGCTTTGCGTAATTCTTTTTTTTTTTTTTTTTTTTTTTTTTTTTGAGATGGAGTCTCACTCTGTTACCCAGGCTGGAGTGCAGTGGTGCGATCTCAGCTCACTGCAAGCTCCGTCTCCTGGGTTCAAGTGATTCTCCTGCCTCAGCCTCCCAAGTAGCTGATATTACAGGTGTGTGCCAGCACACCTGGCTAATTTTTGCATTCTTAGCAGAGACGGGGTTTCCCCATGTTGGCCAGGCTAGTCTCGGACTCCTGACCTCAGGGGATCCACCCGCCTCAGCCTCCCAAAGTGCCAGGATTACAGGTGTGAGCCACCGTGCCCATTCTGAAAGACGACTAGAATTAACTAGTCATGTAAAAAGGGGAGGGAGGAGCATCTGGGGATGTGAGAAAGCATGTTCTGGCATGGGAAGTAGCACAGGAGGTATTTGGAATGACAAGGAGTGTAATACGACTAGAGTGAAAGAAATAACAGAGACAGTGGGTAGGAGATGTGGCTGGTGCAGTCTATAAGGACCGGTTCACTCATAGCCTTTGGGCCACAGAATAGAGGACATCACTGAAACAGTTTAAAGCAGGAGCAACATGATCAGATCTGTATTTTAAAAGTATGGTCTGGTGGGCCAGGCACAGCGGCTCATGTCTGCAATCCCAGCGCTTTAGGAGGCCGAGGCAGGCAGATCACCTGAGGTCAGGAGGTCAAGACCAGTCTCCTGTCGAGGAGGTTGAGACCCCATCTCTACAAAAAATACAAACAAATAAGCTGAGCATAGTGGTGCATGTTTGTAGTCCCAGCTACTTGGGAGGCTGAGGCAGGAGAATTGCCTGAACCTGAGAGGCAGAGGTTGCAGTGAGCTGAGATTATGCCATTGCACTCCAGCTTGGGTGACAAGAGCGAAAATCAGTCTCAAAAAAAAAAAAAATGTGGTCTGGGTCTGCGTGGAAAATGTATTGGAAGGCGAGAGTGAGCTTACCTCACCTAGCCAGGTGAAACGGCTAGGAGGTCACTGTCATAGTCCAGGCTCACAGTGATGATAAGAGTTTGGACTATGAGCGCGTGGACAGACAGAGATGGGTTGTAGACCACCCAAGAGATATTTAGGGCAAAATCATTAGGAACAGAGGGTATAGAGTCCAGGGTGGGTGGGAGAGGTAGAGGCGTCAAGGTCTAAGTTTCTGGCCTGCGTAACTGGATGGAGGGCTCCTTTCATAGATACAAAAAATACTAGAAAATAGCAAGCTTTAGCGTAAAAATTAAGTTCAGTTTGGGGCATATTAAGTTTACAGTGCTTTTGAGCAAGAAGAGATGTTAAATATCAAGTGGAATAGGACTACAGCTCAGAAAGATGTTTGAGCTGGACACGTACTTTTGAGAGTTGTGTGTGTATGGGTGGTGTCTTATTCCATCTGGGCTCTGCTGTCACAAAAATTCCATAGACTGGGTGGCTTACACAGTAAACATTTATTTCTCACAGTTCTAGAGGCTGGGAAGTCCAAGACCAAGGTGCCAGCAGATTTGGCAGCCGGTGGGGGCTGCTTCCTGATTCATAGAGGGCCAGCTTCTCACTCTACCCTCATGTGAGAAATAGGGCAAGAGAGCGCTCTTGTGTCTTTTAGAAGGGCACAATTTCACTCGGAAGGGCTCCACCTTCATGACTTAGTCATCTCCCAAAGACCCTACCTTCTACTACCATCACTTTGGGTGGTTAAGATTTCAACATATGGGCCAGGCGTGGTGCCTCACACCTGTAATCCCAGCACCTTGGGAGGCCAAGGCCAGTGGATCACAAGGTCAGGAGTTCGAGACCAGCCCGGCCAATATGGTGAAACCACGTCTCTACTAAAAATATAAAAAAAACTAGCCAGGCATGGTGGCGCACGCCTGTAGTACCAGCTACTCAGGAGGCTGAGGCAGGAGAGTCGCTTGAACTCAGGAGGCGGAGGTTGCAGTGAGCCGAGATTGTACCACTGCACTCCAGCCTGGGCAACAGAGAGAGATTCTGTCTCAAAAAAAAAGATTTCAACATATGAAATTTAAGGGGATACAAACAGGTAGTAACTGATACTGCAGCATAGTAGACAGTTTTGGAGAGAATACAAAATAAGAACTGAGCCTTTGCTGAGCTGCATAGGGAATGAAATATCTGCAAAGATCACAGAGGAGGTGTGGCCAGAGAGATGGCCAGGAGAGGGTCCTGTCCAGGAAGCCACAGAAGGAGAGTGTTTGAAAAAAACCAGCAAGGTCAACAGTACCATTGGCTGCTGAGGGACCAGTAGGACAAAGGCCGATGTTGTCTGTGGATTTAATAATATGGAGGTCCCTGTGCCCCTGAGAACTGTGTTAGTGGGTCAATGGAAGTCAGATTAGCATGGGTTGAAGAGTTGGGAGTGAGAAAATGGAAACAGTAAATATAAACAACGCTTTTGAGAAATATGACTATGAAGAAAGAGAGAGAAATTCGAAGGAGATTTGGAGTGGAGGGGAAGTCTGGAATGTATAAAGTGGGGATGTTTAAAAGCAGTAGCTTATTTAAAAGCTTTTTGGGGGATTCTATTAAGAAGTGTGGTATATGTAAGGGAGAAGGAATGAGTGACAGGCTCCTGAGGATACAGGCAGATGGGGGAAGATGTAAAGCTCTAAAGTTAGAAGTGCAGTTTCCCTATTGCACCCGGAGGGAAGCCAGGAGGGAAGTTGCAGATGTGAGTGAATTTGTGTCACAGGCCCTGAATCCAAGCTCAATGAGAGAAGCAGGGCACTGAGGCGATATACCAAGAATGTATTTTGGAAACGGAGCCTTATGCAGCTGATTAAACCATCTGAGTGAGGCTGTTGAGTCTGTCTGGGATTGGCACCCGAAGTCTTCAGGGTGGGCAGCAGGAAGGGAAGATAAGAGTGAAGCGGAGGAAGCCAAGAGGGTCTGGGCTGGAACCCTCATCAAGCTCTCACTGCCTCCAGTACTCCTGCTTCGGGGAAGGGGCGGTCCAATGGTGAAGCTGCAGGACTTAAACACTCACCTGGCCCAGGAAGTGGAAAAGCTTCAGGAGGATCCCACAGGAGCAGGAAGAGCTGTGGGCCCAGCTGCTGCTCAGCCCAGGCCCGGGAGCCACAGAAAAGCAACAACATGAGTATGTCGGGGCGGCGCCTGGGGTCTCCGTGCCAGTCTCCAGAACGTGAAAAGAGAATGGCTGCTGCTCCACCTCTGCCTTCCAAATCTTCAACAGGTGTCTCTGTGGCCCATGCTAACCCTAAACCACGCAGAGAAGGGAACTCTGGGAAACGCAGCTCCTACTTGGCTAAATGGACACAATACAATTCCAGCACCATCCTCCCTTTGTTGACTTGGCATACAAAGCCATCACTTTCAGCCATGCTTAACTTCCAAATATAGATGGTAGCAAAACCATGCTTCTGCCACCTATCATAAAGCAATTATCCTTCATACAACTAAAAACATGCTGATTCTCTCCCCCAAAACTGGGTAGAAAGACCCTTTCTTCAAAGTTAGATGCTGCTGCTTCCACTTCTAATTGAGTTGCATTCCCCTTTGGCATCCTGTAAGCCAGACACTGAGATATGAAGTTCATTACTTTACACACCTCATGTCAGATTATAGGAGGATGGAAGATGAGAAAGGAAGAAAATGTTGGCTATACCAACATATATATATTCATAGTGAAATAAGGAAGAAACACCCATAGCTATGACAGCCTTTGTTTCTGCAACTAGTCATGTGGTCATAATTGGAATTTATTAATTTATTTACATTTTGAGACAGGGTTTCACTCTGTCGCCCAGGCTGGAGTGCAGTGGCGCGATCTCGGCTCACTGCAACCTTCACCTCTCGGGTTCAAACAATTCTCCTGCTCAACCTCCCGAGTAGCTGGCAGTACAGGCACGTGCTGCTACATCCGGCTAATTTTTGTATTTTTAGTAGATCAGGGTTTCACCATGTTGGCCAGGTTTGTCTCGAACACCTGACCTCAAGTGATCCACCCTCCTCTGCCTCCCGAAGTGGTGGGATTACAGATGCGAGCCATCGCGCCCAGCCCCTAATTGGTTTTTATAACTACTTTCTTCTGTTACACAGTCGGTATTTCCTTTGCCCAGAGCAAGCACCTGGACTAGTTATAGGTTGTAGTTTTCTACTGGCTTCAATTACAGGGCATAGGAGTAGTGTCAGAGGTGTTGGAACCAGAGCAACTCCATTTTGAATAGAGACTGGGTAAAATGAGGCTGAGACCTACTGGGCTGCATTCCCAGATGGTTAAGACCTTCTAAGTCACAGGATGAGATAGGCGGTCGCCACAAGACACAGGTCATAAAGATCTTGCTGATAAAACAAGTTGCAATAAAGAAGCTGGCTAAAACCCACCCAATGCAAGATGGCCACAAGAGTGATCTCTGGTCGTCCTCACTGCTACACTCCCGTTAGCACCATGACAGTTTACAAATGCCATGACATAGTCAAGAAGTTACCCCATATGGTCTAAAAAGGGGAACCATGAATAATTCACCCCTTGTTTAGCTTATCATCAAGAAATAACCATAAAAATGGGCAACCAGCAGCCCTCAGGGCTGCTCTGCCTATGGAGTAGCCATTCTTCATTCCTTTACTTTCTTAATAAATATACTTTCACTTTATGGACTCGTCCTGAATTCTTTCTTGCATGAGATCCAAGAACCCTCTTTTGGGGTTTGATTCAGGACCCCCTTCCGGTTAACAGTAGTAAGAAGCCCCCTAGAGTTGTAAGAAGAAAGACAGGCAAGTGAGCTCCAAGGCAGCCTAAGATTATTATTATTAGAGGGAATTCAAGAAAAACAGGTCTGGGAAATTGATGTAAGCTCATAGTGGCAATAGTGGCCCATCAAGGCACAGGAGGGGCAGTGTAGAGAAGCATGATTTTTTTTTTTTTTTGCCAGTAAGAGTGAATGTCCTAACAAAATGCTTAATTATTATCAGCCAAATTATTATTGCAAGATGCAGGGTGAAAACAGTCATGTATTCACATCAAATTCTCCTAATTTAACTTCCTTTAGCATGTTTTGCTTTACCAGCTAAAATGTCTGCATGTCTCCCATCTTATCACAAAGGAAATGAGAAGGAAGAAGAATATTGAGTCAAGCAAGGTAGAAGAGAGGATTCAAAAACAGAAAGCCAAGGCCGGGCACGGTGGCTCATGCTTGTAATCCCAGCACTTTGGGAGGCCGAGGCGGGTGGATCACCTGAGGTCAGGAGTTTGAGACCAGCCATGGCCAACATGGTGAAACCCCGTCTCTACTAAAAATGCAAAACATTAGCTGGGCGTGGTGGCAGGCACCTGTAATCCCAGCTACTCAGGGAGGCTGAGGCAGGAGAATCACTATCACTTGAACCCAGGAGGCGGAGGTTGCAGTGAGCCTAGATCATGCCACTGCACTCCAGCCTGGGCAACACGGCGAGACTCTGTCTCAAAAAAAAAAAAAAGAAAAGAAAAGAAAAAGAAAGCCAAGGAAAAAACTGGGAAGCAAGTGTAGAGAAAGGGAGAAAAAAGGATCGTCTTGGCTTCAAGCAGCTCAAGTCCCTGCAAAGTTTCCTGTTTTCGTTTGCCGTTTGGAATCTTCCTTTAGCATTAAAAAGGCTGGGATTAATAATTTTATACCTGAAACTATCTGACTGAGCATATAAGTAACTATTCTTATGATAGAGTCTAAGAGTGACTGCCCAGAATATCACAGGATAGCAAACTGGCAAGCACTGGGGTACTGAGGCTCAAGCATGCTAAGCGCTGATGAATCTTTTTTAAATACTAGCACTAAAAAGAATAAGTAACACTTCTTTCTCTGATTCTACTGAGTGTGTCACGGATAAATGGAATGAGATACATAAATTATAAAACCTAAAATAAGACATAAAATTCCAGTGTTTCTTTTTTTTTTTTTCTGAGACAGAGTCTTGCTCTGTCACCCAGGCTGTTGTGCAGTGGCATGATCTTGGCTCAGTGCAACCTCCGCTTCCTGGGTTCAAATGATTCTCTTGCCTCAGACACCCGAGTAGCTGGGACCACGGTGTGTGCCTCCATGCCTGGCTAATTTTTTTGTGTTTTTAGTAGAGACATGGTTTCACCATGTTGGTCAGGTTGGTCTCGAGCTCCTCACCTCAAGCGATCCACCCACCTCGGCTTCCCAGAGGGCATGAGCCTCTGTGCCCGGCCCTAGTTCCAGTTTTTATGATGTTTCTCTACAGTGGTGTTCAGGACCCGCTACCCCAAAATAGGGCATAGTGAATATTTCAAGCTGCAGGCATTAGAGAAATGGCAGGAAGGAGTCTGACCTTCCCTCTTCTCCCCTGAAGAAGGTCATTAGCTCCTCAGGAAAAGAGAAAAGCTCCTCTTTTCTGCTAGACTCCAGGGAAAAGAGTGCTCTTACTGTCAAGCTCACTGTGCTCAGCTCAGACCCTTTGTCCTCTCACTTCTCCCCTCTGTTGCTCTTCATCAAATCTAGCATAAAAATGCTCAGATTTCACCATTTCTTTGGGTCATTTCCTTATGAAGGCCCCTGTGTCATGTAAGACTTTTAAAATGTGTATACTTTCCTCTTGTCAGTCTGTCTTTAGCTACAGGAGCCCAGCTGAAAACTTAGAAAGGGAGAAGGAGAGATAATTTTCCTCCCCTTCAACACATATCCAACACATTGAACATTTTCGCAGGAATGGAATGTTCAACTCAATTCAACACTATCTGCATATTCCCCTGATTTTTTAAATACTTCTTCTAAAGTTCACATAGCTGCCTCATATAGGTAAACGGATTAAGTAAATTCTCTCACTTAGGTACCAAAATTATTCAAGACTCTGTTAAATCCTCACTGAATCACTGGAATGCTGCCTGGACAAAGCGTTGTAAAAGTAACTGTTTTTTATCTTTGCTTTTCGTAGTTTTATTTTCCTTTCCCTCCACAACTATGGTGCAGATGCTGTCCTCTACACCAGCGTGAGTAACAGGAGCAAGACAACACACCAGTATTCCTAGCAGGCACCCGATGAGGGCTTCTTATACGCCAGTGGAAATAGCAGAAAGTCCAGCCTACCCAATCAATGCACTTATTTATTTATTTACTTAAGACAGAGTTTCACTCTTGTTGCCCAGGCTGGAGTGCCATGGTGCAATCTCAGCTCACCACCACAACCTCCGCCTCCCGGGTTCAAGGGATTCTCCTACTTCTGCCTCCCCAGTAGCTGGGATTACAGGCATGCGCCACTATGCTGGGCTAATTTTGTATTTTTAGTAGAGACAGAGTTTCTCCATGTTGGTCAGGCTGGTCTTGAACTCCCGATCTCAGGTGATCTGCCCGCCTCGGCCTTCCAAAGTGCTGGGATTACAGGCATGAGCCACCGGGCCTGGCCTGCATGCTTCTTTCCTGCGAGCTTCTTTTTGATTCATCCTTTCCCCTCCATACTCTTGACTAATAATATTCCTTTTTTTTTTTTTTTTAAGATGGAGTCTCGCTCTGTCACCCAGGCCGAAGTGCAATGGCGCAATCTCAGCTCACTGCAACCTCTGCCTCCTGGGTTCAAGCAATTCTCCTGCCTCAGCCTCCGGAGTAGCTGGGATTACAGGTGCCTGCCACCACACCCGGCTAATTTTTGTATTTTTAGTAGAGACGGGGTTTCATCATGTTGGCCAGGCTGGTCTCGAACTCCTGACCTCAAGTGATCTGCTCGCTCGGCCCCTCAAACTGCTGGGATTACAGGCGTGAGCTACCGCACCCAGCCGACTAATAATATTCTTACTATGGTCTTTGTCTTTCTAAGAAGTAGTATGATTTTAAATGAGAAAAAATGAACCAATTTACCACTGAGGAGAGAATTACTTGTGAACCCTATTAATGAAATGTAGCACAGTGTTAGAATTTCTATATGGTTGGGCTTATAACATCTTTGAAAATTTGTCTTGAGAATTAACCGGGAATAGAAAGTTCATAGCAAGAAGTGACTCACAGACGCCCTTTTAGATTTGCAGTTTCTAAATTTGCTCTAAGCTTAAAGCTCAAATACTTATTGATGTAAAAAGACTTTTTAAAATGTATATTAATTTATTTAAGGAGCCACACACCTCATTTTGTGACCATTTTTTCTTTGGTGAATATGTTGTTCATTAAAATGGTTAAAATAGGCCAGGCATGGTGGCTCACGCCCATAATCCCAGTACTTTGGGAGGCCAAGGTGGATGGGTTGCTTGAGCCCCAGAGTTTCAGACCAGCTGGGCAACATGGTGAAACCCCATCTCTAAAAAAAAATACAAAAAACTAGCTGGGCATGGTGGCAAGCACCTGTAGTCCCAGCTACTTGGGAGGCTGAGGTGGGAGGATCACCTGAGCCCGGGATGTTGAGGCTGCAGTGAGCCATGATCATGCCACTGAACTGTAGCCTGGGTGACAGAGTGAGACTCTGTCTCAAAAAACCAAAACCGGCCCAGCGCGGTGGCTCACACCTGTAATCCCTGCACTTTGGGAGGCTGAGGCGGGTGGATCACCTGAGGTCAGGAATTCAAGACCAGCCTGGACAACATGGTGAAACCCCATCTCCACTAAAAACACAAAAATTAGCCGGGCATGGTGGTGGACGCCTGTAGCCCCAGCTACTTGGGATGTTGAGGCACGAGAATCGCTTGAACCTGGGAGGTGGAGGTTGCAGTGAGCTGAGATCATGCCACTGCACTCCAGCCTGGGCAACAGAGTGATACTCAGTCTCAAAAAAAAAAAAAAAAAAAAAAAAGAACTTCCTCCCCCAAAATTATTATAACATGTTGAAATATCTGTTTTTTTCTAATAAAAAATGGTTTCTATTAATACCTGTGAAAAAGTCCCTAAAATTCCTATATTTATCTTGCTAGAGACACTGAATTAACTCCTTTTAGATTGGCGCTCTTCTTTTATTCCGTGAGCTTCACTAAACAATAAGCATTCATATTTAACATACGACGAGTACATTTCACTAAGACTTTCTTCATTTTCACCTGTGCTGTGCTAATAAGGCTCAAATTAAACAGCTCCATCCAGTCTCCGCAGCTGGCATTGTACCCCACTGAGTATCGCAAACTGGAAAATGATTATTTGGGGAGGCTTCATAATTATACTAAGATGAAAATCTTGGCAGCTAGGAGATACTTATTTTTCAAGATTTGAGAGAAAATTTAATGAAAGTGCCACAAATATATTACTTAGGATGATAGTTTGCACTTAATATGAGGCCCCATTTCTCAGTGGATTTCAAAGTCTTGACTAATTAATTAGCCCTAATTCCCTTGTTTTCCTGATGGTCAAGCATTCAGACAGACCTCCTGAGACCACAGAGTTATCACAGTGAAGCAGGGAGAGTGCTGTACGGGGTCAAGAGGCTCATTAGTTAGTGAACACCTGTTGGGTTTTAGTCTTTCTTTGTTTCTTCCACTTGCTAGTGTGTGACCTTGGAAAACCCAACACAGGGTCAGCAAACCAAGGCCCAAAGGCTAACTCTGGCCTGCTGCCTGGTTTTGTACATAAAGTTTTATTGGAACACAGTCTTGCTCATTTTTACACAGAGCGTCTGTGGCTGCTTTCACAGTGCAACAGCAGAGTCGAGAAGTCACAAGAGAGATTGTATAAACCACAATGCCTAAAATGTTTTCTATCTGGGCCTTTACAGAAAAATGTTTGCTGACCCCTGATCTAACCTTCCCAAACATGTGTCTCCAGCTGTAAAGTATAATGAAATAGAACAAGGAAACCTTATTAGAATAAGCTTTAAATCTGTATTATGATGATTATCTTTAAAGACGCCCTAAAAGGTGAAAAACCCCTGGCAGTGATGTTAATTCATTCAAAACGCATCCATCCACTCCTTAAAATATTGACTCATCATCCAGGCCTTGATATCAGGCCTCATACTAAATATGGAAGGGAATATGAGTTAAGGGAAAGTAAAACTTGTTTTAGGCCAGGTGCGGTGGCTTACGCCTGATATCCTAGCACTTTGGGAGGTCAAGGCGGGAGGATGGCTTGAGCTCAGGAGTTCGAGACCAGCCTGGGCAAAACAGTGGACCCAACTTCCTTTTTTATTTGTTTGTTTTGTTTTGAGATGGAGTCTTGCTCTGTCACCCAGACTAGAGTGTAGCGGCACCATCCTGTCTCACTGTAACCTTTGCTTCCCAGGTTCAAGCGATTCTCCTGCCTCAGCCTCCTGGAGTAGCCGGGATTACAGGCACCTGCCACCACGCCTGGCTAATTTTTGTATTTTTAGTAGAGACAGAGTTTCACTATGTGGCCAGGCTGGTCTCAAACTCCTGACCTCAAGTGATCTGCCGGCCTCAGCCTCCCAGTGTGCTAGGATTACAGGCATGAGCCACCGTAGCCAGCCTGAGAGCCCATTTCTACACAAAATTGTAAAAGTAGCCGGTGGTGTGTGCCTGTGGTCTCATCTACTTGGGAGGCTGAGGTGGGAAGGTCGCTTGGGCCCTGTGAAGTCGAGGCTGCAGTGAGCTGTGATTGCGCCACTGCACTTTCAGCCTGGGCAACACAGCAAGACCCTGTCTTAAAATCAAAAACTTGTTTTAGTACTGGGTTGGGAGTGGGGTGGTGGTGGTGATGAGATGGCAAAGTATTTTAGAATACAGTCTTTTTGATACTGTAAATATAAGTATTGGGATGAAGGCAAGCTCTCACATTTGAGCCTCCCTCCAGCCTTGTTTGTACTCCTCACCCTGAAAATGGTTCATAGCAGCACCACACCAGCCATTATGTTGGGTGGGATGAACTCTGTCACATGTTGTTGAGTTAGTCATCCTTGATCGAAGCCAAAGAGCTGCCAGTTACATAATTTATTTATATGTATGTAAATCACAAGTCAAAGAGACCAAAGAAATTCTTTCTCAAGGCATCAGAGATGTTTCATGAAATGGGACATCTAAGGTTGGCCATAGGAAGAGCAGGTGCGATTTGCACAGGTGCATGTGTGCAGAGGGTTGCTGGTGATGGAACACAGCCATGGCTGCGGTGGGAAAGTTGTGGATGTGTTTGGAGAGTCAAGTACTGTAATCTATTATGCTGAGAGTGGGAGGACATGGGCCTGGTGTGCTCGGGCTATGGCGTACAAAAGTGGGGGTGTATGATGTAAAGCGACAGCTTAGAGAGTTCTCTGAAAGGCAGGCTAAGGTGATTGAACTTCAGTCTACAAGTGGTGGGAAACTCTGGGACGTTTTAGAACCAAAGCAGTGAGTCAGGATTGTCTAGCTAGTACTTTTTTGGATATTGTGGAACCAGCAGCACTACTTTGCCTGCTATTATACACTGAATAGGGGCAGACCAGGTACGGTGGCTCACGCCTGTAATCCCAACATTTTGGGAGGCTGAGGCTGGCAGATCACTTGAGGTCAGGAGTTTGAGACCAGTCTGGCCAACATGGTGAAACCCTGTCTCTACTAAAAATACAAAAATTAGCCAGGCGTGGTGGCACGCGTCTATACTCTCAGTTACTTGGGAGGCTGAGGCAGGAGAATTGCTTGAACCCAGGAAGTAGAGATTGCAGTGAGTCGAGATTGCAGCACTGCACTCCACCCTGAGGGACAGAGTGAGACCTTGTCTCAATAAAATAAAAAATAAAATAAAATAAAATAAACAGAATAGGGGCAGATATTTTCCAAATGGAATCAAATGGAATACCAGTTTTTACTGTCTCAACTTGAGCCTGTAAAATTTTTTGATAGGAACTTAAAATAGTAGGATTCTAATCTATGACAAATATGGACAGTCATTTCTTCATATAAAGCTTCTTCCTGAAGGTGTCCAACCTGCTTCTTTGTACGTGTCTCCTGCACTCCATCCCGCAACATCTTCCTCCAGGCAGGAGCTGACTGCTAGTCCTGCCACCCCACCATGCTCATTCCCAAGCCCAGGCCTCTGCTCAGGCCTGCCTTCCAAAGGGAACAGGCATCTTCCTCTTCCTGTTGATCTTCGAAGGTCCCTCAAGACCCCTCCTCTAAAACGACCTCCCGAAACATCCCTGTCTCCGTCGCATCCCACACTTCGAATTCCATTACCCTACACAACTTAGGTTGGCATTTGATACACTGCTGACAGGCTGGAACTCAGTCATTCTATGGACGGGCCTTGACTGCCACACAAAGCCTGCATGCAATGCACCTACGTGCTCAGTACAGGTTTGTTCAACTACAGTGGATTTCCTATCATCAGATCACCTTACTGGTCTACAAGCACTGGGCTTGTGTTTTTTTTTTTTTTTTTTTTTTTTTTTTTTTTTTTTTTTTTGAGACAGAGTCTCGCTGTGCTCCCAGGCTGGAGTGCAGTGGCGTGATCTCGGCTCACTGCAAGCTCCGCCTCCTGGGTTCACGCCATTCTCCCGCCTCAGCCTCCCAAGTAGCTGAGACTACAGGCGCCCGCCACCACGCCCGGCTAGTTTTTTGTATTTTTAGTAGAGACGGGGTTTCACCATGTTAGCCAGGATAGTCTCGATCTCCTGACCTCGTGATCCACCCGCCTCGGCCTCCCAAAGTGCTGGGATTACAGGCTTGAGCCACCGCGCCCGGCCTGGGCTTGTGTTTTTAACTATACCAGTACCCAAGCTTTACTCACGTAAGTTCTTGATGGATCAGGGCCTCTCCCAGGTAGTGCTGCTGTGGATAAGGGGCAATGCAGAGACAGGGAAAAATGGGCAACAGTGTCCTGTCTCTGTCCGCGTCTGCCTGCAGAGGCCTGGCTGCTCAAATCTCCGTGCAGAGGCCCTTCTAAAGTGGGAAGAGAAGGCAAAATCAGCCATTTTGTAGATGCAGCCTCATTTTTGCTCTCTGAAAACACATTGCTACATGAAAACATAGTTATCCACAAATTGTTTATATTTATAAACATGGAATAATATGACTTATTGATTTCCTCAAGCCACATAGCTGTTAGGCTTATCAATCTATTATGTCTTCCCAAAAAATGTCATCGGTTTAGTCCACTGACAAGTCTGAGGAAAATCTAAATATTTTATTATGCCATGTATACCAGATGATAGTTTCAGAAACTCTCCTTTTCATTATAATTTAGTATTATTTGATGCGTCATGATTATTTTATTGTCTATAACAGAGATCATGTGACAGGGCTATTTCTTATAGAAGTCTATATTCTAGGATGTATTTTATCCTCAAACAAAGGACATAGCCATTGAGTTCAAATTGGACAGAAATTATGGAGTCTCAAGTCAAGTTTTTACATACATCGTGGTTCAAAACAAGTGAGAAATACCTTTGCAAGTATCTGATATCTCACCTAAAATTCCCCTTAATCTGTCTTATTCCTGCCACTGATCATAAAACAATAAGTGTAAGACTTGGCAATATTCCCTCTCGTCAGAAGCTTTCCAATTATTGAAAATTAAGTAACTCCCCATAGAGGAGAAATCATTAAATATATAGTAAATAATAAGGTTAATTAATTTAACCCCTTCTAATTAGGAAACTAATTAAATCAGAAAATTAAAACTGACACGAGACATTAAACATAAAATTGTCTCTTCCACTTCAACCAATTCCAAAAGAGAAATATATATTAGCTACGAAAAATATAAATCTGTATACTCTGTTCAACCTTAATAAAGTTAGATTTCTCCATATATAACTATTACTTTTAGAGAGTTTACCTCTTTTCTATTTCTATTGTATATGAAATTAAACTCTTTCCTTTCAATGTTTTTAAAGAATGAATTAGAATAAGTCTAAAAAGGAGAGTATAACCCAAACTCTGCCAGTAACTGTGACAATGAGAAAGTCACTTGAATTCCTTGGGCCTCACCTTCTCAACCTTAGTGTAGTCTCTGAAAGAGGTGAGATTGACTCCCGTCATCTTGGAGATGGACACAGAGTTAAACAGGAGCGACAGATCAGGCAGTTAGAGTTGAAGAAGCTGTTAAAATCTTTTCAGGGTGGTATGATACAGAACCAGATCTTGGCTTAGATCTTCATTAATTAGATGGTGAATGGTGAAATGTCTGAGATAAAATTAAAGAGATACTTTGCAAACAAGCCCAACTCTCTGTTCAACCCCAAACTGTCATGCCTGTCAACATTATTTTTGGATATAAATTCCTAACCTCTGGGAAATGTCTCAGAGCAACAACCAAATAAAGAATAAGGTTGTGTTGCTTGATGCCATTACAAATACTTTTTCTTTTTCTTTTCCTTTTTTCTTTTTTTCTTATTAAGATGGAGTCTCGCTCTGCTGCCCAGGCTAGAAGTGCAGTGGCATGCTCTCAGTTCACTGCCACCTCCACCTCTTGGGTTTAAGTGATTATTGTGCCTCAGCCTCCCAAGTAGCTGGGATTACAGGCACTCACCACCATAACTGGCTAATTTTTGTGTTTTTAGTAGAGACAGGGTTTCGCCATGTTGGCCAGGCTGGTCTCGAACTCCTGACCTCAAGCTATCCACCTGCCTCGGCCTCCCAAAGTGCTAGGATTACAGGTGTGAAAAAATGATTTCTCTAAGCTTGAAAATATCTAAGCAGACATCCTGCCAGGAATATTTTTTTACATTGTTCTCAGGCTCCATGCAACTGACAAGCACATGGGGCACTCCGCGGGGTGGGAGTGGGTGAGCGAATATGGATTCCCAAAAGCCAGCGCTGTAAAGCATTTGCTAGCAGAGAATATCTTCAATAGACACTCGGTCTTGCTGACAGGAAAGTGAGTAAGTAGCCCAATTGGTAGGGAATCTCCCAAATTTCAGGACTCTCTTTCTTCAGAATGTATTTCCTACACCTGGGACCGATGAACTCCCACAGGAATTAAGTGTAGCCCATCTAATCGAGGTGTTAGAAAGCACTAGTAGAAGCGGATGGGGCACAATTTCTTCTCCAAAACTTGAATCCTTAATTCATTCAGATTGTAATTACTGTAAACAACTGTGCTCAGTTGGCATGTTAATGCTGCTGGGTGTTTTTAATCAAATGACCAACACAATTCGTGACAACAGTTTTATTTTCACATGCTTCAAAGGCAATAAATGAAACAACAGAAGTCTTCAATCACTCTACAGGCTGGCCACTCCTGACTTAGAAAATATTTTATTTCCTAGATTTGTACTTTTGTTTTAGTCCTAGGACTTGTCCATCTCTATGCTAGACCTACAAAGGTTAGGTCTAAATCAACTGTTTTGTAACAGCAGCAGCTCCTCTGTGTATACACACCTCTTTCTGAGAAGACGCAGGTATGAGTCCCATGCTGGGCTGTCTCCCTGCTGGTTCATGGAATCTGAACAAGTTCAGCTTCTAGACGCCGCCTAATAATGCCACTTAAGCTTGTGCTCAGCTGTGTGTGCAAAGTTCCTGGGAGTAATTTAGCTGCCCCAGACAAATGTAGGTAACACAGTGTGAAGAATCATTAACTTTAAAGAACCAGCAATTGGTGAACGTATTAATACTCTCTGGAAAACTGGAGGGAATTACTTGCCGGGCAAATTAAGCAGTTCTGAATAGTGAAAATCCATGGTCATGTACTAGAAACCATGGCATTATCCTAACTCTTAAGATGCTCTGAGGACTGTGAACCTTGTCTTTAGCCACAACCAAAAGCCAAACAAACAAAAGAAACAAGAGTCACACCACCACTTTTCCACGGCAGTTGCTTGTTGTGTATGGTTCCCCACCATGGGTTGCTATCCTGTAGGATTATAGTTCTTGCCCTGTTCACTGCGGGCTTTGCCTTGTCACTTGCTTTGGTTCTGGCTTGGGTTCTCCAAATTGCCCCTCTCAGAGCAGGGCCTGGGCAAGGGCTTGTGTGCAAATTGTTTAACTGGGAAAGTGACCCCAGGGAGCAGGGGTGCGGGTGCAGGGGGTGAAACAGGGAGGGTGGGATGTGTGACCAAACTGACCACCCAAAGGGACTCAGTGCAAGATCAATGGGGCCCTTTCTGAGGAACCTGGCGAAATGTCTCAAAAAATGGGGCAAAGAAAGGAAAGCTTTCCTCCATGGGTTCTCACCACGCAGTGATCAAGTACCTTCACAGGCCAAGTCCTCGAACCTCCCTCTTGCGCCTGTGAGCGCAGAGTCTTCGATTTGGAAGTTGTGTGTAGCTGCAATGTAATTCACTGAAGTTTAACTGGTAGTGACAGTTGAGGTGGGGAACCCTCCCTACATCCACCCACAGGGATGCCCGTCGCGCTCTGGACCAGCGACTGGGTTGGCCTGCATTCATTCTCCCTGTTCTCAACGGAGTGATCTTTCTCAACGGAGTGACAGCTCCACAGCGTGTCAGGGAAGAGGGGCGTCCATCTGTTACTAGACTGAGAGAAGACACATCGAGAGTAGATGTAGAGGCCCCCATGAGCGCCTGCACTTTGGGCCTGATGCTATCATTGAGTGGAATTTTTGCAATTTCTTCTCAAAAGACACGCATGTGGAGTACAGAAGGGACATACGTTCACGTTTGTGACTGACAGGGAACATTGGTAGAACACACTGCTGTCCTCAGTTATTTGCTGTATTCCCAGGAAGAGGATGACATACCCCTGCCCACTCTGCCGTGACCTGGAGTGACTCCCTGTGGGAGGAACAGATTCACCTCCACATTGACATCAGGTTCGGCAACGAGATTGACTTTCAAATGGAATGTGTGTGAATTCCAAAGAGAAGTTTTATAGCTATTGCATGGTTCTGCCATTCTTCTTTCCCCTTGGTCACCAGAACTGCCTATGCCTTCTGCAGAGGTTCCAGAAAGAAGAGCAGCAAAGCCATGCCTGCCCAACACATGAGTTTCTAGAAGTGAGCTTTGTTTAGGCCACTGAACTTTGGGAGTTAGTTCCCACAGCATAACCTAGCAGTGAAAGCTTACCACTAGACCCACCTGGGCATCAAAAGTCCACTGGATGTGTATATATTAATAGGAAAAAAGAGAAAACATGTAAAGAAATGAAAGCAAAGAACTTAAATAAGTTTATCTTAATAGACTTATTATGCAGTTCTTGGGCACTCAAAGTCAGTTACAAATCCTGGGGTCACTCTTAGGCTGTAACAGTTTCTCATTATTATAATTTTTAGCAGGGCACACATAATACACTGTTTGGCTTAAATCAATTCCAAACATGGTCCGACTTCTTAATTTCTAGCTTCTTCTTGACTATACTTCAGATGTGCTGAATGTTAGTTTGCTAGGACTACTGTAACAAAGTGCCATGTACTGGCAGCTTAACCAATAGACATTCATTCTCTCAGTTCTGGAGGCCAGAAATCCAAGATCAAGGTGCTGGCCAGGCCGTGCTTCCTCTGAAGGCGTTAGGGGAGGGGATGTCCTGGCCTCTTCCAGCTTCTAGTGTCTGCCACAACCTTGGTGTTCCTCAGCTTCCAGACACATCATTCCAACCCTTGACGCGGTCATCACTTGGCACTCTCCTGGGTGTCTGTGTTCAAATTTTCTTCTTCTTATATGAACACCAGTGACTGGATTTAGGTCCTATCCTCATCCAGTAGGACCTCATCTTAATGATGTGGGCAAAGACCCCATTTCCAAATAAGGTCACCCTCACAGGTACCAGGGGTTAAAATCTGAGTTAAGATTCAATATGTCTTTTTGTTTACCCACAACATGAGTAAACAGTCAATCCCACAGCCAGCTTGTCACCAAGTACTTAACTTTAAATAGCTGGTAAGCAAGTTCCTTTTCTGTTTTCACAGCCCCAGAACTATGCTAAGTCAAATGCAACAACCTCCTCTGATGAGGTCCCAAGATCTTCACACGCTAGACACAGCCTATTATTTCTTATTATTCCCCATTTCTACCTTAAATCATCAGTTATTTAATATCCCAAATGTGCACCCATTTGGCAGTATCAGTATTCTGACCTCTTTTCAGTGGTTTCTCCTCTCCCTTCAAGAACTATTCCCCTCAGCCCACTCCATCCAAGAGTCTTCCCCCAGCTGTTCTGGCACACGGGAACCTCTTTTCTAAATCTCTGCTGCATTTCTACAGAATCCCACTAGTGTTAGGTTTGTGCATCCAAATATTTGTCAGTTTTTTGAGAGCAGACACAATATTTTAAGAATTTCTCATTGTCCCTGTAAGATTGTCCTGTCCATCACAACAGGGTCACCACTGGGAGCAGCACACTCAAATTACAATCATCTGAGAAGGTTTATCAAGGGACTACTTACAAAGGTGTAGGCGGGATGCATGGAGAGTGAAGGGAGCTGGGGGGAGAAGCAGGTGAGCCCTCACCACCCGTAGGTCCAAGTGATGAGATGAAGGAAAGATTCCCAGGACCTGGAAGGAGAGAGTTGTATAGAACGGGCTCCTCTGCCAGCTCAAGGCAAGCTGACGAGGAACCTGGGAAATAAACACCCTAATACCTCTTTCCTCCCTCCCCTCACTTCCCAGCCTTTAGCTGGGACTCCCCATTGACCAAATTCAACTAGAAGCCAATGTGCAAGGGATCCTACTTATATAATCTGCTCAGGTCAGCACCCAGGGGCGGAGAAAAAGGTGGAGCAGGATGGAGTACAGATCTGACATGGGGAGTGGGACAAATGGAAGATATCTAACACACCACTCACATACCTCGGAGAACTACCTTGTGTTTGCTTTTTAAAAAAGAATGCTGTTTTTGTTGTTGTTTATTTTTGAGACAGACTCTCACTCTGTTGCCCAGGCTGGCGTGATCTCAGCTCACTGCAACCTCTGCCTCCCGGGTTCAAGCGATCCTTGTGCCTCAGTCTCCCGGGTAGCTGGGATTCCAGGCGTGCACCACCACGCCTGGCTAATTTTTTTGTATTTTCAGTAGAGATGGGGTTTTGCCATTGGCCAGGAGGGAAAAATAATACACTTAATCCTCTATGTATAAAGCCAGTAACCTCAAATTCAACAAATATCTATTGAGTAGCTAAAGGGTATTTTTTTGAAATTATCTTTGAGAATTTTGTGTTATATTACACTCTCTAATCTTAATTTATATAAGAATTTTTTTGAAAACCAAAAATGGCAAAAATTGGCAAGATACCATCAATGTCATTTTCTTTTCTTAGACGTGTAAGAAGACCACATCAACCAGCAGTCTCCTTTGCAGCTTACGGAGGTATCAGGAGACCAGGTCTGGCCAGTGGAAATGGCTGGAGGAATGTGTGCCACTCTTGCTAGCTCAGGCACAGAACCTGCAGCAGGATACTCTATGTGCTTTGTCCTCATCTGTACAGCTGGCAAAGCCCCATGATGACAGAAGCCAAGTCCCATTTGGAAGAAAGCTGTCCGAAGCAAGCCACCAAGGCGTTATGTGCAAGAAACTTTTTTTTTTTTTTGAGACAGAGTCTAGATCTGTCAACCAGGATGGAGTGCAGTGGTGCAGTCTTGACTCAATGCAACCTCCACCTCACTGGTTCAAGCCATTCTCGTGCCTCCATCTCCCGAGTAACTGGGATTACAGGCACGCACCACCATGCCCAACTAGTTTTTGTATTTTTAGTAAGAGATGAGGTTTCACCATGTTGGCCAGGCTGGTCTCGAACTCCTGACCTCAAGTGATCCACCTGCCTCGGGCTCCCAAAGTGTTGGGATTACAGGCGTGAGTCACTGTGCCCGGTCGAAACTTTCAAAGTCTTATTCCACTGAAATGTAGTTACAACATGATCTTAATCCAGGTTTCTCAACAGTGGCACTATTGACATTTTGCACGGGTCCTTTGTCATGGAGGATGGTCCTGTGCGTTGCATGATGTTTAGCAGCTTCCTATCCCCTACCCACTAGTTGTGACAACCAAAAATGGCCCCAGACATTGTCAAATGTGCCATAGGGGCTAAATTGCCCATGGTTGAGAATCACTGATCCTGCTACCGCACTGTCCTCAGAGTGATGGGAGACAGGTATGGGACATCGTTTCTAACCTTAAAGGATGGAACATTATAATACTTTATACATGTATTCATATTTTAAGATGATTGCTTCATTGGAGTACTGTAATTGTTAAATTCAAAACAACAAATGTGCAACAATACAGAATTAAATAAAATATTGCACATTCAAACAAGGGAGTATTATGTATCCATTAAACGATATAGATATTTACTGACATGGAAAGGCAGTCTTGATTTTTCTGAAGTGGCAGAGTATGGGGTGTAATTTTTTTTAGGGAAAGAAATATATTTATATGGGACAATGTCTAGAAGGATTTCAATAGTGGTTGCTTCTGGGTATCGAATTTGGGGTAATATACACTTTTTCTTAACTTGTGATTTCTAGTTTTCTGACACTGAATAGCTACACGACACTGGTGGCAACTGTGCCCTGTAGGTCCACTGATGGAATCTTTCCTACAGAGAAGCAGTGCTCTTTTGAGTTCGCAGTTTCTCCTGCAATTGAACTATGGCCTGTTTGTGCTAGAAACTTGAGTATTCTGACCCTTTCATGAGCATGTTAAATGTTGTCTATAAATCCAAACTAAAGGTTTACTAAACATTAAAAATATCTAATTTTAAGGGATGTATGGCTAGCTGAACTGGAGAGATGAAGACTGAGACTGCTGTATACAATACAGAAATACATTTTTAAAAAGCCAGTTGGAAATAATCTAAATAACTGCCTCGAGTGTCCACCAGTAAGTGCAATTTGAGTTAAATATCCCCAACTCTACTTTTGTTTTTTTCTAATTTTTTATTTTTCCTAGGCTTAGGTTATCTAATTGTGCAAAATAGAAAATGAGAAACATATTACCATATTTACTGAACTAGGATTGGCAGTAAGCAGGCTGTTTAATTCTCCAAAGGCCGATCACCAACAAAATCAACATTCTTTCAATTTACTTGGGGGAAGTCTAAAAATATTAATGCTCAGTGTCACATCTGGAAGTGATGTATGTTTCAAATTAAACAAATGCAAAGCTTCTGGTTAATAAACTGATAGTTATTACACTAAAATGGCTCATCCTTGAAGTGTCACAAAACCAGTAATAAGAATTTTATTTAACTGTGAATAAGATACAGCACTGTCAACACGATATTTTGTTCCTATAACTTTGCATATGGCCATTTTGGGGAAGATAATTTCTATGAGTTTACCACTTGTCTTTTAAAAATTGACTTGCCATCTTTACGTCCTCTGCTAGATGGGTTACTCTTCATGATGTCAGGATGCTAGTTTTTTAGACTGCCTCAGAACATACGTTAGCCACATGAAATTAACCTAATGTAAACATTTTTATTTTTCATTACTGGCCAAGCAGTAGTATTGGAGACTCTCTGAGGTATGTTTTCTTTGTGTGACACTGCCTCCAGGCCTTCCTGATGCTGCTGCCATAAGATCCACTTGTGTGGACCGCCTTGCACAGTTCACATGTGGTATTTTACAAATTCTGACTAGTTGATGGGGTTTTAAATAGCAGATTTATTTATTTATTTAGAGTCTCACTTTGCCGCCCAAGCTGGAGTGCAGTGGTGTGATCTCGGCTCTCTGCAACCTCTGCTTCCCAGGTTCAAGTGATTCTCCTGCCTCAGCTTCCCAAGAAGCTGGATTACAGGCGCATGCCACTATGCCCAGCTAATTTTTGTATTTTTAGTAGAGACAGGCTTTCACCATGTTGGCCAGACTGGTGTTGAACTCCTGACCTCCAGTGATCTGCCTGCCTTGGCCTCCCAAAGTGCTGGGATTATAGGGGTGAGCCACCATGCTGGCCTTACATAGCAGATTTCTTAATCCCAGTTTGCCTTATTGACCATCAGAACCTTAAGTAGGGTAAGCTTGTTCTTTTGAACGTTACAAATTGCTTTCTTAATTTACAAAATAAAACACCTGGTTGAGGTCCACTTCAGGTCTTTTAACATAAAATCACATGCTTAGTTTGTGTTTAACCAAGAAAAACAAAAGGAGGGCCAGGCGCGATGGTTCACGCCTATAATCCCAGCACTTTGGGAGGCCGAGGCAGGAGGATCAAAAGGTCAGGAGTTCAAGACCAGCCTGGTCAACACAGTGAAAGCCTGTCTCTACTAAAAATACCAAAATTGGCCAGATGTGGTGGCACGCGCCTGTAGTCCCAGGTACTTAGGAGGCTGAGGCGGGAGAATCGCTTAAATCCAGGAGGCAGAAGTTGCAGTGAGCCAAGACCACGCCATTGCACTCCAGCCTGGGTGACAGAGTGAGACTCCATCTCAAATAAATAAATAAATAAATAAATGAAAAAGGAAAAAAAAAAGGATAAATAAGTTCTCTCACACAGGTCGATAAAAAGGCATGATCTGTATTTTGGATCTAACATATTTATTACACTGATATGTTCCCAACATAGAATTATTTTTCATAATGAAAAATATATACCAGAATATATCAAATATATTATTAGGTATTAAAAGGTTTCCTGATTACAAAGGATGTCATAAAAATTTTAAGGATGGATGATAAATTCTGGGTTTTTCCTTCAGGCAAGCACTCAGTGTTTTTATTACAGGTTGAGTAACCTTTATCTGAAATGCTTGGGACAAACATATTTCAGATATTTTTGATTTGGGATATTTGCGTATACCTAAGATATCTTGCGGATGGGACCCAAGTCTAGAAGGGAAATGCATTTGTTTCACATACACCTTACCTTACCCACATAGCCTGAAGGTAAGGTTATATATTTTAAATAATTTTGTGCATGAAAGCAAAGTTTTGGTGGCGTTTTTTAAAAAATGTTTTTGTTTTGTTTTGTTTACAGACAGGGTCTCGCTGTATTGTCCAGGCTGGACTCAAACTCCTGGACTCAAGCAATCCTCCTGCCTCAACCTCCCGAGTAGCTGGCATTACAGGTGCCCACCACACCAGGCTTGTGATTTGACTGTGACCCAGTGTCACATGAGGGCACTTCTGGAATTTTCCATTTGTGGGGTCACGTCAGCACGCAAAAAATTTCGAATTTTAGAGCATTTTGGATTTCAGATTAGGAACGCTTAACCTAAGTTTGTAAAAGAAATTTTTTAGCCTTACAATAGGGATGTTTCAGATTGTTCAACAGACAAATGAAAAAGACTAAAAAAACCAGAAAACATTGGAATGATAAATCATTAAGTATATTTAAATGTGTTGTTTACCTCTTGTCCGTACAAAACCACTCATGACACATACAAATGTAAAGACAAAACTGTATTCACCTGATTAACACGAGCCAGCGTTCACTGCATGCTGATCAAGGAACCAACACAAATTTTATCATACACTAAAAAAGGATAGAACAAAGGCCAACTTAAAGCCTGGAAAGTGATCCAATCTGTCATATTAGTGTACCACAGAGTAATTTTGAAAGCCTTTTCTTTTTCTTTATTTTTGAAAAGACGGAGTCTCGCTCTGTCGCCCAGGCTGGAGGGCAGTGGCGCGATCTCGGCTCACTGCAACCTCACCCTCCCGGGTTCAAGCCATTCTCCTGCCTCAGCCTCCCGAGCAGCTGGGATTACAGGCGCGCGCCGCCACGCCCGGCTAATTTTTTGTATTTTAGCAGAGACGGGGTTTCACCGTGTCGCCCAGGCTGGCCTCGAACTCCTGAACTCAGGCAATCCGCCCACCTCGGCCTCCTAAAGTGCTAGGATTACAGGCGTGAGCCACCGCGCCCGGACTTTTCTCTTTTTTAAAACCAATTTCACTAACATTTACTAAAAAATGGTTTTCTGCTTTGCAGAAGAGACTTAAGGCATGTGGAGAAGACACTGCGGGCCTGTCTCAGATTCCTTTAGAAACCAATGCTCCACAGTTTTAGGACTAAGTAATATTCCGATAATCACCCAAGAGTTCCTGGTCTCCGGTTTCTTGTGAGATTGGAAATAAACGTGAAAGGCTGTGTTCGTCATCGTGGCCTTATTTCTTCTCCCAACTTCCGGTCGTGCAGGTGTCTTGGGCAGGTGATGCCGAGGCCACTCTGCCGTGTTTTGTGAATCTTGGCAGAAGGGAGGCGAGCTGTAAATAAAACCATGAGCATTAGAATCGCCGCTGTGTAGTATTAACCTGTTGAGCGCGGGGCTTTCCGGGGCTGGAGCTGCACCGCGGGCTCTGCCGTCTGGGACTCTCCTCCAGCGCGGACCGGACACGACCCCAGGCACCAGGCCGGGCGCGGCCGGGACAGCGGGGTCTCGGGCAGCGGCGGGGCCGGGCGTCCCTCCAGCACGTCCCCAGCTCGGGCGTCGAGGCCTGGCGGAGACCCCAGGACTCGCCGCGGCGGCCTCCAGTGCGCGTCTTGCGTGACGCTGAGGTCTCGGGAATTCCGTCACGGCGGAGCCGGGTCCAGCAAGGTGTAGACCGGGGACCCGCGCCTTGCTCGGCCAGAGCGGCTCAGCCACTACTCCAGGTCCGGCCGCGGCCACTGAGAACAGCCGGGACACCCAGCCCCACTCTGCCCGGGACGAAGAAGCCCGAGGAGGCCGCAGCCCGGCTCCAGCTCTCACTAGCGGCCCCGAAGCCCCGCCCCTCCGCCGCGCGCATGCGCAGCCCCCAAGCAGCCGCGTGTGGTGACGGGAGGGGCCTGCCCGCTCCCCTCCTTCCCGGGACCGGCTCACTCCGGCCCCGCCGAGGGGGGCGCGGGTTTCACCTCGTCCCCCGGGATCCCTCGTTGCAGAGCGGCGGAGATGGAACCGCAAGATCCAGAGCGGGCCGGTGGGCCCCAGCTCTCCCGGAGCCGTGGGTGGCGGCAGAGGCGCGGGGCGTTGCTGGAGGCCGGGCGGCTCCTCGGCGCTCCCCCTCGGTGGCCGGGGCGGGATGGTGCGTCCCGCAGGGCGCGCGCGGCTCCCGCGCTTCGGGCGCTCGGCGCGGGCGCGGGCGGGGGCGCGGAGGGCGGGGGAGCGGACCCCGATTCGCAGGACCCGGCCCGGGCCGCGCGGGCAGTGCCGTTGGCGGGGCGAGCGGGGGCGCCGGGCGCCGCGGGGCCGGGGGCGGGGGGTGGGCGGGGCCGGGCGCTGCCGCGGAGCCTCCCGGGCCGCCGCGATCATGTCGGACCAGGCGCTCAAAGTTCCTGAGGAGATGTTCAGGGAGGTCAAGTATTACGCGGTGGGCGACATCGACCCGCAGGTACCGCGCCCGCTCCTGCCGCGGCCTCCTCCCGCGTCCGCGTCCCCGTCCCCGTCCGTCCCCGTTCCCGTCCCCGTCCCCGCTCCTGTCGCGGGCGCGCGCCGGGCGCAGAGCGTCTGGTCCGCCGAGGCCGCCGGCCTGACTGCGCGGAGGGCAGGGGCGACCGCAGGGTGGGCGCGGGAGGCCGGGGCACGGGGGAGTGCGGGAGGGAGGGCGGCCGGGGCGGCGGGAGCTCTGTGCCTCGGTCCCTAGTGCGTGCCCTGAGCTCCCGGCCTGCGGCCCTGGGGTCGCCGCCCCCCACCCAACGGGCCCCCTTGCTCTCTGCTCCTTTGCTGAGCGGGACTGGCGCCGGGTCGCGTCTCCCCCTTCCCCGCGCCGGGCGTCTCGGCTCCCGGGAGAGCAGCTCTGAGGACGGACGAGGGTCGCCGGGATCCCTAGCCGGGGCAGCTCGCGCGGGGGCCCCAGGCTCTCTCGGCCGGCGGGGACCGTGGCCGTGCCCCGGCGTGGCCGCCTCCGCCACCCGGGCAGCTGCTGTCCTGTGCGGGGCTGAGGAGCGCTCCTTTCCAACCTGTGTTCCTGCACGTGGGGGCTGGCATTCGTCTTCCTTGATTTTCCCAGTTGGACGATTAATTTTACGGTACCCTGGTAACACCATCCCATTACACGTTTAATTTTGTGTAGTTTGGGCTCACGCCAAAGGACATTGTGGGTTTTCCTTATTATTCCTATAATAATACATCTGTTTGATGTCACACACTTATCAGTCCGTGGTGGGAATGCATCTTAGTTGAATATCCTCTTCAGGTTAATCTTCAAAATATTTCCTTCTCAAAAGTTTAACTGTACGATTATGTTGCCTTGGATGTGACATCAGTGGCTCCCACCTTGGAGGATGGGGATGCCCAGTGATCAGATTAGGCCTGGAAGGGCGGAGACTCATATTTAGCAGATAAACTTGGGTGGTGTAGAAGGAATTGTAGAAGGCTGATTGATCTTGGCCTTCTTGAGGTTCGTCCTTGTATCTTAGTAACAACTTTTTTGGATCCTTTTTGCTCTGTAACTTTAGGGTAAAGAGACTTCAAGGCCGGGGTGGTGGCTTACGCCTGTAATCCGAGCACTTTGGGAGGCCAAGGCGGGTGGATCACCTGAGGCCAGGAGTTCGAGGCCAGCCTGGCCAACATGGTGAAACCTCATCTCTACTAAAAATACAAAAATTAGCCGGGCGTGGTGGCGGGCGCCCGTAGTCTCAGCTACTCAGGAGGCTGAGGCAGGAGAATTGCTGGAACCCGGGAGGTGGAGGTTGCAGTGAGCTGAGATTGCGCCATTGCACTCCAGCCCGGGCAACAACAGCGAGACTCCGTCCCAAAAAAGAAAAAAAAAAAAAAAAAAAGACTTATATCTTTGAATTTAAAGAGTAAAATGCTTGCTGAACACGGAGTGATCAAAATGAGTGCCTGTAACAGTATGAGCTTTTTCGAGTATTGATGATGATTCCGCGACCCCCTCCTTTTTTTTTTCTATCCACCATTTTTCTCTTCCGCCTCCTTCCTTGCCTTCATGTTTCATTTTAGGACTTTGGCTCTTACAGGGGAGTTGAACCAAATGTTACTGAAAACCTGGAACAAGTTGAACTGGAACCATATTTACTCGACTATGAATGAAATCTAAGTGCTTAAAAATGTCCTTGGCAAACCGCTTTCATCCGAAACAGTATATTTTCTGAAAAGTTTTGAGCCTGGACATCTGATTCTCTGACTCTTGTGATTGTGAATTATAAGTTCACATGTTGACTATCTAGTATGAGGCAGGCATGGATTAGGTGCCAGGTATAATACAGAGGTGAAGAGGACATGGTACCTGCCCTTGAGCGCCCCTCATTGGTGGGGAAGGGAGCACACATCACAGTACAAGGTGTAGCAGATTTCTCCACTGGGGTGCAGAGTAGACGCCACTGAAATGTCATTTCAGTTGGGTTGTGAGATAAGCAGAAGTTAAGAACACGAAGGAATATTTTCATGTGGAGCTATGTGCTGAGGAATGAGGCATTGGTGTGTTTGGGATACATCAGGATGATCACTATATCTGGAACAGAGTGACTTGAGATAAATCTATTAAGATATTCAGTAGTGTGGAGATTGAGGAGAAGCTATTGGTTTTGGCATCCTCAAAGTTCGTGAAAATCGAGTAAAGTGTTTTTGGTAGAGTGTTGGTGGAAGGGGCTGGATTGCAGGGAGTTGAAGAGTGAATGGAAACTGAGAACAGAAAGGTGAGACTCTTCAGGAAATTTGTCCTGAGAAGGAAACAGAGAAGATGCCTGGGGAAGAGAGGGCTGGGGAGGGATCTGTGTTGCATCACAAGCGCGTGGAAGGATGTGGGCAATTTCCCTGTTTACAGGTGGAGGGAACATAGCTATGGACAGGGAGACTCACGAAGAAGGCAGTAGGATCAGAAACAGACTGGAGGATAGGAAAAGGAGGTGCCTTTTCTGAAGACCAGTCGAATGAGTGAAGCTGAAAATGCTTAGAGGTCAAGGGAAGGAGGAAAGGTTAAAGTGGCCCATGGCCAGCGACCGTTGTTTTTTCACTTATTAAATATTGAGCCTCTTCTCTAGTTCCTATCTATTAGTGGTCAGTAAAGTATTCTGAAAAGGTTTTCTAGCTTGTGGGTCACTTTATTTTTTTTCGAGGTTGGAGCAAAAGTTTAATAAGTGAAAAAAGAAAGCTCTCTGCTGCAGAGAGGGGACCTGGAAGAGGGTGTTGCCCTTGTGGCACTTGAGCTTTGTGGGCACCATGTCACTTTGACAGTTGGTGTGCACTGTCAGCTTAGACACTCCCACCTCTTCTGAAGCGCTTGACCGTCGGCTGTTCCTTAACCCTCACTTCCTTGGCTTGTGTGATACTGCACTTTCCTACCTGTCCCTGAAGTATCAGTTGCTGTGTCTGTTCTCTAGGTCCCCTGCCACTCTGCACCACGACCACCTTCATGCTCATGGCTGTGGCTCCTGTCTGTGTAATATGCTGATGACTTTCTGTCAGGGAGATCCACATCTTTTCCTAGCTGCAACTGGATGCCTCTTGCCAGATATTACACATGGCCCCTCAAAAATGGCATGCCCAAACTAAAACACGTCCTTGCGTCCCCCACCTGCCGGCCTTCTAATGTGTTCCTCAGTGAGTGGTACTTACCACCATTTCAGTATGGACATTGCTCTCGTGCTTATACCCCTTCCGGACACCAAGGCTTGCCGATTCTCTCACTTCTTCCTCCTTTCTGCCCCTCATGACATCCCTTTAGTGGATGCCTCTTTCACCTGGGTTATTGCGCTTGTTTCTTAATGGGCCTCTTGTCTTTAGTCACCAGCCAACCAAACCCAGCCAGCCCACCCAATCCATTCTTTTCACATGGACAGTCATCTTTGTAGGAAATCTGTGCTACTTTTCCTGTGTGAAATCCTTCAGTGGCCCTGCATATACCCCAGAATGAAGCACAGACTTTTTTGTGTGGTGTGTAAGAAAGCCCATTTATGGTCTGCTCTGTATTCACCTGTTCAGTGCCTTCAACACTACTCCCTCTTTCTTGATGTATAGATTTTTGCCTGACACCCAGACGTTCACGAGGGTTCTGCTCACATATCTCCTTTTGCAGAATTTTTCCCTAATTATGCTGAAACTCCACATGCCCCAGCCTGTAAGTTGGAAGCTCAGGAGCGCCATGTGCGTGGCCCCACCGCAGCAGTGATTGTGCTGTCTCCTGGTTTGTCCAGCCCGTCTGTCTTGAGGACAGACCATGTCCAGTACTTGACTCACAATAGCCTCCATTAGTTGGTCAGTGAATCAAGATTTGCTGCTTCTGATTGTCACCAGAAGTTTCATTGGCATATTATTCAGAGTAAAAGGCTGTTAATTTTTATGTGGGGAATATGGTGTGTTTTTATTAAAAATTGCTTTGTGCCCAATAATTATTTCTGTAATTCAAGAGTGCAGTACAGTATTGCCCATTTTAATTTGTGTGGGTTTTCTTGTTTTTTAGGTTATTCAGCTTCTCAAGGCTGGAAAAGCAAAGGAAGTTTCCTACAATGCACTAGCCTCACACATAATCTCAGAGGATGGGGACAATCCAGAGGTGGGAGAAGCTCGGGAAGTCTTTGACTTACCTGTGGTAAAGGTTAGTAGTAAATAGAATTTGTTTTATATCTTTTCCTCACGTATCTTGTAGGCAGTACCTTGAAGTTTCAATATAGCTCTTTTCAGTATCTGCTAAAGTCCTATTTTATTTTTATTTTTTATTTTTTTATTTATTTACTTTTTTGAGCTGGAATCTTGCTCTGTTGCCCAAGCTGGAGTGCAGTGGTGCAATCTTGGCTCACTGCAACCTCCGCCTCCCGGGTTCAAGTGATTCTCGTGCCTCAGCCTCCCGAGTAGCTGGGATTACAAGTGCCTGCCACCATACCTGGCTAATTTTTGTATTCTTAGTAGAGACAGAGTTTCATCATGTTGGACCAGGCTTGTCTTGAATTCCTGACCTGAGGTGATCCACCTGCCTCAGCCTCCCAAAGTGCTGGGGTTACAGGCATTGCCACCATGCCTGGCCCTGAAGTCCTGTTTTATGTGGAAAGTTGCCAGATAACTGTGGACATCTTTAACATCTGAGTAACTTCCATTAGCTTCAGGCCCTTTCAGCTAAACCAAGGTAGAGCATGGTTTCTGTATGTCATAAGTCATCCTAGGTCATCCTTTATGCCTGCTACAGAACTCGTCCCATGTTACCACTGCCTGGAAGTTTTCTGAGCCAAGGAAACCTGTCATGCGAAACAGATCTGATGCCTTGAATCAGATGGGTGTTTGAATTATCATGAGTGTATTTCATTCCAAAAGCAGGCTAAGGCCTGTCAGGAGGTAACTCTTAGGACAGGGTTACTTTCCATCCCCACTGTGGCAAGTTGTCCTCATTTTCAGTCAGCTGAAGGGAGTCCCCCATTAACTATGTTGTTGAACTCTTTTCTGACAAGAGTCACAATGACCTTTAGTCACATTGTCTACCCAGTGGTCATCTGGGGTGTATCTAGCTTGACCTATGGGTAATTTGTTGCAGAAAATGGGGGATTCAGCTGGTGGAAGAATTGTTCAGATTTTGTTTATCCACCTACTGTATTATGTTATAGCTAATAAGTTAGTTGACATCTGTTAAAATGTATGTTTTAAAAATTTGTTAAATTTTGTAATTCCAATGCTTCAATTTTATTTCAGATCTTCTCTATTAAGTATTTGTTTTAAAATAGTTCTATACCACTACCATTTTTTCCCTTTTCATGTTATTAAATGCTTTGCCTTAAAAAAAAAATCTGTATGAAAGTTACCGTGGTTTAACAATAACAGTGTTAGGAATTAAGAAAGATTGCCAGCCTGGTGCAGTGGGACTCACCTGTAGTCCCAGCTACTTAGGAGGCTGAGGTGGAAGGATTGTTTGAGGCCAGGAGTTCAAGGCTGCCATGCACTGTGATCACACCTGTGAATAGCTACCGTACTCCAGTCTGGGTAACACAGTGAGACACCGTCTCTTAAACAAAAAGGAAGAGGGAAAAAAATAGAAAGATTGCCATTAAGTCAAATTGCGAGGCCAGAGAAGCCGCCTGGCTGCTGGGAAGTGGTGACCTCCCCAGTACCCAGGGTCGGAAACTGCCTTGTAGTTTTACAAACTCGAGTTTCTTTTCTTTTCCTTTCCTTTCCTTGCCTTTCCTTTTTCCTTGCCTTTCCTTTTTCCTTGCCTTTCCCTTCTCCTTCCCCTTCCCTGATGGTATCTCACTCTGTCACCCAGTCTGGAGTGCCGTGGTACGATCTCTGTTCACTGCTCACTGTTAAAGTGATTCTCGTGACACAGCCTCCTGCGTAGCTGGGATTACCGGCGTGCGACACCACGCCCGGCTAATTTTTGTATTTTTATTAAAGACGGGGTTTCACCATGTTGGCCAGGCTGTTCTCGAACTCCTGACCTTAAGTGATCTGCCTGCCTCAGCCTCCCAAAGTGCTGGGATTACAGGTGTGAGCCACCACGCCCGGCCACAAACTCGAATTTCGGAAATAAATCTGAAAGTGGATCTGTCTCAAGACAAGCTGTTTATAAACCATACTTGAGACTGCTGTAGAAGTCAGAATGACTATGAATTTGTGGTGGTAATGGTCATGTCCACGCACTAATGGGCCCGGTTCAGTGTGGCCCACTCAGGCTCGCCGTGGGTGCAGACTCCTTTGTGGAGGCTGAGTATCAGCAGGTTTCCTGGTTCGTTTACCCAATGCCCCTTTGTGTGACTTACCGCAGGGATGAGGTCCTGAGTTGGGGCACCCTCTTCTTTGGAACATGTTTTTGTCCCTGGCTTGCTTCCTTGTACTGCTGTAGGAACAGTATCTGTCCCTTCCTTCCCCTTCCTACAAACTTTCTTTCTCTCAGAAAATAGCCTGGAGCTATTGTCTCATTAAAGTGACTTTGCATATCTTATGCAGATTTTATGTGAAAGGGTAATCTTCCTAACACATCCTTGGGGCCTAGGTGATTGTTGCCAGGCCAACTACCAGGGGTAGTTCTTAAACCTGCCTGACCCCAAACCCCCTTTTTGTAATTAATACTTTGTAGCACGCCCCTCATTATCCAGAAATGAATCGATATGTATTCGATTCATTTAAATACATGTATATATAAACCTTTAAAATATGTATATATAAACTGAAATTTGTTGCCTAAACTGAAATGTGAAGGTGAAATAAAAGGAAAGTAAATAATAAATATATATTTCAATGTGTAAACACTTGGGCATGGCTTTTGCTATATGTAGAGTCACTGCCTGTAGCTGCTGCAATTGCAGAATGATCTCATACCCCACAAGTGGGGTTGCCACTGTGAGGTGACATTTCAGAATGGTGATCAATTCCTGTAAAGTTCTGAGCTAAACAAAGCAATCTTCCTTCATTTTACACAGTATTCATATTCCTGGGAAAGTCAGTATATAAGGCTAAGTAGAAATACCCATTACTTGTACAATTAACAGTTAGCTTCTAGGATTATCATCATTTTGCCAAGGTAGTTTACTGTATTCAAACCCAGCTTTTTCCCCCTCTGGCTATAGTATTTTAAAATGAGTGACAGACGTATTTCATCTGTACCCAGTAGCATTCCAGCCTGCTTGTAATTTGTGGCAGCACCTGTATTGTCCAGGGACTATTGCGTTACATTGCAAGGTGATAGAGTATTTCGGAGCTGATCCAACAGTTTGCCTTCACTCTAAGATATTTCAAGTAGATCCTGATATTGTTAGTTTGAACCTTATGGGCCTGTCTTATTTTGGATCCTGCTGCTAATAGTTGAGTCTGAATTCATTTGACTGAAGGCTGAGACCTGGTTCCCTAGAGGCATATCCGTTGGCCTTTACCTTGATAGGAAGTTTGACAATGCATTTTAAAAATAAGGCATCTTTATATACAGTGGCAGTTTATCTATCATTTACATATTTGAATCTTATAAATGTTTAAAACTTGTTTCTTTGAGCACCAAAACTTTTTAAATTATTTTTTTTAATTGAGATATTTTTCTCAGTGGCCTTTGGGTATCATTGGAAATGTTAATTTTGCTGACTTGTAGTGGGCTTATTTTATTTAATTTTTTTTTTTGAGACAGAATCTCCCAGGTTGGAGTGCAATGGTGTGATCTCAACTCACTGCAACCTCTGCCTCGGGGTTCAAGCGATTCTCCTCTCTCAGCCTCTCAAGTAGCTGGGATTAGAGGCGCAAGCCACCATGCCTGGCTAATTTTTGTATTTTTAGCAGAGACGGAGTTTCACCATGTTGGCCAGGCTGGTCTCAAACCTCTCACCTCAAGTGATCTGCCCGCCTTGGCCTCCCAAAGTGCTGAGAAATTACAGGCATGAGCCACTGCGCTCAACCGGCTTATTTTTGTATATTGTTCTTTGCCTTTAGGATAAATAGTTCCTTATTACTTTGCTTTTATAGTTCTCCATTTCTGCTTTATACTGTGGCCTACATCCTAATTTTGCATTATTTTATCTAAACTTAACTGAAGTAGGGCCTCAGTGATTCTACTCTGCCTGGATGGGACTTTATGATAGCCAGCAGTCTTTAAACTGGGGTATCCTACCCAAGCTCCCTGGAGGGAGATTTTCAGCATGTGTGCCACGTGGATGGTTGTAAGGTAATAGATAACATTTCCAGACTGGCCCTTCCTAAAGCTGCCTGAGAACACACCTGTGGTCACAGTGGCCCCTCCCACTTTACATGGAAGAATCAAACCTTCACCCATCCTAATCTTATAATCTTATAGTGCAGTGCCTCAGGCTCTGAAAATTCTCGTGGACAGCAGACGGAAGGACAACTAGAAAGACTGGTTTTAGGGACTCTTCCCGTAGTGCTCAGTCATGGCATCATGAGCAGAGAGGGGTTTCTGGGTGTCGCTGTTGAGAGGAGAGCTTGGTCCACATGAAGGTGTTCTGAATTCAGAAGTGTCAAGGCCAATATAGATTCCTGATGCCCATTTTTAAAAATTTAACTGGAATTTTTCTAGGACTATCAAAAAATGTGAAGATATGTTGGATAAGGCACGTAGATAGAAAAATTAAGTGCCTTCTTTCAGATTTCAGATAACTAATCCAATAACTTCTTTAAAACCTTTGGTAAATGTCAAATCATCATGAAATAATTATCCCAGGCACAGCGGCCAATCTTTATTTTATTTTATAAAATGTTTAATATTCCTCTTCTCACAGAAAATACGCTTATTTAGAGTTATGCTGAAAAATTGTAGATGTCATCTAAAACATGATAAGGGAGGCGTTTCATTGTCGGAAATTTATTTAAGGTGTACGTGACAAAAATGGCTTGAAGATCATTAGCTTGGAATATGAGTTGCAAGAGAGCAAAGACTTCCTTTCTCTTTTTCACTGTTACATCCCCAGCACCTTGCACCATCTCTGCATAACATAGATTCTCAATAAATATTTGATGAATGAATTGATGGGTAGGTAATGAGTATATATGTGTGTTTCAGTTGGCTGAAGTTTCTGGAAGTCAGCTGCCTTCCAGAATGTAGTAATGGGGGCATTACTACATTTTTAGATAGTAATTTTGTGAAGTAGAGCTATCAGGATAATGATTTGTGTAATTATAAAAATTAAACATAGAAACAGGATACTTTTTCAAAAATATAAATTACCCAGAAAGGTAGTAATTAATCTGTTTTATAATTAATCTCAGTTTTTAGAATTTATAAAAAAGATTTTTGGGCAGTTAGAAATCATTTTTATAGCTTACAAACATTGTATCTACTTGACTTCACTAAAACAAACAAACACCTCATGAATTTAGACTTGATTGAATTTGGGATTCAAGAAGGGAGCATATGAGGGGCTGACTGTGCCCTGGATGAGGCGGCAGCGGTGGTGAGGCAGGATGGGTGGAAGTTCCCCTGTCCTAATCGTGGGGTCAGCAGTAATAAGTGTGTAAACCTGGAACTTAAATGTTTATACATAATTTTTTAAAAAATATGGTAGTGCCTCATTCTATAATTGGATTTTTCATCTTGGGTATTAGTAACTAATCTTTGACTATAATATTTCTATTTGAATATTCATACTTGTAATCTGGATGTTTTAAAATAGGTTATAACAGAGACTTTTAATTTCTAAGAACAACACTAGTAAAATAGTATCATGCCACTTGTAAATTGAGAATACTTTTTGATTTAATCTTTTCTTTTTCAGCCTTCTTGGGTGATTCTGTCCGTTCAGTGTGGAGCTCTTCTGCCGTATCCTTTTTTTTTTAGTGGGGGAGGAGGGAAAGGGTAACTCTGGGTTTAAGACTGAAAGAAATGGTAGTTAACGGAGTGAAAAGTGGATTCATTCATTAGGACAGATTGTTTTGTCTACATCTTATATTCCTACTATTTTCCATCCTGTTTCAAATTTTGTGTACCTGATCCTTGTCATTACTCATGTTAAAAGGGGGCTTAGCTGTGACAAGTAGCTCTAGGCCAGGAGCTGGAGGCAGGAGCTCTGGTTCTCTTCAGCTTTTGTGGTGCTAGCTAGATGAGGAATATTTCTAAAATTCTAAGTCTTATTTGAATTGTTTGAAGAATAAATTGGGGAAGAGAAATGAGAAGAAAATTTATAACATGCATTGTTAATCCTTGTAATTGCATTGGGTAGAAGGATTATTGATTCAGTGCACATGTGCTGTGGGTTGAGTATTGAAAATAGAGTGGTGAAGAAGACCATTTCTGTCCTCAGGGAGCTTCTTTGCTTGCATTGTTCGTTCGTGGAGCATTAATGGAAGTGCCCCTGCCCTGGCACTGTGACAGGAGCCAGAAATGATGCATTCTATAGGCCTCCTGTTTATTCTCCTAGGCCTGGTGGCTCCCTTTTCATCCTAAAAGGATGATGCTTCATGGGACTGTTATTTCAAGTGTAACTTGCTTGTGGAAATCATTTCTTTTGCAAGTACCTGATACCATACAGTTGCTAAAATTTTAGACCTGGCAAGAGATTATGTCGTGTGCTCTATTTTATTTTGCAGCTATGCCAGGCAGTTCCCTTGAATGCACTTATTACCCATTGAGTCAATGCAGATGGAAGGAAACTTATCATGAAATATTTATAGAGAAATAGAGAAAACATTCCTCTACAAGCAGTTCGTCTTGGAGGATGTGTAGAACTTTAGCAACTCCAACTCAGAAGTTCTAATATTTTCTTGTACGTAGCCTAAGAGTTGGAGGAAATTAGTTCCTGTTTTTATTTTGTTGTTATTTATTACTTTTATAAGAAGTGAAAAAGACTGGGAATAGAGCTAAGAGGCTGGTTTTGCTGTTCTACGTCATTTATTCTCTATACAAGACTCCTTAAGAAGCTGAGTTCTTTTTTTTCCTTTTTTTTTTTTTTTTTTTTTTTTTTTTGAGACAGTCTTACTCTGTCACCCAGGCTGGAGTCCTGTGGCACAGCCTCGGCTCACTGTAACCTCTGCCTCCTGGGTTCAAGCAATTCTCCTGCCTCAGCCTCCTGAGTAACTACAGGCATACAGGGACTACAGGCATACGCCACCATGCCCAGCTAGTTTTTGTATTTTTAGTAGAGATGGGGTTTCACCATGTTGGCCAGGATGATCTTAATCTCTAGACCTTGTGGTCCGCCCACCTTGGCCGCCCAAAGTGCTGGGATTACAGGCGTAAGCCACTGCACCCGGCCACTGGGATCTTCTTTGAGCTCTTACTTGCCCATCCATAAGAACAAAAGATTGTACCACTGTGCTGCAGCCTGGGCGACAAAAGCAAGACTCCATCTCAAAAACAAACAAGGGAGCCCGGGAGACTCACTGATAGACAGTGTGCTCTGAGATTTGCCTTTGTTAATATTTCCCCAAGTCTTTGGAAGTAGAAAATCCATGAGCTTAGTTAGGTCGGAAGATGGAAACAGATCTTGGGTAATGGGGCTGAAGATATCATTGCAATCTACAGAGTTTTTTTTACAGCCAGGAAGTCTCAAATGTTTATAAGATTCATCTGTATAACTGTATAGGAGACTTCAAATTTGGAATAGAATTTTTAAACTGATATTTTTCTTGATTCACCTATCTCAATCAGTATATTTTTCTCCTATAGGGAAAGAGAAGCAATACTTTAACTCATTTTGAATTCTGCACACTCCAGATTCAAAAAAAGTCATTGTTTGCTCTGAATAGCCTGTGAATTACAGGCATGTAGAGATCATGACTGCCTTGTGTCTTGTTAAATTTGCAGTATGTGATGTGTAGTAAGTGCTTATTAATCATTTTGAATGAATTTTCAAGATCAGCTTTAGAAATAGGAAGGATTTTTGGAATCATATATTCCAACTTTTGTTTCAAAAAAGGGGGAATTGAAGCTCACAGTTGTCTTGCCTAAGTTCACAAAGTTAGCGGAGATAATAAAACTAGAGCTCAGTCAAGCCCTTATGAAGGATTCTTCCTACTGTGCAACAGAGGCAGTCACAACGTTTCATTCTAAAAGAAGCAAGACATTTTAATTTTGCTTTTAAAATAACTGCTATGCCATTCGTGTGTGTGTGTATGTGTATATGCATGTGTGTGTTTATATGTGTGTATATAGTTAGCTAGCTATCAGAGATCAAAGGGCTTCCCCCTGTGAGTGTATTTTGCCCATTTGATTTATGATATAAGTGGAGAGATTGGATTTCAAAATGTACTTTACGGAAAAGCACTCAGTTCTTTCTGTGCCACCCACTGCTCTCTATTCCACTCTGCCCTGTGCTCTTCTTTGTCTATCTTAAGTCTGTCTCTTTCTTAAATGGACTGAGTGGGGACGGAGTGGGTGGGTAATGTCTGTTAGTGAAGTACAGGTTGCACTAATCTTATTTCATTGTAATCTTAATAACTATAAAACAGAGTAAATGGTTTTTCTCCAGAATCATGTCAGATTTTTTTTGGAATCACTGCCTGCCTTTCTCAGGTAAGCATGGTTACAGTTAGTCTTGAGTTATTTATATGTGACACTTCTGAGTTTTTGTATGATTGGATTTATGACCTGTTTGTTAACCAGTTTTAGAGAAGCTATTTCCTAAACTGACTGTATATTTAATATGAACTCATGACACTTAAAATTATTTAAATATTTGTGCTTGCTTTTAAGATACAACGTTTTTAATGAGTGAAAATGGTCTTTATAATTAAGAAAAACAAAGATTTAAAACTTGAATATGAAAAAATATTAAAAATGAAATTAAAAGATGACAAGAAAAATTCAGTTAGAAATACAGGCAAAGAATTTTCTTAATAAATAAAGGGATCATACAGATCAATAAGAATAAAAAAGACCTTAGCAGATAAGGCAGAGAAATGAATTTAGAATCTGTAAAGAGGAATTACTAATAATAAGTGTAACAAAACATTTGATGCACTTTATAATCAAAGACATGAACATTTTAATAGCAATGAGATAAGCGTTTTTGCTCATCGAATTTGTAACAGTGTGTTCAGTGTTGGTGGAGATGCTGAGGACAGACTCCTGCTTCCTGCTGCCAGGAATGGGAGTCAGCACAGCAGCTTCCTAGGAAAGGGGAGCAGTGTCGAGCCTTAAAATACTCATTTTGTTTTCACCTGCATTTCTTTTGTGTTCAGAAACTTATCCCAAGTTAGCCGGGCGTGGTTGCTCACGCCTATAATCCCAGCACTTTGGGAGGCGGAGGCGGGTGAATCACCTGAGGTCTGGGGTTTGAAACCAGCCTGGCCAACGTGGTGAAATGCCGTCTGTACTAAAAATACAAAATTAGCTGGGTGTGGTGGCGCACACCTGTAATCCCAGCTACTTGGGAGACTGAGGCAGGAGAATTACTTGAACCTGGGAGGCGGAGATGGTGGTGAGCCGAGATTGCGCCATTGCACTCCAGCCTGGGTAACAAGAGCAAAACTCCGTCTCAAAAAAAAAAAAAAAAAAAAAAGAGAAAGAAACTTATCCCAAGTCGATAGAAGGAAGGACAGAAGGTGCTCACATTTATTGATAAACATTATTTATAAGATGGTAAAATTGGAAACAATCAGATCATCCACTATTTGGGAATGTTTAAGAAACCTATTGTATATGCTTACACAGTAGTCTAGCTGCTTAGCCATTTTTGAATTCTGTTTTATGAAAGCATATAAAGACATGGGAAACGTTTTAAATGACAAAAGCAGGCCATAGCCTAGGTATGTACAGTATTACACCAACCAAATATATGAGAGCTATCTGAAATGAGGAACCAAAATGTTAACAGTGGTTAGTTCTGGGTATCTGAATATTTAATTTTTTTTTAATTGTATTTTGTTTTTCTAACTCCCAGCTAAGAAAAATCTCAAATCGTAATAAAAACTATTTGAAAAAAATCAAATTGTTACTGTTTAAAGTCGTTTTACAAATTCCGTGGAGTAATTTGTTTAAAATCAGTGGTGCTTAGGAAGGTAAAAGTGCTCTGTAGGATGTCCCATCTCATTTGACCTGACAGTCCTCCTCCCAGGCTGTCGTTTTGGTGCTCATACGTGATACTTTTGAGAAAGTGTTTAGTCATCTTTCTCTATGCACACCTTTGAGAAAGGGGCACATTCAGGTTATTAGGTGAGATGGAAAGAAATTTGGTTATAATCTTGTTTTTCTTTTTGCCTTTGTGATAGAGGATTATGGAGCTGGGTAGTCTTTGGTTTAGCATTGTTAGGTTGTTGGCCAGACTCAACAGTTAATACAAAGAATATCACCTGTCTGAACTTGATCCCTCCTCTGTCCAAGTAATAAGTAAATTTATCTGTGGTTACTGTGTTTTTGTTTGTGTCTCTTATATTCTGGAAGTTCTCTAAAATCCTGTTTTTGTTTTTGTGACATTAATTTGATGGAGATCCTTCAAGTAGCAAAGTTGGCTTATTTTTTTTCTCTTTAACAGGAATTTTGTTGGTATTTATATTTTGCAATGTTTTTTCATATCTGTTATAAGTGTATGTTTACATGAATGATCTTTAAAGTTGGCTAAAATGAGAAAACCTTTTAAATGCTGGGTGCTATGGTTACATGTAATTTTTATTGTTTTCCTCTACTTCTCTGTATGTTCCAAATTTACAATCAACGTATCAGAAAAGTTTTAAAAATGAAAACATTACTACTTATGTATAAACACAATGTACTTTGGCTAAAATGTGAATTTTTCATTTAATTTTATTTGCATCGGTTGGATTTCTGGGTTTCAGAGACTCAGAGCCGACTATCCAGAAATGATTCCAATTGAATGAGACAGGGAGAGAGGACGAAGGGCCACGCTGAGTTTGGGACAGGGACAGGGAGTCCTGTGGGCATTTTTCAGAGATGAAGGTCACAGTGACATGGGATTTTGAAGACTTGATTTGGTGAAATAAATAAGAAAATCAAAAGTATGTGAGTATAAGATGATTATAGGGTTTCAAATGAGGTAATTAGATATTGTTAAATATTAACTATGAGTTTAGCACCAGAGAATATTATTAGTCTTCCAAAGAACTAATAGTTATGTTTATCAGAGTTTATATTTGTAATACATTGTTATATAATACATGTAATAAATTAGGTATAGTATAGACATACATACAGGATACATATATGACCACTCGGGGGGCACAGGTATGACTGTATGAGCTTAGGAAGGATGGCATCAGTCTGGATTGCGAGACGAGGGAGGCCTTGATAGAGAGGATCTAAGGTTTGAGTGGCCCTGAAAGAATGGACAGAATTGGAGGAAATGGGAAGGGAGGAGGGCATTCTGCGTAGAGCAAGGTGGAAGGAGAAGTCAGGAGTCCACAGACGCTAGGTAAGAGGAGACTGGTGTCAGCCAAGGGTGTGCATTTGCACGTAGAAGAAAAAATGGTTAGGCAGGTAGATGGATAGAGACGATGGGAAAACAAGGTATAGGAGTTTGAACTGGCTAAAGTAGGTAGTAGGATGCTTCATCACCCTTTTTTCCTCGTTATTTGATTTTGGGTTACAAATACTTACCTCAGAAAATATGGGAGACAAAAAGCAAACAAAATTAGAATCACTTGTGATCATTGCAGGTAAAACTGGTCCAGGAGCTCTGAGCATGACTTGCAGGGCAGGACAGAGGCTGGAGTTTTGACAAATGGAGATTGGATTCAGGGTAGCAGATACAACATGGGACTTAGCAACAGATGGGACTCAGCAGGTATTGGGGACGTGGGATGCTGTGGTGCAAAGAGTGAGAAGCCAACCCTCACTGTATACCTCCCTGCGCCAGATCCCATGGTGGATGCCAAAGATTATGTCATTGTTTCAGTTGGGGAGCACCAGGAGAGTGGCAGCATCGCTGATGGAGCCGGGAAATAGGGAGGATCCTGATTGGCGAAGGGAGATGGCAACACTGGTTTGAAACACACTTTGGGCTGTTGATAAGATATGGAAGTGTAGGAACTTGGAGATCCTGTGGCATGAAGGAAATTCCCACAGAGCATGATAGAGAGAGGAACAGATAACCGGGAGTAGAGCCTTGGATAGCACGCATTGGTAGAGAGATTTGGGGAGAAAAAAAAGAAGGAGCTTGAAAACAGATGATACTGGAGGAGTAGGATATTATTTTAGAAGCCAAGACAAAGTCAGATTTAATCATTTTTATTTTCATTGCTGGGAAGTAACAACAACCCAGGTAAAGATTTAGAGCATAAATTGATAGAAGATAATTGTACATAGGTGTGTGTGTACATAGGTCCTATTCTGTGACCCAGGAAGTGGCGGAAAAGGATGATAGAAAGTGATACAGGAGTATCAGCTGGCTCAGTGAGCATCACACAGGCTGAGGGGTCTAAGTACATCTTGGGTTCTCAGCTGAGAAGTCACCAGTGTAGTCCCTGTGGGAACAAGAGGATGGATATCCATAAAGAAACAACTGAGTGAGCAAACTGCTCAGAGAACGTGAATATCTTGATTCTTTGCAGTGGAATAGTGTCATTCGATTGCGTGGTCTGGGAAGGGGCTCTGCTGGTGACAAACTGGGCAGAGGCCCTGCTCACCCACTGTCAGATGAAAAGTCGAATTTTACCTTGGTGCTAAACTTACCAAGGGGAGTGGCTGGGTCAATGGTGGCCAAAAGTTTAATTAGTTAGCAAGATCTTTGACAGTATTTTATATCCTTTTAGCAAATTCAGTGGATAAGAAAAATTAGAATCCAGAATTAGCGTGATCTTTGTGGGCCACTTGCTTTACTTCCTGCAGTTCATCACTTAACATGAGGAACTGGAATCCCCAGTGTGTCATGGGGTAAAATAAAAGCACTTCTTTTAAGTTGAGAAAGATTGTTCAAATAGGGATGGGGAAACCCTGGAAATTGTAGTGTAAGAAAAGTGCATTGGGAGCACTAATATTTTGTGGTTGCTAAAAAATGTTATTTTGGTTTTAAGATATATTAACAAACATATGTACAGTGTGCAGCTAAGGGACTTTGATCCAACAAATCCTTGCTGGGTACTTCCTTTGTGACAGGAGCAATGCAAAGGGACACAGATTAATTAAGATGCGATTTCTCTCTCAGTAAACATACTTCTGTGAGGGTCAGACCTTGGGCAAATCCGGTATGTTGCAACGTATGCAAAAATGAAAGTGGGCCCCGGGTACGGAAAGAGGAGGGAGTGCTCACAGTGGTTAGTCCTCACTGATTGGAGACTGTCAGAGGGATCTGCACCTTTTCTGCACACTGGAACACCCATGCGCACACACGCTCACATGCACATGCCAGGCAGGACCCCAGCTTTACAAAAGGACTGTTTCTTGGTGGTTCTCAGTGACCTTCTGTCTTTTCCCCGTCAGGGTGTTGATACAAGCTGGAGCTCTTTGTTGGAGTCTTCCAGAGCTCTCCCAGGGAGAGGTAGGGAAGGGAGCTTGTCCAGCAGAAGTTGGGAAGCACAGAGATCATCTGCCTTCTTCTGACCCGGTATTGATGCAGGCTGAGGCCTCTGTTGTAATGTGCTGGGTAGGTTTTGGGGAATAGGTCAAGAGTGTAATGGAGAGCCTGGCCAGGTCATGATTTAAATCTAGAAGCCTAAAAAGTCCGTTCCATTCTGTATCTCAACAACAGTATTTCTTGACTGCCTACCCATGTGCCTTGCACTGTTCTAGGTACTGTGAAAGATCTCAGAGGAGTTGAGGACATCATGTAAGACTCTTTAATAAGGAGTGTTAGAGTTCATAATCAAGACTGGACAAGGAGAAAATCCTGTAAGCTAGAATCAAGGAGTGTCTTATTGGGGGTGGTGAGGCCTGAAGAAGGAAAAGGGAGAGTGTTCCTGATTGGTTTAAACAAAAGTTTTTATTCCTGGGGGGCACAGACTTGAAATTCTAGTCCTCTGCTCCTGGTTGCTTTGGAGTATAGTTGGGAGGACAGATAAGCAAGCAGATAGTTGTAGAGTGTGAGAAGTATTTAGATTTCTGTCCAGCTTGCTGTGGGAGTACAGTGGTAATGCCACCTGAGCCGAGTCTTAGAGGAGGAGGTCGGAGGGTGGGCACGGCGGGGCACAGGAAAGCGGAACGTGTGAGGACGGCAGGTGCATGCGGGGGCAGGGCTCATGGGCAGGAGGAGGTGGTTAGGAGCCAGCCGGACAGGAAGGGCCTGGACACCACAGGGGAGCCTTTGGATTTTAGCCTTACAGCACTGAGGAGACATTATTAGCCAACATGATAACATTGGTATTTTGGAAAGATGGTTTTTTAAAAAGAAAAGCACTTTTCCCCAATTATAAAATTAATGCTTTTGAAAATTTGGAAAATACAGAAAAGTATAAAAATGAAAATAAAAATGTCCCCATAATCCTGTCACTAAGTAACTATTGTTGACATTTTGGTGTGGAAAGAGCATTCTTAATTATGCTGATGGAGATTCATTAAATGAGCTGGTATGGATGTTCAAAGTCGTTTAATCCAAACGTACATCAGTGAAGAATCTGGGTCATGGAAGTTTTCCAAGTTGACATAAGCGAGTTATTGGAGGCATCGTATTAATTCCAGGTCTCCTCCATTCCTCCCTAGCTGATGTTCTTTCCACAGCAATCTACTGCACCCTGTTGAGGTCTACGCCTGTGACACAGGCCAAATAGGGTATAGGACTAGATTTACTGCAGTCAGTAAAATAAAATAATACTTAACTGAACATATAGGCAAATCTTGGTAATAAAGGCATATCTAGATTGTTTTTAATTTCATTTTTAATAAAGATTATATAATGACTCCTTGGATTAATCTGTATTATCATATAATTAAATCTCAACTCTCCAAATGCTGTAGGATATAAATGTTTTTGTGAAAGCCTCTAATAAAAATAACCTGGTCCAGTCTTCTGAAATGTGACATTGACTTACTAAATTAACAAGATATAAAATAATGATTTGAAAAGTGATTTTTAGAAAGCTAACATGTTCTTGTTACTAGTTATAGAGTAGTGTGTAATACAAAATAATTTCTAGAAATGTTTGTAAAATTGATGAGAGTAGATGAAGAATGCTAGATTATTTGCAAGCTGCATACTGGCAGTTAAAAAGAGATTAACACGCTATTATCAGTACTTTTAAAACATTAACTTGAGACAAAGTTCAGGATTCTTCAACAACTATAATCCTCAACTTACAATAAATTTATCCAGAAAAAATTTACTTGGTTAAATGATTATCTTAGAATTAATGCTTATATTTTTATTTTTCTTAAATGTTCTTTTGCTTTTCAGACTCTAAAATTTCATTTTTTTTTTAGAAATTGTTTTTGACTTTCCCAGCAGTAACTGCCCTTAGAGAAGCACTATAGAACAGTGGAAAGTCCAGTTTGGAGTTAGACCTGGGTGTAGACAGACCTGGGTTTTAAAAGCCAGCTTTTCCATTATTAGGTGTAATTTAGTGTGTTTCCTTATCTTTAAAATGGGGCGAATGATTCCTGTTTCACATGGCGGTTGGAAGGGTTAGCTGTATAGATAAAGCACTTGGCACAGTTCCTGGCACATAGTAGGCAGGCAATAAATGGTAGCTGTTTCTATTGTTACAGTGAAAGCCTGTTTGACCGCATAAGCCATTGTATCTGGAGTCCTTACTTCATCACTGAGCAAGCATAAGAATTATTCCTTTTATGCTTGCCTTCTTTCTTTCCTTTGTTAAGTAATATTTACATTTTCCCCTGAACTTATAAGCCACCATATTTTTATCTTTATTTTTATTTTATTCATTTCATAATTAGTATTTGTTATCCATTAGCATAAAGGCATTCCTAAAATACGATTTTGATATTGCTGTTGTATTTAAACATTTTCAAAAGTGACACAAATGGAAGCTGGAATGGTGTACTAGTTCTTCCTGCTTTTTTTCCCCTGACTGTTTTTGTTATAGACTGAAATAATCCTCCATTCCGCTTTTTGGAATGTGGATATAAATATTTTTAAATTCATTTGGTGACAAGGCAAAAATAAGTAATTATATATGTAAAACTATTATGATAGGAGTGAAATTTTTGTTATAATAAGCAGATAGCTAAGAGCTTCTCTATTTTTTCTACAGATATTCTTAGGTTAATTTTATTAAGGGAGAAACAGAATTGTTGCAATATATTACTAAAGTGAAAATATAGCCATGCACAGATTGAAATGTATGGTAAAAGCCTTCTTTCTAACTTCCCATCAGGTGTCATCTGAAGACAGAAGTGCTCTGTGGGCTTTGGTTACGTTCTATGGGGGGGACTGCCAGCTGACCCTCAATAAGAAATGCACGCATTTGATTGTTCCAGAGCCAAAGGGGGTAAGCATTTCTTGTGCCGCCTTCTTTTTGTATGTCATTTAAGAATTTCTAGTAATCACATGTCTTTTTTGAGCTTCTTTTAAATTAATTATTATATTTCATTTACAAAAGCTGATTATATTGGTTTATATTATTTATATCCAGCTTCATTCCACAAAAGATGTCAGAGGATTGTAAATTGTAAGCCAAATATAACTTCTAAATACTATGAAATTTGGCTTCATTTTATGTGGAAAATAGGAAAATGTTATTAATCTGAAGAATTTCCTTTCAAATCCAGTAAAACTTTGGTTCATTTTTATTTGTTTAAAAAAAATGTATTTTTAGTTCCCGTCACCATTTTTTTTCTTAAACCTCATACCAGGTATAATTATAAGCATGCGTTTAGTGACATTTTTGATATATTTTCTTCTTCATAATCTGGAATATATGAAAATGACTTTTGTCTTGGTAAGCATAGGGCTCTCATCCTTGAGCAGTGGTGTGGCTGTACGGATTTTGTTTCCACAAGCAGAGTTCCGGGATCAGCAGCATCTGCCCTCCTTGGGTACTTGTTAGAAATGCAGCCTGTTGGCCAGGCGCAGTGGCTCACGCCTGTAATCCCAGCACTTTGGGATGCCAAGGTGGATGGATCAGTTGAGGTCAGGAGTTCGAGACCAGCCTAACCAACATGAAGAAACCCCATCTCTACTAAAAATACAAAAATTAGCCAGGCATGGTGGCATGTGCTTGTAATCCCAGCTACTCAGGAGGCTGAGACAAGAGAATCACTTGAACCCAGGAGGTGGAAGTTGCAGTGAGCCGAGATCACACCACTGCACTCCAGTCTGGGTGACCGAGTGAGACTCTGTCTCAAAAAACAAAAAGAAATGAAGTCTGTCCAGCCTCTTCCCAGACCTAGTCAATTGAGCCGAACAGTCAGTGTGTGATCAAGTCCTCTGGTGGGTGATTCTGATGCATACTAAAGTTTCAGAACCACTGTTCTATAGAAAGCATTATATAAAATTTATGATGTGACTCCTAAAATTTAAGTAAAAAACATATTTTCCATGACAATTTAAGTGATAAACAGTATGCTTTGGTTAAAATAGTGGGTTTTTTTTACATTAATGTTGATTTATAGCAAAAATTTATTTGATTTTTGCATAGCTAATTTGAAGGGGAGATGAAACCTTTAACTTTTTTAACTGAGTTGGGATTATAATTTAAGAGGCACTATGTGAACAGAGTGGGTTTGTCAAAGCTGTTTTGAATTGTGATTTGACGTTTTAATTCTAGTGCCTTAATTTAGGGTTTTTCCCACTTCCAAAATATTTTGATGATAAATCCTTAGTAACTCTTTGGGCTTTAGGATATAGTATGTATTTTAAAGTATTTATTGACTTTAGACTAATTTGTACGTGTATAGCTAAAAATGGAATCTTTTAAAATTTTTATATGGAAGGAAAAACAAATCTAAGTCATAAGGTCTATATATAAATACTTTAATTGAGCTTTATTTATCCCAACAAAGAGGCACTTAAAAGAAATCATTTTCTTTGGCTAAAACATGCTTGTGAATAAGACAACAAATATGCTACTATAATTATATTTAGATAAAGCAAATACTCCATATATTTTAAAAGTTGATACTAAACATGACATTATGTATAATGTATTATGCATATATAGAGAGATTATCTTATCTAAGCCAATAGTGGAGTTGTAATATTGTCTTATGTAATGTATTTGTTCTTCATTCTTGATTTCATTTATGGACTGGAAAAGATAAGTCTTTTTTTGCTTTTCCAATTTTAATTTCCCAGTTTTACATGAACTAATTCAACATAGGTAAAAATGAACTGCTATTTTAATGCTTACTGTGTTTCTTCTGCAACAGTAAATATTTGTTAAAAGCAGATTTTGTGTTTGCCAGTAATAAAAATAACACTAATACGCAGCCATTAGTGAGCACTTACTAGTTGCCAGTACCGTGCTGCTTGCGGTGTGCAGTGAAGGAAGTCCTGCTGTCCCCTTGGGGAAACTGAAACACAGACACCCACCATTTCTTTCTCTAACCCCGTTCTGTACACATTACTGTTCCTAAGTAATTTTTTTTTTCTTGAGACAGAGTCTCACTCTGTCGCCCAGGCTGGGGTGCACTGGTGTGATCTCAACTCACTGCATCCTCCATCTCCCAGGTTCACACAATTCTCCTGTCTCAGCTTCCCAAGTAGCTGGGATTACAGGCACGTGCCACCACACCTGACCAATTTTTCTATTTTTAGTAGAGGCCAAATTTTGGCCAGTCTGGTCTTGAACTCCTGACCTCAAGTGATCTGCCCACCTCGACCTCTCAAATTGCTGGGATTACAGGCGTGAGCACTGCGCTCAGCCCTTAATTTTTAAGAAGTCATAATGCCCACATGTAAAGAAAGAGAAAGAGGGCAATTAATAATGAAAAACAACCAGAATTTTTAATGCTCAAGCATAACTACCCTAGAAGACAATGAAGTAGTAAGATATTATATGGGCCAGAAGTGGTGGCTCATGCCTATAAATCCCAGCACTTTGGGAGGCTGAGGTGGGAGGTCCCTTGAGCCCAGAAGTTTGAGATCAACCTGGGCAACAAAGTGAGACCCCATCTTTACAAAAAATAAAAAATTAGCTGGACGTGGTGACTCACACCTATGGTCCTAGCTACTTGGGAAGCTGGGGACGGAAGGATTGCTTGAGCCTGGGAGGTTGAGGCTGCAGTGAGCCGTGACTGCATCATTGCACTCCAGCCTGGGCAACAGTGAGACCCTGCTTCAAAAAAAAAAAAAAAAGATATTTGTAAATGTGTAACTTACATATATGAGCGTATATTTTTATGTATTACAGTCATGAATATGGCAGCTGCAAAAAAAGATTAATCTTGTATATCTGTTGTAATGATGACATAAAGGGTATAAGTGATCATTGCCCTTAGTGACATTTTCCAGTGAAATTCGATTAAAAAAAAAACTGACCAACTTGTAGTAAATTTTTGAATAAGCTAGAAATAATTCCTTTGATTTTTTTTTTTTTTTTGAAAATTAAGTACATACCTCCATACATTTTTAAATATGACTGATGGTACATTACCAGAATGTTTGCAGGATAATTCCTCGACTATGCAGCATTGTCTTGATCATTCTAGGACTTAGCATTGCCTCAACCATTTCCTTCCAGCCAGCTTTTGTGACAAATAACATAGGCTCTCACAAATTTCCAAAACTTCAGGGAGTGGTAACAGCTCTTCTTTAGTGTCAGACTTACTTTCAACCAAGATCACAGGATCAGAAAGTGACAGTTGGACTTCGTGTTCATGTCTGTCTGTTGTCTTTAAGGCAATAGTGTTTCATTCCTATTGGATCCTGGTAGGCCATGTACCCTTCTATGGCGTGGTGTTCCCTGCCTCACCTCACCTCTTCCCTGGTTCTTTCTAACTCACCCCTTGAAGGCTGAGAAGCACCAGTCTATAAAATGAACTGAAGGAGCCATATAATCTGGCATAGTCTGTTTATAAAACCAAAATGGTTTTAAGTTAATGTTAATTATAATTAGCCATTATGTTCTTGATTCATGATTATGTTATGTTTGTGGCTTATGTAACTCAATAACTACAAATATTTGAAAAATTAAATTCCTTTAAAAAGACTGAATTTTTATCATTCCTTTAAATTATTGTATTTTATAATCTATTCAGATATAAATTTGTAAACCTAATAGTGGTGAATTTAAATAGTTTCTTTTAATTTATAAGTTTTATGAGTGCTAGAGACCAGCTGACTATACACAAAAATAACATTTCTTTTTAAGGTAAATGTTTGTTTTTATTTTTTTTAATGAGCACATAGCAAAAGCTTGTGCAAATGGCATAATAAAACTACCTTTTATACTCTTGAAGTTTAAAAGTTTCAAATTGAAAAGAATGAAAGAATTTATAACTTAAAACCAACAGAAACAGGGTATGGTTATTAGTTGTTGGGAAGAGGGGACATGGTTGACCCTTGAGGTCCTTAGCACTTCGTGAGTTAGAAGTTTTGAGGATACAAAATTTAGAATAATTTAGTTGATAAATTGGGTCAGGCAAAGGCATCTAAACATTGTTTTCCTCTTAAATCATCTTTGTTTAAACAGTTACTGTCTTTCAGTGATTAAAAACTACCTATCTTGTGAAAAGCGAGAGAAAACTTGAGTGAAATATAGTAAGACTGTTTACCTAAATGTTTTACTTAGATTTCCATAGGAAATAGTCAAGTTATTTCTGAAATGTGAAATGCCAGCATTCTATACAAACTAGGAACTCAAGAGCCTACTGGATCCCAGCTTTTTAAATGTGAAATTACCTTTTTCATATCCAAATTTTTCAGTGACTCCTCTTCATGGCGATAGTTTCGTTTTTTGGTATTTGCTAAAACAGAATTTAAAATAACTTTTTTTGTATTTTATTATTTCAACAAATATCTTTTTAACTTGGAAAAATAATATGTAAACCATATTACATATAGTCATATGTTATTCAAACAGATGATATTTTTGTATTAATTGGTTTGTAAATATTTTGCTGTGTACCTGGACTTCATAATTTCCTAAAATAACTCAGGTTTTTCTGGGATGGGTAGTCCAGAAATTGAAAATCTCTAGTAGAAATTTATCATCTGGAGAGATTTATATAACATTTTATGCTTTTAAATATTTAAGAACAGCATGATTTTTAGGATAAAGAATAAAACATTTTATTATCAAGGGTGTAGGTAAATTGATGTACTCTTACATAGCTGTTGGAAGTGTGATTGCTATAGCCTTTTTGGGAAGGGAAGTGTAGTTATAGATATGAAACCTTATATCTGTATTTCTTTTCAAACCTCAACACCAAAACCTAGGAATAAGTCATAAAATATAACTCCAGTTTTTCATCGTAGTGAAACACTGGAAACAACTACGTGGCTAATACTGGGGGACGAACTAAGTTGTACAGCTGTGCAACTGAAGAGGAAACTAAAAGCCTTTGAGACTATTGGGGAGATCTGAATAGGGCCTGAGGATGAGGTGAATCATAGTTCATTGTGCTGCTATGATAATTATGGTGATTTAGAAAGTCTTTATCAATTTGAGATCCATAAACAAAGTCCAGGAGAAGCAAGATTTGTAAAAGGGTGACAGACACAAGGGATTTATTCCACTAGTCTCTAATTTGGTCTGTGTTTGAAAATGTACATAAAAAAGTTAAAAACAAAAGCATAAAAGTGTACATATTTTCATAGGAGGAGGTTGTTCACAATATATTAAGTGAAAAAAGAGCATTATAAAGTATTTGTTTACTATGACTATGTGTTTTTTCCTTTGTCCTTTTAATATATGTACATATATATTTATAACAAATAATTTAAACTATACCCTTAAAATGTTAATCGTGGTTCTCTGTAGTCAGTGTGATTATGATTACATTCATTTTCCTTTGCTTAGCTTCTTATTCATGGGTGTCTCCCATGACTAGGTTTTTCTTGTATTTTAAAAAGGTTTAAGAAAGAACAACCTCACAAACACAAGTTAAGTCACTGAGCCGTGTGCAGAGCTCACTGTTTGCAAGGATGTGCATCTCCCAGATGGACAATGCCTGGCGTTTGCCGCCAGGACTGAATGACAGCTGTCCTCCCTGTGCTGCTGCCCCACATCCCTATTGCGTGTGACTCTTATTCTACCCAGAAATTGCAAGTGCCGCCTTGGGGCTCCACAGCAGGACATGGAGTTGAGTTTAGGGCCCTGATTATGTGTTTGCTAGAGAATTGCTGTTATGTGTTAGGCTTTTAGAAGCACAGCCAGATTTACAAACTCATTTATTTTAAAGTTACTTTATTGTCGTATTACTCTTACTTAACATTTTTAATTTATTTCTTCTTTCTTTGTTATTCCTTCCCTTGTGCCTTCCACATTCTGCACCCTTTACCGCAGTAGAGGCCTCTGTTAACTTGCCGTACATACTACTCCGGACACGTCTTTTCCATTGGGCTGTATTTTCTGCTTTCGTTCTAACTGTGCAAATTGTCATCATTTGTGCCCCAGCCAAAGCTCACCTTTCAATGGGGCTTTCCTCGTGTCCTCCAGCTTACCTTGATGACATCACCTTCCAATCTGTCACCGCATCATTCAGCACTGGTTTTATATTGTATTTGCATTCCATATTTAATTTCTTTTTAGAACCAAATTGTGAGCCTTGTTAGGTCAGAGACTTGTTGCATCCTTTGTGTCTCCATCCCTTAGTGCTGCTTGGCATATAGCATGAGCTCCATAAATACTGGATCTTGAATAGAGCTATCCTGTGCAAGTCAGCCAAGTCAGCCACACTCCATGAGTGTATGTGATGCATTGGTGGCACTCTGCCATGCCGTTATTTTACTAACTGTCGTGGAAAAGCAAGCTTCTAAATATTATCAGTCAATAAAAACTTAGGTAGCAATTATTCGCTTCCTAATTTTCCATAGGATTACTAGCTCTACTTTTGTACTTAAAATATCATTTTAAAAAGTTAATTTTAAGCGAAGTCTTTTAAGACTCCTACTGCAGGCATGAGACCTTCCTACGGTCACTGCTGTATGGTTCCTTTTAACTTTTGCCTCATGTCCTCTGTCTTAAAGATCAAACTTTCCTTATGTATAAAAGTGTAATAATAGTTGCTCAACATTTCAACTGCATTCCTCTCCTGAGATTTTTCTAAAATGCATAATTGTAGGAAATGTGATAAAATTCACAGCTTTGTTTTGTGTGTGTGTGTTTCTGCTTTCCTCATAGGAGAAATACGAATGTGCTTTAAAGCGAGCAAGTATTAAAATTGTGACTCCTGACTGGGTTCTGGATTGCGTATCAGAGAAAACCAAAAAGGACGAAGCATTTTATCATCCTCGTTTGATTATTTATGAAGAGGAAGAAGAGGAAGAGGAAGAGGAGGAGGAAGTAGAAAATGAGGAACAAGATTCTCAGAATGAGGGTAGTACAGATGAGAAGTCAAGCCCTGCCAGCTCTCAAGAAGGGTCTCCTTCAGGTGACCAGCAGTTTTCACCCAAATCCAACACTGAAAAATCTAAAGGGGAATTAATGTTTGATGACTCTTCAGATTCATCACCGGAAAAACAAGAGAGAAATTTAAACTGGACCCCGGCCGAAGTCCCACAGTTAGCTGCAGCAAAACGCAGGCTGCCTCAGGGAAAGGAGCCTGGGTTGATTAACTTGTGTGCCAATGTCCCACCTGTTCCAGGTAACATTTTGCCCCCTGAGGTCCGGGGTAATTTAATGGCTGCTGGACAAAACCTCCAAAGTTCTGAAAGATCAGAAATGATAGCTACCTGGAGTCCAGCTGTACGGACATTGAGGAATATTACTAATAATGCTGACATTCAGCAGATTAACCGGCCATCAAATGTAGCACATGTAAGTCACTCAGAAAAAAATTTCAGTATTGGATTTTAGAATTGGATTTCACAGTCTATTTCAACGTAATTTATTGGTTTTGCTTTTTCAGACCAAATAACTTACAAGCAATATTTGTATGAGAACCTGTTTACTGTTGTGTGTGTGTGTGTATATATATATTTATTTATTTCAGGGTCATTGAAAAAAAGGTAACTGTACGTTAAGTTGAAGATTTAAAGCAGGTGAGTAGAACCAGGACATCAGTGATGGCGTACTATCCCTTGAAGGGTTTCTGCTCTTACTTAGTTTAAAATTAGCAATGGCACCAAAGAGAACAATGAAGTTTACCAGCTGTACCTGATTTGCTTATAATGAACTTCATGGTAGTAAGTAAATAGCACAAATTCATGGATTTGTTGAAGAAGCCTTGATTTCAGGTTACAGTTTATATAGCATGGAGCTTATTGATACAGAGTGGATCTTAAGTTTTGTTGCTGTTGTTTTTTGTTTTTTTGTTTTGTTTCGTTTTTGTTCTTGTTTTTTTTTGAGATGGAGTCTCACTCTGTCGCCCAGGCTGGAGTGCAGTGGTATGATCTCAGCACACTGCAACCTCTGCCTCCCGGGTTCAAATGATTCTCCTGCCTCAGCCTCCCGAGTAGCTGGGATCACAGGCATGCGCCACCATGCCTGGCTAATTTTTTTTTTTTTTTTTGTATTTTTAGTAGAGACAGGGTTTCACCATGTTGGCCAGGCTGGTCTTGAACTCTTGATTTCTAGTGATCCACCCACCTCGGCCTCCCGGAATGCTGGGATTACAAGTGTGAGCCACCATGCATGGCCTTAAAAGTTTTAAGTAGATATATTTCTATTTAAGACAGAAAGAAGGTAGTTGAGGTGGTATATTGGCCACTCTTTGCATTTTTCTGGGCACTGGAGATAAAATTGTAAATAAGAAAACCAATTTAGGTAGAGAAGACATACAGTAAGAGGAGAAATATGAACAGACGCACTATTGATGGTGAAAGGTGTTTCGAAGACAATAATCAGGGTCCCGTAATAGCAGGTGAAGGGAAGGAGGCTGTTTTAGACGAGATGATCAAGAAGGACCTCAGGCAGGAGGTGACTCAGATCAGGGTTGAATGACAAGGAAAGGCCGTGCAAAGAACTGAGGGCACAGAGTTCCCAGGCAAAAGGAAGACACAAATGTGGGCATGAATTTGCTGAGTTCTAAGAAAAGAAAGTTAATAAAATTTGAACTGCATAAGGTGAATGAGTTCTAGGAAGGATTTAAAAGGGGCCTTACCATATAGGGCCATAGTGAGGAGTATGGACTTTCTTGGAAGGAAGCCACTGGGTTTTGAGTTGGGGTGAGATGCACTCTGATAGGTATTGTGTAAACAGTGGATCGTAGAGGGGCAAGAGTGAAGCAGAGAGGCCCCATAAGAGGATATAGAGGTGGAGTTTGAGAGAGAAAAAAAATGAATGGGAGGATCCAGCTTTCTGGCCTGAGCAAGTGAAGGAAGTTGATGCCGTTTCAGAGATAAGGGACACTGGGAAAGCTGCAGGTTTGAAGAATCCAAGTTTCTTTTCAGATGTGTTGGGTTGGAGGTATCTGATCCACGCAGGGGCTGTCTGCTACACGGTGGAACCAGAGGAAACAAGGCTGACTGAAGCTATGGAGGTAGATGTGAGGATGTATAGTAGGCGGGACAGAGCAAGAGGAGGGTCTGGGACCAGGCCCTGAGGAGCCCCACCATTGAGAGCCAGCTGGGCTGTTCCTTCTGATGGTGACGCCCCGTCTGCCGCTTCACCTTGTTCTGGACACTTTCATTTCATAATAAAGTTCAAAGTCCCAGAAAAATGGCTCTGCATATAGGAACAGCCTGAAGCAGGATCCAGTATTCTCCACATCCACTTTCAGGAGAAAGGCTTGATGTTGATGAAGTGGGGAAATTCAATATGGCGTAGGTGTAAGGTGATGTTGACAAACAATGACCATTTTATTGGGTGTGATAATAGCAGTGGTTTAAAAAGTGTGTTGAAATGCTGTGGGACAGACAAAATCCTTGTCTCACCTCCCCTCCACCTAAGCAGCAGGTATTAGTAGTACACGATTCTTGGGATGATGGCAGCGGTTGGCTGGCATCCAGAATAAGGTAGAGGCAAACATGCCCTTTAGATGTTGGACAGCAGACAGTTAAGATGGTGGGGGAGAAGATGAGTAGAGAGAGAAGATCATCGGGTTTGAGGAGATTAGATTTTCAAATAGTTGATTAATAGATAGGGAAGACATTGGGTTTCTGGCTTGAGAGGTGGGTACCTGATAAAATGCCTAGCTGGCATTCCTCAAGTCCTGGGTGGTGACAGTGCCTTGTAGCTGAGCAGCAGCTGCCTGTTAGAGAGGGGTTCTCGGGCCTGCTTCGGTGCCCACCACTCCATGCTACCTTGCTGGGTCCTGGAGGAAAACAGGCCTGCCACTGACCATAGGTCTTGGGGGTGGTTGGGAATGTGTGGCTGAGGAAATGGGGAGAAGGCCACCAAGATGAGGAGGTCCAAGAGCTTCTAGGCCAGGGATTGTCCAAATGGGTCCCCATGAGAGCGCTGGGGTCAGCCAAGTTTAGGGAAAAGGTAGATGCACAGAAGGAGCAGCTCCAGCACCGCCCAGTGCTGAGGTTTCCGGCCCTGGTCTCTGCGCATCCATGTCCAGGCAGGTGGGCGGGATAAAGCCACAGGGCACAGTCTCAGCCACAGAGCAGCAAAGTGACGATCACACAGTCGTCCTGAGAACCAGAGGATGTCGTGACAGGTAGAAAGTAAAGGCCATAAAGAATGATAGGCTAGAGACAAAGAGAATTCTAGCATTTTTGACCTCAGACATGAGAAGAGTGATGATAGTGCTGAGGTGGAGGAATTGAGGTGACCAGTCCTGGCAGGAAGACTGGGACCACACAGTGGACCTGTCCTGTCAGCAGTGGGATATGTGGGACATGGGCCATAAAGATCTCTCATAGGGTTGGTGTGAGGAATCATGGATGAAGCCTCTGGCACTTTGAGAAATGCTACTTTCTCACTTCCTTTAGGTGAGAAATTATGGACAGAAGTCATCCATTTGAAATAGGAAATGTTCTTTGCTCTTCATTTATTTGTGGTGTCAAAAAGTGTTGGTCAGTTACTGCTGGTTAGTTACTACTTATTCCTAATATATATGTTTTGGTTGTTTTTTGAGACAGTCTCACTCTGTCGCCCAGGCTGTAGTGCAGTGGTGCGATTTCTGCTCACTGCAACCTACACCTCCCTGGCTTAGGCGATTCTCTTGCCTCAGCCTCCTGAGTAGCTGGGATTACAGGTGCCCATCACCATGCCCGGCTAATGTTTGTTTATTTTTATTAGAGATGGATTTTTGCCATGTTGGCCAGGCTGGTCTTGAACTCCTGACTTCAGGTGATCCGCCCACCTCAGCCTCCCAAAGTGCTGGGATTATAGGCCTTATGTTTTTCAAATACAATGGATGTTGGTTTAAATATAAACTTCCGGCCGGGCGCGGTGTCTCAAGCCTGTAATCCCAGCACTTTGGGAGGCTGAGATGGGCGGATCACAAGGTCAGGAGATTGAGACCATCCTGGCTAACACGGGGAAACCCTGTCTCTGCTAAAAAAATACAAAAAACTAGCCTGGCGCGGTGGCAGGCGCCTGTAGTCCCAGCTACTCGGGAGGCTGAGGCAGGAGAATGGCGTAAACCCGGGAGGCGGAGCCTGCAGTGAGCTGAGATCCGGCCACTGCACTCCAGCCTGGGCAACAGAGTGAGACTCCGTCTCAAAAAAAAAAAAAAAAAATATATATATATATATATATATATATAAACTTCCTTAAGTTTGTATTTGGATATAGAGACAAAATAATTTACTTTGAAATGGAAAGAATTGACTGCAGTAGGGAGTTTGAGCACATCTCTGCAGTGGAAATTGTCCTTAGGAGATAAATTTGGTGTACTCAGCTGTGTGCTCTAGCAGTGGAAAACTGAGAAGGCGCCATCCATTTCTAGTGAGTGAATGGATTTGATCACTAGTGAGAATTGCAGAGGTTTTCTGAGAGTCTTTCATCAGTGCGAGAGAACATAAGGACATTTTACTGCTAGATGTGAGGAAAATGACTTTTTGAAACTTTAGAAATATGAGACAGATTTAGTTGAACTAATGTTGGTTGGGGGGGCGTAACTTACCATCAAAATCCTGTTTAAATTGCAAATTTATAGTGGTTAGAAGCCATGTGGGGTGTATCATAATGCATTCTGTATATGGAATTCAGTAGCTCAGTATTAATGTAATATAAATGAGGATTATGACAGTTGTAATGGAAAAATTTTAACTTGACATTCATTCAGAATTGTTTGTAGTATAGCACAATTATGTAATTGAGCAATTAAGATTCGTTTTCATACGTTCTTCAGGACTAACATGTTTCCAGCCAGAGGCAGATCAGATGGTTGAAAAAGTGATCAGATGAATGTGGTAGGGGTTTTGGGTGGCATCTCGATGGCTGGTCTTGCAGATGCCTCCTCTTCAGTCAGGCCTGCACCTCTTGCTGCCTCAAGTGGAAAAAGGTTCCAGGCCAATGGCTGTCTTCATTTCTAGCCGGGACTCTCATCCTGAATCTCCATCTGTTCTTCTCCCTTAATGGGCCGGGTTAGCAGTGGATGAGGACCCATCTTAACTGAAGCCTGTAGTAGAAACAGCTCCTGTCCCACCCAGGCCTCCCTCAGCCCTCTGAGATCAGATGAAGCACTTTCTGCAGGCAGCAGACCCTGCTGAGTCCTCGTGGCCAATCTGAAAAATAGGAACCTCTGGCCTCTGTCCTGTCCTGATGTCTGCTGCTGTGTTTGTCTAGGTCCTGTGCCCCTTCCTGAGCTCCCTTTCTCCTGGAGTTGGCAGGTGTAGAGGTGCGGGGAGCAGCATGTGGTGAATGACTGGTTCAGCCCTGTCCACCTGCAGACGGGCATTTATTTCTTTACTATCCCTCAGAGTTCCATGGGCTGTTTACATATGAGGGTAAAAAAGTAATACGTGTACAAAATTCAAAAATTCAAATGATACCAAAGGACAGAGTGAACAGTTAAACTCTCCGCCCCCTCCCACCCCTCATTGCTGTTTACCTTCTCAAGAGGCAGCTGCTATTTCCAGCAGTTTGCCGTGTAGGGCTCATGGCTGGTGCCCACCGGGCAGGCAGGTGCCCCACACATGCAGGCCTCTCTAGGGGGTGTTCGCACAGCACCAAATGCTGCTGGGCTCCGCGGGGTGGCATGTGATGGGGTGAATTTTCCCCTCTTCTTTTCTGGATTTTTAAAAATACTTTTAAATATGGAGATGAAACAGTTGTCTTATTCTTTTGTTTCAAAGACATTTTTCTGCTTAGAGGTCCACTCAGGCGTTTCTGAAGTCTTGAGTCTCATAGAGATGTTTCATACATAAGGTGATTTTAAAGATGGTTGTACCTAAGCTCTTGATTCTGACTTATTTCAATTCTAAACGCAATTATTTATCACTAAACCCAAAATCTGTTACCCTTGCAGGTCATATAACCTTTGCAATTTGGAGTCTGTTTAAGTGAAAGATACATGTTAGAAGATGTTTGAGATTTTGTTATAGTTCTGATATGTGTTAAAATCAAATTCCTAGAATTTTGTTTACATTTTAAATGCTTTTATTAGGGTTAAAAGTTATATGGATTGAGTTTAGTAAAATCTATTTTTACTGATTTCCATGACCATAAGAAGTTGGTTTCAAATTTTTGTTGCTTGAGCATGTGGAACAAAATTCATTGTATAACATGTGTCTTTTGTTGTATTCAGTACACTATAGGATATTAAAAAAATAACTTGCTCTTCTTGGTGGGCATCTGCTGGTCACCGTCCTTCTCCTACTCCTCAGTGTACGCAGAACTCTCAGCCTATTCCCTGTCATTGTGAAGCAGAAAGAGCTAGAAAACAAATAGTCTGGTTTGAATTCTTTTTTTCTAGCTTGAAATATTTTTGTCCCACATGAAGAACTCAGTCATTTTTGAGGAAGCATCATTTCCCAACTCTAATGATGAGTTCTTAGTTGGGAAAAACATCACCATTGAAACAGCTCTGGTGGTGTCTTAGCTGGCCTCCTTTTCTGAAGAATGCCAGTGTACATAGCAAGTTGACAGTGGAGCGAAGGGCTCTTGGAGTCACAGCTTAGGTCATGCTGCTTTCATCAGGAAGGTGATTCACTGAGAACCTTTCTTTACTAGACTCTGGGCTGTAAGACGAGGAAATGGGAAGTGGCAGCTGTGGCGAGAAGGTTTGAGGTGAAGCTGAACCTGATTACCAGATGCTTTCACCACCTGTCATTCCTCAGTGCATTCCTGGGCCAGGAGAGGGTCTGCGGAGCTGATGTGGGCGATGGGCAGTGGAGAGGCGCTGCGGACAGTGCAGGGAGCACCGAGGCTTAGCCTCCAGTTGTGCACAGGACTCACACGCCTTGCTCTGGCAAGCACATCAGCCGTCTGAGTCTTTGTCACTTTAATTCGTTAGTTTACTCCATTTTACTAACGTAGTTTCAAATTTTGGTGGTCTCAATATGTGAATGTACTTTATGATATTGGTGTTACAAAATAAATACAAAAGAATATGCAGTATTATTTTGAAGTTTCCAGTCATTTGCTGTGTCTGCTTGGTTGAATATTGTTAATAAATAGGATGCTATTATTCTCATGACTAAGAAATTATCATTCATCTGTTTCGGGAACTATTGATAATGTTTCACCTAACTTGTTTTGTAGATCTTACAGACACTTTCAGCACCTACGAAAAATTTAGAACAGCAGGTGAATCACAGCCAGCAGGGACATACAAATGCCAATGCAGTGCTGTTTAGCCAAGTGAAAGTGACTCCAGAGACACACATGCTACAGCAGCAGCAGCAGGCCCAGCAGCAGCAGCAGCAACAGCACCCGGTTTTACACCTTCAGCCCCAGCAGATAATGCAGCTCCAGCAGCAGCAGCAGCAGCAGCAGATATCTCAGCAACCTTACCCCCAGCAGCCACCACATCCGTTTTCACAGCAACAGCAGCAGCAGCAGCAAGCCCATCCGCATCAGTTTTCACAGCAGCAGCTACAGTTTCCACAGCAACAGTTGCATCCTCCACAGCAGCTGCATCGCCCTCAGCAGCAGCTCCAGCCCTTTCAGCAGCAGCATGCCTTGCAGCAGCAGTTCCATCAGCTGCAGCAGCACCAGCTCCAGCAGCAGCAGCTCGCCCAGCTCCAGCAGCAACACAGCCTGCTCCAGCAGCAGCAGCAGCAGCAACAGCAGATTCAGCAGCAGCAGCTCCAGCAGCAGCAGCTCCAGCGCATGCACCAGCAGCAGCAGATGCAAAGTCAGACGGCGCCACACTTGAGTCAGACGTCACAGGCGCTGCAGCATCAGGTTCCACCTCAGCAGCCCCCGCAGCAGCAGCAGCAACAGCAGCCACCACCACCACCACCTCAGCATCATCAGCTTTTTGGACATGATCCAGCAGTGGAGAGTTAGTAATGGAGATTTTTTTTTCCCTCTCTCCTAAAAGTCTTGTACTCACATAAATGCTTTGAGAGTGTTTGAGTGTGGGGTAAGGATTCATGTCAAAACAATTATTACAACATGGAGAGTGTGAGTCTCATACCTAACAAAGAATATCGTTACCATGGGATAATTATGCTTTCTTTTGTACTTTGGGACATCATATGCTGAAGTGAATCTTGGTGTCCCGTAGAACATCTAGGCTGCCACAGGGACTCCTTCAGGGTATTTAATGGCCAGGCATAAGTTACGTTGGTTTTAGTTTTTAACGATTATTTGATGTAGACAGATAACTAGTATCTTTGTAGCAATATTCCCCATGCACTCTGATTACTGGTAGATATGTCATGGTCAAGACTGATTAACATAACAGAATCACATTGCAAGGCACCACTGTTTAACTTTTGTGCAAGCATATTCATAGGGTTTTAATTTTCTTTTTCTTGTATAATTTTACTCTAGTTCCAGAAGAAGGCTTCTTATTGGGATGTGTGTTTGCAATTGCGGATTATCCAGAGCAGATGTCTGATAAGCAACTGCTGGCCACCTGGAAAAGGGTGAGATTGTGCCTGGAGGAAGGACGACTGTATCTGAAGATGCTTCTTTCTTATGTAGATGTAACTATGTTCACTTAGCTGCATTCACTGAGCTGCACCTACTTGTGTTATAAATGTGTGATGGGCATTTTGATTAACATTCCCTGTGGCCTCAGGCACAGCACTTTTCTGGGCATCAGTTTTCTCAGCTGTTAGATGAAGATGGTAGACTTCTTATTTTTTCAGCTTGGAAATTCCAAGGGGCACTAATTATATGTGTATAATGGGGACGATGGGAATAAGTTCAGGTTTTTGGTGTCCTGGGAGAGGGACCATTAATTTGTGTGGATCTCAGTCATTTCTCTTTCTCTAGAGGTAACTGTTAGAAAATCCCAGAATCTCTAGGACCTCAACTTCTTCCAGCCTAATTGTGAAACTGGAGTTAATTTAATTATTTATTATTTTGCATGGTGGCCTTTAAAGAAAAGAAATACTTTTTCTTGCATTCCCCAAAACAAAACTGAGTCAAAAAAAATTTTTTTTTATAAAAACTGAGTTTAAATGTGCCTCTCATATATCTTGAATGTGCTTCACTATAAACATCTCTAGTGCTTAAACCCCACCTGTGTGCCAAGCATGCTGCAAGACCTAGGGAATATGTGGGAAATCACAGACGGAGAAAACCAAAGAGCAGTGCGAGAGGCAGCCACACAGCTAAGCAGAGGCAGGGTGGCAGAGGCAGGCTGTTGTGAGAGCCTGAGAAAGGACCTTCACCCATCATGTTGTGGGGTGATGTGTTAAGAAAAGACTACTGGGGCCGGGCGCGGTGGCTCAAGCCTGTAATCCCAGCACTTTGGGAGGCCGAGACGGGCGGATCACGAGGTCAGGAGATCGAGACCATCCTGGCTAACATGGTGAAACCCCGTCTCTACTAAAAATACAAAAAAAATTAGCCGGGCGAGGTGGCAGGCACCTGTACTCCCAGCTACTCGGGAGGCTGAGGCAGGAGAATGGCGTGAACCCGGGAGGCGGGGCTTGCAGTGAGCTGAGATCCGGCCACTGCACTCCAGCCTGGGCGACAAAGCCAGACTCCGTCTCAAAAAAAAAAAAAAAAAAGAAAAGACTACTGGGAGAGGTGATTCCTGAACTGCTTATTATAGGATGAGTAGGAGTGAGAATTAGAGGGGAGGATCTTCCAAATGGTGTAGCACAGCCAAAGGCATGTGATTGGGGAAACTGACAGGAGGGTGCAAAGGACGGTGCCTCAGTGGGATCCACAAGGCAGGGGTTGGGGCAGGAGCCAGGGCTGGCATGTCTTCCAAGACCTTGTTGACGCGCCATGTGGTGGAGTTTAGATGCAGGTGAAGTGATCAGCTGTGCATTTCAAGTAGTAAAGGGTTGAATCTGAAGGTGACCAGAGAGATGACTGTGGTTGGCTGAGGAAAGAGGCGGATGGCATGTGCTAGGGTGAGGGAGGAAGGGGGCAGTTCTGAGAAGGACAGCAGCAGAGATTTTTTAAAAGTCAGAAGTGTTTGAAGGCAGCACTGAGAAACTGTCTTGAGAAGTACGACAAAACTCAAAGATACCAAAGTTAGTGGAGGAAAGTTTGGGTTTTTTGTCTTGTTTTCAAGTTAAGGATTTATCCAAGAGGTCTAACATTAAATAGGAGCTTGGGAACAGAGAAAATGAAGGCAAGAACTTTATGAAAGAAAATAGCTTTGCAGCTGAAGGCCATGTGCCCTCAGATAGAAAAGAAATATAAGGAGAGCCGTGATAAGGCAACTGGGAACGTTCACAATGCTGGTAGAGAAAACTGTTTTCTCTCAAAGACAAGCTCACTGGAGGGGAAACGTGGACAGATCAGGAGTCAGGGCGATTTCGGGAGCCTCCAGTCCAGTGCGCGGGGGCCAGCAACGGAGCAGCTTCTTCCATTTTTGAGGGAAAATAATTTCCAACCTAAAATAACCTATAGAGCCTGTCAGTCATAAGACTATGGAAGGAGGATATTTGTACACTAATGGTCGAAAATGTACCTCCCTTATATTCTTCCTTAGGAAGCCACTATGCCAGCAGAGAGTGAGACCTGGTAGCCAGGAAATGAGGCGTTTGACTCAGAGATGACAAGAGAGTTCCTAGGATGGAGGTGAAGGGAAACGCTAATAGATGAGAAAGTAGGTGTAGAGAGAACTAGACCTGGGACCGGAAGAGAGACTTCCTGGAGGAGCAAGCAAACAAAAACACTGGTGGATTCAGGAGAGACATGTACGGCTGACCCCTGAACAGTGTGGAGCCTAGGGGTGCTGACCCCCATGCAGTCAGAGATCTATACATCACTTTTGACTCCCCAAAGCCAGAATTACTAATAGCCTGGTGTTAACCAGAAGCCTTAGTGATAAACAATTAATGCATATTTTGTATATGTATTACCATATTCTTACAATAAAGTAAGCTAAGTAAAAGAAAATGTTATTATGTTATTAAGAAAATCATAAGAAAGAGAAAATATGAGTTACAGGAGACTCGCACTGTCAATTCCACCATATTCAATGACTAAGTCTAGACCATATTTAAGGCTAGGGGAGTATACAGTAATTTGCAGACATACTATAAAACCGCCACATGAACATTTTTCATAGAGTTTGGGAATGAAATGGTGAAAAGTATATAGAAAACTAAGAAAAGGGCAAATTCTGGGGGGCTGGGATAAGGAAGTGATTAGCACCAGGGAAAACCAAAGTTTATACCAGAAAGGAACTCTCGTCTTAGGCTGCCATATTACGCCATGTGGCTGGGCTGCGTTAAGTCACTGATGACTGATCTAAACAAGAGTCTGGATATAACCAAATCAGGAAGGCTTGAAGAGTGTGTGTTATGGTGGGGAAGGGTGTGCACTGTAGGAGGTCGGTAGATGGTCACGTAAACTAGAGAAAAGGAACTAATGTAAAGTGTTAGTTAGAATATATTCATACTTTCGGAAGAAACAGCTTCAAGTGCTGAACGTGCTTCCGGGGAGTGAAAAGCGGGGATTGGCGAGGAACCTGTGGTTCTGTCCTGTGCCTCATTAAACTAGATTTATGCTTAGCCGGAGGAAAAATAAACATGTACATCTTAAAAGTAGGAAGTGAAGCAATCGGTTTTTTTAGGGGGCAGATCTTTTTAAAGTTTATATTTCACCCAATAGGCCGTCAAATTCTCCTTTTTCCTTGTACAATATTTTGAGTTCTGAAGAATGCCCGAGGTCGTGCAGCCGTCACAGCCCGGATGCAGAGCAGTTCCTCCCCCTAGAAAAGCAGATCTGTTTTGAGAAGCGACTGTTGGGATTTACTAATTTCATTCTGATTTGCGTTTTATTTCCCTTTTTGAGGGAGGTGGATCTGCCCACCATAGACCTTTGGCAGTATCTGAAGATCTTTAGTAGTCGCGGCTAGGGGGCTGCTGCTGGCATAGGGTGGGTAGAAGCTGGGGACACTGCCAAACATCCTCCTCTGTACAGGACAGCCCCCACTTACCAGAACCCCCTGGTCCAGAGTGGCAGTTATGCTGAGCTTGAGAAACCCTGGAGTGCATTCCATTTTTCTTCTCTTGTTTCCTGGAAATTCAGATTACATTTAGAGTACTGGAGTTCATTTTCATTATATGGTGCTGGGTAGAAAAGTCTGTAAATAGAACTGTTACATGTCCTTAATACTTTGGGGAAATACATGATATAAATGTATGATAGAGTCTTTTAATAGCTGCCTTATTTGAAATTGGAATTCTCCTCTATTCTGAGTGATTGAAATTGATGACTGCGTTGGTCGGGTCTTTGTGTGTAGATAATCCAGGCACATGGTGGCACTGTTGACCCCACGTTCACAAGTCGATGTACGCACCTTCTCTGTGAGAGTCAAGTCAGCAGCGTGTATGCACAGGTAAGGAAAATAACCTTAGCAGCGACGAGGAGCAAGGTCTGGCATTTTTTATATGCAATCTTAAATGCTGGTGATTGATTGTTATTTTTGGAAAGGGCTTTTTTCTACCTCTGAAGATAGGAAAATTGCTTCTTCCTGTGATCAGTTCTTTGGTGGGATTGATACCTTTTGTGGGCACCGTTGTCTTTGAGCGATGGAGATAGAAAGGGATGTTCCTAGGTGGTGGTAAGAAAGGGCAGACAGGAGGCCGAGGGGAGCAGATCACAAGGGCAGGAGTTTGAGACCAGCCTGACCAACATGGTGAAATCCCGTCTCTACTGAAAATACAAAAATTAGCCGGGCATGATGGTGTGCACCTCTAATCCCAACTACTCAGGAGGCTGAGGCAGGACAATGGCATGAACCTGGGAGGCGGAGGTTGCAGTGAGCTGAGATTTCACCACTGCACTCCAGCCTAAGCGACAGCGAGACTCTGTCTCAAAAAAGAAAGGGCGGACGCTCCCTGCAGTCACCATTCCAGCTGCTCTCTGCACAGTGAAGGGAGGCAGGATTCTGTACTGGTGTGTGACTCTCACATAAGCGTGCAAAGACAGGTCCCTTACAGAGCTTTTCTAAACCTGCCGGGATGTAGGCTTTCTCCTGATATTACCTTCCTGTGCTCTCTGAAGTTTCACTTCTTTTCAAAAAATTATGCTTATTGTAGACAGATTATGTATATGTGACAAATGACCTCCAAGACACCCCTCTTAAAGAGGATAGCCGTTCACAGGGTCTGTTTTTCCAGTAAAAATGTGGAAATACTTTTGAGACTTTTTTTGTTTTCCTGTGGTTCATCTTAGGTGGATGGTTTTTTGTATTTTTTCTTATGTGCAGCCCTCTGTGTTCTTACAGGGCACTTATAACTTTGGTGGTCCTACGTGTTATTTCACTCATCACTAATGTTATTTTTAAGATTGTCGTAGAATTTGTTGCTTTTGTCCTCAGTTGTAGACTCTTGTTTGCAGATGGATAGTAACATTTTTAGGTTGTATTTCAAATAACCAGCTACATGGTTTTAATTTGTTACTTCAATCAAGTGCTAGATGTCATGAAATTCTTTTATGGGGCTTCCAATGAAAAGGGCATTGTAGTTATACAACCATAGAATTTTCTTTAATCCTGCAGCAGAAAAACAAAAACAACACACCTATAATTTTATGTTTGACAGGCAATAAGAGAAAGAAAGAGATGTATCACTGCGCACTGGTTAAACACAGTCTTAAAGAAGAAGAAAATGGTACCACCGCACCGAGCCCTTCACTTTCCAGTGGCCTTCCCACCAGGAGGAAAGCCGTGTTCACAGCATGTAAGATAGAGTCCTCGCGTTCCATTTGTTAAATCATCCTTCGACTTTGGCTAGTAATCACTTGCTAGCACTTACCTGAGGCTCCCGTGCTGGCTTCCGAGTCAGAGCTTCTCTGTGTACTTTTGCCCGTTTTATAAGTGCCTGCTCATAAGAAATAGCTTGCTTTCTTTTAGTTCCTTGTAACAGTCACAACGTTCTGCACATAGTAGATATTTAATGGATTCTCCAGTCTTTGACACTATTTAAAATCCAAAAATAAATCAGATGTCTTGTACCAAAGGCAGCCCCTAGTGGGTGGAACTAATCAATAGTTGTGGGTCCTCCCTCCCAAATGATCTCAGCATTTCATGTTCATTTTTTTTCTTCTTCCCCTTGAGGGCTGTGTGTGTAACCTTTTGACCATTAATACAGTTCTGGTCTTGAAAGTTTTAGAAATGATATTACCAAATGTGTTCCATAATGCCAAAAAAATAGTGAAAAAATATATGTCAACTAAGAAGTAGAAGAAATAGTACTTGGTTTTGTTTTTTTTGTTTATTTTGTGTTTATCTTATTTGCTCTCTCTTTTTTTTTTCTTAGATTATTTCTGTGACTGGATTTGTTGATAGTGACAGAGATGACCTAAAATTAATGGCTTATTTGGCGGGCGCCAAATATACGGGTTACCTATGCCGCAGCAACACAGTCCTCATCTGTAAAGAGTAAGTAAATTTTTGAAACCGTTTTTAATCATAAATTTACACACAATATAGTGGCTATTTCAATAGTTGTGCATTTTTTAGTGTGCCATAGTTTTGTGGTAGAAATTTGTGGAAATCAAAGTCTGTTAAACAAAGTATGACAATGATATAGTAATGTTAGTAGAAATACCTAGAAAACATTTGAATTAATGAAATTTGAATTAACAAAACAGGAATAGGGTAAAAGTAAGACTCCTAGGTGGTTTTGTAATTCTATTTGAGCCTTGAGGTGTATATTTCATTATCATTCAGGGTCACCCTCAACTTTGCTAGGATATGCCTCCCACTTCTATTATGAGAAATTTTTTATTGCCTTTTGTTGGAAATAAATGTACATTTGGACAGTTGACATCTCTAACATTTAATAAATATGTTTTCTCCTCAAAAAATAAAAGACCAACTGGTTTAAAGTATGAAAAAGCCAAAGAGTGGAGGATACCCTGTGTCAACGCCCAGTGGCTTGGCGACATTCTTCTGGGAAACTTTGAGGCACTGAGGCAGATTCAGTATAGTCGCTACACGGCGTTCAGTCTGCAGGATCCATTTGCCCCTACCCAGCATTTAGTTTTAAATCTTTTAGGTAAGCGAAATTCTACATGCTGCAAATCTTACTTAAATTAAATCATTAGCATTACTTCTGCCATCTTTTTATTCATACTAATTACCAGGCCTGGCTTGAGCTTTCTAATCAGTTTTTGACTCATTTCCAATTTCCTTTCTATGCTCTTTCTTCCTTCTCCCTACTCTGCCCAGGATTTTTGTTTGTTTTTGTTTTTGTTTTTTTGAGACAAGGTCTCACTTCGTCACCCAGGTTGGAGTGCAGTGGTGTGATCATGGCTCACTGCAGTGTCAATCTCCTGGGCTTGAGTGATTTCCCCACCTCACCCTCCCAAGTAGATGGGACTACAGGCGTGTGCCATGGTTTAGTATTTTTGTTTGCTTTTGATGAACTCTTAGAGATGGAAGGAGCACTTGAAAGCTTTTTGATAGTCTTGCCTCTCAGGCCAGTTAATCTTTTGTCCAAATTGCTCTCTACCTTACAGAACGTTCCCTGCTTTCCTAGAATTGATGTCTGTCCTCTTTGTCACTGTTGAGCTTTGACTGACTTGCTGTTACATCTTGAATGCCATCATGGCTCCTGTGATAGGCAAGAAGGTTTGTGCCTGCTAGAGGCCAGACTATGTGAAACCCAGACTTGGACACAGGCCTAGAAATGTCTATCCAGACAACCAAACCAGCAGTGGGAGGGTGAATGCCATGGGTTTAGACACGGCATTTGCTTTGTTGTTTGCTGCCAGTGGCCTTAGTGCTACTTCATCCGGACAGCATGTGAAACGAACACAGCAGCATTCCCTCACCTTGCCTGGAAAGCTTTCTTTAAAACTTCATTATAGTACTTACGTTTATCTTTACTAAGTATTGTCAGCTAAGCCACCTGTCTGTTGAGGATTATCAGGGAAGACTTTTACAAAAAGGCCTTTTTATTTGAACAATGTATCTATCATAAAAAATAATGTGTTTCTTTCTTTAGATGCTTGGAGAGTTCCCTTAAAAGTGTCTGCAGAGTTGTTGATGGTATGTCAAATTAATAACCTTACTTTGGCTATTACTGTACTATTAAAATGCAGTAGGAATGTATTTGTAATAAATTAAAAATTAGTAATTTGTCAACATGATAACAAATGAATTATCTACTCCAGTAAATCCTAGGATTGATTTTTCTCTTGTTAGGATGTGATTGTCATTATTTGTATATATACATGTGAGGGGCTCATTTGCTTCAGAGAGCTGTGTGATTGCTTATAGAGAACAGTAAAATCAAAGGTGATGTCTTGTTTTTCGTAGGGTTAGAAAGGCAAGAACTTGAAGAACCATTGGAAGCAATGGATGTGTAACCTACTTGAGGCTACAGATCAGAACTTAAGGAGTCCCGGGTCTCATGATGAGGGGAAATGTTTTCATAGTGTCCTGAGTTGGGAGTCACATCACAGTGCGTGAGGTCTCTGCTTTTCAGGATAGGCCATTCTTGAAGTGTGAGGGCCATTGGTTGTTAGTTACAAGACAGAGAGGTGCTTTCTGCATTCTCTCTCATCTGTCAAGTGTGATGAGTGGAAAATCAGTTGTCTTTTCTCTTTTCCCCACATTCATACTTCCTAAGTTACAGACAGGACTACTTCAATATCACTTTAGACTTTGTCTGCTGTGACTTCCCACTGTTTGGCTGAACATCAGCACTTTGAGAATAGCAGATTTTTTTACTGTTGGCCAATAGTAGTGTAATTTTAAGACTTTGGTTTATGTTCATGTTGTTATATACTAACCTTTGTTTTTAAAAATGGATTTCCATGTCATGGACCCACCAAGTTTTCACCACATTTCTATTGTATACGGAGGTAATTTAGGGTTTGTGCCACTTGAACAACTAGCTGAGGAGAATAGTGTCATGAGGATTAGCAGCTAACACCCACGCCTGTGTTTCTGGTTATTTATCTACTGACTTACTCGGTTTTCAGATCTCATCTGGAAGCTGCTGATAATCATTCTGAGTCTCTGAGGAAGCCCCCCAAGCCACAGTCTTGTTTTCTTCTTGCTAATGATAACGTGATCGTAGATGTATTTTTTTTCCTAGCTTAAACTAGTAGTTATGATTTTAATTTTAAAGACATAACCAGTTTGGACACATCAGCAAAAGCAAATATTCTCCCAGTTCATTTAGCTGAAAGGAATTTTATGGTGGCTTTTAAGCTCACACTGAGAAAGTGGTCATCAGAGTTTTCCTCCCAAACTATATGGCTTATATTCTGAAGTTGTCAGGGGCTCCAGATGTCAGCTTCTCTGGTGGCTTTGTATCGGTAATTAAAAGCTAAAAATCTTAGAGACAAAGAGGCCCAGTTTACCCTTTTTCCCTATCCCACCATTTGTTTCTACTCTTGGTACCAGTGAATGACAATTTGGAGACTTAAATGCGATCTTTGGAAATAGAGAGTTGAGAAATTGTTTTCTTATAAAGACTATAATAAGAAAAAATGTAATAAACTTTCCTGCAAATTATTATAAAGCTTGATTCTCTGTGTGTATGACAGGGCTAATAGATTTTGAATGCTTTCTGTAGATATATTTATTTTGGTTGTCTAGATATGGCAACAATATTTAGAAAAAATAAGTTTAGTTAAAGTAAATTAATAAGATTGAGAGCAATTCCTTCAAGTAATAAAACATCTAGGAAAGACATGGTTGGTCCACACAAGTCAAAGAACCTCTGAGTTGAAACTGTGAAGGAGGAGTGAACGAGGAATAGGGTAGAATGGAGATGCTGACTGTGGTGGGGACCCCACAAGGGAATCCCATCTCCTTCCTGCTCTCTTTGTGCTTAGCATGGCTTCTGCTCCAGGGTCAGGGACTGGAGCTGGTCCTAGTGGATGTGACCATGTTGCTGAGGCAGAGTGTAGGTTTTGGTACCTTGTCTGGCTGTTGGTAGCAAGCAGTGTTGATTTGATTGTCATGTAACATCTTTTGTGAAATCTCATAGGTGAAATTTCTCTTTTAGGAATAGTCTTAGGGCAGAGATATAATTTCAGTCATGTTTTCCACATTCTAAATTGGGACACAGGACAAAATATTTGAAATAAAAACCATTCTGAGAAGTTCAAGGTTGAGGGCTGCATGTATGTAACATGGAGGAAAAAAAGGAACAAAGATACTTTAAGATACCGAAAGGATTCTGTGAATAAAGAGGGAAAGAAAAAAACAAAAAACAAAAACAATACAGAGGTTCACTCTGGAATATTAGCTTCTGCTCCTGGCTTGCATTGTCCTAGTGATCTTTTGAGGTGAAGACTAGTTCTGATGTGGTGAAGAACAACATGATTCTTGTATATGTTTAAGTAGTTTGATTATTCGACACATAAATCTTTTGGAAGCTACTGTATTACTTAGTAGATTGATTGAATTAAAGTCGACAATATTTTAATTGCAGAGTGTAAGACTACCTCCCAAACTGAAACAGAATGAAGTAGCTAACGTCCAGCCTTCTTCCAAAAGAGCCAGGTATGAGTAATAACCTTAAATGTTTTAGTGCTGGCTTTCACAGGTCTGCTTTGGAAAATCGGTGGCAATTGAGGAACGTTTCTAAAATGTTTTGCAGTAAATAGGATTTGAAAGAGTTTGCTTTTTGCTTTACAACTTTATTTCATTTTAATGACATAGGCCAGTATATTTTTTATTTTTTAAAAATTCAGTCTTTTTCTTTAAGCGACATATTATAAGAAGCCCCTCTCCACCATGTAAAACAGAAGCTACAGTGGTGGATATGGGGTGGGAGGTCTAGAGCCCAGCTCAGAGGTACACCGCGGAGCCCCAGGCCTCCTGAGCATGGCTGAAGAACATGCTCTAGGTGCCAAGAGAGCATGTAGGCTGTGACGTCGTCTTGGGTATGCTCCTTGGATCTGCCAGTTCTCGATGAGGACAGAGCAGTGTTGGCCATGGTGGGAAGGAGGATCCAGACCCAAAGCCTTTGGAAGGACATGTGCAGTGCACATGGCATGTTGGTTTTTGGCTTGGAGTATGTAGATTGAGATGCATATCATTTTAGTGTCATGTCGGCCAGCAGGAGTCAATAATGATGTCCTGCCAATCATTTACTTAGTAAGGCATAGCAAATGCAGGAGCAAACCAACAGAGCTTTTATTTTCTTCCTTGATTCTAGAAAACTCTTCTTTCCAAACTGTACATGGTGAAATATAACTGCTTGAATTGTTTTTTGCAGTTACCAGTTTCTTCATCTTTTCTTTCCTGCTCATCCTCTTTCCCTCCTTCCATTCCCCACTTTCAAAACACAAACTGAACTGTTGACTTTTGTAATAAAATCCTAATTATGTGATATTTTTTGAGGCTGTCATCAAATTGCCACAAATAAATTTTAAAATAAATTTTTATTGGACTGTCTCAGAAAATAATAAGCTGAAAAAAAGATCTAAAAAGTTTAAGGGTTATGTAAAAAACAAAAAGGTTTAATTTAAAATGTGTGCTTGAGCAGAGTCGCGTTTTCATAATTTGTGGTTGAAGAGGGCTAGAATGTAAAAGACACTGGAAGCTCTAGCAACACTCGGCTGACCTATAGTGATGGTGAACGTGCAAACAAGGAGTGGCCTGAGTCACACAAGGTTATCTTAAAAACTTGATAGAAAAGAATGAAGTATAAAGCTAGCAAAATCAGTAATGTTTAGAAGCAACTTTGCTTTCTTCTGAAAGCCAATTAAAAAATTAATCAGGAGGGGATTGATGAAGAAGGAAGTATTGATCTTAACCAAAAGTGAATTGGATGCCTCCCTTGGAAGCTTCAGAGGTAGTCTTTTTTGGAAGGTGACTTTATGGAAATGGTGGAAAGAAAAGAAGGACAGATAGCTCGTTGTATTTTTCCTTTAATAATAAAAACCACATGCAGTTAAAACTTGTTAAACTATTGACATCCCTTGTTTTCTAAAGAAAATTTTCATTGTAAGTAAATATGAAATCACCACTATTTAATGGGTATTTCTTCCACAGAATTGAAGACATACCACCTCCCACTAAAAAGCTAACTCCGGAATTGACCCCTTTTGTGCTTTTCACTGGATTCGAGCCTGTCCAGGTTCAACAGTATATTAAGGTGAAATTTCATCTACTTCGTACAAGGATTTTTAGCAGTGTTCCTTTTTGTATATATTTACTTCAGATCAGCAGTTTATTAACTTACATAGTTTAGATAGTCAGGAATATCTTGTTGTAGCAGTCTTTATAGTGCATATTTATGAAGTATTTTTAGTAGTATTTATAGTAACAACTAGTTAAATGTTTAGTGGCTTCCTGCCATGTTCTGTGCTATTATTTCATACTTAAATACTTGCTTTCTTATTAGCACAGGCCAGGAACCATGTTAATAGTCACATGAACATTTGCAAGTCTCCTTCTGTGTCATATTCATAAAGACATCCAGCATGAAGGAAAACTGTCTTTTCAAGTCATCTGATTGAAACACAGTCTACCTAAGATTAGTTTTCTTGGGAAAGGGAGTTTGCGTATTTGTTTAGATGATAAATGGGCACAGGTTTTAAATATACTTTTTGAAATAACAACCCAAAGGATGATGGGATTTTGTTTTGTTTTGGTGAGGGAGAGGATGGTTAAGAGTATAAGTTGACCTGTATTATGGTGGATTCATACATTTCACTCCTGGTTAACAATTATAAATGCTACTATTATACATTTAGAACAAATTAATTTCTCCACCTTGAAAATGTGAGGATAGTTATTAGGAGGTCGCTTTTTTATATGCTCAAATCTTAGCCAGTTTTTATGCCATCATTTCAGAAAACGAAGATAGCAGGTAAATGTTCCTCATTAACACCAGTTTCAGCCTAGCAAGTCTTGGCTGTTTACTCTTCATTGTGAAGTGAGCTGCATCATTCTCATGTCATTTAATTTATTCATGGAGATATGTTATTGATGTTTGATGGAGAATTCGTATTTTAATCTTGATTTGTGTGGATTTAAACTACAGAAATGTAAATGATAAATTCTCCTTTTTATTTTTCTCCTGTAGTTATAGGTTTCATCTTACCTGTCACACTGTTTTCTGTGGCTGAGAATTAGTCATAAACCTTGTCTTTAGATAGGTATTTCTCTGTGTTACTCTCTGTCAGTGTGGCTCTATGGATGCTGAACTTTTTCATTTCTGACCTGTGCTTGTGACCTTTAGAAGCTCTACATTCTCGGTGGGGAGGTGGCAGAGTCTGCACAGAAGTGCACGCATCTCATTGCCAGCAAAGTGACTCGCACTGTGAAGTTCCTGACGGCAATTTCTGTCGTGAAGCACATAGTGACGCCAGAGTGGCTGGAAGAATGCTTCAGGTGTCAGAAGTTCATTGGTAAGGAGCAGCACCAGTAACTTTGTTTTTACTGCCAAATAAACTTTTTTTTCCTTGAATTCATCTCTTTCATCCCAACAAATATTTATTTTTTTAACTGTGATAGTTATTCATTTAAATTTATACATTTTTTTCATATCCCCAGTGATTCCTTTGATTGATGTCTTTGCATTTTACCCTAAGTATAAAAGTTTTGGTAAATTGGACAATATTAGGGGGAAAACAAGCTCTATGTCCCTCTTTTTATTTTCTTGTTAGTATATTTCGTTTGGAATCTGGCTGTAAAATGAGATTTTTCAAAGTGCAGGGAAGTATAATTTTTTTCTTTATTTGGAAAGAGAGCAGGTGTATGTAAATGTCCTACTCAAATACACTTTGGATATCAGTTTATATAAGGAGGGAAAGACATCTATGTCCTCTTGCCCATCTTCCATTGTTCAGAGCCCCAAAAGAGAAATTCTTTTACCAACAGTCACATTTAGAGATGGCACGTAAAAGATAGTTTTTTCTTAGGTTGATATACCCTAAGTGTTTTTAGAACCTTGCTAGGTATAAAATAAGTATAAATTCTAAGCGATTTTTTTCTTCATGGAGGCTGTATAGCCAGGGGAGCTGTGTGCCCTTACTGTCCTGCACAGCAGTGGTGTCACCCTGTGTCTGCGGAGTTGGTGTTTCCAGTGCATCATCTAGGCCAGGCACCTCTCAGCTTCCCCAGCTGTGTCCTGCATCCTCCCCTGGGCCCTGTCTGGGTTGAGCAGTTCAGAGGCACATGCCCCATGACAAGCTTCACCGAATTCTCAGTCTTTTTTCTCATTTGGTCTTTCTGCCCCAGCCACGCTGGCACTAAAACTGAACTCCCTGGCTACTCCATCATGTAGCAGTTATATTGATTACCAGCCCCTGATTTAGAGCATCCACATGCTCATTTTTCTGTGCCAGTGTTTGCCCTGTATTGACGTGTTCTCACACTTTCTCACCTATGCCTCCCTCGCCCCCGACCCCCTAAGCAGAAAGATATAGCTGCCAAAGGGAAGAGCAAGGCCTGTAGGGGGTGCTACTAGGTCCCGTTACACTCTTGTGGCTAAACTCACCTTGTTTATCACTTAACAGACACAAGTCATCATTAAATCCGTCTTTTAAATTTAAAATATTTTAGATTCATGTCACATTTTTGGCCACAGATTTTAAATGTAATTCATGTTTATGAAAATAAATTAGAAGTGTATATATCTTAAAGTTCATGTAGTCTAATTTTATAGATGAGAAAACCCAGAAAAATAAAGATACTTAAGATTGCTGTTTATAGCAAAACTAGAACTTAAGTTAAAATATTATGATTCTGTATCTAAGGCAGTAAGACACAGGAAAGAATAAATCATTAATCTGAAGAAAAAACTAAATCCTCAAGTATGATATTCAGGCAATTCTTGTCATTCAGGTAGTTATGCTCTATAAAGTTGCACAGACACTGAGTTAGTGAATGCTCTACTGTAGCCTCTGGGTAAACATGGGGTTAGGTTCCTGAGAGCCTCTGTTCACTACATTTTCATTAGCCATTCATATATAACCTTGTTTTATGTGTGTTTCTGTTTAAAGACACCTTATTCAATGTATATTGTTAATTCTTTGACATTCAACTCATGATCAGCAGCACTGTAGCTCATGCCTGCATGAAGCTTCCCTAACACACGTGTTTTCTCCATAAGGCACATCACAGCCTTCTTGCACTTAGGGCTGGGGACATTTTAAACAGCAAAATCACCAACATAAAGCACACAGATTTGAAAACAGTAGCCCTAAATAGATCACAAAGAGGATGCTTATTCACCATTTCAGCTGGAACAGGAAGGCAAGGCATGGCCTTGTTCCTCCTGGCTAGGAACGTTCATGTGGATGACTGATTCTTTTCCAGTCCATGTATGTCCACAAATGGCCACTGCAGTGCCACAGACACTGATTGTGGGTTCATAAATTTCAGAGGGGAGGAAAATTGGCAAATACGGAATCTGTGAATAATGAGGCTCGCATGTATTAAGTGGTATTTAGAAATTTTTTTAATTGAAATTTTGAAAATTTTTCGTCACCAAAGTAAAAAGATATTAATGAAACATAAAACTTAACAATGAAAGCAGAAGAAAAACATGGTAGAAACAATTACTACAAACATTTTAGTTTCCAATTTCATATAATGTTATAAAATTTAGAAGGAGATAGTCTACTGGTTAATGGAAATAGTGGGTGTAAATCTTAGCTTCTGCTGTGGGAGCATGGCATACAGCAGCCTGGGTTGGGGGGAAGGCGGGTCTGTAATGTTGCAGCCTCTGTTGGCTCTGTCTGCTGCTTTTGGGCAACACCCAGGCTTGGAGATCTTTATTATTACTTTCTGATTTTGCTTATTCTTTTTCTTTTCCAACCAAGAACATGCTAATTCTTTGAAAATTAGTTTGCCAAGCAGCCAATTTAGTGAATGACCAATTTACTTAATTTTTCAAGTTTCAGTTTGTGAAAATCTGGTTCTTTTATCTGTATATAAAGTTTACAGTTCATATTTGATGGGAAGTTTTGGTTGACTAGCTTTTATTTCTTTATAGCACTGTTAATAAGTGTTTGCTGTGTTATATTATAAACATTTAATATTGAGAAAATATATTTCATGTTTTATCTTCCATATTTTAGGATTTCCTAAGATAATTTTTCCAGTTTATAATTTTTCCAGTTTATAATTATTCTTTTTAAAAAACAGACAATTTTTAGGGCAGTTTTAGGTTCATAGCAAAATTACAGAAAGTACAGAGAGTTCCCGTATACCCCACCCATACCCATGCACACACACTGCCACCCCCACTACAGTCACCATCCCACACCAGAGTGAAATGTTTATTAACTGTTAATGAAGCTACATTGATATTTGGGTCATTGTCACCCAAAGTCCATAGTTACATTAGGGCTTACTCTTGGCCTTGAACAGTCATTGGGTTTTAACAAATGTGTAAGGATGTGATTTTGCTATTACAGCGGCATATAGGGTTGTTCCACTGCCCTAAAAATCCTGTGTGCTCCACCCACTCACTCCTTCCTGCCTTCTGACCCCTGGCAATCACTGAGCTTTTATTCTTTCTGTAGTCTTGCCCTTTCCAGAATGTTACATATTGGGAATCATACAGTATATAGGATTTTCAGATTTGCTTCCTTTGCTTAGCAATATACGTCCCAGCTTCCTCCATGTCTTTTCATGGCTTGATAGTGCATTTCTTTTTAGCACTAAATAATATTCCATTGTCAGAATGTGTCTGTTCAGCCCCTCACCTACACAAGGACATCTTAGCTGTTTCTAAATTTTCTCAGTTATCAGTAAAGCTGCTAAAACATCCATGTGCAGGTTTTAGTGTGGACATGTTTTCAACTCCTTTTGGTAAATCAACAAGGTGTGCAATTGCTTGATCATATGGTAAGAGTACGTCTAGCTTTGTAAGAAACCACCGGGCTGTCTTCTGAAGTGCCCGTGCCATTTCGCATTCCCATCGGCAGTGAGTGGGAGCTCCTGTTGCTCCACATCCTCCTCAGCATGTGCTGGTGTCAGTGCTCTGGGTTTTGGCCATTGTAATAGGTGAGGTCCAGGTTACTTATTATTTCTTTCATGGATTGTGTCTTTGGTGTTGTATCTAAAAGTCATTGCCAAACTCAAGGTCCCTTAGATTCTCTCTTGTGTTATCTTCTAAGAGTTTCATAGTTTTGCATTTTACATTTAGGTCTATGTTCCATTTTTGGGTCAGTTTTTTTTTTAAAAGAGAGTAAAGTCTGTGTCCAGATTCCTTTTATTGCATATGGACGTCCAGTTGTTCCAGCATCATTTGTTGAAAGGACTCTTTTCTACACCTGTTTTGGTAGGTGCATGTTTTTGGGATTTTATATTGATGTGTAATTTAAACAAAATTTGAGACATCGATATTATAATCAATTTCTGGGATACTCATTTCTTTTGTACTTCCATGAAAAGTTTAATGTTCAGGTTGAGTCTTTACATTGCTACTACTAAGTTAACATAACCCTGTTTGAAAAAACCAAAATCTCAATGTCTCATCTGTGACAGGATCGTCTTAGCTGTATTATTTTTCAATGTTACTTTCTTTTCTTTTTAAGACAAGAGTCTCACCAGGTCTGTTGCCCAGGCTGGAGTGGAGTAGTGCCATTGGCTTACTGCAACCTCTGCCTCCCGGGTTCAAGCCATTGTCCTGCCTCAGCCTCCCTAGTAGCTGGGACTACAGGCGCCCACCACGACCACACCTGGCTAATTTTTTTTTGTATTTTTTAGTAGAGACAGGGTTTCACCCTGTTGGCCAGGCTGGTCTTGAACTCCTGACCTCAAGAGATCCACCCGCCTCGGCCTCCCAAAGTGCTGGGATTACAGGTGTGAGCCACTGAGCTCAGTTGTATTTTCTCTATCATAAACATTAACTACTACTTGGTGATCTCACACAAGTTCTTCAGAAGGCATATCAGCCTTCGTTTTTCCCCTAGAAAGTAACACTTCAAATATACCATCTCATGTGTGACAGTACTTTTTTTGTTCGTTTTTTAATTCATCATTTTTTCTTTCTCCAAATTTTAGACCTTTTTTATCTTCTTTCACCTAAAAAGCCCTTCTACCCGCTGGTTGACTCAGGGATTGAATTTGTATTTCTCACCATTGGTGAACAGATCCCTGCGTTTCTGTCATGATGTGGTTGCTCCTGCCCAGCAGTCAGCAGACTGGTCCATACGCTGAGAATGGTTTTTCCATTTTTAAAATATTGCTTAAAAAAGAGAAGAGGAATATGCAAGAGAAATAATACATAGCCCACAAATCCTAAAATATGTGTCATCTTGGCAACCCCAGTTTGCCAATCCCAAATCACTTTTCCTTGTTTCCTGCTTTTGATGTATATATTATTGGGTTTGAGCTGCCTTATTATGCTGTTTGGTTGGTAGGAAATGGAGGAGGAGGAGAAGAAATGGTTTTCTGAATATGAGACATATTTTTAGGAAGATTGAAACATTTTGTGATCTTTAACTTTTGACATATTTCTTAAAATGTTACTATGAAAAGTCTGAAAATCTGTCAATTATTAATAATTGTTAGAGGTCTTTAAAAATTGATAAAACTATCCTTTATAAATTGCTGTATATTTTTATATACTTAAAAGGAATGTATGTTTGGTGAATCTTTAAAGTTTGGTAAATTCACAATTGATTATCAGCCAAATGACTCCAATGTCCTACAAGTCCTTGAGTTTGTGTGTGTGTGTGTGTGTGTGTAACATACATATAACATATATATAACATATAAAACATATATAACATCTTTTTTAATACACACACACACACGGATGGGATTATTTAAAGCTTGTCTTTCTAGGACTGGAGGTTTTAACCTGAGATATGTGGGCTTAGAAAGTTTGTGAACTTCCTAAAATAGTGTATTGAAATCACAGTTGGGGGCTAAAGAGGGGGAGGAGCAGCTATGGGAAGAGGGTTCATATTTTTCAGTAATTTTTTTTCTTTTTTTATACTTTTGTTGTTAAAAAAAAATTATTACTATTATTTTGAGTCCGGATCTTACTTTGTTGCCCAGGCTGGAGTGCATTGGTGCAACGATGGCTCACCACAGCCTCGAACTTCCCAGACTCAAGCAATCCTCCCACTTCAGCCCCCTGAGTAGCTGGGACTATGGGCACATGCTACCATGCCAAGCTGATTTTAAAATTTTTCTGTAGAGATGAAGTCTCACTATGTTGCCCAGGCTGTTCTCAAACTCCTGGCAACAAGCAGCTTTCCTTCCTCGGCTTCCCAAAGTGCTGGAATTACAGGCATGAGCCACCACACCCAGCCCTATTTTTTTCAAGAGTTTAGGACCCCAAATGGTTAATTACCACTGATCTAGGAGAAAAAATACCTGCCTGTCTTTTTTTGGTCTGGCTGTTTTTAGAGGGAAGTAAATGAAATATAATGGTGAGATTTAAATATCCGAAGGTTGTGCAGGTAAATGTAGCTGTAATATTACGTACCTGAATATGGGTGAGAATTTTGTGGGTCACACCTGCCACACTTCACGTGTCCACACTTTTTAGAGTATGTGCTGTTCTGTTTTCCAGATGAGCAGAACTACATTCTCCGAGATGCTGAGGCAGAAGTACTTTTCTCTTTCAGCTTGGAAGAATCCTTAAAACGGGCACATGTTTCTCCACTCTTTAAGGTACACTTTAAGGGAAAAGTAAATCAGTCCAAGTAAGCATAACACATGGACCTGCTGAAGGGAACTACCAGGTGATTTGATGGGAAGTGCACTTCCAGGGGAGCTGGGCTCACCCTGCATCCCGTTTACCACTTGGCTTCCTTCTTGGACATTGCCACTGGAGGTCTTCCTCCTGTGAACCACAGCACATCTCTAGAGAACTTTTCTTTACTATAACGTTTAAAAATAAGTACACAAATTTAATAAATACATCTGTGAGAAATAAGTTGTTCAAGGAGTAGGTTTTTGAATAATTGTTAAGAGGCATGTTCATTTTTCTGCTTTTAATAAATCTTTAGAGGACATTGCTTACTTCATACTATTGTCAATAAATGTATATTCAGCTGGAGAAGATACTTGGGAAAATATTCAGTGTGCATAGATATAATTTAGAACTAAAGATTTTTAAATGTTAGATAAGTGTTAGAACAGTTAGGATTTTTTTTTTGTATCAAAGAACTAAGTAAATCAATAAAGATAATCTGTTCTTTAACCTTCTTAAGGAGTCAACAGGAATTAGAAATGATTTGCAGTTTAAGACAGAATAGTATTTTGTGGTATCCTCAGGAGCAAGCTTTTTAGATAATTAAATCTTAAGTATCAATATTATTTCCTGCTCTGAGTTCAAATAATATGGAGAAAATAAAGAAAAGGGATACAAGCCAGGCAGCATGCTACACCAGAGGCTGTTGCTGGGCAGATAAGTGTGGTGAAATATAATGCTGATTTAAAATTGTATAGAAATTGTGAAAAATATTTGCAATATTATTGCTTATTCACAAAACGATTTGTTTTAGGGACTTAAGTTCTGGTTACTTTAAATCATCTTCAGGCATACTTAACATGTGAAAATGCTTAAATTCCAAATTTACATCGCTGGATTCCTCTTCCACTTCAGACTGAGTGCTAGTAGGAGAATAGTAGCTTCATAATGTCATAAAATTAGAAATTTTGTCAAAAATCTCAGGGCAGAATCTATGAAAATTATGTACTCTAAAAATTAAAGCATTTTAAGAACACAATACATATATTTTCATTTAATTTTAGGCAAAATATTTTTACATCACACCTGGAATCTGCCCAAGTCTTTCCACTATGAAGGCAATCGTAGAGTGTGCAGGAGGAAAGGTGCTATCCAAGCAGCCATCTTTCCGGAAACTCATGGAGCACAAGCAGAACTCGGTGGGTAGAGCGGAGTCCACCAGCGAGTCCGTCATTGCCCTGTATCAGAATCAGTGTTCGGTCACTGAGACACTCATTTTCTTTTCCTTAGAGTTTGTCGGAAATAATTTTAATATCCTGTGAAAATGACCTTCATTTATGCCGAGAATATTTTGCCAGAGGCATAGGTACGTTTCCCTGCTTACGTATGTGAGTGTGTGTGCACACAGCAGTGGATCTCTCTAACAGTCTGTTTCCACCCTGTTCAGATGTTCACAATGCAGAGTTCGTTCTGACCGGAGTACTCACACAAACGCTGGACTATGAATCATATCCTTTTCAAAAGAGAATAAAAAGTAGATGGGTTGGATATGAAATGGATTTCCCAGATTAATAAGGCAGTACCTTTCCTGTTTTGCAAGCCATTTTTCCTTTCTTTGCTATCGTGATTTATGCAGTGAACAATTCTTTTCTCTTCAGAATATTCATTTGAGTTGCTAGTGAAAACATTCTCTTAACTTGCTGAGAGTTCAGTTTTAATAGGTGATGTTAATTAGAAAGGATCTGTGCTGTCTAGTTTATGGAGGTATTAAAGTATTTGACAATTAGATAAAATAGAAAATAATTGCAAAAATAAATACATGTTTCTTTTTATCAGCTCATTTTTGAGTTTGTAGTTTTCAAAATGAAATTTAGTTCGTATATAGCCTTTGTACTCAGGAACTCTGGGATGGGAAATAAATTCTACTAAATAGAAGTGGCAGAGTGAATACTTTATCAACGTGTCAGGAAAATGCAAAGTCAGTCTTTAGAATAATGACACGCTTAGACTTTTTTCTATTTCAGACATTCAGAAAAAAATAAAGCTCATCATCTGTTATTTGAATTCCTATTAAAAATCTCTGAATTATTATTTTAATGTATGAACAGCCCATCAGTGAAGCAAAACATGCCTTACAGGTCATTATGGGGAAATTCTGTTTCAACTGCCGCTTCCCAGTGCAGAGGGCCTTCTGCCAGGGTTTCTCAGGACTTCTCCCTGTGGCTCCTGCAATGAGGCTGGAGGCCGAGCTCCTCCTCCCTGTGAGGGTGGGAGCCTCTGCCACCTCTGACCAGTGTCAGCCTCAGTGGACCATTCCTGACGCAGGGGAATTTTGTGTTTGGGATAGGACTGCTTCAGTAAGGCACAGAGGTCAGAATGATACCATCCTTGCCGAGTTTTTTTCTCTTTGTGTGTGCCTGTTTCATCCAGGTAATTACATTTAAGTATATTTACATTTAAATACACTGACATTCATCCAGTTAATTACATTTATCAAACATTTTCCTCTTAACCCTAAAGAGCTTATGGTTATAATAGTAGACAGAAGACCTTGATATCACTGAGAGAAAAGCACTTTGAAGAAGTAAAATGTGGCTGGACGCGGTGGCTCATGCCTATAATCCCAGGATGGGAGGCCAAGGCAGGCGGATCACCTGAGATCAGGAGTTCGAGACCAACCTGGCCAACATGGTGAAACCCTGTCTCTACTAAAAATAGAAAAAAATTACTTGGGCATGGTGGCGGGCACCTGTAATCACAGCTACTTGGTGAGGCAGGAGAATCACTTGAACCCGGGAGGCAGGGGTTGCAGTGAGCCAGTATCACGCCATTGCGGTATAGCCTGGGCAACGAGTGAAACTCTGTCTTTAAAAAAAAAAGAAGTAAAATTTGCCTCAGTCCCAGAAGCCAATGTCATGTTTAGCCATAAATAGCCTGTCTAGTTGGAATGAGGCTTGGTGCAGAAGTGCTCTTATCATTCATCTCAGAGCTTGGTGTATTCCATACCGCCATCTATTAGAAAATTATTGCAGGAGCTACTGATAGGAATGATAAGAGGCCTGTTAAATTTTTACAGATACGCTATAAGCATTTGGTTTTTATACAATATGTACTCTTGCATGTTTTCCAGACTTTTTTCTGGCATTCATATTTGTATTTGTGAAAGCCTGTTCTATACTACATTTACTTTCAGAAGAAATTGCTTTAAAAGTTATATGGGTGACTTGTAAGTATTACCTTGGGGGCCTTTTTTCATATCCGTAACTTGATTAATTTTGCCCAAAGCGGACGGTTTAGAATTGCAGAGGTCGGCACCTGCTCCTGAAGGTATAGGTAGGAATCAGCTGTTTGTATTGGGGCTTTGGGGATGTCAGCTCTTGGGGGCTGTGTGGTGTACACGTTAATTAAAGGACACTTCAGCTATTGCTGGGCCTCAGCTCTGGCCGCATGATGGATCCCCTGGGGAGCTGGCACAGGTGCTGATGTCCCTGGGCTGAGCGAGCCTGTGTGTCAGGGCTGAGGCCCTCCTGTGATGTGGGTGTGCAGCAGAGCGATTGGTTTGAATGGGTAAGAAAGAGGCTGCAGCATTCCTACAAGGGTGTCCCTGAAACTGGGTGATGAATGTTGGAACCCTTGGTTTCATGTTTTTCTTTTGCCTTGTGTTTGAAAGTCGTTTTCCTCAACAAGCCTACATATAAGTTCAACTGATGGCGTCTAGGCTGCAGTGCGTGTGGACTCCTGCGGTACGGGGCCAGCTGTCTGGCTGGCAAGGAGCTGCCGCGCTTCCTTCACGTGCTCTTGTTTTCCAGCTGCTTTCTTGGGGGATCAGACTGTAAAGCAGGAAGACAGATATAATAAATATACTGCATCTTTTTAAGATGTGCAATTTTATTCTGAGGAAACATAAATTATGTTTTGTATTATATGACTTTAAGAGCCCACATTAGGTTTTATGATTCATTTGCCAGGTTTTTAAATGTTTTCACAAAACTGTTATGGGACTTCAACTAGAAATAAAATGGTGTAAATAAAGACCTTGCTATCTCTAAATTATGGATGTTAAAGATTTGAAATGTTTTGTACTTTGATTATTTTTATTTCTTATACTCTGTTTTCTTTTATATTGATATCTTGCCCACATTTTAAATAAATGTACTTTTGAACTTAGAATTGAGTAATCCTTTATTATTCCACATTTTTTGTATAACTTTTATAATTTACATCAAACTGGATCACATTTTAAGTAATTTCAAGACAAAATATTTTCCAGTAAATTTTTACCTCAAGAAATAATTTCTAGAAGCCAGCCCCTTTTTTGTCACCGTAATAAACTCCATCCCAGGCAGGGGCGGATTCAGATTATTTTGCAATCACTAAACACAGGCGCAACCAGTGAGAGCCAGTGACGCTACGGAACTTCCATCTATCCCGCTTCTTTCCAGACCCTGTTGCAGTACACGTCTTGTTGGATCATAGGTGTAATAAAATGGTAGGAGACCGTCAGTTTATTAAAGATGAGCAGGGCAGTAACTGCTAATATCTTTAGATCGTGCTGACCAGTGCTGTCACAGACATTCAGAGCTGTTTTTTAACAAACATTGTGCCTCAAAATATGTCTGCTTTTAAGCTTGTATTTTTGTGCCTAAATAAACTTAGAGATACTGACTTCTCTCTGAGTAGATGTGGAACTGACCTTTTCCCCTCATGTACCACAGGTAGAATTGGTGTTGCTGTAAAATATTTTAGATTCTGTAGAATCCTGGAAGTGCAGAAGCGTTTCATAAATCAGAATTTTCATTTGCAAGTATTCAAAGTACTTCCCTACTACCTAGAAGCTTGAAGGCAAGTGACAATCATTACAGAATAAATGGGCCTTCTGGGTAGAGTATAATGCGTCTGTTAATCTTTGGTGGAGACAGGGTGTTTATATAACCAACATACAAATATGACTGATTTGATTAACCTTTCAATTAGTGCTTTTTTTTCAAAAGCTGCCAAGAAATAATCCTTAAAAACTCCAGGAGCTGTCTAAAGCCAACTGGCTTGCACAGCTGTTAAGCATTGATTTGGTGACTAAGAGGGACTTAGATAAACATATAAAAATAAAAAGATTTCAAGTAAATACTTCTTAGAAAAAAATGATTAGATTGGACAAATTATTTCTTACATGAAAAGAAAATCTCATTTAATCCTATTTTCATCTGGCTCGGTGTCATCTAATAGAAATATAATGGGAAAAACGTGTAATTTAAACATTTTTAGTAGCTACAATAAATGTTTTAAAATTAGTTATAATATGTAGACAATACATCCAAATATTGCTTCTGCCAGAAGTAATCAATATTTTTAGAAATTACTGAGATATTTTTACTGTTTTGAGGGGTGCCAAGTCTTGAAAATCCAGTGTATATTTTACACTTAGACGACATCTCATTTCTGAAATTTTCATTGGAAATACTTGATCTGTTTAGATTTCACACCACTTAGAGTTGAAAAAGTACATCGTGTATGTTTATAAACTCAAATTATTCAAAACGTAGTTAAGTGGCTTCCAATAACCGAATTAGTGCCAGTTTTTAAGTTAACATAAAGTGCAATTAAAAATGCAGGTCCTCCCTTGGACAAGGCACTTCTCCAGTGTGCAGTGAGCAGGGCGGCTGATCACTGAGAAGACGAACAGCTGCCCTTCACTGTGCTGCCACCTCAGTTTACCCTGAATTCTGTAACACTGGCAAGTAAGGAATGGCAGGCAATGTGTATGCCAATGATGAAGACAGAGATATTCCATCCAGATCATCCCAAGATTGTTTCTTCGTGTAGGATAATTAAAGTTATCTACATGATAGGTCACAACAAGTGTATTTTTAATCTATCTAGATGCTAGGTATTGAGAGGAAACTCGGAAGAAATAATGAGTATCCTAGCTCCAGGAGTTTAGCCTCATTAGGAAAAGTTAAACAACATAATGTCAATCCAGCAAATATTTGGTAATTTAAGAAAATATTTGAATAGTAATAGTTGCACAACTTTAAGAAATGTTTTAGCACAGAAAATAAATGAAGATAATTGTATCCTCAGCTCTTTAAACCTCAGTGCTGCTCCCCATGCAGCTCTCCCAAATTACTTTGTTGAATTTTAAAAAAGTGCGTAATTACGTACTAACTTTGTAGGAAGTTTAGCTGCCTCCTGAAATGGACCACGTGTGTCCCCGAGGAGTTTCTCTCGCCCACCGCCGAGCCACTCCATCTCTAAACTTCAGTGTTGCTGGGCTCACTCCTCAGCAGTTTCCACCCTCCAGGGGTGCAACTAAACACAGGTCATCCCTCCTTATCTCCAAGGTTTGTTCCTCCAACCGCAGAGCTGTTCGTATCTACCCGTCCCCTCCCGCACTCGCTGAGTTCATTTCTTTTCCTCTTGTAAATGTTAGCAAGGTTTACATTTGTCTCCTTTTCTCAGTCCCTTTCCTTTCAGGTTGCCCTCTGTACTGTTCAGGAGTAATTTTCCTGAAATAAGATTCTGTTTCTCATATTAATGCTAAAAAGAAAACAGAGTCCAAGATGAGATGTTCCACATCTTTTTTTTTTTTTTTTTTTCTTTTTTTTTTTTTTTTTTGAGACCAAGTCTCGCTCTGTAGTGCAAGCTGGAGTGTGGTGAGATGATCTCGGCTCACTGCAACTTCCACCTGCTGGGCTCAAGCGATTCTCGTGCCTCAGCCTTCCAAGTAGCTGGGACTACAGGTGTGCGCCACCATGGCCAGCATCTTAATCTTTTGTAATGTCACCATCCCAGCCCCTGACTCCCATTACTCACGTGGAATCAGATGTGATTACCCAACCCTGCCAAACACTTCACAGGCCTCTCTCACTTTATATGCTATCTCCTCCTATTAGAAGAACTCCCATTCCTACATGGCAAGCTTTCCCCTCATTTAGACTGTAAGGCCTTCCTGATCTTTGCAAACATTCTAGTTTCCTCCTCTTTGTGTCCTCAGCCCTCTCTGATACAATGGAATAGATGTCTTAGAGCTGAGTGGTTACTTGTTTGCAATCTGTTTCTCTCTGCCTTAATAAAGCCTCAGAAACAGATTTAGGCCCTCTTCACCTACGCTATCTGTGGTAGGCAGAATTATAGACCGCCAAAGATACCCTAGACCAGCAGTCCCCTACCTTTTTGGCACCAAGGAGAGGTTTCATGGAAGACAATTTTCCCATAGATTGGGTTGGGGTTTAGGGGGAGTTTCAGGATAAAACTGACCTCAGATCATCAGGCATTAGATTCTCATAAGAAGTACACAACCCAGATGCCTGGCAGGTGCAGTTCACAATAGAGTCGTGCTCCCATGAGAATCTAATGCTGTCACTCATCTGATAAGAGGCAGAGCTCAGGCGGTAATGCTCACTCACCCACCTCTCACCTCCTGCTTGCTGTACAGCCCGTTTCCTAACGGGCCATGGACTGGTACTGGTACGTGACCTGGGGGCTGCGGATCCCTGTCCTAGACCTAATCCCCAGAACCTGTGGCTTCTATGTTAGCTTAGTGGCAAAAGAAACTTTGCAGGTGTGATTAAGGTTAAGGACCTTGAGATGGGAATATGAGCCTGCATCATCCAGGAAGGCCCGAGCAAGCCAGGAACCCCTCAGAGCGGAAGAGAAAGGCAGGAAACTGGGTCGGAAAATAGGACCTTAGTCCTACAGATGTGAGGAACTAGAGTGATTTTATTCCAATAAGACCCCACCAGACTTCTGACCTACAGAACTGCAAAACCATAGATTTTAGTTGTTCTAATTTAAGCCACTAAATTTGTGGCAATTTGTTACAGCAGCAATGGAAAACCGACAGTATCCCAAATTTTTGTAGACTGCTTGGCATTTAATAAGCATTTGCTCAAAATGTGTTGAACTAAAATTATCATGGAGGGAAAATAAGGAATAGTTTTAAGCTTTTGGGGGGGAGGGAGGGATAGAATCAAAACTATTCCAGAAAGATTAATTTGAAAGTAGACACATTGAAGGCAGGTAAGTGAACAAAACATGTTGGATTCATCTTTAAAAGAAGTAATAAGACCTGGAGTTAGGATAGACTTAGGGAAAAAGGGGGTGTTTCAAAGGAAAACATTGCTTTGTGCATGATTTAAACTAAAAATTTTACATTTGGAGAAAAGAAAGTAGTCATATCGATATAAACAAGGAACTTGGTAAGGCAGCCAGAGAGAATTTTATAGTGAAATTAAGGCTGCAATTTGGGTAAGAGGTGTAGGCTGAGTTCCATTACTGGGGAGTTGTCATAGTAGCATTAGGTAATTGTAGGTCAATGCTCCCTAATTACCCTTTGTACTGCCAAGGACTGGGGCTTGAAGACCACTTTTCAGTGGTCAGTGAAAGATACCAAAGGAATGGTTGGCAAGGTGAGGTGAGAATCTTGATGGTATGAGACCTCAAGTTTCAGGGAGACATTTGTATCTATGGCAATATGGTGGACACAGCTGTCTTGACTAGTACTCCTTCTGAAAATGAAAAATGCTAACCTTAGGTAGATATAGAAAATAAATTCATGAGCTGGCAAGACAGGAGTACTCAGGCCAAGAACTAAGTAAAGAAGAGAACTCAGGGACTAGCTAAGCACTGAGGCCAGTGCCTTGAGAGCATTTGTCCAAGCAGCTGAACTTGAGTTTCACAGCCTCACTGTGGAGAAGGTAAGTGTTCAGGGCCTGTCCAAAGTGAAGAGTCAAATAGAAGATCCTCCTTCCCTAAGACTGGAACCCCAAAGGGCTATACCCCGGGTATAAATATGAAATAGAAATAAACCTAAATCTGCCCCCAACAACCCTGGGAGTCACTGCCAGTCTTGAACCTTAGGGCTGCCGCACTAATTCACAATACATAGATGGTCCAAAAACCCCTCAAGCTCAGAATTTAGGCTAGTAACACCCTAAAACAATTGCATAAGGAATTACAAATCCTCCTTGGAGAAACCCCCCTCCCCGTCTTGGACTAAACACATACTTATCCCACAGAGAAAGCAGCAAGAAAGCAAGGCATCATGAACAAAAATGGACACACACCAGACATAGAAATAGGAAATAGAGCCACATAATTTGGAATTACGAGAGAACACAACAGAGTTAGTATCTCCTGAGACAGGCTTAAAATGTTAGCAGGAAATAAATAGGAAGGATGACCCAGCAGATTTGAAAAAGTATCAAAAGGAACATGTGGAAATAAAATATAATTAAAATATAAAACTTAATGGAGTAGTTCACAGGTGACATGATCTTATATGTAGAAAACCCTAAAGATACCACCAAAACAAAAACACCAACCTGACAGAACTAATGAAGCAGCAAACACAAAGTCAACACAAAAATCAGTTGTGTTTCTACATACTAACAATGAACAGTCTGAAAAGGTAATTTAAACAATTCCATTTACAATAGCATTACAAAGAATAAAATACTTGGCAATAAACTTAACCAAGCAGGTGAAAGATACATGTGCTGAAAACTACAAAATATTGATGAAAAAAATTAAAGAAGATAACAATAAATGGAAAGACATCCCATGTTCATGGATTGTAAGACTTGATATTGTTAAGATGTCAATACCAACCAAAGCAATCTCTGGTTTCAATGCAATCCCAATCTCAATGACATTTTTTCCAGAAATAGAAAACTTGACCATAAAATTCACATGCAATCTCAAGAGTGAACAGCAAAAGTGATCTTGAAAAAGGAGAATGAAGTTGGAAGTCTTACTTCCTGACTTCAAAATATTATAAAGCAACAGCAATCAAGACAGTATGATGTTGGCATAGAGACTTATTGACCACTGAAATAAAATAGAGAGTCTAGAAATAAACCTTTGCACATATGGCCAAATGATTTTTGGCAAGGGTGCTAAGATTTTCAATGGGAGAAAGGACAGTCATTCTATCAAATGCTACTGGAGAAACTGGAAACCCACATGCAAAAGGATGTTGCTGGAACGTTACCTTTCACCATGTGCAAATGAACTCAAAATGAATCAAATTCCTAGAGCTAGGAACTAAAACTATAAAACTCTCAGAAGACAACATAGAAAAGCTTTATGACATTGGATTTGGCAATGACTTCTTGGATACACCACCAAATGCACAGACAATGAAGGAAAATATAAATTGGGCTACACAAAAATATAAAATGTTTATATATTAAAAGACAACAGAGTGAAAAGGCAACCCATCATATGGGAAATAATGTTTGCAAATCATATATCTGATAAAGGATTAATATCTGGAATATATAAGGAACTCCTATGACTCAACAACTAAGAATTAACTTGATTAAAAAATGGGTAATTGATGTGAAATAGACATTTCTGCAAAGAAGACATATAAATGGACAATAAGCACATGGAAAAAAAAAGCTCAGTGTCACCAATCATTAGAGAAATGTGAATTAAAGTCACAATAAAATACCACTCCATGTTGGGAGAAAGGTTTATGGGATGCCTGCATAAACTGGCCATAAAAATATGAGACAGTAAGTTGCTGAAAACCACAAGAGGCCTCTGAACAAGAAAGCCTTCTTATCGCCATTATGTTCCCATGCTCTGAGCAAGACTTGCTCTCTTATCCATAAACACTGTGTTCAAGGAGAAAGACACTCCTTTGAAGCATTAGAATGTGGTTAGATATGCAGGCTTCTAGTTAAGCCCAGTCCCACCGCTAACTAAAGATAAACTATTTGAGCACAAAGGAGATTTACTTAAACCGCCACTGCTATAGATTACGTGTATGATACACTGTCTGCCTTCCCCCGTTTCACTCCTGAACATCTGCTTCTCAGCTCTAAGTGATTGTACTCAGTAAATAGTGTGGAGACCAGAGCTCTGAGCCTTTGCAGCCTGCACATTTTGCACTGGCCCCCTGGCTCCCCACCTTTCACTCTTAACTTGTCTCTTCTCATTCCTTTGTTGCCACCAAACTTTGGGTACCCACAGTGGTGTTGAGACTGGACCCCAACAACTCCACACTCATTAGAATAACTACTGTCAGAAAAAAAGCAGGAAATAACACATGTGGGTGAGGATTTGGAGAAATTGGACATTTGTGCACTGTTGTTGGGAATGTAAAATGGAAAACAGTATGGCATGCTCTCAAAAAATTAAAAATAGTATTAACATATGATTTAGCAATTCCACTTCTGGGTATATACCCAAAAGAATTGAAAGCAGGGGCTCCTTAAGATATTTGTAAGCCTATGTTTATAGTAGCAGCATTCACAATAGACAAAAGGTGGAAGCAAATCAAGTGTTCATCATTAGATGAATGAATAAACAAATGTGTTCCGTTCACACAAGGGAATATCATTCAGCCTTAAAAATATCATTCAGCCTTAAAAAGGAAGAAAATTCTAACACACACTACAGCATGGATGAACCTTCAAAATATAATGCTAAGTGAAAGAAATCAGTCACAAAAGACAGATAATATATGATTCCACTTGCATGAGGTTCCTAGAGTGGTCAAATGTATAGACACAGAAAGTAGAATGGTGGTTTCCAGGGACTGGGAGAAGCATGGAGAGTTATTTAATGGGCATAGAGTTTCAGTTTTAAGATGAAAAGAGTAATGGAGATGGGGTGGTGATGACTGCACAACAATGTGAATGTACTTAAAAATAACAAACCTGTACATTTAAAAATATTTAAGATGTTAACTTCTGTATTGTGTATATTTCATCACAATTTAAAAACAAGGAAATGCAGAGCCCTAGTTTAGCCAGTGAACTGGTGACAAGGAGGTTGGCCAAGGGGAGATTCTGTTGTGAATTCATATTTTGCTCTTCCACAGGACTTTCTTTGTACTTCTCTTGTGTTCAAAACCTGATATGGTCTGTCTTTGTGTCCCCACCCAAATCTTATCTTGAATTGTAGTCTGAATTGTAATCCCCACGTGTTGGGGCAGGGACTTGGTGGGAGGTAATTAAATCATGGGGGCAGTTACCCCCATGCTGTTCTCATGATAGTGAGTGTGTTCTCATGAGATCTTATGATTTTATAAGGGGCTTTTCCCCTTTTGCTCAGCACTTCTCCTTTTGGGCACTATGTGAAGATGGACATGTTCGTTTCACCTTCCACCATGATTGTAAGTTTCTTGAGGCCTCCCCAGTCCTGTGGAAGTGTGAGCCAATTAAACCTTTTCCTTTATAAATTACCCAGTCTCCAGCAGTTCATTATAGCAGTGTGAGAACAGGCTAACACAATAAATTGGTACCACAGAGAGTAAGGTGCTGCTATAAGGATACCCAAAAAATGTGGAAACAACTTTGGAACTGGTAATAGGCAGAGGTTGAAACAGTTTGGAGGGCTCAGAAGAAGACAGGAAAATGTGGAAAAGTTTGAAACTTCCTAGATACTTGGAGGGTTCAGAAGACAAGGAGATATGGGAAAGTTTGAAACTTCCTAGAGACTTATTGAATGGTTTTGACCAAAATGCTGATAGTGATGTGGACAATGAAGTCCAGGCTGAGGTGGTGTCAGATGGAGGTGAAGACTTTTTAGGAACTAGAATGTAGTTGACTCCTGCTATAGTTTACCAAAGAGGTTGGTGGCATTTTGCCCCTGCCCTAGAGATCTGTGGCACTTTGAACTTGAGAGGGATGATTTAGGGTATCTGGTGGAAGAAATTTCTGAACTTTAGGAATTTCTTTAGAATTCTGCTTTGGAATTTTGCCTTCTAAAGCATAGCATTCAAGAGGTGACAGAGAATAAAGTTTGGAAAATTTGCAGCTTGACAATGCTGTAGAAAAGAAAAACTCATTTTCTGGGGAGAATTTTATGCCAGTTGCAGAAATTTGCATAAGTAATGAGGAGCCAAATGTTAATAGCCAAGACAGTGGGGGAAACTGTTTCTAGGGGATGTCAGAGACCTTTGCAGCAGCCCCTCCTATCACAGGTCTGGAGGCCTAAGAGGGAAAAATGGTTTCATGGGCCAGGCCCGGGGCCCCTCTGCTGTGTGCATCCTGAGGACTAGTTGCAATGCATCCCAGCTGCTTCAGCTCCAGCTGTGGCTAAAAGTGGCCAAGATACATGCTCAGGCAATTGCTTCAGAGGGTGCAAGCCCCAAGCCTTGGCAGCTTCCACATGGTGATAGTCCCTTAGATGTGCATTAGACAAGAATTGAGGTTTGGGGACCTCCACCTAGATTTCAGAGGATGTGTGGAAACACCTGGATGTCCACGCAGAAGTCTGCTGCAGGGGTGGAGCCCTTATGGAGAGCCTCTGCTAGGGCAGTGCTGAAAGGAAATGTGGGATCAGAGCCCCTACATTGAGTCCCCACTGGGGCACTGCCTAGTGGAGCTGTGAGAAGAGAGTCACCATCCTCTAGACCCCAGAGTGGTAGATCCACTGGCAGCTTGTACTATGCACCTGGAAAAGCCAAAGACATTCAAAACCTGCCATGAAAGCAACTGGGAGGGGGGCTCTACCCCACAAAACCATAGAGGCAGAGCTGCCCAAGGCTGTGGGAGCCTACCTCTTGCATCAGTGTGACCTGTATGTAAGACCTGGAGTCAAAAGAGATCATTTTGGTGCATTAAGTTTTAATGACTGCCCTCTTTGATTTCAGAGTTGCATGGGGCCTGTAGTCCCTTCATTCTGGCCAAGTTCTCCCATTTGGAACAGGAGTATTTACCTAATGCTTGTACCCCCATTGTATCTAGGAGGTAACTAACTTGCTTTTGATTTTACAGGCTCATAGGTGGAAGGGTCTTGCCTTGTCTCAGAAAAGACTATGGACATGGGCTTTTGGGTTAATGCTGAAATGAGTGAAGAGTTTGGGAAACCATTGGAAAGACATAAATGTGTTTTGAAATGTGAGAAAGACAAGATTTCAGAGGGGCTAGGGTGTATAATATGGTCTGGGTCTATGTCCCCACCCAAATCTCATCTTGAATTGTAATCCCCATATGTTGGGGGAGGGACCCAGTTGGAAGTAATTGAATCATGGGAGCAGTTACCTCCATGTTGTTCTCATGATATTGAGTGAGTTCTCGTGAGATCTGATGGTTTTATAAGGGGCTTTTCCCTCTGCTTGGTGCTTCTCCTTCCTACCGCCATGTGAAGAAGGATGTATGTGCTTCACCTTCCACCATGATTGTAAGTTTCCTGAGGCTTCCCCATCCCTGTTGAACTGTCAGTCAATTAAACCTCTTTCCTTTATAAATTACCCAGTCTCTGGCAGTTCTTTACAACAGCATGAGAACAGACTAACACAAAACCCAACATCCACATACAGAATTAAATAACAAGCCAATGTACCTCTGTGTATGTGTGTTTCTCTCTCTCTCTCTCTCTCTCTCTCTCTCTCTGTGTGTGTGTGTGTGTGTGCATGCTTTTTTTCTGTGTCTTTTTATGAAAACAATTTTGGCCTAGAAAAGATTTAAAATTTACCACGGTAAAAAATAAAAACCACCACCCATAATGCCTGGAGAAGGATATGTGAAGTAATGGAGGAGGGCCCTCCAAGAATCTGTGCCTCCATAAGAGAAGGGACACAGCATAAGCTGTCAAAATCCACTTTTTCAGAACTCTGGAAATTAACAACAGGATTGGAACAATTCAGAGTGTTTGTTCAAGAAAATGGCTGAAACTCCATAAACAGCAGGCTTTATGGAATTTTAACTTTGCCTCTTCCCCACTCCCAACCCCTCAACCACCATCACCTCTGCAGCAGCCTTGAAAAAGAGCAGCCTTGGAACCATGGTAGTGTTGAAAACCAACAGCCTAATGGACTGGACTACAGGAGCAGGACAGCTTTGGAGCCCCAAAAACCTAATTCCCAGAGAATCATCACTCTTTGCCCTGGGCTGGCAGCTCCTATTCAAGTCCCACTCACAGGGCTCACCTTTATTTGACCTGATTCAGATCTCCCAGTGAGGAAAGCCCCATCCCAGAGTGTTTGTGAAAATCAATCAGCACTAACTGTTCAACATCCCAGCTGTCAAAAGTGGTGGTGCCACTTAGGGCAGATAAGAAATTGGACATAAAACTTACAAGGAAAGTCTCAGGACAGAAATGTTCTTAGGGGCTTTGAAAACCTCCAACTTATTCCTGGGGTATTAGAAGGCCTCCTGTGTGCATGGCTGCATGCAGGCCCAAGAGAGACCAGGAAGGCCCTAAGTACTTACTCCAGCGGCTCTTGAGGATCTGCTCAAGCAGGAGGGAAGGCTAAGGTGGAGTTGTGAATTGCAGGGACATTGAAGACTTACTCTAACAAACAGCCCATGAGCAAGGGGAGGCTTACTGGTTGAAGGCATTTAGGGAATTCTCTGTCCAATTATTGGCTGACCACTAAGCTAACCAAGTAAATACTTTAGTGGCTGCACACCAAAAAGAACACAGACTTTACAAAACCAATCCAGAAATATCACTAAACAAAGAAATCACCACCACAACAGCAATCACAAAAACAGCAACAACTCTAATTTCCAGGGTTGATATATTATTTAAAGTGTCTAGTTTTCAACCAAATTATTAGGAGAACAGGCAAGTATGCCCTATAAACATAAAAAAAGTAGTCAAAAGAAATTGTCAGGGGGAGATTCCAAGATGGCCGAATAGCAAAAACTCCAGTCTACAGCTCCTAGCATGAGTGAAGCAGAAGACAGGTGATTTCTGCATTTCCACCTGGGGTACCAGGTTCATCTCACTGAGGCTTGTTGGACAGTGGGTGCAGGACAGTGGGTGTAGCTCATGGACTGTGAGCCAAAGCAGGGCAAGGCATCGCCTCACCCAGGAAGCACAAGGGGTCAGGGAATTCCCTTTCCTAGGCTTCCAAGGGAAGCCATGACAGATGGCACTTGGAAAATGGGGTCACTCCCACCCTAATACTGCACTTTTCCAACAGTCTTAGCAAACAGCACACCAGGAGATAATATCCCGTGCCTGGCTCAGAGGGTCCTATGCCCATGGAGCCTTGCTCACTGCTAGCACAACAGTCTGAGATCGAACTGCAAGGTGGCAGCGAGGCTGGGGGAGGCACCCACCATTGCCGAGGCTTGAGTAGGTAAACAAAGTGGCCGGGAAGCTCGAACTGGGTGGAGCCCACCACAGCTCAAGGAGGCCTGTCTGCCTCTGTAGACTCCACCTTTGGGGGCAGGGCATAGCTGAACAAAAGGCAGCAGAAACTTCTGCAGACTTAAACGTCCCTGTCTGACAGCTTTGAAGAGAGTAGTGGTTCTAGTTTGAGATCTGAGAATGAACAGACTGCCTCCTCAAGTGGGTCCCTGACCCCCAAGTAGCCTAAATGGGAGGCACCTCCCAGTAGGGGCTGACTGACACCTCATACGGCTGGGTGCCCCTACGCTTCCAGAGGAATGATCAGGCAGCAACATTTGCCATTCTGCAATATTTGTGGTTCTGCAGCCTCTGCTGGTGATACCCAGGCAAACAGGGTCTGGAGTGGACCTCCAGCAAACTCCAAGAGAACTGCAGCTGAGGGTCCTGACTGTTAGAAGGAAAACTAACAAACAGAAAGGACATCCACACCAAAAACCAATCTGTACATCACCATCATCAAAGACCAAAGGTAGATAAAACCACAAAGATGGGGAGAAACCAGAGCAGAAAAGCTGAAAATTGTAAAAATCAGAGCTCCTCTTCTCCTCCAAAGGAACGCAACTCCTTGTCAGCAACGGAACAAAGCTGGATGAAGAATGACTTTGACAAGTTGAGAGAAGAAGGCTTCAGAAGATCAGTAATATCAAACTTCTCTGAGCTAAAGGAGGATGTTTGGTCCCACCAAAAAGAAGCTAAAAAACCTTGAAAAAAGATTGGACGAATGGCTAATGGAATAAACAGCATAGAGAAGACCTTAAATGACCTGATGGAGCTGAAAACCATGGCATGAGAACTATATGACGCATGCACAAACTTCAGTAGCCGATTTGATCAACTGGAAAAAAGGGTATCAGTGATTGAAGATCAAAGGAATGAAATGAAGCGAGAAGAGAAGTTTAGAGAAAAAAGAGTAAAAAGAAACGAACAAAGCCTCCAAGAAATATGGGACTATGTGAAAAGACCAAATCTACGTCTGATTGGTGTACCTGAAAGTGACGGGGAGAATGGAATGAAATTGGAAACACTCTTCAGGATATTATCCAGGAGAACTTCCCAACCTGGCAAGGTAGGCCAACATTCAAATTCAGAAAATACAGAGAAAGCCACAAAAATGCTCCTCAAGAAGAGCAACTCCAAGACACATAATTGTCAGATTCACCAAAGTTGAAATGAAAGAAAAAATGTTAAGGGCAGCCAGAGAGAAAGGTCGGGTTACCCATAAAGAGAAGCCCACCAGACTAACAGCAGATCTCTTGGCAGAAATTCTACAAGTCAGAAGAGAGTGGGGGCCAATATTCAACATTCTTAAAGAAAAGAATTTTCAACCCAGAATTTCATATCCAGCCAAACTAAGTTTCATAAGTGAAGGAGAAATAAAATCCTTTACAGACAAGCAAATGCTGAGAGATTTTGTCACCTCCAGGCCTGTCTTACAAGAGCTCCCGAAGGAAGCACTAAACATGGAAAGGAACAACCAGTACCAGCCACTGCAAAAACATGCCAAATTGTAAAGACCATCGAAGCTAGGAAGAAACTGCATCAACTAATGAGCAAAATAACCAGCTAACATCATAATGACAGGATCAAATGCACACATAACAATATTAACCTTAAATGTAAATAGGCTAAATGCTCCAATTAAAAGACACAGACTGGCAAACTGGATAAAGAGTCAAGACCCATCAGTGTGCTGTATTCAGGAGACCCATCTCACATGCAGAGACACACATAGGCTCAAAATAAAGGGATGGAGGAAGATCTACCAAGGAAATGGAAAACAAAAAAAGCAGGGGTTGTAATCCTAGTCTCTGATAAAACAGACTTTAAATCAACAGAGATCAGAAGAGACAAAGAAGGCCATTACATAATGGTAAAGAGATCAATTCAACAAGAAGAGCTAACCATCCTAAATACATATGCACCCAGCACAGGAGCACCCAGATTCATAAAGGAAGTACTAAAGACCTATAAAGAGACTTAGACTCCCATACAATAATAATGGGAGACTTTAACACCCCACTGTCAACATTAGACAGATCCACAAGATGGAAAGTTAACAAGGATATCCAGGAATTGAACTCAGCTCTGCACCAAATGGACCTAATAGACATCTACAGAACTCTCCACCCCAAATCAACAGAATATACATTCTACTCAGCACCACATTGCATTTATTCCAAAATTGACCACATAGTTGGAAGTAAAGCACTCCTCAGCAAATGTAAAAGAACAGAAATTATAACAAACTGTCTCTCAGACCACAGTGCAATCAAACTAGAACTCAGGATTAAGAAACTCACTCAAAACCACACAACCACATGGAAACTGAACAACCTGCTCCTGAATGACTACTGGGTACATAACAAAATGAAGGCAGAAATAAAGATGTTCTTTGAAACCAAGGAGAACAAAGACACAATATACCAGAATCTCTGGGACACATTTAAAGCAGTGTGTAGAGGGAAATTTATGCACTAAATGCCCACAAAAGAAAGCAGGAAAGATCTAAAATTGACTCCCTAACATCACAATTAAAAGAACTAGAGAAGCAAGAGCAAACACATTCAAAAGCTAGCAGAAGGCAAGAACTAACTAAGATCAGAGCAGAACTGAAGGAGATAGAGACAAAAAACCCTTAAAAAAATCAATGAATCCAGGAGCTGGTTTTTTGAAAAGATCAACAAAATTGACAGACCACTAGCAAGACTAATAAAGAAGAAAAGAGAGAAAAATCAAATAGATACAATAAAAAATGACAAAGGGGATATCACCACCAATCCCACAGAGATACAAACTACTATCAGAGAATACTGTAAACACCTCTATGCAAATAAACTAGAAAATCTAGAAGAAATGGATAAATTCCTGGACATATACACCCTCCCAAGACTAAACCAGGCAGAAATTGAATCCCTGAATAGACCAATAACAGGCTCTGAAATTGAGGCAATAATTAATAGCCTACCAACCAAAAAAAGTCCAGGGACCAGATGGATTCACAGCCGAATTCTACCAGAGGTACAAAGAGGAGCTGGTACCATTCCTTCTGAAACTATTCCAATCAATAGAAAAAGAGGGAATTCTCCCTAACTCATTTTATGAGGCCAGCATCATCCTGATACCAAAGCCTGGCAGAGACACACAAAAAAAGAGAATTTTAGACCAATATCCCTGATGAACATCGATGCAAAAATATTCAATAAAAAACTGGCAAACCAGATCCAGCAGCACATCAAAAAGCTTATCCACCACGATCAAGTTGGCTTCATCCCTGGGATGCAAGACTGGTTGAACGTATACATATCAATAAACGTAATCCAGCATATAAACAGAACCAAAGACAAAAAACCACATGATTATCTCAATAGATGCAGAAAAGGCCTTTGACAAAATTCAACAGCCCTTTATGTTAAAAACTGTCAATAAATTAGGTATTGATGGGATGTATCTCAAAATAATAAGAGCTATTTATGACAAACCCACAGCCAATATCATACTGAATGGGCAAAAACTAGAAGCATCCCCTTTGAAAACTGGCATGAGACAAGGATGCCCTCTCTCACCACTCCTCTTCAACATAGTGTTGGAAGTTCTGGCCAGTGCAATCAGGCAGGAGAAATAAATAAAAGGTATTCAATTAGGAAAAGAGGAAGCCAAATTGTCCCTGTTTGAGGATGACATGATTGTATATTTAGAAAACCCCATCGTCTCAGCCCCAAATATCCTTAAGCTGATAAGCAACTTCAGCAAAGTCTCAGGATACAAAATCAATGTGCAAAAATCACAAGCATTCCTATACACCAATAACAGACACACAGAGAGCCAAATCATGAGTGAACTCCCATTCACAATTACTTCAAAGAGAATAAAATACCTAGGAATCCAACTTACAAGGGACGTGAAGGACCTGTTCAAAGAGAACTACAAACCACTGCTCAATGAAATAAAAGAGGACACAAACAAATGGAAGAACATTCCATGCTCATGGATAGGAAGAATCAATATCATGAAAATGGCCATACTGCCCAAGGTAATTTATAGATTCAATGCCATTTCCATCAAGCTACCAAAGACTTTCTTCACAGAATTGGAAAAAACTACTTTAAAGTTCATATGGAACCAAAATAGCACCCGCATTGCCAGGACAATCCTAAGTCAAAAGAACAAAGCTGGAGGCATCACGCTACCTGATTTCAGACTATACTACAAGGCTACAGTAACCAAAACAGCATGGTACTGGTACCAAAACAGAGATATAGACCAATGGAACAGAACAGAGCCCTCAGAAATAATACCACACGTCTACAACCATCTGATCTTTGACAAACCTGACAAAACAAGAAATGGGGAAAGGATTCCCTATTTAATAAGTGGTGCTGGGAAAACTGGCTAGCCATATGTAAAAAGCTGAAACTGGATCCCTTCCTTACACCTTACACAAAAATTAATTCAAGATGGAATAAAGACTTGAATGCTAGACCTAAACCCATAAAAACCCTAGAAGAAAACCTAGGCAATACCATTCAGGACATAGGCATGGGCAAGGACTTCATGTCTAAAACACCAAAAGCAGTGGCAACAAAAACCAAAATTGAGAAATGGGATCTAATTAAACTAAAGAGCTTCTGCACAGCAAAAGAAACTACTATCAGAGTGAATAGGCAACCTACAGAATGGGAGAAAATTTTTGCAATCTACCCATCTGACAAAGGGCTAATATCCAAAATCTACAAAGAACTTAAACACATTTATAAGAAAAAAATCAAACAACCCCATCAAAAAGTGGGCAAAGGATATGAACAGAAACTTCTCAAAAGAAGACATTTATGCAGCCAACAGACACATGAAAACATGCTCATCACCACTGGCCATCAGAGAAATGCAAATCAAAACCACAATGAGATACCATCTCACACCAGTTAGAATGGTGATCATTAAAAAGTCAGGAAACAACAGGTGTTGGAGAGGATGTGGAGAAATAGGAACACTTTTATACTGTTGGTGGGACTGTAAACTAGTTCAACCATTGTGGAAGACAGTGTGGCGATTCCTCAAGGATCTAGAACTAGAAATACCATTTGACCCAGCCATCCCCACTGGGTATATACCCAAAGGATTATAAATCATGCTGCTATAAACACAAAGGCACACATATGTTTATTGCGGCACTATTCACAATAGCAAAGACTTGGAATCAACCCAAATGTCCATCAATGATAGACTGGATTAAGAAAATGTGGCACATATACACCATGGAATACTAGGCAGCCATAAAAAAGGATGAGTTCATGTCCTTTGTAGGTACATGGATGAAGCTGGAAACCATCATTCTGAGCAAACTATTGCAAGGACAGAAAACCAAATACTGCATGTTCTCACTCATAGGTGGGAATTGAACAATGAGAACACCTGGACACAGGGTGGGGAATATCACACACCGGGGCCTCTTGTGGCGTGGGGGGAAGGGGGAGGGATAGCATTAGGAGATATACCTAATGTAAATGATGAGTTAATGGGTGCAGCACACCAACATGGCACATGTATACATCTGTAACAAACCTGCACGTTGTGCACATGTACCCTATAACTTAAAGTATAATAATAATAAAAAACAAACAAACAAAAAGAAATTGTCCCAGAGTAAGCCCAGATATTGGACTTATTAGACAAAGACATTAAAACAGGTATCAAAAATATGTTCAAAGAAATAAAAGCACTACACCTAAAAAATTAATGGAAGGTATGAAAGTGATTCCACACCAAACAGACAAAAAATGTCATTTGGAAATTATAATGAACAATATAGAAAATTTTGTTATATATATTCAATAATAAATCTGTCTGTCTATCTATCTATCTATCTATCTATCTATCTATCTATCTATCTATGTTGGACCAGCAATTCTACTTCCAACAAAAATGTGTACACATACTCAACCAAAGACATACAATGTGACTTCATTTATATAAAGTCCAAAACAGGAGAAACCAGTGATATTAAAAATCAGAGTTTTAGTTATTTTTGGGGTGGAGTGTGAGATTAGTGATTAGTAAGGGTGCAAACATAGTTTCTGGGATGCTGGCAGTGTTTTCTTCACTTGGTTGGTGGTTACATGGGTGTAATCACTCTGTGATAGTTCATAAAATGCTGTAATGTATATACTTTTCTGCTAGCTGTACTTCAGTAAAGAGTTAGTCAGGACAACAACAAAACCCTTCTGTTTCTAGTATCTCAGGAATTGGAAAATTACAGTCCATGGGCCAAATCTGGTCACCTGCTATTTTTGGAAATAAAATGCTAATGCGACCCAGCCAGTCATTCATTCACATATTGACTATGGCAGCTTGCACACCACTACAATGCAGAGTGGATTTCATGGCCTGCAAAGCCTACAATATCTACTACCCAGCCCTTTACAGGAAAAGTTTGTCGACCAGTGCTCTAGCCAGGCCTTGTTCCCATTCTTCAGATTGGCTCTTTCAAGCCTTCATTCTCAAACTCAAATGCCAATCTGACTTTTTTTTTTTTTTTTTCTCCCAGCAATTTTGAAGTAGGACATGGAAACTGACTGGGGTAGATGTTGTAGAGAGCAAAGCTGGGAGGTCACATAGAATGGAGGGCTGAGGCTGCTAAGCATCAATAAACACGATAGGATGTGTGCAGAGTGCAGAACGTCTCATGTACAGAAACGAGGGTGAGTCAAGCCTGCAGGGCACAGGCAGGAGACCAAGAGCTCTGCAAAAATGCTGGAAAATCGGAGCAGGGCATCCTCCCTCTGCTTTCCAGGACCTGGGAGGCTCAGTCCTCTATTCCTGCAGCTAGAGTCATGAACTTTCCCCAGCATAAACCCCAAACCCTTATCTTCGTAATTCTTTGAGTGGCACGCCTTGTTACTGGTGATCGCTAAGAGGAACATGGTGTTCTTCCGGCCAGGGAGAGGGCGTGAGGAAGGCAGTGCTCTCTAACCAACAGTAAACAAACAAAAATCAAAATACGGATGCTTTGGTTGTCAAGAAGAAATGAAAAATTCACATTAAGATTCAAATTTTTTTTTCATATCAAGACCTTCAATAAAAACCAATTTCAGCCAGGCATGGTGGTGTGCACCTGTAGTCCAGCTACTCAGGAGGCTGAGGCAGGAGGTTCACTTGAACCCAGGAGTCTGAGTCCAGCCTGGGCAACAGAGTAAGACCCCTTTTCTAAAATAATGAAAAATCTAACAATAAAATTCTGAATAATTTCAGAATGACTTAATCGGATTAGCCTAATCTGTATATTGAGAGTAGTAAAGGTAGGTTTTGTTTTGTTTTCCTATCAGGAATCTCCTCCCCTCTCCCTCTCCCCTGTATATACCTGGGAGTCTGAGAATGTATTTTAGTGCTACCATGGGAGGAAGGAGAAAGAATGAGTAAATGGTTCGTAAAACCAAAGAAACCCTGAAGGTTCAGGCCATTCTGCCCAGTGGGCCCTGTGGGACTTCGTGGGGCTTGTGGTTTAGGCTTCAGAGCCTTGGGGCTTCTGGGGTTTCTGTCTATATTATTCCTGCCTGGATGACATACTGAGGTCTTCACCACTGGAGAGGGGAGGGCTGGTGGGCCGGAGGGGAGACCCTGTAGAGGAGTGCGGCGTCTTTCTCTGCTGTCTGTCTCAACCCGCCATGTTAGGAAACCAGGAGGAAGTCCTGTCTGGAATGAAACAGGCGCCTAGAATGAAGAGGGTAAGGACAACAAGGTTTAAGACTGTGACACCTGTTGCTTAAAGAGACACGTTTAGGTGTGTAGCCTGTAGATCCCAAATGTCCATTTTGTAAAAGTTAGTTGTTGTTATTGTTTCACTTTGTTGTTGTTGTTGTTTGTGTGTTTTGAGACAGTCTCGCTCTCTTGCCCAGGCTGGAGTGCAGTGGCGCAATCACAGATCCCCGCAGCCTCAGCCACCCTGGTTCGAGCACTGCTCCCACTTCAGCCTCCCGAGTAGGCGGGGCCACAGGTGTGCACTGCCATGCCTGGCTAAGTTTTCTTTTAATTTTTTGTAGAGACAGGGTTTCCCTATGTTACCTAGGTTGGTCTTGAACTCCTGGGCTCAAGCAATCCTCACACTTCAGCCTCCTAAAGTGCTGGGATTACAGGCGTGAGCCACATGCCCAGCCTGCTGTTATTGCTTTGAAGGAGTTCGGGAAACGCCACCCCCATGGCACCTGGGAGTGCTGATCCCTGTGAGCTGAGGGCACTTGGGGATCAGCGGGTGCAGGCAGAGGTTTCCTCTGAGCTCCCCTTACCTGCCTGAAGACGGACTCTCCAAAAGGAACTCAGGTGTCATGAATCCTCTCCCCAGGAATCTCATCAATCTGGGAAGATTAACACAGATCACAGGAGAGGACACTGGAGGTGACATCAGCCCAGATGACTAAAACCTGTTCCGGCGGGCGGCTCTGAGATGTTTACGACCTCAGAGACACTTCATCCACGGAACAGCACAACGTTTACTCACCAGACATTCCCTCCTCAGGCTCTCCCATCACTTGTGTTCTCAGCTCCCCTGGAAGCCCCAGGAACTTTGATGTAGCCTTCCACGGACTCCTGCCACTTCATCAGTAGCTGGGGCCCTGGTACCAGCACAAACTGCTTGCATCCAACTGACTTCACCAGACATGTGGGCGTCTTTGGTAAGACTGCTCTCAGGTTCTGAATCTCCCAGGTTTGGGCTGAGATTCAGATTTTATTTAAGTAAACGAATTTCATGCTCAATGGGGGTGATATTGAAGCTACCATTTAGGGCTTTAAGGGAGGAGTTTCGTGTGTTATTTCGCTAAAGATTCTGCTATTGGCAGGTTTGTGGTTTCACTTTTCTATTAGGTTTTCATTTATCTTACTTGCTTAAGTTTGTAACCTTTTCTCTCATTTGACATTTGGTTAAAGAGAAAGCAGTTTTCTTTTTAAAAGGAGAAAGTGAATGTTTGCGGCTTAAGCTAAATTTGTGGCTTTAAACCAGCCAGGCTTTGGATCTTGGTTAACATTGAGATTTAAAGCTTCTTCTTGAGTGACCAAAAATTTGTAAAAGGCTTGGAATGAGGAAGTGATAAGCTGAAGACAAAACGCACTCTTCCTCCCAGCTGAAAGGCACCTTAGGCAACAGAGGTCACACAAGGGTGTGGAAGCTCACAACAAACCCCAGAGAAGAACTCACAGGGAGAGCTGCTTAACCCCCAGGGCACACAACACGCAAGGGGCTGGTCACCCAGTGCCTTGAAGCCCCAGAAATGTCTGGGTTTCTCTGAGGTAGGTACAGGGAAGAAGCTACTTATAGGTGACACCTCCAGGAATAATGCCTACTGAGCAGCACACTGGACCCCAAACACTTTTCCCTTTGAGCCTTTGGGCATTTTAAAAGAGAATCCAAATTATGAGCAATTATCCATCTATAACCAAGACCTCATTAAGCAAGGATGCACCTTTGGAAACGCCAGCGGGGTTTATGTACAAGACTTATGGCGCCACCTCCTGTCAATAGTTGGAGAAATGGTCTTATTTGACCTAAGGAGATCCTAAATTACGGTGATCAAAGAGGAGTATCTTTGAAATGCCTAGATTAGTTTATTCATGTGCACAATTTTAAAAAGCCAGCCATAGAATCAAATAAAATAATTAAGAGAGTTACTTCCAATGGCACCCAGAAGCATCCAAAAGAGGTTTTGACAGAATTCTTCCCTTAGAGGAAGAAAATAAAAAGCGCTCTAAAGCCATTACTGAATTTTAAAAAACACTGACATGGCGTCTTCTCTCCCTGCTGCCCTGTCTCTCTAAGCCTCCTCATCAGAACTACCCAGCCCGGATTGGCCTTCTCCTCCTCCTCCCGCCCCTTGTCCTGCTCCCACTGGTTTGGCTCCATTTCATCCAGCATCTGGTAGAGGGGAACCTGCTTTGTTTATCAATCATGGACAAACTTACAAGCATAGTTAAAAGAATTCTTGATCTTCACCAGGTTCCTACTGCTTTTGCTAGGAAATTTGAATTAAATATCCAAGCTTATGACCCTAGCTGTTCTGACTTCTAGCAACAAATTCACACGTTAACAGCAAAAATTAAAGCTAAAGGCTGGCTAGACAAAGCTCATTGGAGAAATCTCTTAGGCATCTTCACAAATGTTCAGAAGAGGACCGTAGACAGGCCTGCAGAACAGCAAAGGCTTTGCATCGGGCCATCCCCTCAGTTTTTCAGAGTAGTCAACTGGAACAAAATACAATATCAACAAAATTCAGATGAGTCAGTAATATACTTTGAGGGCTGTGAAAAAAGTTTTAAAGAATATTTAGTTTTATCTGAAGAAAGTTGTGCTAATCATCGAAATGATACGCAACTCTGGTTTTATAAATGGGTCAGATGAATTAGCACTAACAGTGAAAAGACAAAACCTGAGTAGGGCTACTTCCGATACTCACGATTTGGTCAGTCTTATTGACCGGCTCTCTGATACCTTAACTGAAGAAGAAAGAGAGAGGGAAGCCAGACAAAAGGCCGAGGCTAATACAATTATGACTTTACAACTAAAACAACTCTTCACACAATTTTGGCCTTCACAATATCCCTAGAAACTCCCTAAAGGACCTAACCTTCCACTTTGCAGTTATTGCAAAAACCTGATTACTTTAAAAAGAATGGCCAAAAATGAACAAGGAAAGAGTGTCAACCAGTGGAGGCAGAAAAGAAAACAGGGGTGCTCCAAGGAACTTCAAGGGGCCTTTCATTTCCTCCTTACTAACACTGGGAGAAATAGAAATTATTATAAATGGAGAACTAACACAAGCACTTATTGACGCTGGAACCACATTATCTGGAATTAATCCCGTCTTGTTACAAGGTCCCATTCCTTGCAGTAAACAAACAGTTCAAATGGTGGGCATCACAAGACTCCTCTATTGGCATACAGACCTCAGCCTGTAACCTTTCAACCGCATTCCTTACAAGGAATTCATGCCCTCCTCTTTGTTCCATCAGACCCCATCCATTCAATAGGAAGAAACTCCTTAGGATTATATGATACCCACATTTCTTTCTCCCAAAGGAAGGAAATACATTTGAAATTAGATTATAAAACTCAACTACGAGACACAACAGATATTTTAATAAATTTTTCAAAATCTAATCCAATTGCAATCTATATTGCCATGAAAGACAATGAATTATTGCTTAATGAAGAATTATAAAATGTACTAAAGACAGTACCTGATCCATTTGGCAAAGGTCCTCCCTTGATATAGAAACTATCATCTCAGCTACTCCAATAAATATTCAAATATACCCATGGAAACATCTTCAAAATATAAGACAATACCCCTTGAGAACTAAAGCTCTAGGAGGGATAAAGCTCATAATGTCAGATTATATAGAAAGATGACTGATCATTCCTTGTACAAGCCATTGTAATACCCCAATCCTCCTGGTAAGAAAACCAAGTAGTAGAGAATGGAGGTTTGTAAACAACATGGCAATCCCATGGCACCCTGCACTGCACAAGCCTACATGACTCACAGCCATTCCATCTAATGTGGAATTCCTTATAGCCATAGACTTTTGTATTGCATTCTTTAGCGTTCTTGTAGACAAAAATAGCCAATTTCTCTTTGCTTTCACTTGGGAAGACAGACAATACACTGGGTCACACATGCCCCCAAGGATATACTGAAAGCCTGACTTACTTTTCAAAAATATTAAAAATAGGCCTCTCGGATGTTAATTTCCTGGAAATGCATGCCTTAATCCAGTAAATAGATGACTTCCGTCTTGGAGAGCAAACAGGCTTCCGTGAATGATGGGCTACCTTTATTACAAAAGGCAGCCCTAAGAAAACAAAGTCTCTAAAGAGAAACTTCAATTTTGTCAAAAACAAGTGAAATACTTAGGCCACCTAATATCCAAGGAAGGATGTTTTATTAATTCAGACAGACTAGAAAGGATCTCAGCTTTTTACAACCAATAACAAAGAGACGGTTGAGTGGGTTTTTAGGACTGGCAGGATATTGTGGAAATTGGATTCCAAATTTTTATTTAAAAGCCCAATCTTTACATGCCCTCTTTTTTTTTGTTTTTGAGACAGAGTCTCAGTCGGCTAATTTTTGTATTTTTACTTGAGACGGGGTTTCACCATGTTGGCCAGGCTGGTCTTAAACTCCTGACCTTCAGTGATCCACCCATCTCGGCCTCCCAACGTGCTGGGATTACAGGCATGAGCCACTGCGCCTGGCTTCTTTATATGCCCTCTTAATAGAGACCTTTTAACCCTCTAGGCTGGATAAAAGAAAATCAACTAACATTAGAAATGATTAAAAATGACCTTGCCAATGCCTCTTCTTTGGGGCATGTAAATTATAACCGCACATTTTCATTGTTTGTACATGAAAATGATGGAAATGCTTTAGATGATCTGACTCAGAAACATGAAGGCCAAAATAGACCTGTAGGGCATTACAACCAACAACTAGGCCCAGTAGCAAGAGGATTGCCTCTTTGCATGGGATATATAACAGCAATCACTTTGTTCATTAAGGCAACCCAAGGAACTGTGTTGGGAACTCCCCTTACTATTTTTTTGAGATGGAGTCTCACTCTGTCGCCCAGGCTGGAGTACAGTGGAGCTATTGTGGCTCACTGCAACCTCCGCCTCCTGGGTTCACGCCATTCTCCTGCCTCAGCCTCCCGAGTAGCTGGGACTACAGGCATCCGCCACCACGCCTGGCTACATTTTTTGTACTTTTAGTCTACTAAAAGTACAGGATTTCACCATGTTAGCCAGGATGGTCTCGATCTCCTGATCTCGTGATCTGCCCGCCTTGGCCTCCCAAAGTGCTGGGATTAGAGGCATGAGCCACTGCACTCGGCATCCCCTTACTATTTTAATCCCTCATTCTGTGGAAGCATCACTAAACTCACACTACACTGCACATTATTCAATTAGTAGATGAGCTTCACATGAGTTTTACTTCTTTCAGCTTCTCCTATCACCATCTCCAGGTGTAACCTAAATCCCAACACTCTTCCGCCTTCATTTTCAAACTCACACCACACTGGACATTATTCAATTAGTAGATGAGCTTCACATGAGTTTTACCTCGTTCGGCTTCTCCTATCACCATCTCCAGGTGTAACCTAAATCCCAACACTCTTCCGCCTTCATTTTCAAACTCACACCACACTGGACGTTATTCAATTAGTAGACGAGTTTCACATGAGTTTTACCTCTTTCAGCTTCTCCTATCACCATCTCTAGGTGGAACCTAAATCCCGACACTCTTCCGCCTTCATTTTCAGATGAGACACCGCATGGCCACATAGCCCCATGACTGGCTTCTCTCTCCTCGGACCGACTTGCAGGAGACCCCACTGATTAATGCTGATGTTGTTTGAGTTATAGGCAGCTCTTATTTAAAGGATGGATCGGGGACTTACCGAGCAGGTTACGCAATAATAGTATCTTCAACTGAAGAAATAGTAAGGCTTACCTTCCAGAAGCCGCCTCACGTCAACAAGCAGAATCCAATTGATCGGCGTTTGTCAAGCGGCAAAAGGAATAATTGTTGATAATACTCATTCCTAATGTTCAATAGACAGGCTTTCAAAATAGCTCATGATTTTGGAATGCTATGGAAACAGAGAAGATTTTTCACCTCTTCTGGTCAATCCATAAAAAATGGACACTTCATTTCACAATTGTTGGAAGCCATATTATTACCAAAGTCGCTGGCCATAATTAAAATTCCAGGCCATTCCAAATCAAACACTCCAGAAAGCCAAGGAAATCAGCTAGCTTATAAGGTCATAAAAAGAGTTACTATAAATGTATCTAAACAGGAAAAATGATCTTTAGTAATTTTAAAAGAAACACCTGCATTTGTATAAAATTAGCTCAATCTGGGCTCCAAAACCAGAACATAAAAGTTGGAAAGCAAAGGGGGGAACATACTCCCCCAAAGATGAGGTATGATGTGGACCAAACAACATGCCTCTACTCCCTGCTGAATTTTGTTATCTTTTTTTTTTTTTTTTTTGAGACGGAGTCTCGCTCTATCACCCAGGCTGGAGTGCAGTGGCGCAATCTCGGCTCACTGCAACCTCCGCCTCCCGGGTTCCCGCCATTCTCCTGCCTCAGCCTCCTGAGTAGCTGGGACCACAGGCGCCCGCCACTGCACCCGGCTAATTTTTTGTATTTTTAGTAGAGACGGGGTTTCACCGTGTTAGCCAGGATGGTCTCGATTTCCTGACCTCGTGATCTGCCTGCCTCGGCCTCCCAAAGTGCTGGGATTACAGACGTGAGCCACCTCTCCCAGCCTGTTATCATTTTTAACCTATGCACACGACATAACTCCCCAGAGCCTGGCAGAGTGATTGCTTGAGGGAAACACTATTTTGGAAACCTTTTCTGACTGTAGCGCACAGGATGTACAGTGGTTACTTTTGCCCCCAGAATAATCCAGAGAGGCCTCTGTCACAGTATGGCAATTTCATTCCATCCAGTTGCCACCCTCACAAATGTACAAATACGTTTTGGTAATGATTTGCATGTTTCCTCTTTGGGTGCAGGTGTTTCTGTGTAGAAGAGCAATGGCCTTAGGGTGAGTACAATTCTCTTAGAAAACATTGTTGCAGCCTGGGGAGTGTCTCTGCAGCTTTGTAATGACAGAGGCACTGGGCTCACTGGACAAATCATCCAACCAGCAGGTTAAATTTGGCCCATTTGCCAGCATTTCCATTGTGTTGACCACCCCCAGTCATCTGGATTAGTGGACCACACCAACAGAATAATCAAAGCTCCACTGGCAAAAATTAACAGAGGTCTTTCAGATTCCTTGGCTATAAGCTCTTCCACTGTTTCTGCTTAGTCTGAGGTCGATCCCTTTTGGAAAACACCAGTTATCTCCAAAATTACAACAGGCAGATCTACAGCCTTTAATAGTAAAGGAGACATATTTAGCTATTGCAATGGCTTAATGAAGCAATTAAGTAAAACTTATGAATTGGTAGAAGAATCTTTTCACAGTGAGCTCCTGGGAGAAGAAAATTTCAATGACTATGGGCTTGACCCATGAGATTTCATCTACTGGAAACAATATTTCTTAAATAACTCTCTTCAACCAAAATGGTATAGACCTTATTGAGTACTGGTTTGCTAAACTTTGTGCTGCTAAAGTAGAAGGCATAGACTCATGGATTCACACTTCTCATCTAAAGAAGACTATTAGTTCGTTCTTACATTGCTGTGAAGAACAACTTGAGACTGGGTAATTTGTAAGGAAAAGAGGTTTAATTGGCTCTTGGTTCTGCAGGCTGTACAGGAAGCATGGCTAGGGAGGCCTCAGCAAACTTTCAATCACAGTGGAAGGCAAAGGGGAAGGAGGCATGTCTTACATGGCCAGCAGGAGGAAGAGAACACAGAGGAGGTGCTACACACATCTTTTTTGAGATGGAGTCTTGCTGTGTTGCCCAGGCTGGAGTGCAGTGGCGTGATCTCAGCTCACTACAGCCTCCTCATGGGTTCAAGTGATTCTCCTGCCTCAGCTTCCCAAGTCGCTGGGATTACAGGTGTGTGCCACCATGCCCAGCTAATTTTTGCATTTTTAGTAGGGATAGAGTTTCACCATGTTGGTCAGGCTGGTCTCGAACTTCTTACCTCAGGTGATCCGCCCACCTTGGCCTCCCAAAGTGTGGGATTATAGGTGTGAGCCACCCTGCATGTCAGTGCTACACACTTTTAAACAACCAGATCTTATGAGAACTCACTCACTATCACAGAACAGCAAGGACGAACTCTGCCCCGTGATCCAGTCACCTCCCACCAAGTCCCTCCTCCAACATTGGGGATTATACTTGGACATGAGATTTAGGTGGGGACACAAATCCAAACCATATCAAATGCTGAGACTCTAGGTTGGACTCTTTCCCCAGAAGGCGACATCTGACTCAAAATAATTGACGCCAGGCAGAGAAAAAGATGGCATTTGACATAGACAGCTGAAACCCAAAATACTAGACAAACATTTAATACTAAGTTGTTAATCCATGGAGAAGATTTTCTTTTTTCTTTTTTTCTTTTTTGAGACAGAGTCTGACTCCGTTGCCCAGGCTGGAGTGCAGTGGCGCAATCTCGGCTCACTGCAACCTCCGCCTCCCGGGTTCACGCCATTCTCCTGCCTCAGCCTCCCGAGTAGCTGGGACAACCGGCACCCACCACCATGCCCAGATAATTTTTTGTATTTTTAGTAGAGACGGGGTTCCACTGTGTTAGCCAGGATGGTCTTGATCTCCTGACCTTGTGATCCACCCACCTCAGCCTCCCAAAGTGCTGGGATTCAGGCGTGAGCTACTGCGCCCAGCCAAAGATTTTCTTTTATAAGCTTCCACTGAACTTCCTTCTAGTATCCTTAGTCCTTACGTGATGGCATGACTGTCAATCTCTTTTTGCAGTGGGTCCCAGACTATGCTGGTAGATTACAAAATGATGCTTGCTGGGTATGTGGTCCCTTTCCAGTGGGTCTGGCCTACCATGGTGGGCTTTTCTCTTCCAAAGGCAAGACTGGACAGAATGTCAAAAATTTATCAAAACTATCAGACGGGACACAAAATCAGCTTGATGTCCTTCACACTAGTCTGACTAAGGATAAGGTTCACCATTGACCTATTGATGATGCTTTACAGAATGAGGAACATGAGAAAAGCTTCTTGGTAGAAGACACCAGTTTATTGGCTTTTACTCAGGCCCCACCCCAAAAGAAAGGGAAAACAATGATACCTACTTGACAGCAGGATTTCAGGATGGTATAATACAAGTTCAGGGTGGGTTTACTTAGCTCACCTCCTTTGTTTTTTTTCAGATGGAGCCTTGCTCTGTCGTCCAGGTTGTTGTGCAGTGGTGCGATCTCGGCTCACTGCAACCTCCACCTCCCAGGTTCCAGAGATTCTCCTGCCTCAGCCTCCTGAGTAGCTGGGACTATAAGCGCGTGCCACCATGCCCAGCTAATTTTTTGTATTTTTTTTAGTAGAGACGGGGATTCAGCATGTTGGCCTCAAACCATGGTGGTCTCAAACTCCTGACCTCAGATGATCCACCCACCTTGGCCTCCCAAAGTACTGGGGTTACAGGCATGAGCCACCTCACCTGGGCTCATCTCCTCTTATGACCAGCTGAGGCAGCATCCCCCTTTGTGTTGGGAACAAAAAAAAAATCACACCAAAGATAATGGCCCAACTGCGTTAGAAATATGGGAAAGATACCAAAAATGCAGTATGCCTGCACCCTTGTCTTACGAAGGACTGATGGGTCTGCCACCGATTAGACACAAGGACTGGTATTTATTGGTTATAGCCCCAGATGGAACATCGCGGCTGTGTGGCACTAACATATGGCCATTGTTGCCCCCAGGACGGTAAGGATGATGTTGCCTGGGTTATGCTTGGGCACAAGGCTGTGTAGCTCATACCCTGTCAAAACCAGGACATTCTCCTCATTTACAGTCTTGTTGGGTGTGTTCTGTGTTCCATTGGTGTGGTCATTTGGCTTCTGTCGTCCTACCACAGCTGGGTATTGAGGTTGTCCTTTGGCACATAGAGGCCCTAACCAGTTGTGCACAAAAGACCCTAAGTGACAGCTGCATGGGTATTTTGTTATTAAATCATGAAGTGGCTGTCATGAGAAAGGCTGTATTACAGAGCCGTGTGGCCTGAGACACACTCAGCGTGGCCCGAGGAGAAGCAGGTGCCATCATAAACACTGAATGTTGTGCCTGTCCTCAGATGAATCGTATAACCTCACAAACGCATGACTCACATAAACCAAATAATCAGACTTTCAGATCGAAGACCCTCCCTCTGGGACTGGCTGAGGAGTTGTTTTGGCTCTTGGAGAACTTGCTGGCAAAAGCGCTGCTCGTCCTAGGAATCAGCATCATGGTGGGTTTCGTCCCAGCACCGCTATAGTGTTTGTCTGCCACTGAGTCAACGTGCAGCTAAGAGAACTAGAACCATGATTGTTCAGAGACTTGCTGTGATTGAAGAGGCAGCTGCGCAGCCTGACTCAGGCTCCAGGACTGCTCTCCCTTTGTTCCTTTGAAATTTCATCTTGGTCCCTTCTAGTCCCCCTTCCTGGGGAAGTGACTTCGGAGGAACGAGACCTCCTAGCAATGTGGGATTTGATAAAATACAGGGCCTGAGCATGATTCCTCTGCAATACCAATACGGCTTGGACATTTGTCCCTTGCAAATCTTAAGTCGAGATTTGATCCCCAGTGTTGGAGGTGGGGCCTACTGGAAGGTGCTTGAGTCATGGGGATGGATTCCTCAGGAAGGGTTTGGTGTCCTCTAGGTAATGAGTGAGTTCTTGCTCTACTGGTTCCCACAAGAGTTCCCCAGAGAACTGGTTTTTCAAAAGAGCCTGGCACCTCCTCCTCCCTCTCTTGCCTGCAATCTTGCCACATGATGTGCCAGCTCCCCTTCCCTGTGTGCCACGAGGAGAAATTTCCTGAGGCCCTCAGGAAGCAGACACTGGCACCATGCTTATTGTACAGCCTGCAGAACCGTGAGCCAAATGAACCTCTTCTCTTTATTACCCAGCCTCAGGTATTCCTTTATAGTAATACAAATGGACTAAGACAAATGCTTTCTCTGAACAATTTTCAGGGAAAGGGAGAAATGTGAAAATAAAATAAGTTTCAGGAGCTTCTAAATGTATTTTGCCAAGGGGTAAAGTTAAGGTCCTGGAAACCAAGTCATGTAACAGCTGTGTTTCTTCTCTGGGGCACAACTGTAGCTGTCTGACCTTGGCGTGTTGAGATGTGACACATTAGCCAGGCTCCTGTTCTTTGCCAGGCAGAATGCCTGGCATTGGGAAGTGGTTGACTCATGGGTTGGTAAGAATTTACCAACAACCGTATAGGTTTGAAAAAAGAAATTTTTTTTTTTCTTTTTGAGACGGAGTCTTTCTCTGTCACCCAGGCTGGAGTGTAGCGGCATGATCTCTGCTCACTGCAACCTCCGCCTCCCAGGTGCAAGTGATTCTCCTGCCTCAGCCTGAGTAGCTGGGATTACAGGCACGTGCCACCGTGCCCGGCTAATTTTTGTACTTTGAGTAGAGATGGGGTTTCACCACGTTGGCCAGGCTGGTCTTGAACTCCAGACCTCGTGATCCACCCGCCTCGGCCTCCCAAAATGTTGGGATTACAGGCGTGAGCCACTGCACCCGGCCAAAGGAAAGTTGTTAGAAAGAAAGAACGCTGCTGGAGAGTGCAGTGGATGCTTCAGCTAGAGAGGACTGAGCACGCTGCGGTGAATTTTTCCTTAGGGGTATTTATGGACCTTAAAGCAGGAGCTGAAGGGTGATTTGCATGATAAATTATTACATTTGTAGACATTTTGGTGACTCAGTGTCAGTAAGGGTTGCACAATACGTTTTGGCATGCATGCATGCGTTCCAGAGATGTATGGAAATTCTAGTTACTCACACGTTTTAAGTTGAGAAGAGGCCTGGAACCAGGTGCCTTTAGATACTAGGGGGGAAGTCTAATTACTTCTAAATTCCTCGGATAAGGAATTTTTGTCCCTGGGGCCTGCATGATGCTCACCAGGTGATGTCTGCCCTCCTCATTCTTCATTCACACCTAGACTAAATGATGTTGGAGCCAGAGACCCTTGTGATTGTGACCTCTTTACAATGGAATATTAAGCAATCCCGGAGAGTGTAAGCAATAGCAGCCAACTAAATCTTAGATCTGTGTGTCAGCCTTTCTATGGTAAATGGAATTCACCTGCGTTTTCCCTCTGTACATGATCCTTCCCTTTCTCGGCTCCAGGAGCACTGGTGACCCATTCTTCTGTGTCTGTATGCCCCGGACAGCTGCCCTCATGCTTTACACCTGAGTAAACTCTTCTAACTGGTTCCCAAGCCTTTTGATTATTTTAGCTTGACCATTAACAGCCCCAGTTAGAGTCCTCGAGGGTGTCAGTTGAGAAAAGTGACGAGACAAGTCTCAATCATTTTAGGAGGTTTATTTGCCAAAGTTAAGGACGTGTGCATGGGAGACAGGTCTATGCCTTTCTCCAAAGATGATTTTGAGGGTTCCAAATCTAAACGGGAAAGAGCAGGACGTTGGGAAGCACACAGTTCTCACGTAAGAGGAGGTAGGGAGAAAACAGTCATTCACGCCATTGTCTGGTTCAGAGAATCAGCATTTTTACAGAACGTAACATGGACGGATCAAGCAGGAAATCTGCCCTTTTACATGGATAACACAGGCAAATGGGGCAGGGGAACAGTCAGCTCTACATTCATGCCAGGTGGGCAGAGGGGTGACGGCATCTGCGAAGATAAGCTATCCATTTACATTGCCACGGTGAATTTTCACAGATGTGCTTTAGCGCAAATATCTTGGAGCTCGCTAGGAATTTCCTTGTTGGCAAAATGTGAGAAAGGTGTGTAGCTTTTCATCTTGTAGCCATCTTATTTAGGAACCAAAAAGGGGAGGCAGGCTTGCGTGACCCAGTTCCCAGATGACTTTTCCCTTTGGCTTAATGAGTTTGGGATCCCAAGATTTCTACCCAAGGCTGGTTTACAAATTACAGCAAATGAATGAGGTACTGTCCATTTTCTTTTCTGTGTGGCTTGTTTTCTTTACCTTATAGCTGGTTTTCATTTCCTTTCCAATTTAAGAGTGTACTTAGCATTCCATCTTAAGGCACATGATAGGCATGAAGTCTGTGTGAGAAAGGGAAGAGGAAAGTTCATCTATAATAAAAGTCAACAGTGGAGAGGAAAGAGGTCTTACCTGGTGCCCATAGGCCAGTGGTCCCCAGTCTTTTTGGCAGCAGTGATGGGTTTTGTGGAAAACAATTTTTCCGAGGATGGGGTGGGGGATGGTTTCGGGATGACCAGTGTGGGTCTGTGGCCCAGGGGTTGGAGACCCCTGCCTTAGGCCACTGACAACATTTTAGAAAACAATGCAGGTGAAGGAAAAAGGCTTCTCTGTCATCAGAGAAGCAAAAGCTTATAGCTTTCTGACCGGGCGGGGTGGTTCACGCCTATAATCCCAGCACTTTGGGAGGCCAAGGCGGGCAGATCACGAGGTCAGGAGATTGAGACCATCTTGGCTAACGTGGTGAAACCCTGTCTCTACTAAAAATACAAAAAATTAGCTGGGCGTGGTGGCGGGCACCTGTAGTCCCAGCTACTTGGGAGGCTGAGGCAGGAGAATGGCGGGAACCCAGGAGGCGGAGCTTGCAGTGAGCTGAGATCGCATCACTGCACTCCAGACTGGGCAACAGAGCCAGACTCCGTCTCAAAAAGAAAAAAAAAAAAAAGCTTACAGCTTTCTAGGTTATAGCTGCCTGTCACAGAGACTCAGGCCCTATAATTTACATTCTTTTAAGGTACAAAAATAACTTCTAGCTCCAACAACTTCGATTTTGAATGACCTATTTCCACAAGACACACGGTGATTGTTCTCAGGATTGGACGTTCCAGGTGTGAATTCTGATGGCCACTTCCTGTCTGTGGCCTTGGATGACATGGCTAATTTCTTGGTGACTCGGTTTCCTCCTCTCAGTGGAGATAATGATAGTAGAATGATCCCGATACTCTAGACTGTAACAGGTGCTCCACAAATGTCAGCTATTGCTACAGTCATTCTCAGCAGAAGGCCCTGTGGGGGATTTCTGAGGCTCTCCGCTCCTTCAGCAAACGCCAGCAAGGTACCCAGAAGCTGGCAGTGGCTGTCAAGGTGCAAAGCTTCCAGAACACACTCTGAGCTGCAGTGAGTTTCTGGGCGTTTCTAGAGCCATGCAGCTCAAACTTGAATGTGTGTCTGTCCCCTGGGGGGCGTCCTAAAGTGGACCCTGTTGGTCCGGGGTGGGGCCCCAGCAATCTCCACTCTTCAGTGCCGCCACTGCTCCCTGCACAGCACTGTGGAAAGCAACCAGAGGGTCCTGGGCCCACAGCTATGGCGAGGCATGATTGCAGGGACCAAGGTGGGGAAACAGGGCACTTGGGGGAGGAGCCTCAGTCCAGCGTGAGGAAGTAGAGAGTTGTGCCACGGGCTGGGCACTGTTCCTGGAGACCAGGCCTGGTGAGGACAAGCTTGTGGGGAAGAGGCTCAAGAACAACAGCTGTCACCTCTTCCCACCTGTGGGGCCTGCAGAGGGCTGGGGCAGAAATCGATGAGATTCCTTTTCTAGCCATACACATATGAAGGGCTTGCCCTCTTCCATGGGCACGGTGGCCTGAACACCAGGATATTTTTGGTATATATATTGCTAAATAGGGAACACATACTCCAAAACTCAATTCCCTAAAACAAGAACCGTTTTGCTATGCTCAGGATCCTGTGGACGGGGCACAGCAGGGGCTGCCCGAGCCTGTGCCAAAACTCTCTGGCCCCAGTGAGCACAGCTTCCCTGACTGGAGGTGACTGAGATGACCCCACGGGGTCCCATGACCTGTCCAGGCCATCCCTGTCTCCTAGGCTGGAAGATGTGAGCTAGCCCTTCCCCATGTCGGCTGGGCTGCGCTGAAGGGAAGGGCTGGGAGTTGACCAGCATTGCTCTGCCCACTTCTCTCATCAGCGTGGGCTGGACTGTGCGTTCCCAGACATCCAGGTGGATGCTTCAAGGCTTCTGATCACTGAGTCTCTGAAGTGACATGGGTCACCACCGTGGTGCTATTGGTGACACAGGGACAGGCAGCTCAGTGTTGGAGGAGCTTCCCAGGCATGACACTGAAGGTGTGGTCTCTTGGGGAGCCATCTGGAGACCAGTTACTAGTCATCTGAAGACTAGTTACTAGTCATCTGGAGATTGGTTACTAGTCATCGGGAAACTGGTTATTAGCCATCTGGAGACTGGTTATTAGTCATCTGGAGACTGGTTACTAGTCATCTGGAAATTGGTTACTAGCCATCTGGAGAACGGGATACTAGTCATTTGGAGACCAGTTTCTCGTCACCTGGCAATGGGTTACTCATCATGTGGCAGTGGGTTACTAGTTATTTGGAGACTGGTTAATTACTAGTCATCTGAAGACTAGTTAATAGTCATCTGGAGACTGGCTACTAGCCATCTGGAGACTGGTTACAAGTCATTTGGAGACTGGTTACTAGCCATCTGGAGACTGGTTAGTCATCTGGAGACTGGTTAGTAGTTGTCTGGAGATTGGCTACTGGTCATCATGTGGTTACTGATCATCTGAAGACTGGTTACTAGCCATCTGACAATTGGTTACAATCAGTTACTAGCCATCTGGAGGCTGGTTACTAGTCATCTGAAGATTGGTTATTAGGCTTGTGGAGACTGGTTAGTGCACAGAAGCACTATCCAGAGGCTGAATCTCAGAAACACCAATTCATGATCACACACAGAGGCCAGAGCAAGTGTGCTTCTCTTCCAATGCCTGCACCTTGTCCCTGTTCCAGCCATCACACCCCATTAGCCAAGGACAGGAATGAGAAGAAGAATAATAAATAGTAATGATGGGAAACAGTGCAGAGTTAGGACAGGTGCTTGCACTGTGCTTGCCCCTGTGCCAGATCCTGAGCTAAGTCCTGTGCATATACACACCCACTTTATCCTCAGAATGCTGACAGGAGACAGGTGCTGTCACCTCCTCCCTTCCACAGCAGAGGAAGGCAGAGCACAGTGGTTTCAGTAGCGTGATCACGGTCTGCCCCAGGCACAGGCTCCAACGTCGTGCCCTTAGCCACTGTGAGTTATGGCAGGTAGTGCTGGGTCTCCTTTTACTTGGGCCTGTGGACAGAGCAAGGGGCTCAGGTGACACTTCCCACCCACCAGCCATCTCTCTCTGCCGGCGACATGCAGGGCCCTGAGCCAGGACCCTCCTGGGGCTCCCAGGACAGCTTTCCTCTTACGTAAGCGTCCCCTGCTCTTGCTGGGCATACCCCGCCTGCCCCTGCCTGCCCCCGCCTGCCCCCCACTCGGCCCATCTGTTCCCAGGCCCTGATCCCAGCCTCCAAGCCTGTTTTGCCGGCACACACGGAGAGGAGATGACGGCACCTTTAAAGACACAATACTTTTGTTATGGAGTCACCTATTGAGCCAAGACATGGGGACCTGAGCGACACGTAGTGTTGTGGATTGGTGTTAGGAAGGGATGGCCTGGGAAGGCTAAGGATGGAGGCGAGGAAAAGGGAAGCTGCAGGCTGCTGTGAGGGGCACCCCTGGTCAAATGGCACTTTGGGGATGAGGAGACTTGGGATCCACTTGTAACGCCAGCCGCACACTGTGGGGGATCTCTGGGGACACTTGTGTTTTATTATACTAAGAGTCTAGAAGTTTGATCTAAGAATGGCTGGGAGTCAGCAGCCGGCGCTGTGGAGCCCTAATTTGTGGTAACAATATTGAAATATGGAAATCCTCCCACACCAGTTTGTAGTAGTGCTTCATGAGCCCCTCTCTTGGGCATCCCCGCCCACCAATATCACCTCATAATCCGGCATAATCTGGCACCAGGGGAGCCAAATACCTGGCATGGGGGAGCTTGGAGGGGGCTGTTCCAGCCCAACGTGGGCAGCCCCAGCAGGTGACTGGTATCCCGAAGCTGTTAGTGCTCTGAGCATCACCTCTGCTCTGCCGTGGGGCACTGTTGGGTGTCCTGGGCTGCAGGTGTCCTGGGCTGAGGTCATGTGGTGTCAGGTGTGCTAGGCTGAGGTTGTGTGGGTGTCCGGTGTCCTGGGCTGCAGGTGTCCTGGGCTAGGTCATGTGGTGTCAGGTGTGCTAGGCTGAGGTTGTGTGGGTGTCTGGTGTCCTGGGCTGAGGTCATGTGGTGTCAGGTGTGCTAGGCTGAGGTTGTGTGGGTGTCAGGTGTCCTGGGCTAGGTCATGTGGATGTCAGGTGTGCTGAGCTGCAGGTGTCCTGGGCTAGGTCATGTGGATGTCAGGTGTGCTGCAGGTGTCCTGGGCTGAGGTTGTGCAGTGTCAGTCATCCTGGCACTGCCTGTCCACCCAGGCCTGGGCCTGCTTCTGGAACCCCCACAGGTTCTCTGGGGCTTGGGTACTCACCATCCTGGCCTGGAAGTGGAATGTTGGCACGGGTTTCAGAGCAAGGGCTCTGAAGCCACGTGGCCCTGGGTTTGAATGGTAAATATACTTTTAATGTGATCTTGAGAATTTTTCTTCAATCTCTGTAGCTCTGTTTTCTTACCTCTAATAGGCCTATGGCAAGGATTAGATCAAATTAGCACAAAGTGGGATCTTCCAAATCCTCCTCCTGGTCTTACGGTACCTGGGGGCAGGCTAAAAGTAGGTTCTCCCACACCCCTAAGACCTGCTAAGTCAGGCCCCCGGGGGTGGGGGGCAGCGCAGCCAGCCAGGCCTGGGAAGCCCGGGCCAGGCCGCGTGTCTCCCCAGCATTCTCCAGCACCTGCACTGCAGCTGGGCTCCCCGGCCTGGAGCCCCGGGTGTAACCCCCGACCACCACGGTGTGGTGCTGGTGCTGGGAGACTCACACTGCTAGCTGTGCCCTGAGCAAAGCCTCCGTGATGGTTGTGGGCTGAATGAATTGTGTCCTCCAGATTCATCAGTTGCAGGCTGAACTCCCAGGACCTCAGAATGTGGCTTTATGCAGAGCTGGGGGCTCTATGGCGGCCATTAAGGTATAATGAGGTCATGTGGGTGGGCCCTGATCCAGCAGGACTGGTGTCCTTACAAGAAGAGAAGATGAGGACACAGCCGTGCACGCAGGGACAGTCAGGTGAGGGCACGGGGAGAAGACGGCAGCTAAGCTGAGGAGAGAGGCCCCAGGCAGAAGCAGCCCTGCCCACACCTAGATCTCGCGCTGTGGCCGCCAGGACTGGGAAACGCAGACGCCCGCTGCTGAGCCCCCTGGCCCGCCGAGCTGTGTTGTGGCTGCGGAGCTGACAAGGATACGGATCCTCCCTGGCTTTGCCTGAGGCCGCCCGTGAAGTCCATTTACCCGCCTCGTCTTGCCGGTCCCCAGGCCCCCCGGGCACGGGTTCCCCTTTGGCTTCTTGCAGTAGCTGCAGCCCTGGAAGCTGCTGGGAGGAGGCGGCTGGGGCTGCGCAGGGCTCGGAGCTGACTTCCTGTCACCTGAGCGAGCTGCACAAAAGTCCCAAAGGCCACCCTTTCTACGTGTGCTGATGGTCACTCCGCAATTCCTAGGCACTGATTTTGTGTCTGGGAAGATCACCGTGGCCCCCACGGACAAAAGCTGCTGCTCTCCTGGGTCCCCCTGGAACCAAAGGCCCCAGAGAACCTGTGGGGCTTCCAGAGGCAGGCCCGGCCCTGGGTGGAGAGGAGACGAGCAGGGCACCCGACCCCTGCGCCGTGGTGGGAATGCGGGGAGCACAGCCCCCCGGGGGGGCCCCCATCCCTCGCGGCGCACCCGAGCCTGACCCCGGAGCTGCCTTCCCCGCCAGCCTGCACGCGACTCTCTCCGAGCTGATTTCTGCGGCTCCCGCTGCCCTTGGCTGGCTCACTGGTTCTTTCGAAGCCTGTCCAGTGTCCCCCCCCCAGCCCCCCAGACCCCGGCTCCATCTCTCCTCTAAAGAGGAAGCCAAGAGTTGGTTCGCAGCCCCTCTCGGCGCCACGTCAGCCCGGGAAGTGTTTTCAGCTCCCGGGGCTCCTCAGGGTGCCTTTGCAACTCACAGTCCCAGGGCGTGCAATCGTCCTCCAGGCACCAGGGCCCAGCCCAGCCCGGAGGCCTCAGACCTGGCCAGAGCTGGGCCTTTGCTGCCATCTGCTGGCGGCTCTCGGATGACAGGTTGAAGCCTGAGGAGTGGCCTCCCCGGGCCGGTCCAGTTCAAGTTCAGCAGGGGACAAGGCCTGAACTCTGCATTCCTGAGCAGCTCCGGGGGAAGCCCAGGTGATGGCCACGTGACAGTTCTGCTGCGCTCAGATCTCGGACTGCGGAGGCCGACCTAAGAGTTTCCGCTGCTTGGGACCCTGTGGCCACATCGCCTGGTCTGGGTTTCACAGGTTTGGCCTCTTGGGGACCCTCTGACTGACCATCTCATTTCGCTTTGTGAAGCCCAAGAGGTTCCTGCGACCTGTCCAGGGTCACAGAGCTGGTTCCTGAATAATTGGGAAGAGATGCACCCCTTCCACGGCCCAGAAATGTTTTCCAAAGACTGTTCAAGAAAGGTGAGTTGGCGGACAGAGAGCAATGCCGGTGGGCAGAGGCCGCTGCAGGGCTGAGAGGAGGGGCCGCATGAGCCAGGAGGAGAGTCTCAGGGGTGAACAGGGCTCAGAGCCCACCCGAGGACGCCAGCCGCCTTCTGTCTCCGTCCTGCTGCATAGAGGTCGTTTTTGCAGCTGTAGAAATTTGTCACATTTCTGTGTGTGCCAAAAACCAATTTGTACCAGTTGACAAATTCAAAAGCAGGTGCTTTCAATTGTCCTTGGCACTTGAAAAAACTAACTTTCCTGTGATTCAGACCCACTTGTGTCCCTGCTGATTTTATATTTCCGATGCCGAGTTCACTTCAGCTGTTCCTGAGATCTCTGTGTGTCTAAATAGGAGGGAAGCTGTACGGAAATGTCTCTGCTGTCAAAGACAACAGGGTCGTGTTGGAGACACAATTTTGGAAGGAGTTTTCTTGGCAAACCCACTTTCCTCCAGCTTGGGGGTTTAACATTTTTTTTCTTGTGCCATCTGCTCCCTTGAGGCTTGGAAAGGCCTCAGCTCAAAAGCTCAGACCCGAGGGTGCTGATGAGCCGCACCTGGTCCCTGGAGGGGGCTGCCAGCACTTCTCAGTGTCAGCTTCACTCTTTATGGTCATTGCTCCACATTCTTTTTTTTTTTTTTTCTTTTTTCTTTCTTTTTTTTTTTTTTTTGAGATGGAGTTTCGCTCTGTTGCCCAGGCTAGAGTGCAATGGCATTATCTCGGCTCACTGTAACCTCCGCCTCCCAGGTTCAAGCGATTCTTCCACCTCAGCCTCCTGAGTAGCTGGGATTACAGGCACCTGCCACCACGCCCGGCTAAGTTTTTGTATTTTTGGTAGAGACGGGGTTTCGCCATGTTGGCCAGGCTGGTCTCAAACTCTTGACCTCAGTTGATCCACCTGCCTCAGCCTCCCAACGTGCTAGGATTACAGGTGTGAGCCATCGTGCCCAGCCTGCTCCACATTCTTGTAGTGCGCAAGGTGGTGTCGTTAGCCAGAGATCTATAATCAGGAAACGGGTGAGTGACTGGTTGCTGCTGAATCTAGCAACTTGCTGTCACATGGCAGGTTATTTAACTGTGGTCATCATGCTCCGGTGGACAGCTGGTTAGGCACAAAACAGGGTAGAACAGAGAGGCAGCCCACCGTACACTCCTTTCTGTGTGAGACTCGCAGAAAGACACTGTTTCTGGGGCCACAAGATTTCAGTCTAGCTGGGGAAATGGAAACCACTCCAAGAGCAATTAGCAAGAAAAACAAACGTCATTATGTGCTGACCATGGAGTGCTGAGCTGATGACACTGGAAGACATGGCCCAATGACAAGAACAAAACTTGACCCCGTGTTGCAGATAAAAGGTGCAGGGACCTGCAGCCTGTTTCTCTGGCCCTGCCCAGGCTGTAGGGAACAATCAGATTAACATCAGCTGCTGCTCAGATTCCATTATCTGATATCAAGCTGCTCTCCTGCTGGTCATTGAGCTGCAGTTTGCAATTTTCTAAAATTAAAAGTAAAGGCCTTTGGTTGCACATGTGATCCCTGGGCTGGGGTTTGAGGGAGAACTGGAGCCTCAAGGATGTGCTCAGGCCCACAGGGACCTGCAGAAGTGTCTCAGTTCTCCAGCCCCTGAGGGCAGCTTTCTGGGCTAGGCCAAGGGAATTCATGGGGCCAATGAGGCTGTCCAGACAGAGGGTCTCCTGTGTGTTAGGGGAGGCAGGTGACTAGCATTTGGGATTGTATTAGTTACCTATTGCTGTGTAACATACAACCCCAATACTTAGACGCTTAACACCACAAACGCTTACTATCTCCCAGTGTCTGAGGGCCAGGAATCTGGCTGAGGCTTGATTGGGTGGCTCTGGCCCAGGCTGTCTTGGGAGTTTGCAGTCAGGCTCTCAGCAGGGGCTGCAGTTATCTCAGGGCTCTGCAAGACATGCTGCTTGGGGCCCTCTGCTTAAGTGGCAGCTGGGTTTCCCCAGAGTTAGTGATGAGAGAGAGACATTCAGGCAGACAGAGACACACACACACACACAGGAGAGACAGAGACTGGGAGAAAGAAAAGGAAAGGAGAGATGGAGAGAAAGAGAGGAGAGCAGTGAAAGACCAAGCACCAGCCTTAGAAGCCACAGTCTCTTATTACCTCCTCTCAGTTCAGCACTGACATGTGGTCACTGCTGGTCACTCCAACCAGCCCTTGTGCGTTGTGGAAGGGGCCTCCACAAGGGTGAGCACCAGGAGGGGGATCTCAGGGGACCAGCTTGGAGGCTGGACACCACAGGGATCTTGGGCCAAACTACAGGATAGGGCTGAAGTTCAGGACTGACTGTTACAAGGCCAACAGGTCATAGCCCCTCTGTGCAGTCACAAGCCAATGCACCAAGACAGCAGGGTTTGCAGCAGAGAAAGAGTTTAGTGGTGGCAGGACTCCAAGTGAGGAGATGGGAGGATACTCTCAAATCCGTCTCCCTGGGGAGTTCTGGGCTGGGGTTGTTAAGGAGGGTGAGGGACTCGAAAACTGGGGTGCTTGATTGTTCGAGGTGAGGAGGATGAAGTCATCAGGAGGTGGAAACTGCATTCTCTGCTGGGGACTCAGCTTCTCATAGAGTCCTTCAGACCAGCTGGTGTCAGTAGTTGCAGTGGTACAGAGGAACTGAAAGGATATCTCGGAGAAATGTTAACAAAACTTAACATTTCATAATTTCAACTTGTTGTCTATAGAGCAGTTCAAGGCATCTGTAATCTGTGCCAGGCTTTATGTGATGCTGGGGTGAGAGGCAGCAAATGGTGATGAGGAAAGGGCTGCAGAGCAGGCTGACCCAGTGATTCATGCTGAGTATGTTGCAGCTTGGTCTATTTTCCTTTCTCCTCCTCCCCTCAGCCCTGATGAATTTTATAAAGTTCACAGGGACAGTTTCTGACTGGGTGGCTAACCCAGGGTCCAGCAGTCCAAGCTTTGCAGTGGGGCCTGGGCCAAGAGGAATGTGGGTGTGGGGATGCTGGTGCCAGCATGGGCTCCTCCTGGGCTGCAGGGATGGTGCATAGGTTGGAGACGGAGCCTGGCCTGTGTTGAGAAGGGGCAGAGATGTTCTCTGACCACACTGCTAGACCCGGGTCCTGCTATCTGCCTGTTGTGGGTGCCAAGCAGTCATCCATCTGGGCAAGTCTACAGGGGCAGGGGTGGTTCTGTGGTGGCCCCTTGAGACGACAGGAAACTGTGGTGGGTGTGCACAGAGCCAGGAGACGGTGTGGCCCTGTGGCCTCCAAGGGGCTCCCGCCCAGCAGGAGGGATGGACAGGTAGAGCCTCTCCCTCTGCCCCCACCCCACTCTGGCCACACAGGGCTCCCTGGCATTCTGGGGTTGTGCCGGGGAGGTACTCCCTTTGGGCCATGAACTTGGGGTTCCTCTGCCTGGAGCCCCCTTCCCAGGCATCTGTACCACGCATTCCCTCCCCTCAGGGCTTTGTGTAGACTCCAGTTTCTCGGCAGGGCTCCCCGACTCCTCCATGAGAACGATGCCTCCACCCCAGCCCAGCCCCTCCACATGCTCTGCTCTCCCTCTGTGTGAGTCACCCTCTTAGGCAATAGATTTCTCATATGTGTTGTCGGTCTGTCCCCACTGGAATCCATCTGTGCAGGGCCCCGGCTTCTCTGTGCTGAGTGTTGCCACACTGTGCTGAGTGTTGCCACACTGTGCTCAGCGCCCAGGGCTGCACGGGGCACAGATGCCGGGGCGTGAACTGGTAGCGGCAGGTGGGGAGTCAGAGGGGCCCATCTGGCTCTCATGCCACCCGGGTCTTGGCATCCACGGTGCCTCAGGGACCCCATTTTTAGCATCAGAGCTGGGAATGACCATCCCTCTCAGGAAGGCAGGGCTGGCCTCCCAGCTCCAAACCACCTGACAAGCGGCTACAGGTGACATTCAGGTTAGTCAGGATTGAATGAACTCTCACAGTAGGAACCCTGCGTGTCAGGGGATGTAATTCCCACTTTCCGAATGAGGAGACTCAGGCACAAAGTCACTACGTAGTTTCTCCAGACCCCATTATACAGGAGAAGGAGTGAGTCAGGATTTGTGCAGAGGTCTGACTTCCAAAGCCAGGATCCGGTTTGAAAAGTAATTCTCTTCCTGCTGAATCCTAGCGTGGGGACCATACACGGAGCTGTGGGAGTTTCCTCACCTGCTTCCCCTCTCCCCAACATGCTCCGGACCTTGGAGGCCCCAACACCCATTGAGAAATGCCTGGGCGTTCTGCTGCTGGAAGTGCGGTGCCTCCCTGGTGCCACCTCCTGTGGTCGTCCCGCTGAGATGTGGGAGCCCGTGACACAAACCCTTCCCGTGGCTGTCCCTCTCCAGTCCCTGCAGTGCCAGGGAGCAGCATCGCCAGGGCGGAGGCTGTGCGTTCTGTGATGTCTTCTGGCCCGACCCCCGTGGCAGGAGCAGGGCTGACTCATGGACGAACCTGTCCATTGGTCTTATGTGGGTACCTGCAGTTTCCATGAAAATGGGCAGCATCGCTTTGTGCGTCTGTGCCCAGCATCTGAGAACTGATGGGGAGAGACGGGCATGGACGCATGGACGGGTTCCAGGGCCTCCTGAACTAGCGTCTGGCTCCAGACCCATCTTTGTTCTGAGGACTGGGTCAGAGAATTACATGAGTGGAGACGGTGGCTCACTGGGCTCCCGTGTGAAGCTGTGGGGCCCCAGGAGCACCACAGGCCAGGGACCTTGTGCTCATGTTTAAATCCTTTGCCACATAATTGCAGGTGGATTGGTGAGTCGTTAAGGCCAGCGTAGTGACAAAGGACCTCTCCAAAGAGCGTCATGAAGACTCCGCATCCAGCTGTCTCTGGAGGAAAGATGCTTACACGGGGCCACCGTCCCTCTGCAGAGGCCAAGCCCTATACATGCTGCTGACCCCAGGCACGGCCTGAGCGAGGGCCCTGGATGCCTTCCAATCCCAGAGGAAAAGGGGCGCGAGAGGCATCGCTTGACTCTTTCTTCAATTTACACAAAGCAGGAAAGATATTTAGCAAACCGGGCATCACATTCTGAACATGCTCAACAGAGAGACAGGCCCAAATACGCTCTGCTAATGTTATGACTCTTGATTAACCCGATTTATCAGTGTCTGATTCAGAGGAGCCCCAGAGATAGCCCTTTCTGCAAAGAAGAGGGGCTTCTGCAGAGCATGTCTTCCTTGAGGACCCTCTAGGCCAGCAGCCCCCACAGCCTCCGTGCAGCACCACAGCCCTCCCGTTTACACATCAGTCCTCCAGGAGCATGGGTCAGCGAGGGACGGGGTTCTTTCCACAGTGATGGCAAATTCCTGCTCTGGAGGAAAAAAGCAGCTTTTTCTCCAACAGAAGTGAACCCAGGCTGTCCCACGGTGGCAGGTTGTGGGATTCTGGGTGCCCCCAGCCCCTCCGGCTTGCTGCCCCGTTGGGCCCTCGCGTGGCTGGGGTGAGCCAGCTCTCTGCCTGTGTCGCTGTCCCTGCCTGTATGGATCATTCCTGCCCATAAATCCACGGTGACTCCATTGGTGTGGATTTTTCTCCACTGGCCTCTGAGCTCCTTGTGGAAAAGGACGGTGTCCTCTTTGCCTGTTCGTTTCTAGTTTGTATTGCAGTGCTGTGCTCCGGGCAGATGCTCAATGCATATTTGCTGAATAAACGAGTGAATGAACAGTAAGGGAAACTCTGAATTGTACCCTCAGCTCTTTCCCACAGCGGAACGAGGAGGTTGGACTGCACACGGCGAGGATGCCATGCGGCCCAGAATTCCGGGAGGGAGGTCTCCGGCTGTCGTCTACACCCGGCGACAAGTGTTCCCAGGTACACAGGGCTGCGGAGTAACTGTGAGATTCCGGGCCTCTCTTTCCTTCTGACACTGGTTAAATGCCTCCGTGACCTGACAGTTGCTGGCTGTCTTCAGCTTCCCAGGTCATGCGTACACTCGCTGTGTCAGTCAGGACAACCTAGCAAACGCTGCAGTGACAAGGGACCTGCAGGGCTTAGAGCCTTAACAAGGGTTTCCTTCTCACCTGTGCTCTCTGCTCCCCAATGCCAGCCTGGGGCTCTGCTCTGCCTCCTCTGGGAAAGACTGACCGAGTCACCATCGGGATGGCTGACAGTTTTGTGGCTGAGAGAAAGAGACACTGGAGGCTGTGGAACAACCACTGCGATGTTCCAGCTCAGGGTCTGTCCCACGACTCCCATCACAGGGCAGTGTCTGGAAATGGTTCTTCAACCACAGTGGCCAGGGAGTGCCACCCTCCCACAGGGCCCGGAAGGCTCAGGCCAAGCAGCCCTACTCACCGTCTCTCTTGCCCCTGCCCCGTCTCCTAGCACCCAGCTGGGATGGCCGTCGAGCAGTGCCCTTGGACTCTGCTCCGGATAATGACCTTCTCACTATAGCGACTTAAGCCGGCCCCTGTCCCTACACACTTCGGCGCACTCCCACCTCCGCCCTGGGCCAGGCCCCCGTCCACTCTCCTCTTCACCTGTGTGGGCCCATCCTGGCCTCACCGCTGCTGGGGTAGCGGCTTGTCTTCACACCCTCTCCAGGTGGCTTGGCTGTCTGTTTCCCTGTTTTCTTTTTTTTTTTTTTTTGAGGAGTCTCGCCCTGTTGCCCAGGCTGGAGTGCAGTGGTGTGATCTTGGCTCACTGCAATCTCCATCCCCTGGGTTCAAACGATTCTCCTGCCTCAGCCTCTGGAGTAGCTGGGATTACAGGCATGCACCACCACACCCAGATAATTTTGGTATTTTTAATAGAGATGGGGTTTCACCATGTTGACCAGGCTGGTCTCAAACTGCTGACCTCAGGTGATCTACCTGCCTCGGCCTCCCAGACTGCTGAGATTAGAGGCGTGAGCTACTGCGTCCAGCCCTCTCTTTCCCTATTCTGAGGTGAGATTGGTCCTGAGGGCAGCCCTGTGCTGGGTCTGGGATGGGATTTTGCCTGCCTCACAGACCTGCTACTGCCACATGGATGCTGGCAGAAGATATGAGATCCCTGGTCAGAGACTCGGCACCTTGTTACTCCCCACACAGCAGGCAGCACGACCATTGTATATTTGAGTCACTTTCCCCGGCCCCCAGGTCCCCGGGGTGGTGCAAGCTGCCCGGGTGGATGCTGCTCATTTGGTAGGTCGCATCACAGGACGGGGATAGCTGAGGATAAGTCATGTTCTAGCAAGCAGAATCGGGTGGCCTTCTGGCCCAAAGAAAGGCATGATCCCATTATTCAAGGTGACTCGCTGCAAGCCGAATCGTGAGAAGTGGCCAGAGCGAGGAGTGGCCAGGGCCCCGCATTTGTGGCTCGCCCAGCCAGCTGCGTAGGCGTGTGCAGACCCATGTTGGAGGCAGTCTTCCTACACACCCCGGACTGTGATTACTTCCGGTCTGCCTGCAACTTCCCTTGAATCTCTCGGGCCTGTCTGGTTTATTACCCCAATTTTACTTTTAGCCTTTAGGTCACAAAGTTCGTAGTTAGACAAAATCATATTTATTACAGAATCTGATACTGATGATGGGATACATCATCACAGAATGATGGTTTCAGCCTGATTCTTGTAGCAAAACGGACCCTTAGGTTCCTCACATGCTGGCAAGGGGACGGGATGCTCGGAAGAGCCTGGAATTGGGGTGCAGCTGGGCCTCACGGGACCTGGAATGGAATTCAAGACCTGCTCTGCCACCTGCTGTGTGCTGGGTGGGACCCTCCCGTGCACCCCACCGCACCCCACCCCACCCAGCCACCGCCCATCACCAGAGCAGCTTGTCTGGGGTCTGTTCAGCACCTATGAGATGGCCTGACTTGAAGATATTGCTCAGGTAAGGACAGGGGCATTGCTCCCAGGAAGGCATCACAGGGAACTCAGTGCTCCCAGGAAGGCGTCACAGGGAACTCAGTGCTCCCAGGAAGGCATCACAGGGAACTCAGTGCTCCCAGGAAGGCGTCACAGGGAACTCAGTGCTCCCAGGAAGGTGTCACAGGGAACTCAGACAGTGGACTGAGGAGGGGGCAGCCCACAAGGAGAAACTGAGTCTGGGGTGGCTGGGGCCATCGGAGATGAGCACTTGAGTGAAAACACTGGCCCAGGGAGACAGACGCCTGGCTCTTGGAGGTCCCAGAGTTCCCAGGCACCTGAGGAGCTGGAGGCAGTGACGGCGCAGGGCCAGCGAGGTGGTGGCAGGAATGGGGAGCATGAAGGACCTCAGGGGACCAGGGCTGTGCTGTTTCCTGACTGCTGTGGGGTACCCCAGTGTCCAGGGGCGGAGATGGGAAATGAAGCTAAATACAGTGGCGCCCTCGGGTCTGTGTGAGGAATTGACAAGGCGGTGACCCCACAACGCTGCAAACCAAGGAGGGCTCCCAGCCAGGGATTCCCGGCTTTCCTGGGTTAGAAAGTGGAGACACGAATGTCCCCTGGGCAGTGTTCCGTGACCTGTCCCAGTGTTGGTCCCTCGGTGCTGAGGCCATGGGGCAGTCCCTGGCAGGGACAAGCACCTGCGGCAGAGGGCAGGGCCTGGCAGGGTGGGGACCAGGGCGAGGATGGGGCGGGGAGGGGCGGGGCTTCACTCCTACAGTCAGGCTTTAGGGCACAACACAGAAGAAGTGTAGGTGCCAGAGAGAGGAGGGCGGAGGAGGTGCAGGTGGGCCAGGGCTGCCTGCTGAGGGACTCCAGGGTCTGTATATTCAGAGGTGTGGGGTGGGCTGGCTTAGAAAGTCTGGGAAGGGGCGAGGGACAGAGAGAGATAAGAGAGAGGGAGGGAAGGAAGCAGGCAGGGGAGAGAGGGGGAGAAAGGAAGGAAGGGAGGAGGGAGAGACAGAGGGAGCTGGGGTGCAAGCGCCCCCGGTTAGAGCCTTCAGAGCAGCAGCAGACTGCGTGCCCAGTCCTGCAGGGGCACGGGCACTCTTGTTTCAGAGGCTGTGACTGGTTGGAAACGCTGGGGTAGGAGGTGCGGCAGAGACAGGTGGGTCAGACCAGGCAGGAGAGGGACACAGTAAGGCCCTATCCCAAGTTCACCCACGGGGCCACCTACTCCATAGCTGCAAGCTGCCTCAGAGACACAGGCCCTCCAGCCCCAGCCGCTCCTTCCTCCTCCCACCCAGGAGGCCCTGCTGTTGTGCTGGAATGGTGCTCCTCAAAACATCTGCTGAGCCCTAACCCATGGCACCTCCAAATGGGACCTTCCTTGAAGACAGGGTCTGACCAGGGGAGATCAAGTTGAAATGTGGTCAGCAGGGTGGGCGCTAACTCCCTATGACTGCTGTCCTTATGAAAAGGGGGAATTAGGACACAGAGGCAGACCCGCACAGAGGGAGAGTGCCACGGAGAGTGTGGAGAGACCCAGCCACTATCCAGGGACCTCCCCCGCCACCATCCCTGGGGGGAGAGCACAGGGTAGGGGGACAGGCCCTTCCCTAGTGCTTTCAGAGGGAGCCTGGCCCTGCCCACACCTTGATCTCGGACCTCAGTCTCCAGAAGCATAGGATGATAAAACTCCGTTGTTGAAGCCTCAGGTTTGGGGTGCTTTGTTATGGCAGGGGCACCCCTGCACCCTCCCTCCTGATCCCTGCTCCCATCTCCTTCTCCAAGTCTGTCTGGTCTGCTCAGCGCTAGGAGCTCCACCAGGCTTCCCCTCCTCTCTGGATGACCCAGCCTTTAACCAAGGTCTGACCACCCACCTGGATGGGGAGGGGAGGGCACGGGGAGAGACAAGGAGGGAGAGAAGGCAGGAGCGAGGGAGAGCTGGGGAAAAGACAGAAGAAGAGACAGAAGGAGAGGGAGAAGGGGAGAAGAGAGATGGGGACAGAGATAGAGAGAGTGGACAGAGAGAGAGAGAAGAGAAAGAGAGAGAGACGACTGGAAAGAGAGAGAGAAAGACTGGGGTGGTCAGGGTTGGGGGTCGGAGTGTCCGGGTCTGGGAGCTCAGCCCTAAACCTTTCCGTAATTGATGCTTTATAACAATGTAACTTTGAAGTAGTGGACTAGCCCGGTGTGCCTGGTGACTGAATAATTGAAGAAATGTTTGCAGGGCTGGTGTAGAGGGCTAGCAGCTGAGGCCTGCTCTGATATGTATGAAGACTGATAATTTATGCCTGAGCCGGCAGCGTGGCAGTGTGAGACTCCTGACCCCCGAGTCTGGGGGCCCAGGATGCTCTCTTCATGGCGTTTAACTTCCACTGTGCTCCCCAGGCAGCCCCTGCCGGTTGCTGAACTCAGTAGAATTCCTTGAGGCTGCGGTCTCTGAAAGTGCTCTAGGAGTGGGGATGTGGAGCTCAGCTTCAGGGTGGGATTCCAGGAGCATGGAAACATGGGGTGGTCCCACCCAACGTGGAGCTAGGACCCCCACATCCTCTTGCAGTTCATTCTGTCGGCGTCCCTCCAGTTGCTCAGAGCTGCCATGTGAGCCAGGCGCTGTGGATGGGGGAAGGAGGGGTGAGGTACAGGGGAAATACACCGTGTCCCTGACCCCAGCAGCTTGTCATTTGGGTGGGAAAAAGTCAGTTTCCACTTGTGGAAGGGCCTGCTCGATGCCACAGAAGAAACCGTGTCCGGGATGGAGGGTGTGCGTTTGTCAACTCCTTGGGTGGCATTCTCTGGCCATCCTAGAACCCCTGCCCCGTGGACTAATAACCGGTGTTAGCCGGAGTTAACCGGTGTCAGCCGGTGCCTGATGGAGAATGTCACACCTACTCACTGGAAATGGGCGGGAAGGGGTTTGGCTCTTCACTTCCCAACTCCATTTTCAGTGATGGCAGCTCGGGTGTTTGACGTTGGCCGTGGTGGAAACACTTACACCACAGAGATCGACAGACTGTATGGGTCGGGATTTTCTTTTCTTTTGTTTTTCTCTCCTTTTGTTTTCTATTAGGAAGGCCGATGCCGGTATGCCACTGAGAAGGTCATCTAAGTCCAGCTCAAGGTCATCAAAACCCACGGTTGCTGCAGTCATAGAAGAGGACCCCAAGCAGTGGATTAGTTCTACCTTCTTCCACCAAGTGAGTAAACATCTCATTCACAGAACAATTGACTTTCAGACAATATTAAGATTTCCATAAAAATGGCTATTTGGAAAAACACACATCTGCTAATATATCTGAAACATAAAACTCCAGCAGTCTTGGTGCAGTTAAAAACAGAATTTGGAGACATTCGTGGGGTCTGTTTCTGTATTAGTCAATGAATTCATCATATTTATATATTTATGAGCTGGGCTTGGGGGCTCACACCTGTAATCCCAGCACTTTGGGAGGCCGAGGCGGGAGGATCACTTGAGGTCAGGAGTTCGAGACCAGCCTGGCCAACATGGTGAAACCCCATCTCTATTAAAAACACAAAAATTAGCCGGGTGTGGTGGTGCACACCTGTAGTCCCAGCTACTCGGGAGGCTGAGGCAGGAGAATCGCTTGAACCCAGGAGGTGGAGGTCGCAGTGAGCCAAGATCACACCACTGCATTCTAGCCTGGGCGACAGAGTGAGACTCCGTCTAAAAAAAAAATGTTGAAAATACCACTCTTACCCACAGGGAATACTGGCAGTGAAATCCAGTTGAACCAGCTACATTGGAGAGTCTTGCTTGCTGACATTACTGGCCTCTGGGTGAGAGTGGGTTTCATCACCACTGACGACCTACATTTCACCAACTTTGCCCCCTGCCATCTCAGGCTGGGACACTGGCCTCCGAGGGCTCCCTGCCAAGTGTGCCTGGACTCAGGGACTCCCACACAGCAGGAAATTGGCTCCTTTGTGTGACTGGCTCAGGTCGGACAGCTGCTTCCATGGTATCCGCCAGACATATGGGACTATCCTCCACCTCGGAGCCCTCCACAGCCCCCAGGTTCCAGCTGTGGTGACCGGCAGGAGGCTGCTGCAGACCCTGGGCTGCCCAGGTGGCCCCAGATCTCAAAGCTTCTCTGGACGGACTGCATGGCGCTCCCTCTGGGCCACAGAGAGTGCCCCCTGCCTCCCAGGCCAAGCCAACGCGCCCTTTGTCTCCCAGGAAGCGAGTTCTTCAGCTCTTGCCGGAGAGCCTCTGGCAGACCAGCGACCCCTGCTCACCTCTCCAGGCACTTGGGCAGAAAGCCTTTCTTTGTTCTCTTTCAGCCTAAACAAATCAACCTGCCGAGGCCAAGCCTATGACTCAGACACATGGAGGTCGCACAGTTCATCTGCTGTGCCCAAATGTGGGTAGACTCGGGTTTGGGACCTGCTAAGAGCCCCCCTTTGGAGAGGGAGCTGGTGGTGTCAGGACTCCCTCCCGAGCACTGACTGGCTTTGTTATCTGGGGCCAGTGACGGCGTCTCTCTGTTCCTTTTGTTTCCTGTCCGCCAAACGTAAATAATGGCAACCCAACCTCATAGGGTAGTTGTAGACTGAAATGTGTTAATTGTGCAAAGATTAAATGTGTTTATCCATGCAGAATGCTAGCACAGTGCTTGATATAGAGCAGGCTTTTCACAAATGTTAATTATTATTATTAATGTGGCTATTGTGATCTTTGGAGTGAATGGATGCAGTCATCTGCCTTGTGTCCAATGCAAATGCTTAGTTGTCCTGAATAACTGCCAACTACGCAGCATTTTGCAGTGAGAGGCTCTGGGCCCTCGGATCAAGCCGCTGGCCCGTGTAATTCAGCCCTCACAGTGCAGTGTGCTAGCTGGCATCAAATTTGACTGCAAAACACAGACAAGGCCAAGATAAAGAAGATAGAGAGTTCTAGTGTGGGACACCAGGGCTGGTATAGTGTGCCCACCTGCCAGGAGCCCAGGCGGCATCTGCTTGCTCTGTCACCCTTCACTCAGTGCTTCCACCTTGTAGACCAAGGCTCTGCTGGGCCTTCAGGATCCCAGAGGGAGGAGGGAGAAGATAAGACCAAGGATGCGTCCCTGCTGCCTTTTGAGGAAGCGTCTTGGCAGCTGCCATGTGGCATGTCACCATACATCTCAGTGGCCAGAGGTTAGGCTCAGCAAAGAGGCTGGAACAGTTTTTATTCTGGACGACATAGGCCCAGTTAAAAATTGGGGGTTCCACTTCTAAGAAAGAGGGGCGGTAGTGCTAGGGTGGACTCCGGGTAGTGTCTGCAGGAATTTTTCTACCATCTCTCTTCCTGCCATTTGTGAACCCTTCCCGATGTAGCAGGGATTTGATGCTTGGGACTAGGAACCAGTGACCTATGTCAGACGGTTCATAGTCTGTGCCCATTCTTGAGGGTCACGTATGCCCCAGCCTATCCCATATTTACAGAAAGGGGTGTCCTGCAGAGGTGCTTATGCAGGTGCTGGCAGAGTTTTGGGGGGTGGATGTGATTTGTATTAGTTATCTAATGCTGTGTGACAAATCACTCCAACACTTACTGGCTTAAAACAACAACAATCATTTACGATTGCTCACGGTTACTTTGGATTTGGAATTTGAGAGTGCCTCGGCCAAGAATTCTGTCTGAGCGTCTCTCTTGAGGTTGCAATCAGATGTCAGCTGTGGCCATAGTCACGGGTGGGACCAACAGAGGATGGAGGATTTACTGACATGGTGGCTCCCCTACATGGCTGGCGAATTGCACTGGCTGCTGGTGGGAGGCCTCAGCTCTCTCAGCACGCACCTCTCCATGGAGCTGCTTCAACATCCTTGCAACATGGTGGCCAACTTCCCACAGAAGGAGCCATCTGGCCAGGAGATGAAGACAAAAGCTGCAGTACTATTAATGACCAAGCCTTGGGAGCAACGCACTGTCACCTCTGCGGTATTCTGTTGTCACAGGGGGTCAGGCCTGATTCCCTGTGGGAGTGGACTACACAATGACAGGAATACTAAAAAAGGGGATAGAGTTGGCCTCATGTTGGTGGGTGGCTCGCAAACTGCCTATTTAATCAGCTTACCACGACTGGCTGTGGCTCCATTCATCCCTGTGGAAGTTCAGACAAGCAGAAATTAACACTGAATCTTCACAAGTTGACTTTAGGTCTCCTGGAGGGTCTCTTGATCTACTGGGATAATTAATTTGGGAAATAGAAAATTTCCCCTTTTCCTTTCCAATAGAAAATGCTTTGGCTGAGAGTTAGGGTTTTAGAGCTGGTTCAAGTAAAAACTAGCCACATCCTCTGGGAAAATCATTTAAATTTTGTGCACCTTCTTTTTCTTATCAGTGAAGCTGGAATAGTGATGTCCTTGCCTCATGTCCTTCCCAAGGATATTTTGAGACTCCAACAGGAACAAAGGTGAAGACACAGTGAACGCGTTCTCCTTGGGCTGAAGTTCATGGCTGCTACTCAGCTGAGTATGAAAGTCTTCTATGAAAGTCTCAAATTTGTTACTAGCCCTTTTCTAGAGAAAGAGAAGTAAAACTCAGTGAGATTCTCACATTGTCTGCAGGTGCCTTGATGACTCTGCCAGGCCAGAAGCTGTCTCACAGAGTGAGATTTTTAAGGGAGTTTAGTCCATAAGGCCCAAAGCCCTTTGGCACGAATGACTTGTGTTTCCAGGTGGCAATTCTTGGTGCCACCAGCATGGTATTAGATGTGTAGGGACACACAACTTTGGCATGCAATTTCAGGGACTCATAGACCCCCTGAAGCCCATCCATGAATTTTCCTAATGGTCGAAGCTTCAAATTAAAAACTCTTGCCTTGCAGGGTGGTGTGTGAGAGTTACTTAGGTCAACTGTAAGAAATTAGACCATGTGTAAAAGAAATCAGGCTACAGGCAGGCAAATAGTTTAATTAAAGTGGACATTCTGACACAGGCCTCCTGGGAGGCCTCAGCTGCCCTCTGGGAAGTTGCTTCTCATTCTAACTTTGTTAATCTCGACTTGTCCTGGAGTCAGACCTGCAGACCCGTATCTCAAAAACAGCTTCCTGGGTACTCCAGGGCTGGGAGGACCTGTGATGAAGGCCAGCCTTCCTACAAGGGTACAGCCTCAGGGTTGAGACCCATACATGTTCAAAAGACAAGTGCATGGCTCTGTTAATGCAAACTCATGTTCACTGCTAGAAAATTAGTTCCTACAAGGGACTGATCTTGTTCTTTCTTAACCCCGACAGTAATGAAACTTATAGTAATCATACTCCACACGTGTGCAGCACACAGGTTAATGAAGGACTTTGTCATACAACGTTTAATTTGTACAACACCCTAAAGAGGCAGGTAGTTGTTCTATTTTAAGGATGAGAAAGTTGGGGCTCAGAGAAATGAAGTGACCTGCCCGATGTTACACAGCCGATAGGAGCGTGTGGTCTCAGACCTCACAACCACAAAGACGTTGCTGTTTCTGCCTCGTGCCACCATCTTCCTCACCGAGCGGGTCTTGTGAACCCTAGAACTGACTGTGCAGGCTGCTGAAGCTGCCAGCACATGTTCCCACCAGGTTGACACAAACCACGTTAGATGAAATGAATAACCAGGTCATGGGTGGGGCCGGCCTCTGTCTGGAGAGCCATCAGTTATGACAACCAAAGTCAAAGCCAGAGAGCCCCAGACTCCTCCAACTCAGGAGCTTCCCCTGCTAGGGCCAAGGCTGGGAGGGAGGGAGCAGCTTCTTCGTTCAGAGGATGCTGGCAGTGGGTCCTCCATGCTCCTGCATTAGTCACTGGGCTTTGGAGCGAAAGTCCCACCAGGCCAGCAGGCAGCGCCTGGGGTCCGTGGCAGAGGCATGGGAGGAGCTGAGCTACCCCCAAGCGAATCCCCTGCAGGGCAACGGAGGGGTTCTAGGTGGGCTGTGTCTAGTCTGGGTGGTAACAGTTCCCTGACCGACATCATGAAAGCAGGGTGCAGGGTGCAGGCTGTCTGCTGCGGCCCGCCCCTCTGTGCAGCACACGGACTGCCCACACTCAGGGTGGTCGGCCGGTCTGATCTTCTCCTCCAGGTGGAAGCCAGCATCCCCCACAGGTGAGTGCCGCTGGGCTCGCCGAGTCTATTGGGTTTGTGCCCACAGCTGTTCTGCTTCATTTCATTTGCAGTGATACTTCTCACTCCAGTCGTAGGTTAGATTAGGATCCCTAGAAACAGACTCTGAGGGACCGCTGCCTCGTGCAGGTTCACTGGTAGTGCCCTAGGGAGATGCACCAGGGGGCTGAGGGGGACGTCGTCCTTGAGCCTCAGACTCAGCCTGTCCCCCAGGACGTCGTCCTTGAGTCTCAGCCTCAGTCTGTCCCCCAGAACCTTGCCCTTGAGCCTCAGCCTGTCCCCCAGGACCTCGCCCTTGAGCTGAAGCCTCTGTGGCTGGGATAACCTCTGAGATTGTCCTAAACTGAGACAGAGTCTCAAGACTGGGTCTTGGTATCCAAAGTCACACAGTCCTTGGCCATGTGGCACTCCTGGGAAGGGCTGTGACCTTCCACCAGGCAGGTCCCCGGCAGGCGGGGTAGGCTAGCCCAGGGCCCAGTTGGGAGCAGCTCAGCCCACATGCTCAGGAGCTGAGCCACGGTGGGGCCTGGGCTCTGAGAGGGGCACTGGGTGGAGCACAGTGCTACCCACGGAGCTGAATTTCATTCAATCCCACTTAAACTCTGGATGGTGAGTATAAAAACAAAACGGTGTCATTCCTAGAAAACCAAAGTCGAGTGATTTGGAAAAATTCAGTAAGGGCAATCTACTAAAAAAAGAGTTGAAATAAGTTGTGGACAAGACAACCATAAATGACTAGGCATTCAGGTGGTTTCACGAGGGTCTTTTGGGCCCTGTTCCATTCATGACCTGCATGTTTTTATACTACAGTACCTAAGCTTGTGGTTTACACATGGGAGCTAACAGAACTGTACCCACTGAGCTCATGACGAAGTTGAAGATAAATGAATGTATGTCAAATTTAACGTTTCAATGGATTTAATATATTTAATATATTCATAGAATTTTGAAAGCGGTTCTCCTCTTTCCCAAACATTTGATTGTCCACCTGGCGCTGCACAGCGTTGAGAGGGCTTCCAGGAGCTTCTGAGCCAGCCCGACGGATGCACAGAGCACATTCCCACCGAGGGAACTACAGACACGGCAGCTCTGGTCACCGCCAGCATCCACCCTTTTCCTGCAGACCCCCAGACTGTGATGCTGTGGCCCAGGCGGGACCCGCCTCCTTCCTCTGATTGTGAACATGGTTCTACGTGTTGAGGCTTCTGCAGTGGACAAAGCAGACAAAGGCTGTGGCTTTCTGGGGCTCCCTTTACTTGGGTGGGCAGCGCAGCAGGGCGTTCATTGCTGGCACACCCATGGTGGGCCAGGCCCGTGCTGAGTGTATGGCACGCACTATCACCTGGGCGGGGGTTACAGAGTCGGGTGGCTCACCCTGCTTTTCCGTGTGTTTACGTGTCTCCTTGAACTTGTGGTCACTTCCGATTCCAGGCTGGGAATCAGCACAGAGCTACCTTATGGCTGTGCGTCAGATGCTGGTAAGCCAATCAGTAAGAGGATTGCTAGAAAGGATCCCCGGCTGGGCGGGAATTGGAAGGGTCCGTAGCTCTGTGGTTTTCTCAGAGCCTGGATGTGGACGCCCACGTCCACCGAACCGGGCTCCATGTTGGCTGGAGACTGTGCTTGGGGCACCCACATGGGTAAGGACGAGCACCCCAAGGGACCCTGCTAGACGCCCCCAGCCCAACTCTGCGGAGAAAGGCGGCTGGCTACTGCTACGGCCCTGAGGCCAGGACTTGTGAGTTTATCATTAAAGAAAACCCAGCAAGGAAAAAGGGGGGAAGGAATGCAGGACTGTGAACGCTTCCTGCGTGGTTTGGGGCAACTTCCTTGCCTCCTCTGGGCTTCAGATTCCCTGTGTAGTGTCACTGGCTGAGTTCAGATGGAGAATGACCATTTTGGAGCCTGTGGTTTGCAGAGAGGAAGCCAGGGCTTCAGGAGCAGCCCTGGAAGGCTGCCCATCTGCCCGTCTCGACTCCTGGGGAGCCCCAGCAGGGAGGTCAGTCTCCCGAGGCTCCGTCTGCCTCCTCTGCCTCCCTCCTTTCCTGGCGTCAGAGTCCCCACAGGCCCCTCAGCAACTCTTCTCTGGAATGAAAGAACACCTATTTTCTCCCTGGAATGCCAGTGTGAAAATAAACAAAAGCCACCTGTGACAGACTGAATGCTGTGTGTTTCCCCAGATTCACTGTTGAAGCCCTGACCCCTGGTGTGATGGCTAGAGATGGAGCATCTGGGAAGTGATTAGGGTTAGAAGAGGTTATAAGTGTGGGTGCCCCATGATGGGATTCGTGCCCTTGTAAGAAGAAACGTCAGAGAAGTCTCTTCTCTTGCTTCCTCTTGCTCCTTCTCGCTCTGCCACGTGCAGACAGAGGGAGAAAGCGGCGGACTGTAAACCGGGGAGAGAACCCTCACCAGGAACAGAGTGTGCTGGCCCCATGATCTTAGACTTCTGTCCTCTAGCACTGTGAGAAATCAAGCCCTGCTATTTAAGGCCCCAGTCTATGGGACTTCACTATGGCGGCTAAGGCTAAGACTGCACCAAAATGAGTGTGAGCAGAAGCTGCTTATCCAGAGCTTTCTCCAGCAAGGGGCTCACTGCTTTTACCTGCGTATGGACAGGGGGGTGGGCGAGCTTCCCGGTGGAGGAAAGGAGGCTCCAGGGATGCTCTGGCTGGAGGCTGCTGGCATGGGCAGCTGGAGGTGCTCAGAAGCAGGGCGTCAAAGGAGATTGGCTGTGGGTATTTGGCTTTTCCCAGTTAGTCCTCAGTTAGAAGCAGGGCTGAGAATAAGAGAAGCTGGTATTTACCGCTCAAGTCCTGACCTCTGGGACCAACCGCTGCAGAGGCCATGCCTGGCCCCGGGGCAGCGTCTGCAGGTGCGGGTCAGGGCCCTGCCCTGATTTATGGCCTGGCCCTTGTCCATGGGCACATCCAGGCTCTCACCAGGCACCTGTCTGTTCCTCCGAACACACAGCTGTGTGCTAGGAGGGAGCGCCAAGGGAGCTTCTAAAAATGTCCTTCTGGGCTCTTCTGTGACAGGGGGGATTTTAATAGGGGCTTCCCAAAATCAATCAACCCCTTAAATCACTGCTTCTGGGATGGTCGGGTCAGGCAGGAGGGAAAGGCGCATGTTTTCAGGCCTGTGGGGATGGAGGTCCCCCCAAGTGCACGTCTTTGTGAAGCTGGCGGCCCGTGGCCTCAGAGATGCCCCAGGCAGCCCAGGAGTCGGGCTGTGGACCTGGAGCTGGGTGCTGAGAAGCCTGATGGCGCTTTGGGAATTCCATAGCTGCCTGGTTGGAAGTTCAGTATTAAAACTAACTTAGGCCAGGCGTGGTGGCTCACGCCTGTAATCCTAGCACTTTGGGAGACTGAGGTGGGTGGATCACAAGGTCAGGAGATCGAGACCATCCTGGCCAACATGGTGAAACTCCGTCTCTACTAAAAACGCAAAAAATTAGCTGGGCGTGGTGGTGCTTGCCTATAGTCCCAGCTACTCGGGAGGCTGAGGCAGGAGAATCACTTGAACCAGGGAGACAGAGGTTGCAGTGAGCTGAGATCACACCACTGCAATCTAGTCTGGTGACAGAGCAAGATACCGTCTCAAAAAAAAAAAAAAAAAAGAAAACTAAATTAAAACAGAAACAAAAATAGCGCTCTACTATGCCACACATGTGCAGTTTGAACACACAGAGAAGGCTGCAGTGGGGGGTTTGAGCCAGACAGGCACAGCAACCACAGCTACAGGGGCCTGAGGAGGCCACACCGGTGTCTCCCCAAAGCCATTGTAGAGCTGGGGAAAGACCAAAGCTTCTCCAAGTGGGAACCAGAGTGGTCCCTGCTGGTTGCAGCCAGTGCTTGTTCTCAGGGCCAGGCCTAGCTCGTCATTCCATACTCAGTGTTTTCCAAAGTGGGAAAATGCACCTTCTGGAGCAAACCATCAACTCCTATCCACAAATCAAGCCCCGGTCCAGGGGAAGGGACACAGGGATGGAAAGCTGGGATGGGGGCACTGGCCTCCTTCCGGGGTGAGACCTGGGAGAGGGCCAGGGTGGCTCACAGAGATACTGTTTGGGGGAAATGAGTATGTTAGACTTAGATGGCCTCTGCTGTGTCTGGTTGTTAAAAATCTCCTTTTGCATTTGATTCTTTCTTTCTTTCTCCTTTTTAACTCCTTCATTCTTTCCATGATTCTTGATCCACAGGGTGACAAGAATCAGCTAATTCAGCGGGGCCGTCAGGACTGATCCCCTGTCTCAGAGGCAGCAGCTGCTCCATGATCGGGAGGTATTAAGTAATTAATTAATTAACTCAATCCCTTGGCTTTCAGGCTGGGCCATGTTTACATCAGACATTGATAACAGCAAATGAGTGGATCCATTTCCAACAGATGGAGACATGTTTCTAAAGTTTTCTAGGCCAGGCATGGTGGCTCATGCCTATAATCCCAGCACTTTGGGAGGCCAAGGTAGGAGGATCACTTGAAGCCAGGAGTTTGAGACCAACCTGGGCAACATGGTGAAACCCCATCTCTCCAAAAAAAAAAAAAAAAAAATTTACGTTTTCTAGTGGGCAATGCTATGGCTTCCACTGAGAATCAGTTTCACTCTCGGGGTTAGGGAATAGCTCTGCGTTTCCACCTTAAGACTTCTAAGACAAAATTCAATTTCAGTTTCTTGGATTGATTTGGGGCTTTGATATATTTGACTGGTTGCCTCCTTCTCTATTACCCAGACTGCTGCTACCATGGATGCAACCTTCATTTGGCACACGCCAGGCTCTTGAGGCCGCGCATCCATCTTGGAGGGGCCCCGTGGGTACTCTGAAAGTCTCCTGAAGCCTTGCACTCTTTCTAAGGTGAGATGGTGGAGGATGAGCAAGAAAGGAGCAATCCGAGTGGTAAAATAATGTTTTATTCCATGGATGAACAGACGCTACCATGCCACATCCCCACGTCCCTCCGACCAGGTGTCGTGGCCAGAGCTGGCTTCCCCTTCCAGACCGAGCTGGCTTTGTAGTCGTTCAGGCCCATTGAAATAGCAAACGCACAGTCACGTAGCACTCGGATCGGTCCTTTTGTCAGCACATTGGTCCTTTCACAAATGGTGGTGACTCACCTTTAAAACATCTGATGACAGAGACCCTCCAATCACCCTAACTATAACGGACGTTCAGAGCTCGTGTGGATAAACCCAAAACCCCAAACGCCAAAATGCAACAGGGATGCATCTCCTCTGCTGACAGGATGCCAAGGACACCCCCGCAGGGCTGGGAGCTGGAGAAGTCAGTCCTGACATTCAGCTTGTCCACAAGCTCAAAAGGAAATGACAGTAATGGATATATTTCAAACTAGCACTTCTAGAGTCCAGATCAGCCAGAGTGTCAGCATGCAGGCTCAACACGGGGTTAGCACTGGCGGGAGGAGGTTGGGTTGACTGCACAGAGGCCTGACACACACTGCTTCCTTTATATACAACAGAATGAAATATACACTGGGAACACCGGCCGCACATTTGGTGGGAGTGTATCTTACAAGGCTAACATAGCACTTCATCAACCTCCTGCTCGTGGCAGGAAGGTCACGGAGCCTCCCCCGACGATGGGAGAGGGAAGCGCGCAGGCCCACAGAACCCTCAGGACTCCCGTGGCCCGAGCACACACAGCAGACCTGGGGGTGGAGTTGACCCTTCGTCTTTTTTCTGTTTTTTTTTTTTTTTTTTTTTAACCAAATGTCATGGGAAAAAGCTTGATACCGTACCAAGGAGGACAAGGATGGTTGTAAGGACGGATGTAAATAGACAGTGCACATCTACAGCCAAGCCCTAGCACAGCTCAGTGGGAGACAGGTTTTATTTACGTATTTCTTTTAATGGGTACTATTGGCTGTCCTCCCCCTCAGTGTTTAGGAGCGTCTCCAAGACCTCTGAAGACAGCCTTGAGGAGGGAGCAGTTACTTCTGATCTGCTTCTTCATCCAAACAAGCGCAAAGTCTACACGTGGACTGGAGAAAGGAGAGCGAAACAAAGCCAAACCCAAAACAGCAAAACCACCCCGTGACAGAGACACTGGAGCATCAGGTTAAAACCATAGAAAAATACGAGTTAATTCTATCAGGCTAACCATTAGCGTAGCTACAGTAAGACTTTGTACAGAAAAGGGTTTTCTTGTAACCCCTCACCATGTTGGATGTCCTAATGACAGGACGTAGCAAGCCCATCTATGAACGCGCACTGCTAAACGATTGTGCTGTAACTGCTGTGTCCGTGGCACTGTGACGTGAGACAGGGTGTGATGCTGCGAACGGGAACACAGAGGCTCGTGGGCGGGTCTCATGCTTCCGCCGGGTGGCTGGAATCTAGGGGCCGGTGTTCTGTGGGCTCGCGCGGGCTTTGGCGCCACCATCCTTTGCTCGGTTCCTTGGGGGAGGGGCCACGGCGTGCCGGTCTCTCGGGCGCCAGCAGGAGGCGCTGCTGCGGGGCCAGAGTTGTCCCTGGTGCCATGGAGGCCGCGAGCGAGGACCCCGGGGAAGGAGCTTGTTTCCCAAGCAAAACTGCATCCGAGACACACATGCTGTGGCACACCCGGCCCCGCCCCGCCCCGCCCCTCCCAGGGAAGAGGGAGGGCAGGGAAATCCCTCAGTTGCATCTGGTTGTAGAAAGAGCCACGTTTGTGCTTAGAGCGACCTGAGAGGTTAGTCGTCCTCCTCGTCCTCTTTCGCTGTGACTGTGGGCAGTTTGTCCTGGATCCTGAAGCATTCCACGAAGAAGTTGATGATGGACCGGTACAGATGCTGTTTGAGGCTGGCGCTGTGAAAGTAATGGCTTTCGTCGGGGTAAATCTGCAAGGAAGGCACGGAGCAATTACTCTCCCCGGAACATCCTCCCCGCGGGACGGGAACGCACGGGAGGGATGGAGCCCAGGGAAACCTGGGCCCCGTCCAGGGCTGGATTTTAGTGGATGAAGAGAGTTTCCTAACCATGTCACTCCTGATGGAAGTGCCCCTTCCTCCTGGGACTTTTGCCTGGCTGTCCCAGACAGAGGGGGTCCTCCCCTAGCGTGGAAATGCAGCACCCATTCATGAAGCCAACCAGCCTTCAAACACCGCCACTCCCCGGGGTGCCTATCCCTTGCCAGGCACAGCAAATGCTCCGTGGAAACTGGGTGAAAAATTTGGGAAGTTCTTCATTCAACACTCTAGACTCTGGATCTTTTTGCTTGAATTTGCAACATGGATACAAGCTTGGGGACTACAGAGCTGCAGCCCAAGTTTTCAGGGTGTCAGGCTCTGAAAAGAAATGGAAAGAATTCTATGCCTCTAATCCCAGTGCTTTGGGAGGCCGAGGCAGGAGGATCACTTGAGGTCAGGAGTTCAAAACCAACCTGGCCAACATGGTGAAACCCCGTCTCTACTAAAAATATAAAAATTAGCTGGGCGTGGTGGGGCACACCTGTAGTCTCAGCTACTCGGGAGGCTGAGGCAGGAGAATCACTTGAACTCAGGAGGCGGAGGTTGCCCTGAGCCGAGATCGCGCCATTACGCTCCTGTGCTCTCTGTTACACTCTGACTGTGGGAAACTCCCGCGGAGGGGCTGCGTGCTGCCCTGGGTGCCCACAGGCTGGCCCCACGGATTTTGCATCCTGGCCGCTCACTTCCTTTGGGACTGTGGACGGGTAACTTGCCTGAGCCTGGGATTCCAGGTATGTCGGGTGGGGAGGATAATCGCAGTAGACTCCACCTCATAACACTTTGTGAGAATTAAACAATCTTACAGCCACGACGTGCTTAGAGCGAGGCCTGGAATGTAGGCTTGTTTAGTCCCAGATGCCAACAGGATGGTGGCTAATATTTCTACTGCCAGTGCAGTGACACCACCATCTCCTAGGAGCACCGTGAAACACCTGTACACATGTGGGAGTTCAAAGCCTGCATCTTATTTTTGTTCTTTTATTTTTCAGACAGGGTCTCACTCTGTCGCCCAGGCCGGAATGCCATGGTGTGACCATAGCTCACTGCAGCCTCAGCCTCCTGGGCTCAAGTGATTCTCCCACTTCAGCCTCCTGTGTAGCTGGGACCACAGGTACACACTGCTAGGTCCAGCTATTTTCTAAAAACTTTTTGTAGAGATGGGGTCTTGCTGTGTCGCCCAGGCTGGTCTCAAACTCCTGAGCTCAAGCAATCCCCATACCTCAGCCTCCCAAAGTGCTGGGGTTACAGGTGTGAGCCCCTGCATCCAACCCAAAACCCACATTTTTCTGTGACACTAGACTACCTCTTTCTGCCTTCCTTGTATTTTTTTGGAGGGTAAAATTCACCTTTATTTTGAAGTATTTATTAATGCTGTCATTAGGCTATGATATATCATTAAAACATCAAGTAGTACAAGAGGTATGGTGCAGGAAGCTTTCTCCTCCTGCCTCAGGCCCCCATCTCCTGTGCTCTTACCTGGGGCTGGGCCTGGCTCCAGATGCATGGGGTGCCTGTGAAGGCCTTTGCCGTGACCACACGCCTGTCCCTGGGTGTGTCCCGCTCCCTGATACCCATGGAGCCTGCAGAGATGCAGGCTGCTGTGTACCTGGGGGGTTCAGCTCACCCCATATCTTGGGGAGTTGCCCACACGAGCACATACAGATGGACCTTTGGAGCTTCCATGGTCAGTGTGCTTAACACTGCCATGCAACTGCCACACTCACTATGAAAAAGTCTGAAATCTGAACGTCTTTCACAAGGAAACTCGAGGGTGCTGTAACCGCGTCCTTCTGCCCCTCTTCATCCACAATGGGGTCCAACTCCCTTCTGGTTGGAGCTCTCCCTGCCTAATCAAGCCCACATGTGGTCCCTCCCTCCCACAGGCAGGGATGCTGGAGGCCAAGGCAGTGGTCAGCCCAGGGCAAGAGCTCCCTGAGGGAGGCAGGGTGCCTGTCATTTGTCTCCAAGGAGCTCTCTCATTCATCTCAGACCTGAAGAGACCATTGGGTCATATCTGCTTCACCAAAGGAGCAGAGGGCAGGAAGGAAATGGCAGAAGTTTCCAGAGACAGCCCTGTGCATCACTGGGAAGAGCCCAGGTTTGGGGCGGCTGGGTCAGCACTTGATGCTGTTGTGGATGGGCCATGGGTTGGTTCTGGGAAAGTGGGCTCAGTTCTGGGAAGGGCACCCCTCTTTCACTACTTCCCAGCTACAGATGGCCCCAGGACATCCTGCCAGTGTGTAGTAATGTGTGGTGTTGGTCAGAGGGAAGCAGTGGGGCAAGGCTCAGGGCCCGCCAGCACCTCTCTCACCAACCCAGGACAACAGTCCCACTCCCCACACCGGGATAGCCCCAGCCACACTGCTGGGCAGGGCGGGTGCTGGCTTGGTCCTCTCACTGCCCAGAGGAGGGGAGTGGGGCTGGGGTGGGAGTACGGGGTGCTGGTTGTCCTAAAGGGATTTAAACCTGGCTGAAGTACAGAGCGGAGCTATCATTAATTACAAGAAAACGCTGAGCTTGTGGTGATTTTCCAACCTGCTGGGACCCTGCTCATCACCGACCGCCACAGCACAGGTGTGTCTGCTGCAGTGGAATGCCCTGAACACCCGTCAGGTCTTTCTCCATGAAAGGAATGTCTTGCTCCAGGTTCAAAACAGAGTAACATGGGTACTGTACCTGTAAGCTGTAATTAGCCTTTCCCCTAATTAGTTGTGTAATGAGTTCTGCTGTGTGCTGGAAATGAATTTTTTCTGTTCAAAAAAAAAAGAAAGAGAGGAAGACGTTTGTTAAAACCCATGGTGCCATCAAGGGGGAGGTTCTTACCAGATACACAGTGAATTAACATTTTCAGTCCTTACCATCAGCAGTGGGATGAATGATCAGGAACTGCTGTTCTTCCAGCGCGGAGACTCGATGGGCTACCTTGGTCATCTGCACATGCGGGGGCAAGGGGAGAGTTAGGGGCTGCTCTGTGGGAAGCCAGGCGTTCTGCCTGGAAACCTGACTGAGAAGGTAGGTGAAGTGTATTGAAAACACTAAGTTCCTGGAGAACCCGCGATGCCTTATATATGCAAAGAAATGCAGGGCAGATCTCAGAAGCCCAGTGATATGGTTTGACTGTGTGTCCCCACCCAAATCTCATCTTGTAGCTCCCATAATTCCCACGAGTTGTGGGAGGGACCCAGTGGGAGATGAATGAATCATGGGGCCGGGGCTTTCCTGTGCTGTTCTCATGATAGTGAATAAATCTCACGAGAGCTGATGACGTTGTAAGGCAGAGTTGCCCTGCACATGCTTTCTCTGCCTGCTGCCATCCATGTAAGATGAGACCTGCTCCTCCTTGCCTTCAGCCATGATTGTGAGGCTTCCCCAGCCACGTGGAGCTGTAAGTTCTCCACTAAACCTATTTCCTCTGTAAACTGCCCAGTCTCGGGTATGTGTTTATCAGCAGCATGAGAATGGACTAATACACCCAGCTTTCTCCCACATTAACTCCCTTTTTGGAAGAGGAGGGGGTGGAAGAGAAGAAGGGAAAAAGGAAGAGTTTCCTCCAACTCCAGGTAGCCTCAGAGGGCCATCATTTCACCTGGAGCCACAGGGAGCTGACTCCCTGGATGGACTCAGTTCCTTTGTCCAAGTTTCCACTCTGAAAACGCAGTGCTGCCTCGGCTGGGAGCTCTGGCCTCCCTCCCTGCAAACAGCTGGAGAAACGCGGTGTCTGACAGCTGCACCAAATCAACAGGTCTGACTCAGGAGGTGGCATCAGAGAGGCTCTCTGCTCCTCAGTGAAGAGCTCACTTTCGGGCCAGGTGCGGTGGCTCACACCTGTAGTCCCAGCACTTTGGGAGGCCAAGGTGGGTGGATCACCTGAGGTCAGGAGATCGAGACCAGCCTGACCAACACAGTGAAACCCCGTCTCTACTAAAAATACAAAAATTAGCTGGGCGTGGCAGCATGCGCCTATAATGCAAGCTACTCGGGAGGCTGAGACAGGAGAATTGCTTGAATCTGGGAGGCAGAGGTTGCAGTGAGCCGAGATCGTGCCACTGCACTCCAGCCTGGGCGACGGAGCAAAACTCCATCTCAAAAAGAAAAGAAAAGAAAAGAAGCTCCCTCTCCCCGAGCAGCACAGCTCTGGCTGTGGCAAGAGCCAGGAGTCCTGTGCATGGCAGGTATCTGTGGACGCTGGAGCTGACTCCCCCATCAAATATCCTCTTACATTCTTCCTCATCCCTCAAGTCCTATAATGGGAAATCAGGCGGAACCCAGAGAGGCCATGTTAACCTCAAGCCACGGTCTGGTGGAAGGATCCTTCGGAGGTTTCTGAGTGGACTTTGGTGCTGGTGGGGCTGGGGAAGGCACAGTGGGCCATAGAGCCAGGGCGGGGTTGGAGACTGGCAGAGGCTGACTGGTCTCATCACATTCTTTAGTTGTGCCCAAACATACCTCGTACGCTCTGTTGTCAAGTCCGTGGAGGCCCAAGTACCTCTCGGAAAATGCAGAGGCTGCACAGAAGCAAAGGGAGGGAGGTTACCTCTGGTTTCCAGGCCCTGTGAGTGCAGCCCCCAAGCTCTAGGGAGGGCCCTGGGCCAGGTGTGGGGAGGGGGTTCAGGCTCATTCCCACTTGTCACTTGCATGGCAGATCGTTGGTTTTTTGAAAACACCACCTAAATCATTTGGGTCTTTACAAGGGGCCTCAGACAGTACAACGGGAACCTTAACATGTGTAATTGCCAGTGTTGCAATTTTCATCAGTACCACAGAACCTGAATTAAGCAAAACCCAGTTAATCTGATTCCTAAATAAATAGGATAACCTCCTCCTTCAACACTTAGGAAGGGCATGGGTGGTCAAGAGAGCACGTTTCCATCAAGATTTACTTATTTTTTAAAAAGCCCAGGCACATCCCTGCTCTTGGTTCTGCATGAGGCCCTGCAGTCACAGCTGGGCGACCGGAGGAGTGTGAGGGGCTTCTCCCAGGGCCGAGGGCGGAAAGGGCTCCAGCAGTGTCCCCGGCCTGCAGGGTAAGCCTGAGGGCACCCGGGAGACAATGAAGAGGACTGGACTGGCTGGTTTTGGGCACAGTGACCCATCAAGACATGATGGCAGCTTTTATGTGCGTTTGAATCAGACAAATCTGAAACAGCATGGTGAAAGAATTAAGAAAGTCTCACTCAGCTTGAAGGTGCCACCCGCATTCCCGAGGAAAACGTCCTCTTACATGATTCACATTTTGGACCAGGAGAGTTCGTGTGTAATTATGAGTTGAAATTTGCACTGGAGCGAGCCTGTTGTGAAGGTGCCAGGAGACTTGGCTGCACCAGCCAGGAGGCTGCTGGGCCCACCGTGGTCCCTGCCTTGCTGGGCGGTGTCTACAGGACTCAGCCAGCATAGCAGGGCTGGGGCTAGGTGTGGCAATGGGGGCTGGACTCGTTCCTCTAACCCACAGGGAATGTCAGGCTCCGGCAGGGCTGCTGTGGACCAGCAGCAGGAAGCCCCTCCTTTTCCACCTCACATGCCAGCACTGCTTAGGGTGGGGACAGCTGGAGTGAACAGCCTGGCTGCCACGGAGCCCTGACCTGAATGCAAGTTCTTGGAGTCACAGAAAAGACCTCTCTGTATATTCTAAGAAATGGGTTCAGGTCACAGAGCCACTCCCATTCAGAGAAAAAGGGTTAGGTGATCATAAGGAGGAGAATGCAGGGGCCTGGAGCCCCCAAACACAGCAAAGCTCTTCTGTGCCTGGACAGAGGTCTGGTTCCCACACCTGGGTGGGCTCATCTCCATCTGGTCCCCACAGCAGGTCACCCGGACCCCGTCTCTGCCTTGTGCCCATGGAAAGCCACACTCTCTGAGGACAGGTGCTGGCCAGGTGCCGTTTGCATGGCCAGGGAGATAGGAAGGCAGAGCTGAGCCATGTGGACCTCTGCTGAATCGCTCTCCGGTGGCAATTCCCTCTCAACCATCCCTTCTTTATCCAGTAACACCTGCCTACCAAATACCCATGCCCAGGCATAGAACTCAGGGCAGGGCCCTATCCAGATTCTGGGAGCAGAGAAGGAGGGCGGCCCGGCAGAGCCTGCGGCACCTGCTCCCCTCCTGCACACCCCGGCTTCCTCGCCCCACTGCTGCCAGCGGAGCACTAGCTGTTTCCAACTCGTGGTCTTCTTCATTGCGATGTGATTTGTAGGCATCTGGGGGTTGACCACTTTCATTCAAAACGTATCACCTGAGACCCTTCCCTCTCCTTCCCCAGGTTCTTGCGTCAGCCCAAGGTGGCGACTGTGGACTGGAGGCGCCTATGGTTAGAGGGACGGTGGTGCTGAAGGGAAGGCTGTGGGGCCACACAGGGAGGGGGCCGGGCGGGGGTGGGGTCCGGCGCTTGGTTCTGCGGGGCTATTTACCGTAGAGTTTGAAGTCTGTTATTGGAGAGAGAGCAGAGCCGCAGGTGAACGTCTGGCCTTGATTTTCTCCCTTCGCTGGGAGGATGTAGGTGCTCAGGTAGCCACCATAATCCTAGAGAGAACGCAGAAAGAAGACAGTTTGGAGTCCTGGCGGTAACTCAGCACGAAGCAGCCTCGGGCAGGGAGACAGCCCCAGAGCAGCCAGTTCCATGCAGGTTCTCGCGTTTTACAAAATGTGTCACTTGGAAAGTTGTTTACGCGGCAGTAACAAGAGATGAAAAGCAAACTCCCTTCCAACTCAGCATTATGTGATGTGCGCCTTCTCGGCTTCTGGGCCTTGGTGTCAAGGGACGTGAGGATAAATGCGACGGCAAATTGGAAAGGCAAGTGCGGACTGCACAGGTGTAAGGTGCTGTCCTTCCTGCTCAGCGTCTCTCTAAGGCATTTCTTGCTGCCTCCCTTATCTATGGGCTAGGCCAAGCCATTGCACACGATTCTGAGGGAGGGGCCAACAAGTGGCTTAGGGCGCAAGTCCTGGTCTGCACATACTCAGCACAGGGCCGACATGAGACAGACGCTCCCAGGTATTCTGTATACAGGTAAGTCCTAGACTCCTGCCCTGCCCTGCCCTCGGTGGGGATGAGGAAGCCATACTGCAATGCAGGCCTCCCCAGAGAAAAGTGCTACGTCCTCGCCTGCTCGATGCCTTCAAGGCTGGATGCTCAGACGAGCTGCAGCCCCCAAAGGGAAGACCCCGAGGGAACCATGGTACAGCAAGGAACTGTGTCAGGTATGTGTGAGAGACAGAGCATGTGGCAGCATGTGTGTGAATGTGTGAGTATATGGGTGTGTGTGTGTGATGTGTGAACATGTGCATGGGTGTATGTGTATAAGCACATGTGTAAGCATGTGTGTAATATTGTGTGTGCATGTACATGTGAGAGCATGTATGTGAGCATGTGTAGGAGCATATGTGTAAACTTGTGCAAGCCTATGTGTGATCACGTGTGCCTTGTGAGCATGTGTGTGCGTATGTGAACATGTGTATGTGAGCATGTGTGAACATGTGCGTATGTGTGAGCATGTGTATGTCATTGTATGTGTGAGCAGGTGTATGTAATTGTGAGTGTATGAGCATGTGAGCATGTGTATGTAAGCATGTGTGAACATGTGTGTATGTGTGAACATGTGTATGTCATCGTGTGTATGTGTGAGCAGGTGTATGTAATTGTGTGAGTGTATGAGCATGTGAGCATGTGTATGTAATGTTTGAGCATGTATGTGTGAACATGTGTATGTAATCGTGTGTGTGAGCATGTGTGTATGTGCGAGCAAGTGTATGTAATTGTGTGTGTGAGTGTATGTGTATGTGTGCGTGCATGTGTATGGGTGAGCACATGTATGGGTGAGTGTGTGTATATGTGAACATGTGTATGTGAACGTGTGTGAGCATGTGTAGCATGTGTATATGTGAACATGTGTATGTGAACGTGTGTATGAGCATGTGTATGGGTGAGCATGTGTATGGGTGAGCATGCATGTGTATGTGACTCTGTGAGCATGTGTATGGGTGAGCATGTGTGTGTGAGCATGTGTATGTGTGAGCATGTGTGTGAGCATGTGTATGGGTGAGCATGCATGTGTATGTGAGTCTGTGAGCATGTGTGTTGGTGGGAGCATGGAGTGTAGAGAACCCAGGTACCTGACTGAGACCATGAAGCGCAAGTGATGCCAAACTCCCCCAGGACCAACCATTTATGGCCTGCATGATTGTTCCGGTGTGTTCCTTTAATAGGGCAGGGGCACCTTGTCTAATGACAATGAAAGAGGATTTTCACTTTCTACAAACAATATTTATTGTCAATGAACGCCACACGTCCTTACTTGTCATTCTCTGCTTTCTTTAAAACTCTCCCTGCAGGACCACGTTGTCTGCTTTGGTTTAAATGAGAGATGATCAATCTTCTGCAGGGGGGATTTTGGGTGTTGGGGGGAACCTGCAGAACATAATGCACAGTTGCCCCCTTGTTCCCCAGGTCACCTCTGGGTGCAGGGCAGCTGCTGCTCCCTGGGCTCTGTGTCCCAGGTCCTGTGATGCCTGACAAAGGCTGCAGCTGGATCACTGGGGCACGTGCGACAAAACAGAACGGACAGGCTGCAACATACCAAGCTGCTAAAAGGACTGATGCTTTATTCGTCGGAGGAGAAATACCATGTGGGGTCTACGGACCTCTATCTAAGGCTTGTTAAACCAGAAATGCTCATGCTCTGGAAAGAGGCCCAGGATCCACTGGGCAGAATGGCAAAGCAAAGATACCCAGCACGGAGCTTGGACACATGTCCTCAGCAGAACTCAGTGTGGGGGTACAGGGTGTGGGGGTGCATCAGTTGTGCTCTGACAGGTGCATGGGGTCCCCTTTCCCTTTGGCACAAGCTGCCTGTGCTTCCGGACCAACCGCCTGTTGAGAAAGCCTCTCTGTCCAGAAGTGAACTATGAAAGGCCCTGAGAGGGTGGGCTGTATGTAAGACACAGGAAGGAGACCAGGCCCTCAGGAGTGGCATCCATGTGCATTTGGGGCAGAGTGAGGACTGGAAAAGACTGACCATGGCCCAGGCTGCCTGCCTATCAGCTGCCAGTCTGCTGGGAAGTCACTTCCATGGGGGTGGGGAGAGGTGATGGCTACTGACACCCAGGTCACACCCACCAATGACCCAGTGGCTTCGGGCCTCACAGGCAGTGAGTGGACGTCTAGGCGCCTGGAATGCACCTCTAGGGCTCTGTGCCTGGGCTCTGAACAAGGAGAGAAGCCACCGGCCCTCCTCTTGGCTGCCTTACCTCCAGCAGGTAAGGAAGAGGTGTGGGAGGGCTCCTGCATCCCCTGCTTCTGGGAGCAGCCCACAGGGCAGGGCTGGGTCTCCAGTGCATGCTGGGCTCTGAGGTTTTGGAGGCGATGACGTAAGAGGCACTGTGCTGATTACTTGTCCAAGCCTTCACCGCGGGGGCGTCACGGCAAGGCCTCCTCGGCAGGGCCTGTGCTGAGGGTCACTCTCGGAGGGAGGGTCTGTGCTGCCCCATCTGTGTGCTGACCTTCTTGAGATCAAGAGGCCCCAGGTCTAGGCTAAGGAGAATGAGGGGCCAGGTACCAGAGCCATAGCAGGTGGCCGTGCAGGGACCTAACTCCAAACCGTGGGCCTCAGCTACAGCTGAACTGTCCCAGGCTATAGCCTTCTGACAAGGGCCACCAGTTGGGAGCGGCTCTGGTTTGAGAGTTCACTGCGCGACCCTCCCCACACCTGTCCTTCCGCCTAAGTAGACGTGGTAATTAATGTTGTTACTGCACATCAAGATATCCAGAAATAGATTCCTGCTTCCCTTCTTTCCTGGGCTACCATGCCAAGAGCTACAGCAGGCAGATGGGAGAAAAGTCATTAGGAACTTATTAGAGCTCTCCTGCGGGGACCTGGCTTCTCTTCTCTTTCCTTCCAGATAATGTAAAAAGAAACTTTGAAAAATGAGCTGATCCAATGAAACCTCCCACGGCTGGAATCACTAAGCACCCAGGCTCTTGCTTTAAAAAAAATAATTACTTGCTCACCAGCAGACCACAGACGTTCTCAATAAATCAGGATTAGGCCTGGGTAATGGTGCAGGCCACATTGGAACCGAGGGGTGTTCAGACCAGGGTGGCTCAGACTCACCTTCCCAAACACGGCCACGCGCGTCCTGTCGATGTACTGCTCCTTCAGCATCGTCCTGCGAGGTCGAAGAGGGGAGAGAGGGTTCAGTGCACATCCTGCTGGTCCTTTGTCTCCCTGTAGTCTAGAGCCATATTTTCCATCCATTTCAAGGATGAAAACCCCTCTTCAAATAAAAAGCAACCTTAGCATTCCAATATAATTATTTATTGCTTTTATTTATTTAGTGCCAAGTCAGTATGTTCACATTAAATATTCAAAGCACCCTTGCAGTAACTCTGTAGCACTTCCAGGTGTAGAAGCTTCTCGACCGTGAGCTGTTAATCCACAACTGCAGAGCCCCTCCTGGGAGACTCAGCCCCTGCTACATGGGGTCCATCTGCTGCTATTGGGCCCTCACCCAGAGCTGTGACTCCAAGCACGCGGGCTCTGGGATGAGCCTTAGGCGTTGGCAGGGATCTGTGGAGCTCTGGTTCTATGCTTCTGGGCTCAGAGTCAAGCCAGTGAGCCCCCATTCCACCTGCACAGCCCTCTGTTCCCAATTCCTGGGAGGAGGCCTCCGTCTTGCACCTGTTTGGCCACAGAGGGATTCTTCCCATGAGCTTCCTGCTACGGCCCAGCCTTGGCAGCACCCACTTGGTGCTCTGGGCCTCAGTGCTCTGGGCCAGTGCTGCCTGGGTCCCTGCCTCACCCTTGCTGGGACCTTGCCCCGCACCGTGGTCTTCTGCTTCCCCCACGAAGTGGCTGGGGTCCTTCCGGTTTCTGGACCTCGACCAGCAGCAGGACGCCTGCAGGCTGGGGGCTTGTCAGGTGGAAATTGTTGTCTGTCTGGATTTTACCTCAAGCTCAGCCATAATATCAAGTGTGGAGTTAGAGATATTTTTAGACATTTTCTAGTAAGGAGGAGAAAATATAATTTCTTTTCTCAACCCTTATGAGTTCCTGGTCGAGACACTCTCACTGTCCTGAAAATGAAAGTCAGATGAACAAGAGGAAAACCAGAAGAGGTTTCCTGGTGTGCACTGTGCCCTGCCCATGGCGGGGGCCTCAATTCCAGCGTCTCTCTCAAGGCAGTGGTTTAGGGGCCCTGCTCACGTAGTGTTTTAACAAAGAGCGATAACTCTCGGCATAGTGACCTGGCAAAGGAGAGAGCAGCTCCAGTCTTTTATTTATTTATTTATTTATTTGAGACAGAGTTTCTCTCGTTACCCAGGCTGGAGTCCAGTAGTGTGATCTAGGTTCACTGCAACCTCTGCCTCCCAGGTTTAAGCGATTCTCCTGCCTCAGCCTCCTGAGTAGCTAGGATTACAGGTGTGCACCACCACGCCCGGCTAATTTTTGTGTTTTTAGTAGAGATGGGGTTTCACCATATTGGCCAGGCTGGTCTTGGTTGAACTCCTGGCCTCAGATGATCTACCTGCCTGGGCCTCCCAAAGTGCTGGGATTATAGGTGTGAGCCACCACGCCTGGCCTCCAGTCTTTTAAAAGGAGGGAACCTGTGAGAAGGCAATACAATCTGCCCCCAGAGTCCCTGGCAACGGCGGGGGCCCTCTCTGGGCTGGTGAGCAGGTGCCGTCCCCAGGAAGGAAGGATGGATGTCCTGGTGTCTGGTAAACACAGGCAGAGGCAGAGACTCCCTGTGTTTTCAATGTCTTTCACTTAGCAGGTCTCAATATTTTGGGGAGAACTATTTTGGCTTCCTCCACTAGCTACGTGAACAAATGAATAAATAAAAATGAGGCATTTCTGTTGTTCCTTAGCACATGGTCCAGGGTGTCTGTGTGTATACACACAAGCACGTAGGATCCAAAAGAAAAAATGGTGAAGAAAATCCCAAGTTGAGCCCAGAGACAACCTGTCTCTGGGAGACAGGAGCCCACTGGACCCAGTCGGGGGTTTACACAGCTGCCCCCCACCATCCACAGGGGTGGGGCGAGCTCCCTGCCACAGCTCATCTCAGCTGCTTGTGGGAGGCTGGCCCCGTGGGCTCCTCGGTGAGGATATGGTGGCGGCAGACGGGGGAACTGTGGGAGGGGGAGGAGTCAGGCTAAGGCGTCAGCCTCATGATTTTAGCCTTCTGATAACATTGGGCTGTTTCCTTCTGATGAATGAAAATGCAGACCTCGTTCCTAAGGAGAGCCGAGGGAGGCTTTCTGTGGCTTAGCGCCGTTGGGCATCAGCTTCCTAAGAAAGTCTGCGCTTTGGCAGCGGCTCTAAGATTTGCCGTTGTCCACGTGCTCCCACTCTTGAGCGTTGGTGGTTTAGGAGCTGGCATTGTTGGCTCTTTTTCTGCAACAGGTTCTGCCTTGTTTTGGAGCAGATGCTTGAGCCCATTCCTTCCTTTTAGGGCACGATGTGTGTGAAACACCTTTGCCCTCTAATTCCTTTGCTCTTCGGGGAAGATGCCAGGCAGCGCCAAGTGTCGAAGGGGAGCCTGAGGGTGCTGCGACCTTCCCCTGGGCCTGCCCTTGATGGCGGAGAGGCCCCGGGCTTCCATACCTCCCTGGGAGGAGGTAGAGCAGGCGGGGAGAGGAAAGAGCAGGAGATGGCAGGGGAAGTCACGCACAAATGGAAAAGACCCAAAGGAGGAGGTCCGGGAAGCCAGGAGAGCCCTCCAGCCCTTACCCAGGAAGCCAGGCCCACTCCACTCCAGAGCACAGCCTGGGCTGGCTTCCGTGTCCTGGGAGTCCTCTGTGGCTGGCACTGCCGACTGCGGACCCAGCAGTCACCCACCCATCCTCCTTCCACACTGAACCCCAGCGTGCCCTTGTCACCCCACGTCCTCTGCTCAGGAGCTGGCCCCGCACTGGTGTCAGGTGGACCCACTTGGTCTCTGGGGAGCTGCCTGCACCTCTCTCACTCGTGGTACATTCTGGAATGGGCAGGGGAGGGCCGGGAGATGGAAGGAGAGGTTTGCTGTCTGCTTCTGGGGAGACTTTCCTTCCTTTCTGGAAGTTTCCAAAACTGTTCCCTCCCCAACCTGCTGGAGGTAGATGAAGCAGCATGGAGCCAGGTGCTACTGAGGGCCATCCATGAGCTGGGGGCTCGGCTTAGGATGAGGCCATCATGGCTGGTTGGGCGGAGAGACGGAGAGAGCCTGGGTCTTCGGTGACATTGTTGGTGTCTGGATTCATCAACCCTGAGGCCTGGCATCCCTATGTCTTTCATAGCAATATAGTTCCTTATTTGAGCGGGGTGTGTGTGTGTGCGTGCAAGCACACATGTGTTGTTGTAGTCATTGACTTCCAGGCAAAGGCATCCTGGCAGACACTCCTTCCCTGAGTATCTGAGTCCTGACAGCTTGCCTGCTCTGTATTTCCCACCTGCAACATGGGTTTCTGAAGCAATTGCTTTGTCTGCCATCACCTAGCTCATAGCTCCCTGGAGGGGTCCATTCATTCACACACTCACTGTTTTCCACTGAAAGACCATTTACTGAGTACATACCAGGGGCCATCAATCTTTTTCAAAATGAGAAGAAATGTTTTGATAGTCAGCTAAGTAAAAATTTTCAAACCACAGAGCACCCTGGTATAACAGGTACAGAGATGCCAGGTTTCCTGTCATCCTCCAGGCAATAAACGTGTACTGAGCTGGGCTCTGTGCTCCACCCGCCTCCTGTGCCCGGGCCCAGCCTCATGCTCCCCTGCCCGTGACGGTGCTGATCATGGTCACGGCGAGGGTTCCTGGTAGATGTGCTTCTCCCTGCCTTCTTGTCATTCCCAGAACCCGAGTCCACAGTCCGTTGAGTTGTTCCTGCAGCATCTCTAAGGGGTGAAGTTAGAGTAAGTGCTGCAGTCCTCTATGCCATCAGACTGTGAAAACTCTTCTATAAAATGAGCCTGAAGGCCAGCCGCAGCCTAGCACAGTGTCTTGATGTGTTTTCTTAGTTCCAGTGCAACAACAAGATTCAATAAGTCATTTGGAGCATCTGCCCCTTGGTGCTAAGCCTTTTTTTGTTTTCTGTGATGTCGGTTGCTCTTGCTGAGTTAGTGATAGGGATGCACAGGAATGACAGAACAAAAGCCTGCCCTTCCTCAGAGCCGGGGAGGGCATTCTGGCCCCACCTGGATGTGCATGGAGGTCCTGCTCTCAGTAATGACGGTGACCCATTTCCACGGATCCAGCCCCATTCATATTCCTTCCCTTTTTCTGTCCTTCCTTCCTGATCTCTTCTCGCCTCCCCTTGGGATAAATGGCAAAGACATGCATGGACACTGACCCAGGTCAGTGAGCACAGTGCAGAAAAGCCAAGCAGACCAAACTGGCAATTTCTAAGAAGACCCTTGTTTTAGTCAACTCAATAATCTACCCCGAAGTGGGAAAACTAGTTATAAACGTCGCTAGGAGAAGATTCCTAACAGTTTCCTTTGAAACTTGCTTTGGAATGGCCAAGAGTTTTTAGGTAAGAGCAAATTGCATGCAAAAAGCATTCCCACACTATGACTGCAGCACAGCCCCCATGAGGAGCCCTGTCCCCTCCCGGCCTCTCCTGCTTCCCGGGCAGGTGCTCACCGCACGGCCTCCATCTGGTCCTTCTCCTCCAGCAAGCCTAGCCGCCGCCTCACTTCGTGCAGGAGCTTGGTCCCTTGGAAGCCGCTGCCGCGGCCGTCACACTTTACCACCACCGCGCCGTGGCTGCTCACCATCACCGTCTCCCAGCTCACCTCGAACTTCTCAGACACGCTCTGGCTCCCCGGGGTGCCATCCCTGGAAAGAGAGTCCCGGGCTCAGCAGGCCTGCTGTGTGGTGGGTGGCGGCTGGTTTAGCAGCTGCCACATCAGATGACCCCCGTAAGGGATTTTACCCATGACCCGGCTGCCACATGCTCAACTCCATACCCCAGATTCTGCTGCCCTGGGCAGGTGAGCCAGGTGTTATCCATACCCCATAAGGCAAGGAGGAAGAGGAGACCTCCAAGAGCCTGGGGCTCCCAGGGCCATCCCTAAACACACCGGTACCGGGAGGGACAGCCACCAAAGGGCATCTATTTGGTGAGGGAAACAATAAAAACCCTCCCAACTTCTCCCTTTGCGGGGCTTTCCCTACATTGCAAGACGGTTTCTCTTTCCTGGGTTCTAGATGCCCCAGGCTGTGCCCCTCAGTACCCATCACAAGTGACAAGGCTGTGCTGACTCTAGCCACATCCCTGGCTTGAAGACGTGGTCTGTCTTTGTTAATTTCGAAGTAACAGCAAACCCGCCATATGGGTTGCCTTTCTCCCTCCCTCTCCTCGGGAGTCGAGAGCCATTGGCCCTGGGCAGTGTGGCCTCTGACCTGGGCTGGCAGCTCCCACTGTGCTCTCCTCCCAGATCCTCATTTGCTAGCCCGGCGCTGCTGGCTGAAAGGCATCCATGGTGGGACGTTTGGACCATGGGATTCGACCAGCGCCACAAACAGGGCTGCTTTCTTTTTCCTCAAACAGGGCTGTTCCCTCCCTCCCTTCTCTCCTTCCTTCCTTCTCTATTTTTTTATTTTGGTTTGAGACAGGGTCTCACTCTGTTGGCCAGGCTGGAGTGTAGTGGCACAATCTTGGTTCACTGCAGCCTTGACCTCTGGGGCTCAAGAAATCCTCCCACTTTTGCCTTCCAAAGAGCTGAGACCGCGGGCATGTGCCACCTTGCCTGGCTAATTAAAAGAAAAATCTGTCACTCTGTAGAGATGGGGTCTTGCTATGTTGTCCAGGCTGGGAACAGGGCCATTTTCTACGCAGGACTAGTTGTTCCTCATTGACCAGCATACTCATGGGTGTGGGGAGGTTTTTAAGTGATTTTCCCTCTTGCTGGGAAAAGCATGCACAGGAGAGAAAGCCAGCCCCAGGTCCAGCCTGCCTCCCTGGAACAGCAACAGGGAGCAGTGCCCCTCCTGCGAGTGGATCCAGCCAGGTGACGGCTCCGACCACCGGCACTGTCCCAGCTGTCCGCCAAGGACTGAGGAGTGGGGTGCGGGGGGCGGCAGGAGGAGCGGGCCAGGAGCGGCGCGCTGGAGTGCTGCATGCTTAGGGTCCTGGTCAGTCATGGCGCTGCTCTATGTGGAGGGTGTGTTTGTTTTCTTTTGGGTTTTGTAATTTGAAGCAGGGGCTCAGGGACTCCAGATCTCCTTGTTATCACATTTGATGTCACAGCGAGAAACAAACAAAAAGACACAGCCTCCAAGGAAAGCTTGCGAGGCCAGAGTGAGTGTGCGCCCAGCGGGTGGGGTTGCCTGGCCCTGTCCCAGCTCAGCAGAGCTCAGCTGTCTCCACCTGGCACAACCACTTTTACCTCTGAAGGGAAAGTGAATCGTTTTGTAAACTGAAAAGCTTTTGGGGATTTCCTTTAAGATCACTGAAGAAACCAGTGGGCAGGGGAAGAAAGCTGGTTCGGAAGTTGTTAGCATCCTGGAGAAAGTGGGGGAAATCTGGTTTCACCCCACGTGTGTGGGGTGTGTGGGTGCGTGTCTGTGGGGGGGTGGGGTGTGGATGTGTGGGAGTGTGGGTGTGTATAGATGTGTACGTGTGTGCATGTGTGTATACACATACGTGTGCATATTGGTGTGCACATGTGTGTGCTGCATGTGGCTACGTGTGCACACGTGTGTATGTGTGTGCATGTGTGTGTATGTCGGTGTATGTGTGCATGTGGGTGTGCATATGTGTGTTCTTATGCAGGTACGTGTGTGTGTGCGTGTGTGCACATGCGGGTATGTGTGTACATTGCGTGTGTCTGTGTGTGTGTGCGTGTGTGCACATGTGGGTATGTGTGGGCATGTGTGTGTGCCTGTGTGTGGGTGTGTGTGCGTGCAGGTGTATGTGGGCCTATGTGTGCATGTGGGTGTGCATATGTATGTGCTTATGTATGCAGGTGCATGTGTGCGTGTGGGTGTACATGCGTGTGTGCACATGTGGGTGTGTGTGCATGTGCGTGTGCCTGTGTGTGGATGCGTGTGTCTGCATGTGGGTGTGCATGCGTGGCTGCTGGGAAAGTGTGAAAGCAGTCCAGATATTAAGGAAAGTGGGTTAATTGCAAAACGGAATCAGCTATTGGAATCTGTGCCCTGGGGCGTTTCTATAATGGAACCTTTTTGCTATTTAGGGACTCAGCCCTCAGGAAGGGAGCCGGGCAAGACACCAGGGTTAATCAGCTCCATCAGGTTCCGGCGTTTACTCAGGGGGTCGCTGCACCGGCATCCCTAACACAGCCTGGCACAGGCCTCTGCTGCCGCCGGCTCTCCCGGGCTACAAGGGCTGCGGGAGTTTCTCCTGCTCCATGGTCTTGAAAAGACAGACCAGGAGGTGCACTGGGGCGTTTGCTCAATGGTCCGGGTGGCCCCCTCTGCGCTGCCTCCCCGTGCGGTGTGAGCATGTGGGCATCACCTCGACTCACGGCTGTCAGGCAGCATTTGAACCTATGCACAGGGCACTGGGCCGGCTCCTAGCACTGAGTTCCCTATCAGACCCAACATCTTCAACGCATTTACAGAGCACAAAAAATTGTTCTCAAAACCCAAACCGGAGGCTTCATTAATGAACACAAGAGCTGAAAAAATTCTTTGCTGGCGAAGAAAGAGCATTCAGGGCAGTGGCCAGAAATGCCAGCCAGTGAGACCCACGGGCTCAGGGTGCAGGTCCCAGGCTCCGGCCATCTTGTGTCTCTGTGTCTTGGGACCTGTCCCCTGCCTGCCTCCGGTGAGCCTGTCATGCAAGATGCCACTATGATGATCCCAGCAGCCTCCCTTTATAGTCACAGAAGCTGAGGCAGCCTGGGGAGAGGCGGTGGGTACATAGCACCCACTTTCTTTTAACCTCTGGGTGTCTCCACGAGTCCTAAAGAACCTGACATTGGGCTAAACGATCTTATGTTTTCAGTTTGCAACCATATCGTTTCTCCTGCTTATCTTTTCCTAAGAGTTCAATATTCATTTATCATGGGGGTCACAGAGCCCCAGAGCGAGCACCAGGGAAAGACAGACGTGACGATACTTACACCACCAGGAGCAGAGGGTAGTGGGTGGTGTCGGTGAAGGTTGCTGGCTTCAGGATCTGCATGGGCAGGTCTGGGGAGAAGCAGAGCACAGCATGGGTTAGGGGGCAACGCTGGCCATGGGGTATCGGGCATGCCCTTGGGTGACTGTGGGGGTGAGGGTGCTCTGGATCGGGCCTGAGGGGAAGCCCACAGGACAGAGACTGGCCCAGGGTTTTCATCCTGAGGACTCTGGCCTGCTGTGCAGCCTTGGGCAAGTCACCCAACCTGTGTGAAGTTTAATTTCTCTGAAGCTTCCATTCAGTCTTGCATATGGGAGCACACTGAATGCACAGAAGACTCAGTGGCCTGAGCACTTGCCAGCAGCAGAATTTCAGGCAGGGAAATATGGTGCCCTGAGAGGGGGCAGGCTGTCTGCAGCAACAAAGCATCTCTCAGCGTCTGATCGGGGATGCTGGGGATGGATATTTGGGAGCAGGGAGGCAGGGAGAGGAAGAGATAGAGTGTGGGATGAAACAGGGGGCCGCCTAGTGGGGAGAGGGTGCCGGCCCATGGCAGTGCCTCTGTGCAGAGCCAGGTGGCTCTGCAGGTCTCGCTGTTGGTAGGTTTGTGCTGGGTGGCTCTGTAGCTCTGCTGCAGCCACAGCTAGAGGACGCCAGGGAAGGATGGTACAGCCCACTGGATCCTGCGGCTACCAAGGTCACTGGATCTGGTTCTCAGCAGCGTGAAATCCAGTGGGTGAGGGAGACTGGGTAGGAACCAAACCTCAAAAACCTGCCTCACCAATTTCTTCTGCACCCCCCCCACCTCCCAACAAACCTTCCCATCCAAGTTGGAATTTATTTATTGATGTTAACTACGACCCAGATTACCAAAGGCACAGCAATTAAATTGGAATTAGCGGCTTTTCAATACAATTACTACACAGATACACTGCAGGCTTGGGAGGCTGGCTGGGCAGCCAGCTCTGACCTGGCGTCTCCTGACTGATTCGGGCTGAATGTTAATGGCTTGCAAATTGGCTCAATGGCCCAGGGACTAGCGGAGAGAGAGGCAGGCCTTGGACTTCATCATTTAAATTCCATAAAACATGGTCTGGGCTGCTCCCTGCCACTGATAAGCCCAAGGGCAGACCTTGGAAACCGGGTTCTGACTGGCTGAAAACATTTCAGGGGAGCCCTTCTGGAAGATGTCCTACTTTTCTAAAAGAAAAAAAAAAAAAAAAGAAAAGAAAAGCATTAGCCTCTGGTAGCACAAAATGGAAAAACAAAACCAAGCCAGGTCGGTAGGGCTGACATCTTTCAGATTTCCTGCGATCCCTAAGGGGGTCTTCCTGTTGCCGGGCTCATACAGGCGCCCCACATCCTCTCCTGGCATCTGTACCCACCTACCTTTCAAGGAAACCCCCTGCAGGACAGAGTGTGTGGCAAGGGTGGGGAAGCTGGCTTTGTGCTTCGAAAGGTCTTTTCTGCATTTCCTAAGAGGAAGGGATGACAGTCACACACCAGTGCTGCAGGCTTGGTAAGCGTTACTGGGACAGCAGTGGGTAGAGGGGGCTGGAGGGGGAGGCCAGGTCTAAGGAGCTCAGAAAGGAATCTCACCAGGGTGACGGCCTGGCTGCCAAGGCTGCTGAGGAGGCAGAACAGAGGAGCTTCAGAGACACGCCGGGGCAATGATGGTCTCTCCATTGGGCTGGGATAATATACACACAGTTCTTTTTTTTTTTTGAGATGGAGTCTCATTCTGTCACCCACGCTGGAGTACAGTGGTGCGATCTCAGCTCACTGCAACCTCCACCTCCTGGGTTCAAGTGATTCTCCTGCCTCAGCCTCCCCAGTAGCTGGGATTACAAGTGTGCACCACCACACCCAGCTAACTTTTGTATTTTTAGTAGAGACAGAGTTTCAGCATGTTGGCCAGGCTGGTCTTGAACTCCTGACCTCAAGTGATCCGCATGCCTCGGCCTCCCAAAGTGCTGGGATTACAGGCGTGAACCACTGCGACCGGCCAATACACACATTTCTTGGCCAAAGCAGATTGTCACAGCATCCATTTTTTGTTTATTTGTTTGTTTTTTGTTTTTTGAGAGAGAATCTCACTCTGTTGCCAAGGCTGGAGTGCACTGGTATGATCTCGGCTCACTACAACCTCTGCCTTCCAGGTTCAAGTGCCTCGGCCTCCCAAGTAAATGGGATTACAAGCACATGCCATCACGCCTGGCTAATTTTTGTATTTTTTTTGTAGAGATGGGGTTTTACCACGTTGGCCAGGCTTGTCTTGAACTCCTGACCTCAAGTGACCTGCCCTCCTTGGCTTCACAAAGTAATGGGAATACAGGCATAAGCCACCGTGCCCAACCCTTGTTTATAATTTTCTTGAGTTTCTCTTCTTCTTCCTCTAGGCTGGGCATGATGGCTGACACCTGTAATCTTGGGACTTTGGGGGGACTGAGGCAGGATTGCTTGAGCCCAGAAGTTCAAGACCAGTCTGGGCAATATAGTGAGACCCTGTCTCTACTAAAAAAAAAAAAAAAAAAAAAAAAAAAAAAAAAAGAAAGAATTAGTTGGGCATGGTGGCCTGCCTGTGGTCCCAGCTACTCAGGAGGCTGAGGTGGGAGGATCACTTGAGCTCAGGAGGTCAAGGCTACAGTAACCCAAGATTGTACCACTGCACTCCAGCCTGGGGAACAGAGTGAGACTCTGTCTCACACACAGACACACACAAAATTATTCTTTCTTCTAGTTCATTCCCTACTCATTTCCTTCATGCCCCTTTGCGTGGTGTGGTCACCTTCAGGGTATTTTTAAGAGAGAGAGCCTCTGGACATGTAAGTGTGTTGGGGGCGGGGGCGGGGGCGGATTTGAAGTGCATCAAAATTCCAGAATGTTCTGACTTTCAGAGGTGAACGCAATGTCCAGAAAAGTTCTGATAGAGCATAGCTTCCTATGGCCAAATGGCAGGGGCAGGATTTTTTGGCCTGGGCCTGTGGTGGGCTTCAGGGAGGGCGTGGCGAGGACGGGGGAGCAAGGGTCCCTGTGTAGGACCCACACCTGGGCTGTCCTGCAGGCTGGGACTCCAGGGCAGCCTCCAGACCCAGCCACAGTGAACTGCACTTGCTCTTGCCTAAGCCCCTAAGCCCCTCACGTTGCCCTCTTCTCTGGATTGCACTCTTGCCTCTTGTGAGCCCACCCGAGGTTGACTCCAGGGACCATGTTCAAATCCCACGTTCCGTGAGCATTCCCCACACGTCCCCAGCCCAGTCTCAGGCTCTTCTCTGAACTCTCGTGCTGTTTGCTTTCTGCGCTACGCAACGCAGCTTTGCAGCACGTACTGTTTAGGGGACCTGTTTTTGTTTCATGGGGTGAGCCTTGGTTCCTGCTCTTGGGAGCTGAATCTGTTAGGTGGTTGTGTCTCCTCCAAGCTGCTGAGCACAAGGGGGCTGCCAGCGAAGATGCCAGGCCCCAGGCGACACGCCACTGTCTAGTGTCGGGGAAGGGCAGACAAAGAGGTTCCAGAGACAGTCTGGGGATGGCAAAGGCAAGGTGTGTGGCTCCTCCCCGCTGCCCTTTCAGCTCTGTGTTACTTATCAGCCTCAACACGCTTTCCCCCAGAGCCCTGGAAACCTTCTCTTTCAACAAAGCGCTCCTGCAGTTACTATCAGGCAGTCAGAGTTCGCACAGGAGGGAAACCTGTTTTCAGCCTCGGGGGTGATGGGCAAGCGGTGTCTGCACTTCAAGGTTTGAAGTCTCAGTTATTTGACGCCAACCTACCACCAAAAGGCTGCTATGCATAGATGTGGGGAAGTCTGGAGGGGGGACAGAGTTCTGGGGGAAGACAGTGAAATCTGCTGTGGGCATTTTACACTTGGGGTTTCCAAGAGTAATGACCTGGTGGGCAGTTAGGACACGGGGCCAGCCGGGTTGACTTGGGAGCCAGCTGCGCAGAGGTGGGACTTGAGGCTTCCAGGCTCTGCCTCCCTCCTGGAGCTGTGAGTCCAGGTCCAGCTAATGCTGTGGGGGTGTTTAGTGCTTAGCAATGCCTAGCACAGAGTTAGTGCCCAGGAGAACTTACCGAATGACTGGAGGGACAGCTCAAGGAAAGAAGGGCACAGGCACAGAAAGGCAGAGTGAGAGGCGTTTCCTAGGAGGTAACAGCACTCAAACCTCCTCACGTAAACTCCGGCTGCAAGGACAGCCCTCATCAGCCCACCCTCCACCAGCTGATGAGGCAGGAAGGACTTCAGATGGCACAGAAAGGGAATTTCCAGAGGGAAGAGGTTTCTCTGGACGGTGTCTTGACACGGTCACCAAAGAAGGACAGCGTTGGAGTCTGCGATCTTGCTTTGAAGCAATTGTCAGCCTCTCAGGGAGAGAGATCCTGTGCTCTGCTTTTTTTCATTTTGTCACCAGAGTGAGCATCTTGGTTCTGAACACAAGACGCTCCATGCCAGAGGAGCTGCAGGACAGAGATACACCCCCGTGCTTGGGGAGCCTTCTGTGCACGGTGCCTGCTGCTGATGACTGCACTGTGTCCGAGCCCACGTTTTCTTTCTCTTTTTCATTCTTTTTAAAGGGGAAAAACGTAGTACTTACTATAATCATCAATCTCGATGTCCTTGTATTCCACTTTAGGCATCTGTCGGTCATTTATGGCCTTCTTGACATGTTCATTTGTTTCTAGGTCAAACATTTCTGAAAGAGAGGAAACAGGGACACGCTGAGATGCAAGGGTCACTCACGGAGGACCTCTGTGGGCCGTGGCTTTTCACGTGCGTAGACTGCTGCTTTCATCAGCCTCGGAGGTGGTTGTTACTATTTCTAGTGTACAGACCAAGAAACTGGGCATTAAAAAACATGCTCAAGTTAGGCACTCAAAAGCCTAGTCTCAAATCTGGGATTGGGGCGGATTAAAGATTCTCCCCACTGTCCTAGGCTCTCTCCTTTTCCCACCAGAGGTTTTTTTGTTCTCGGTGGGGTCACACGCACAGGTTTTGGTATGATTCTCCCCATGACTGCTGGTTTTAGGAAAACCTACACTACATATCTGTTAGGACAAATGGTTTTCCCAAAATTGTGGCCATAATAACCAGAAAAGGAAAGGAAGGTGGAAACTAGGGTGTCATCTTTATTAAATGTTCCCAGAAATAAAATGGATTCTGATCTCTCTCCTGAAACAGAAGATAAGCTGGTCTCTGGACAGACCTTAACTTCGATGACTATATTTGTGGACAGTGGAGTCGTGTGAGCCTCGCTCCACACGGTGGTGGGACTGGCTGTCCTCCCTCCATGGTAGAGACCAAAGTCAGTTCCACAGTGAGGCGCGGATGCACTGGACCTTTGTGCCTCAGGCTGCGACAGCGCACACACGTCCTCGTTATCTATTTCTTCAAATGCAAAGAAGTCCCCTGAGGAGCCCACTCTGTTCATCTACTGAAGTGGCCATTCTACTTCATTTCATCGTCTGATGTGTCATCAAAACCACCCAACTTCCTTTCTCCCTTCTCACACTAAGCCTACACATGGGGACAACTTGTGGTTTACTGTGAAAGAGAATTTTTCTGCAAGGAACTTTGCCTTTGGCTCGTCAGATCACTTTGAAGCAGCTGTAATTTGTGCATTTGTTTAGAGTAAACGAATGATCACAAACAATGCTAGAATGGATGTCCAATCACCCTCCCGTGTAACTCCCTTGGAAAGAAAAAAAATGCTGCTCTGAAGCTCTGCAGGTGGGCGCTTCTCCGGGGCAGCTGGAGGGCAAATGACTGCCCATCGCTAGGAGACTCTGGACGTGTGGCTTAGTGTGGAGAACATGGGGCTGTGGCTTTATTCAAGAACTGTGCCCAGCAGGCCTGGCAACCTTCTGTAGAGGAACAGAGGGATATGGAAGCTCCCAGTGCTTGTGAGGGGTAAATAAAATGAAAATGACTTGCGAGTTGCTGGACACATGTTTGAATATTTAGCTTTGATTACAAAATAAGGGGAGAAATGGTGACACTCGTTTTCAAACAGGTAGAGTTTTAACAAATCGGACGTTAGACCACCACTGGGAAAGATTCCGAACACCATGTAGCACGCAAGAAACGTGTCCCTTGCAGACAGCAGGAAACACAGCTGCGTCTGCAAGGGCTGTCTGCAGTGGTGAAGTCCAAGGGAAGCCCAAGTAGACTTGACCTTGACTCTGAGACCCAGAGACCTGGCTGCAGAAGTGGCGTGCTCTCCCTCGCAGTCATGCACGTGAGTTAGGGGAGTGCACTCCACGCCAAGGCGCCTGCATGCCCCCGCGCCAGCTTCACAGCCTCAGCCCACGTTCCTAATGGATTGGGGGCAGCACTCATTGGTGTTGACTGGTGTTGGACTCATTGAGTCCAAATGCCTTCAGCCCTTAATGCAATGCTCCAGGCACACGCTTAGGTGAGAGGAGTTGGTTTATGAGACAGTGACTGCATATCCTTCATGTTCTATTCACAGTTACAGGAAAGGAAGACTAGCAGGGAGCGCAGCTGGGTAATGAAGAGAACAGCATTTCCCAAGCTCTTTGCTGCCCCAGGGCCTTTGCGCGTGCTGCCCTGTGTTTGAAATCTTCCTTGCTAGCTCCTTCTCCTCCATCAACACAAGCGTCAGCTCCTCCAAGAGGGGCCTGACCACCCTATCTCAGGCACCCGTCAAAATGAAAGTTTAGGTCATTTTCCTGGCTGCAAATCCTTCTCCCTAACCCCTGCCAAGGTATCCGTGTTCAGTCCCATCCCAGGGACAAAATGCACTAGTTTTGAGTACCCTGGGTAGATGGGTTTGTGGAAAATCAATTCGTTTCTTGGAAATTAAGCATCTTTAGATGGTAACGTGTCTGGGTTTCCACCCAAGTCTTTCTCCTTGTTCCCATGTGACCCCAGGAAACTAAACAGGACTGAGAGGTCCTCCTGAGTGTCTCAGGAAGCTACAAAAGTCCCCCAGGCTCAGACCTCTCGAATGGCAAGAGTTGGAAAAACCAAGGCCGGACTGTCAACCAGTGTTTCCCACATGGCACAGACCCGAGAACCCAAAGCAAACTGCATTATATTGATGGGAAAGTTTCTGATGTTTAGAAGACTAATGATGTGCCTAAGTTAATTCACTGGACTCTGGGACTATGAGGCAATCCATCCATACTCTCCAAACTCCAGCTGATTGGAGGAGACCCGTGCCTGGATCTCACGAGGTCATCTCGATGCTTCAGCTGTAACCCTTGGAGAACCTGTGATCTTTGCTGCTCTGACTGCTGACATGATCATCCCAGGTGGAAAACAGGTGAGGAACTTGGGGTGTGCAAATGTGGGTCAAATGATAGAAGTGACAACCCATGTAGGTCAGGGGAATTGGCAGGAGCAAAGGTAGAAAGACCCTCTACCAACGAGAACAGAGATGGGCTTCTTGCTGCCAGTTAGCTTCTGCTTCTGGGTCCCAGAAAGGGCTTCAGCTGGGGGGTCTGCTGGTGGCAAGAGCCTGTCTGGATGACTAAATCTCAAAATGAGAGAAAATGCAGACAGACCCTCTCACAGTTGGTTAAAGGTCTTGTCTCCGTATGTACGCATGTGACTTTGATATTTCAGGTGTCACTGTACGATCTCAAATGCTGATCACGAAGGCGAAAGTTAAACTCAGGGAGCAATGTTGTTCTGCTACCCTCTGAGTCAAGCTGGCCTAGAGCTAACGGGAACACAGGCGGGCCACCAAACCCCCGTTACCAGTTTCTGGATCTGAGAGTTCTGGTTTCCTGTGGGAACACACCACGTTCTGATCGCTCACGGACTACACGGGCTGCACGTGAATACCTCGTTCCTCTCTATTGAAATCCCACCCTTCACAGGAAAGCACCAAAGCAACAGACTATTAAATTTAGTTAAATATTAGATTTCTCATTTAATGATTGCCCACACAACTGGTTTTATCAGCAGAGAGCTGACTGTCCCACAGGGGACTTGAGTTAAGCCATTTTATTTGTTCCCATAATTGCATTCAAAGAGGGCAGGAGCTCAGCAGAGAAATAAGAAAAGATTGGCATATTCCCTGAAGGACTCTTCTTTTGACTTCAGGGCAGTGGGGACCTCCAGTCTGGAGCATACAAATGGCCACTCCTTAATTAAATGTGAGCCCCCTCTAATATTTGGTGGAATTAGCTATTATCAGATCTGGACACCGTGAGACCGCAGAGACTCATGCCTGCTCACGAGGCTGCTTCCCTCGCTGCGCCCCGTGGGCAGGTCGTGGTGTAGCTGTGCACTGTTGCAAGACATGCTTCCAAGTGGCCCAGCAGGTTCAGGGGATTGGTGGAATCACCACTGTGCTAAATTTTGGAAAATTGGTGACCAGATCTAATGAAAACCAATAGGCAACGGATCTAAGAGAGGAGGAGAGCAGCCCCTTCCCTTTCTCACATTTCCACAAGAAGTAAAACTGCAGGATGGTGTCTGCCACCGGAGGCTTAGGTAGAAGCCTCTTCGCCATCTCCCTGTTGGCTTGGCCTGACTTCCCCTGCCTGGGTTTTCTGTGCCTTTCTAGTCCAGGCCTCTCCTGCCCTATTTCTGCTCACTCCTCACATGCACCTTCCCCTGCGGCCATCAGTAAGACCCCTCTCTGCCCCGCCTCGCCCCCTCCCTGTGCTCTTGCGGCTGCCAGCTGCCCACCCCAGGGCTGCGCCATCAGTCACATTCGAAGACCAGATTCAGGCCCAGAGCATGACTGCTGTTTAAACTTACTCACCTTCACTGGATATCTCTTTTCTTTGAGCTCCATTTTTGTTTTTTGAGACAGGGTCTTGCACCCAGGTTGGAGTGCAGTGGTAAAATCATAACTCACTGCAGCCTCGAACTCCTGGGCTCAAGCAATCCTCCCACCTTGGCCTCCCGAGTGGCTGGGACTACAGGCATACGCCACCATACCCGGCTGAATTTTGTAATTTTTGCAGAGGTAGGGTCTCACTATGTTGCCCAGGCTAGTCTCAAACTCCTGGACTCAAGAGATCTTCCTCGCTGGGTGCAGTGGCTCACACCTGTCATCCCAACTCCATCTCTACAAAATATCAAAATAAAAAAATCCAGGCATGGTCTTCCTCGCTGGGTGCAGTGGCTCACACCTGTCATCCCAACTCCATCTCTACAAAATATCAAAATAAAAAAATCCAGGCATGGTGGCACACACCTGTGGTCCCAGTTACTCAGGAGGCTGAAGTGGGAGGACAGCTTGAGCCCTGGAGGTCGAGGCGGCAGTGGGAGGATGGCTTGAGCCACGATTGCACCACTGCCCTGGAGCCTAGGTGACAGAGCAAGACACCATCTCAAAAAAAAAAAAAAAAAAAAAAAAAAATCCCATGAAAGGATTGTAGAATCTTGGGGCCAAGATGCTAAATATTACATTTCTTAAAATCATATTGTCCTTCCTTCCACATATACATGCAGTCATCAACAGAGACATGCTTTATGAACAAAATAGAAGAGACAAAGGAAAGGGTTCGGGTGTGGTGGCTCATGTCTGTAATCCCAATGCTTTGGGAGGCCAAGGCAGGAGGATCACTTGAGTCCAGGAGTCTGAGGCCAGCCTGGGCAACATAGGGAGAACTGATCTCTCCAAAGGAAAATGTAAAAATTAGCCAGGCATGGTGATGCATGCCTGTAGTCCCAGCTACTCGTGGGACTGAGGTGGGAGGATTGCTTGAGCCCAGGAGGTCAAAAAAGAAAAAGAGGTCCTCCCACCTTGGTCTCCCAAAATGTTGGGATTACAGATGTGAGCCACAGCACCCAGCCTCTTTTCTCTGAACTCCAAATGTTGAGTTGTGAGAGTCAGTGTGACACAGTTTGGGCAACTGTTGTGCTTTTTGCCATATCTTTTTTCCTCCAGTCAGATTTTAAGCAAATTGAGGGCAGGGTCCCAGTAGGTGGCATTTATTTTTGGTCCTTCTAGCATCACACTAGGCCCCTGGCAGGCGTTCAATGCCAGAGGAGTCGTGCATTGAATGGACTCGTGTGTGTGTCTCCCAGCCCACAGATGAGTGGGTGCAGTGGCTGGCACAGTGCCCAGCCCGGAGGTGCTCCTCGAGGCACTGAGAGCTGCTGGGTGGCAGTGAAGCCCAGCTCTCCTCCCGCATTAGGTAGTAGAGAGGAAGAAGCACCTGTAGACATCCTGCAGGGTGTGCAGCTCCGAGCGGGGCTTGCTTTCCACTCTGTATTAGCCAAATGCCAGCTCGCCCACCCAAGATGCTGGACTGAAGACTAACACGTTCCGACAGCAAATCTGCAAACACTCCACTCGCCAGGACAGCTGCTCACGTGTGCACCCCTATGGGTCCAGAAGATTTCAAGCACAGACACATGGCGGGATTCGGGAGACCAGTTCCCAGGCTCTCCGCATTCATAGGAGCCTACTGGCAAATGTGCTGAGAATGGACATGCCTGATTCGCTCCAAGGAGCTGCTCCTTTCCTGTGCCTCCTTCATCATGGCCTACACAGGCGTCTCGAGGGCAAGGAAGGCCTTGGAGCCCCCACGTCTGTCCCTGGGGCATCTTGCACACAGGTGGGCCCCACATGAAGGATGAAGGACTACCGAGGCTGAGTTCACTAAGAGAATCCCACCCGGCCCAGTAATGGGTAAGAGCCCCCAGCAACGTGGTCGGCTTGTCATCCTTTGATTTTAACAAAACCGAAGGGGAATCTCACTGAGCTCAAAATCAATAGATCATTAAAAATAATCCTTAATGACAGAGAATGGATGGGCCACAATGTTTTGGCATATAGGTCAGGAGTTCAGAGAAAATGGCGCTGCTATAACAAGACTCCTCTCTGTCAATTTATTTATTTACATGAGCACATTTTCAGAGATTCTACAGAAACAAAAAAAAAGCAACCACCAAAAGCAGGGACAGAACTACGAGCGCACACGTTTCTGACAAGGTCTTCTCTGGAAATGAGTCAGGTGCGCTCATGAGCTGAGTGAAAAACCACCATGCCCAGCTTGCTGAGAGATGCATTTCAGGGCAATCGTAACGTTTTATGTCCAACAATTATCCAAGTATGTAAAGTATCCTAATTGCTTGGATGTGAGCAAGTGATAATTATGATGATAATTCCATCCAACAAGCAATGATTATGGTCTTATGGTCACTGGAAATTCAAAAGAAAAAACCTTTACAAGATTTCCAAGATTCAATGACATTAGGACAGAATTCTGGGGTGATGGGCCAACAAACGGAATGTAAATATCAGCTCGAGGAGGAAAAGGAAGGATGTAAAGCTAAGAAGAACTTGTTCCAGAAACATTTAACTGGGCGGTGGTAGGTATCAAATTGCCACAATACTTAGATATCACAGGATTATGTAATTTATTTTAAAATAAAATACAATATGCTAAAAACTTATTCTGTATAGTTTTGAGTTAACGAGAAAAACTTTAGGTGACAACTTAAAAATATGTATGGGATACATGATTTCTCAAAAATTCTCTTAGGGATTTCATGAGCAAAACTACTTGAGGACTGAGGGCCCAGTTTCCTCTGTCTTGGCCTGACTTGGCAAGGTCCCCTCACATAAAGGCCACTTTATAATGAGACTTTCTTTGGCAACCAAATTGCTCCTTAAAATATTTGAAAGCTGTGGGTCTTAGGTACAAACTTGTCCGATGCAGCTGTGTTAAGACATAGGGCTGAAGTTAGGCATCAGGCTGCTTTTGAAATGACAGGCTTTCTTCTTCTTCTTTTTTTTTTTTTTTTGAGACGGAGTCTTTGCTCTGTAGCCCGGGCTGGAGTGCAGTGGCCGGATCTCAGCTCACTGCAAGCTCCGCCTCCCGGGTTTGTGCCATTCTCCTGCCTCAGCCTCCCGAGTAGCTGGGACTACAGGCGCCCGCCACCTCGCCCGGCTAGTTTTTTGTATTTTTAGTAGAGACGGGGTTTCACCGTGTTAGCCAGGATGGTCTCGATCTCCTGACCTCATGATCCGCCCGTCTCGGCCTCCCAAAGTGCTGGGATTACAGGCTTGAGCCACCGCGCCCGGCCTCTTCTTCTTTTTTTTTTTTTTTTTAACATTTACTTTCCTTTATCTTTTTACATTTTTAGTCCTTTTGGTTCTGCCCCATATGATCTGTAGGAAAGAGCTGGCTTTTGCCTCTGGGTCTGAGACGGGTTTGTGCACTTGCTGGACGGCCCCAGCCTCGGTGGTGGCTCCATGGCTGTGATGGGGCAGCTGCCCGCTGTGTCCCGGCTGCTGTTTCTGAGAACCAGAGCTCTGCCCAGCTGGCCTGCAGGGTGAGAGGCATGAGGACCTACTCTCCAGACACCCACCCAGTCACCTGCTGCTGCACCCAAGGAGGCAGCAGAGCTGTTCCTTCTTCTTTTTTTTTTTTTTTTTTTGAGACGGAGTCTCGATGGTCTCGATTTCCTGACCTTGTGATCCACCCGTCTCAGCCTCCCAAAGTGCTGGAATTATACGTGTGAGCCACCGCACCCGGCCAGGGCTGTTTCTTCTTTGTTAGGACTAGACAAGACCCACGTTTTAAGGGCCACAGGCTGTAGGATTCTGCACGATGCTTCGCCACCCTTGGCAAGTGCCACACCTCCCCAGACTGGATTGAGACGGCAGCTCTTCGGGCCCTTTCCAGTTGCATCTCTCCCTGCAGGTCCTGTAGAGGCAGCCCCTCATTGGAGGCCCCCGAGCTGGTCCAGACTCTCATCCTCTCCACCTCGGACCCCGGCAGCCCTCCCGTCTGCAACCTCGGGCCCTTCCATCCATTCGCTGCATGGTGACAAGAAGCTTTTAGAGAGGGACGTCTGACAGTGCTCCTCCTGGGACCTGCAGGATGGCAGGCAAACTCCTTGGCATGTAGTGTGCCAGTGACGCATGGGCCCTCTGGAATGCCATGCTCCTGATGTCTCCCTGTGTGTGGGCGCCCCGTGCTTGATGGAAGGGGAGCTGTGGGCACAGCCTCAACAGTCTAGGAGGGGGTCCCTCAGGGAGAAGGTAGGGCAGGGGCAGGGGTGCTCCCAGCAGCACGTGTGCAAGAACAGAGACTGGAAGCCTACTGCATCCGGCGCTGCTTCATGGACCCACCTGGGCACCACCGGTGGTAGGGGCTGGTTTTGCTTTCTTATAAAAACCCAAATGAAGAAGGTAGGAGGGAGAGAAACCTAACTTTTGATGCCATAAAGGAGTGGGAACCAGGCTACCTAGTGATCCCAAGCTCCCACACGCGCTTGCGGGACGCCGTGGGGTGCTATCAGCCAGCGCAGCCAGCTTCGACCCCGCCACACGCACGCTTTCTCTGCACGGCTGTGGGGCTGCACTGCAAGCCACACGGTGATTCTGACTCCCACACGTGGAGTTGGCATCCCCGTCTCTAAGTGGGCCTGCCTTTCATATTTACATTAAAGCCCGCAACGTATTCACTATGATTTTGTTGGCTTTTTATCCCAATACCTAAGTTGTTTGAATATCCAGGCACCCAATGAGTATAGGTTGGTCCCAACCATAATTACCTTCTTAAGGAAACAGCTTTTAAATAATTCAGAGTCACATCTGTGAACACCCCGCAGGCTCTGTTTGTAGATAAGATTTTCTAAAGAGGAAAAAAGTCAGATAGTCCCAGGGTGGTTTTGGGGTCAGTTGGGGAGAGGAGGAGAAAGGACAAAGAATTCTGAAACAGTAATTTCAAATTTCATAGCAGGGCTGGAAGAGGATAGTGTGATGGAGTCGGGTCCCAGCCTGCCAGAGCCCCCCTTGCTAGCTGATGCCCAGCGCTGAGGCTTTGCGCTGTAACGGAACGTGGGCCACACCTCGGCTGCTGGTCAGAGCATCACATTCAGGAACCGGCTCTCTGAGACCTCCTGCCTTTCCCTGCCCAGCTGTAGGCCCCGCTTTCCTGGCTCAGCCCCACAGGGCGGGTTGGAAGCGCTGCTGCTTTGCACACTGTTCACTACAGGCGTGAGCTGCAAATGCCCGTGCTGGCATGGCCTCACCAGGGCTGATCTCAACCGGGGTGATTTTTTGACCAGCAGCTCAGTGGTCACAGAGGCTGCTGCTGTGAGCACGCTTCCCAGGTGGCAGCGACGTGAAGGCCAGGAGATCCTGGGTTTCGCCCTTTGTCAGACATCTGGTATCAGCCCCCAGCCCACAGTCAAGAGCGCCTGCTTGGAAGTCAGATAAGACAAGAGTCTAGGCCTTGCCCTGAAGTTTGCTGTGGATCTCGGATGAATTATTGAACCTTATAGGGTTGGTACAAGGAAGGGACTGGTGCTGTGCAGAGAGCCCAGAACTGCTGCTATGATTACATTCAAAAGAGAATAATGAATGGTCAGCCAAGGGCTGCTGCCTGGGGGGCTAAGAGGCTGGCATTAGAGGGTGAAGTTCAAGGGCTGAGCCCTCCCAGTGCATGGAGTATGACCCCAGCCTGTGCATGGAGGCTGAGCTGCTGCAGGAAGCAGAGCCCTTAATTCCACGGGGCCCCCCACTGGTTTAAGAGCCATCAGGTCCTGAGGAGCATCTCTTCCCTGCGACATGGAAGGCTTCTCAGAGCAGGAGACGGTGCCGTGTTGCACGCTCACCCCAGAGCTGGCTCGGATGGGCCCTGGGGGTGGTGTACAGGCGGAGAAGGTGCTGAGAACGAGCTGCAGGTGTGACTGCTTCCGCCTCCCCAGACTCATCTCAATGGGCGTGCAGGCCGGGCATCACTCTGGATTTGCAGTTGTCCTTCAGACCGCCTGAGGGCAGGTGGCTGAGCAGCGCTGTGCAATGACCGTCTGTCTGGAAGAACAGGCTCTGTTGGAGCCTCACTGCTTGGGTCCGAGATGCAACTCCACTGCTTTTGCTTCCTCGCTGTGTGCATGTGGCCCAATCACCTAAGCTGCTGTGCCTCAGTTTCCTTAGCTGACAAGTGGGGATGATAGCAGTTCCCGCCTCACAGGCTGTTGTGACGATGAAATGAGCTAAAGTATGTAAAGTATTTGCACAGCACCCATCCCGGAGCAAGTGCTTGATAAATGCTGACTGGGGCCACTATTGTTACTACCATGGTTCCCTGTCACCTCTAGCCTTACTCTGGCCCCCTGATCAGAACATGGTTGTCTGAGACGTTCAGGATGGAGCATCAAATGGAACAAGTACAAATGGTATGGGGTTCTGCAGAATCCTAATGATGCAGAACCGCGAGCCAGCTGAGTGTTCGGATGAAACAGGCATCTGCAGGGATGGGTAATTTACTGCTTGCCTTTGTGTTGCTCCTGGAAGTCTTCCAGTGGCCTTTTCAGTCATAAAAGAGGACAACTGATCTCAAGCTTACCTGAGGCCCAAAGGCTGGTGTGTGAAGTGCTGGCCTGACAATGGCTTTGTTGCCTGCCTGAGATGCACATCCACCTGCAAACCTCATGCTGTGGACCCTGCATCTACTACAGAGGCCATGAGGAGTCTCTGACGTGGTCCAACCACACCGCGAACAAGATGCTGCTGGAACTGGGGGCCTGGAAGCACCAGGCACCTGCCTCCTCACCCAGGATGCATCAATTTGACAGACAAAATGAAAGCTCAGTGCATTTTGTTTGGGGAGGATGCAGCTGGGTTGGAGACGGGCTGGGAAGCACCGCAAGAGGACATCAGACCTATCAAAAGGTAAACACACTGAAGAAGCCCCACACGCCTCCCACGGCAAACACCTGTAGGTTAGAACTCAGGGCTGGGTTTGGCACTTTACCAGGGCCTGCCATACTCGGCTCTTATTTCCCAGGTGGACCCGAAGTCATTCGTGCAGCTACGATGTACCAACCCTCAGGGACTGCCATGCAAGGATGGGATTTCAGGCAGTTTTATCTAGGCACAGGGAAAAAGCAGGTGTTCAGGAACGTGGAGCCCCTCAAACCATGAAGTCTGCATGTAACATAGACCCTGAGCAAGATGGGGCCCCTACTGTCCTCCTGAGGATGGGAATGACAATCACCTCAGCCACATTTAATCTTTTCTTTTTGTTTTCCAAGTTAAAATGGCAGCTTAAGTCACCATCCTGAAAGAGCTTGAACTATTTTGACAGCCAGAAATACAGAAACAGGCTAGGATGGGATGAAATATTCCTAGAGTTTGAATTAGGCTCCAGGAAACCCAGAGTCAAATACTGCTATATAAATAGGCTTGTAAAATACATGGGACCAAAATAATTCTAAACGCCGTCCAGTTTCCAATTAGTCAGCACTTTGCTGAGGTCAAGCGCAATGGTGTTACCTTCAGGTTCACTGTTAAATTTCACACAGAGAAGAAGGGAGTACAGGCATGCAACACCAGCCCCATCCTGTGTGCACAGTGCTTTTTATTTCTTAAGCCACTGGGTCCTATCTCTTTGCTTCCAGGAGTCACAGTCACCAAAGTGACAGCTCAACTGCAAACAGTGAAATGCTTCCCAAAAAAGTTCCCATCTATACAGCTCCACGATGGATTTGGATGGCAACCTAGGGCCTATGGTCTGTCAATATTGATTGGATTGATTGGTTAATGCAGTAGCCAATACCCTACAGAAGAAAAGAAGTGGTTGTTTGGTTTTCCAGCAGAGTTAACAAAATTTCCCGGATCTTTGAGCACATTAGTGTGTTGTACTTGCTGGAAGACATTTGGTCAATTCTTACTGGGACTCTCTTCCAAAGAATTGCACCTCAGCCCGCCTATATATTACTTTATTCTTATAAATGGAATAAATGAAACATTTTCTCAATGAAGTCACACACGTCTAAGATATAGGCCGGCTTCATTTTCGTTCACACATGAGCCTTGGAAACTGTTGACTTGATCCAGCACTGTGGGAGCTGGTAGGAGCCCCAAGGACTGACCACATCCAGGCTGGAAGTGGCTTAGAAGTCAAAATGCATGTCCCAAAAGTAGGGACTATATTAACCTTTGAACTTGAATAGATTAATAATAGCTTCCCCCAAAGAAGTAGAAAGCATTTAAGGGAATGACTTTTGTAAGAAGAGCCGTATGCTATATCATATTTTTCAAAGTCAAAAAATACTTTTGTGTTTTTTGTTAGACCACAGATTAGAAAAAACTTTTAAATTTGAAATAATTATAGATTCCTAGGAAGTTGCACAAATGGTACATAGAGTCCTGTGTCCCCACTTCCAGGGTCCCCAGTGGTGGCATCTCACAGAACCATCGGGTAACAGCCAACCCGGGAGGCTGCAATGCTGTGAGCTGCATTGGACACCTCATCTAATTTCTACCAGATCATCCATTTTTTAAGAAGGGGAAACCCTCACAAATATCAGAAAGGTGTCCACGGACTCTAAATCTTATCAAATACTCAACATGAAAGTACACATTTTCTTAAGGAAAAAAAAGATGTCATAGTTGAGGCTCTGTGCAACATCTGCATTTTTTCAGGGAAAATTCCACCTAAAGAGGTCTAGCACGGGTATTTTAAATGTTCACTGTTATGCTGCAGTACGTCTGTCAGACTCCACCGACCCCAGGCCTCGGTGGAAGTTCTAGCCCAGCCTCTGTGGCCTCCTGGAGGGCTCTTCACAGACACGTACCCGTTAGAGTGGGCAGAGGGTGTGTGGATGCAGTGGGCGGGTGGGAGACACAGGCAATCGCTCCCAACATCCTTCGAGGGATACTGCCCCCATTGCACAAATGGCCCAGATTCCCAAACCTTGCAGGTGAGGCTGGAAAGGGGCCGGGGCAGGTGAACCTCTTTGCTGGGGAAACCAGCCCCTCCTCTGGGGAGGAAGACAGGAAGGCCATCCCGATTCTTCTCAGCACCGGGTCCTTCCAATGGCCATTCTCAGTGTTTCTGTGTATACATTCTGACATCCACTTTATGGCTTTTGGCGGGGGGGGGGGGGGGGCTTTAAAATCTATTCATTTATTGCTGGTTTTATGATTACTTATGCTTTGGTTTTGAATTTCTAATGATGATTTGATAGCTTGGCAGACGACCATCATTATTGGCTAAGTGCTGTCTCTTTAAACAAATCTATTTTGTCCACTGTGGAACACTTGAACCACTTCACGATGTCTAAACATATGTTTGGAGTTCTCCTTTCCAACATGCCCCCCTCCTCCCCAGTTCTCCTGGACCTTAAAGTACCGTCACAGAGAGAGGGATCAGGGAGCTGCTGACGCTCGATGGTCACTGGAGACGCGGAGTCACCTCTGTCTCCAGACCTAGGGGAACTGCGGACCCTGGCCATGAGGTTTGCCCTCCTGCCAGGGAAGGGGGCTCCCGGATGTGGAAGGGAGTGGGAGGGATTTGGGGGAAGGAGGACACAGGCTGCTTTGGGTTAGACAGAGGGAGGGCTGGAAAGGGAGGGACCGAGGGCGAGTTCTCTTTGCTTCTCAGCTGTGCTGCGTGTCTGCCTCCCACTGCACACAGCATACATCCCTCGCATAAACATGGATGTGCCCGTGGCGACCTGCGTGGGGTCCCTCCGAGCAAACACATGCCTCAAGAGACCCTGGGAGGTCTTACAAAGACTCCGTTCTTGACCAAACTTGAGTGAGGCTCCTCTGAGTCCTCTTGTTGACCAGGCTTCAACCTTGATCCTATCCTGTCTTTGGCCTGCATTGCCCAGCTTTGGCAAGAAGTCCCTGCCCCTGATATCTGATCACCCTCCATAAATGAGCAAGTTCCTCATCCTCCACCTTTGAGCCTAAGTCCTTGTCCTGCCTTCAGCAAGGATCTTGTGAGATCAGCTTAGCAAAAATCCCCTCCCACCGATGCCTTCTCTTAGCAGTTGTCCATCCACGGACCCCTCTCTCTGCTCGTTGGCCATAATAAAGCCCCACCGGATCTTGCTGTATTTGAAGTTGAGCCTGAATCTCCCTCCCCTTTCACAACAGTCCTGAAAAAGCCTTCCCTACCATTTTACAAAAGGCAGAATCAGTTTTTCTCTGACATCCTGTGCAGCATGGATGCAGAGACCCTCCATGCCATGAAGCCCCCAGACCCACAAAGACAGATGAGCCCCCATGCGCCCCTCAAGTCTTGGCGCCACATGGCAGGTTCTCAGTGGGGATGGACTCATGTCAGGCTACAAAGCCTTTCGAGCTGGCTGTTCAGAGGATGTCAGGCTATGACCTGGGTAGCCCTGGAATGACCCTCCAGGCTCAGCACTTGTGAAGGGGTGTGGGGCCCTCTGATTGGGGTATGCAGACCCTGGCTTTCATCATATTTAGCCGATATTGGTGATCAGCATGGCCTACTCTGAACTGCTAGGACAGGACTCCTCCCTCTGTCTCTGAGTAGGAGAATGTGGGCCAGCTGATCTCATAGAGTGTTTTGCTTCCTTTCTCCTGAGTCTCAGGAAAATTTAAGGAAAAAAAAGAGCACTTACTTTTCTTATCTGTTGTGTTGTGCACCGTCACCATAGGAATACCAGGACCTGTGTTGGGCAGAGAATAGCCAGGAAGAAAACAAAGACGAAGCCATTAGTTTAGCTGACAACAGAAAAAGAAAACAAGTTTTCCTTATACTATGGAGATAGATGTGCAGAGCCTGGAGAACCCAAATTCACAGAAGAGTAATCAATGATGGGATGGCAGAGGCCAGGCCAGCAGGGGGGCCAAGGCACAGCTCCCTACCTCTGCACCTGTGTTAATTACAACACACCCAACTCAAAGTCCATATTTTCAGATTATTGTAACGCCATAAAACATCATTCTATGAAGTATCACATTTGGTTTATATCCTCATAACCTCATTTTTTACCACACAGACGCACATTCCAGGATGGCTTTATGGGTTCTTATAAATTAATGAAGCCTCAGTGCTAAGTCTGCTGGCTACCCCAGGAAGGATGTCACTCCATCCAATGGGTCTCTCATAACACCTTGTATAAACTTATTCATGTAACAGGAACATTTTGAAAATGTCAAACTATATTTCAGTTTTCCCTTGAATCACTAGCTTGCAGCTTCCCAGCTGCAGGAATATTGCAGCCCTGAGAAGTGAGAAGTAAGGTCCAATTCAGGACCAAGTGGCCCCTGATCTGTTTTCTCTGCAGGTGACTTCTCAATTCTTCTTAGCAAAAGGTGAGTCCAGAAAGAAAAAAAAAAAGTCTCTGAATTATTTTCTATATCTTTTTGAAAACATATTAACAGGCAGGGCTGGTGACTTTTCCAATCTTATTTCAGCCATTGCCCTCTGCACTCACCTACTCCAGCTAGCTGGCCTTCCTGTAGGGCTGGAGGCATGTCAGGCCTTTTCCCACTGAGCCGCTTGTTCTCACTGCCTGAAATGCTCTGCCCCTAGACACTGCCATGGCCTGTCTTTCTCTTCATTCAAATCTCTACTCAAATGCCTTCTCCGACTGTCCCATCTAAAGGAACTCCCCTCCATGACCCTGTGGTCAGCCTCCATCCTCACGGCTTTCCTGATCTTTGTAGAACTTATTACCACACACTATGCTATCAGGGCCTTATAATATGTAATTATCAGTGTACTTGCTGTCCTTCTCTTCATCTATTGCACTAGGATGTAAGCTCTGAGAGAGTCAAGAACAGTTCAGATTCACTGCTGTTATTTTCTGCATCGAGAAGGGTGTTTTGAATAGAGTTGGTGCTCGATTGCATGTTTGTGGAGTGAATGCTGAATGAGAAAGCACAGAGCATGCAGGAGAGGCAGGAGAGGCAGGAGAGGCTGCCCCTTTGGCTCAGGTGGATTGTGGGAAGATGCAGGGAGAAAGAGGAAGTGGAAAGTGGGTGGTCCGAGGGAGACAGATGCACCGTGGGAACACCATGGCCAGGGCTGCCTGCAGCACCGTGACCCAGGATGCCATGGACTCACAAGGGGTGGCTATAGCAAAGCTGAAGGATGCACACTGTCTTGGGCAGAGGGATGGCTGGAGTTCAGTATTCCTGCAGTCATCATCAAAACTCCCCACACACTTCTGAGGGGCCATCTGACAACTGGCTGAAAGTCAGGGAATCTGCTATGGATCCCACCATGCTGAGGGCTTCAGGGCCTCACTGCAGAGGCCCCAGAGTGGACACCCTAGTCCAGGGCCCAAAGAGCATGTAGCAGAAATGCAAGGAGTCCTCTCCCCTTGAGAGGTAAGGTGGAAGGTCTGGCCGGTGCCCATCCACAGGTCCAGCTGAGCTGAGACACATAGACTGTGGGTCATGCTGGCCTTGGACATCAGAGCAGAGGCCTATCTGCTGCCCAAGGACTGGATCCAGGCTCTATCCCAGGCACAAAGTCCAGGAGTCCAGGGCCCTTTCCCCCATGTGGTGCCCTCTCTGTTCACCCACAGGTGGGGCTGCCAGAGGATAGGCAGGATGCCTGGTTCCATGTGGTGCTCAGATAAAGAATAAGCATTTTCTTACCGTAAGTGTGTCCCATGCAGCATTTGGGACACACTACAAAAAAATTATTTGTGGTTTAGCTAAAATTCAAATGTAATTGAGTATCTTAAATTTTTACTTGCTAAATATGGCAACCCCTACCCAGTGAGGGAACAGTGATCTGAAAGTCCACATACTTACACCCAAAGAGGCAGCACTTAGCAAAAGAGATTGAAATACCAGTTTAAATTATTGAGTTAAACTAAGTTTCTTGGCTCTAAGATCCACTTCCCCCCCATGGGGAGTTCAAGTGGAAGAAAGATGACTGAAAAATAAAGAACCTATATCTATTTTCTCTGCACATTTCAGGGTGAGTAAATTTGCAAACAGAATATCTCCTATGTTCTTATTAATAATGTAAACAATTGTTATTTATTTAGTGCCTACTACGTAAAAGGCATGCTGTTAGGTTTTTTATGAATAATTTCTAATCAAATCCTTACAGCAGCTCTGCAAAGTAGATATTTCTAACCATATTTTACAGAGGAAAAAAACCACAGGTATAGATAGTTTTAAGTCTTTTGTCTCATCCATGCAATAAAAAAGCTACTGAGCCTGAATTAGTCGCTTTTCATCTTTAATTCACAAACTTAATATATGTTTCTAAAAAACTTCAAACACTAAAGAAAGGAACAAAGTAACAGTGATCTGTTTTATCACCACTTCCCAGAGGTAACCTAAATGTTGCTAAAATGTACTTAAAAATGCTTGTATGCACATACATGGTCATATTTACACATGAGCACGTATTTTAAAACATAGACAAAAATAACATGAAAATGGTTGCATGTATATCTGCAAGCTTTATAAAATCTTAACATTACACCGTATTACTCTATTTTAAGTTAGTTTTTCTAAAGTTTATTTCTTGAAAGGCTAAAAAAAAATTGACAAGAATTTAGCCAGACTAAGAAAAAAAGAGAGAAGATGCAAACAAAATCAGAAATGAAGGAGGAAATGTTACAGCTGATAACACAGGAATACAAAGGATCTTAAGAGACTACTATGAGCAGTTACATGGTAACAAATTGGATAACCAAGAAGAAATGGATAAATTCCTAAAAACATATAATCTACCAAGACCGAATCATGAAGAAATTGAAGAGATCAATAATGAGAAAGAAGATTGAATCAATAATAAAAAGTCTCCTATCAAAGAAAAGCCCAGGACCTGATGGCTTCACTGCTGAATCCTACCAACATTTAGAGAAGAACTAATACCAGTCCTTCTCAAACTCTTCCAAAAAATGGGACGGGAGGGAATACTTCCAGACTCATTTTATGAGGCCAGCATTACCCTGACACCAAAGCCAGACAAAGAGACTAGCAAACTCCCCCACCCCTGCCAAAAACCCCATCTACAGTCTAATATCCCTAATGAACATAGATGCAAAAACCCTCAACAAAATACTGGCAAATCATATTCAATGGTACATTAGAAGGATCACTAATTGGAAAACCAAACATCGTATGTTCTCACTCATAAGTGGGAGCTAAGCTGTTGAGGATACAAAGGCATAAAAATGATACAATGGACTTTGGGGACTTGGAGGAAAGGGTAGGAGGGTGGTGAGGCATAAAAGACTACAAATTGGGTTCAGTGTATACTGCTTGGGTGATGAGTGCACCAAAATCTCACAAATCACCACTAAATAACTTACTCATGTAATCAAATATCACCAGTTCCTCAAAAACCTATGGAAATAAACAATTTTTTTAAAAAAGGATCATTCATCATAATCAAGTGGGATGCAGCTCTGGGATGCAAGGATGGTTCAACATACACAAATCAGTAAATGTGATTCACCATATTAACAAAATGAAGGCCATGCAATCCTTGCAATAGATGCAAAAAAGGCATTTGACAAATGCTTCAACATCCTTTCATGATAAACGCTGTCAAAAAGTAGGTATAGAAGGAATGTTCCTCAACACAATAAAGGCCATCTATGCCAAACCCATAGCTAACATCATATTCCATGGTGAAGCTGAAGCCTTTTCCTCTAAGATCAGAGCAAGACAAGGATACCCACTCTCACCACTTCTATTCAACATAATCCTAGGTGTTTTAGCAAGAGCAATTAGGCAAGAAAATGAAATAAAAGTCATCCAAATAGTAAAGGAAGAAGTGAATTTTTCTGTTTGCTGATGACGTGATCTTTTATAGAGAGAACCATAAAGATTGCACCAAAGGAGTGTTACAAGTGATAAACAAATTTGGTAAAGCTACAGATTACACAATGCAACATAAAAATCAGCACTGTTTCTATATACTAAAAATGAACTATCTACAAGTAAATTAAGAAAACAATCCCATTTACAATGGCATCAAAAAAAGATACTTAGGAGTAAGTTCAAGGAGGTAAAAAATATGTATACTGAATACTATAAAAATTGATGAAAGAAAATTGAAGACGACACAAATAAATGGAAAGATATCCCCTGTTCATGGACTGGAAGAATTAATATTGTTAAAATGTCCATACTACCCAAAGCGATTTGTAGATTCAATGCAATCTGTATCCAAATTTCAAAGTCATTCTTCATAGAAACAGAACAAAACTGATTTTTCCACAGAAAAATCCTAAAATTCACATGGAACCACAAAGACCCCAAATAGCCAAAGCAATCTTGATCAAAAAGAATAAAACAGGAGGCATCACACCAAATAGTAATCAAACAGCACAGTAGTAATCAAAACAGCATAGTACTAACATAAAAACAGACACATCAACCAATGGAATAGGATAGAGAGCTCAGAAATAAATCAATTCTTCTATGTTAATTTATTTTTCACAAAGATGCCAAGAACACACACTGGGGAAAGGACAGTCTCTTCAATAAGCAGTGTCGGAAAAGCTGGCTATTCACATGCAGGAGGAGGAAACTGGACTCTTATCTCACTCCTTATACAATAATCAACTCAAAATGGATTAAAGGCTTCAGTATAAGACCTGAAATTGTAAAACTATTGGAAGAAAACATAGTGAAAAAGCTCCATGACATTGGTCTGGGCAATGATTCTTGGATTGGACCCCAAAAGCACAGGCAGGCAACAAAAGCCAAGCCAGGCAAATGGGGTTGCATCATCCTAAACTTCTGCACAACAAAGAAAGCAATTAATAGAGTGAAAAGACATTTCATGAATTGTGTTGAAAATACCGGCACGTCGTATATCACATAAGGGGCTAATAACCAAAATATGTAAGGAATTCAAACTACTCAATAGCAAGAAAACATGTAACCCTATTAAAAATGGGCAAAGGTCCTGAATTTGTCAAAAGAAGACATGCAAATAGACAATAGATACAGGAAAAATGCTCAGCATCACTAATCATTGGGGAAATGCAAATTAAAACTACAATAAGATATAAACTCATACCTGTGGGATGGCTATGATTTAAATTAAAGAAAAAGCTAACAGGTGTCGGTGAAGATGTGGAAAATAGGAAGCCTTCATATGCCATGGGGGGAAGGTAAGTTAGTAAAGCTATTTTGTAAAACAATATGGTAGTTCCTCAAAAAACTAAAAATAGAATTTCCCTATGATTCAGCAATCTCACTGCTGTGTAAAGATCCAAAGGAATTGAAATCAGGATGTTGAAGAGCTGTCTGCACTTCCGTGTTTACTGCAGCACTGCTCATAACAGCCCAGACATGGAGACAGCCTACACGCCCATTGACAGATGAATGGATTAAAACATAGGTACATACACACAATGGAGAACTACTCAGTCTTAGAGACGAAGAGACTTGTGTCACTTGTGACAACATGGATGAATCTAGAAGACATTATGCTAAGTGAAATAAGCCAGGCACAGAAGGAGAAATGTCACATGATCTCACTCATATGTGAAATCTAAAAATGTTGATTTCATAGAAGCAAAGAGTAGAAAGATGGTTATCAGAGGCTGACGTGAGGGGGCGGCAGGTGGGGAAAAGGGAGTTGTCGGTCGAAGGGTACACAGTTTCAGTTAGACAGAAGGAATACATTTTGGTGTCTATTGTACAGCACGGTGACTCTAGGTAATAATAATGTATTGTGTATTTCAAAATTGCTAAAAGAGTGGAGTTTTAAATGTTTTCATCACAAAGAATGATAAATGCGTGAAGTGACAGATATGTTAATTAGCCTGATTTGATCATTCCACAATGTATGTATGTATATAACATCACATTGTACCCAATTAATATATGCAATTATTAATGATGAATAAAAATGAAAGAGCCTCAAACCAAACAAAATAAAAGAATATGGGGAAGACAATAATAAATAAGTAGTGTTGAGTACAAAAAAAACCAAGACATAACAAACAGCTACCATGTCATTTGCGTTCCTTCCCTAATCCCAGTCCTCTCTCCTCCCAGAAGTGACCATAATTTTGAAGTTAATGTTGATCATTTCTCTGCATATTTAAAAGATATTTCTACCACGTGGCTATGTATTCATAATAATACACATGCCATATATAGTATGATGTGACATGTCTCAACGTAACACATTTTGTACGGTCTTGACATCTTGTCTGGCCCCTACAAGAGGGTGAAGCCATGTGTGGGGGTGTGAGTGGGCACGGCCACTCTGGAGAACAGCTTAGCGATATCCGTGACATCTGAAGATGCTCATGTGTATGACCTGTGGGCTCCACTCCTGGGAACACATCTCGGAGCATCCTCTGCACCCGTGCACAAGAAGGCCGGCAGAAGATTGTTCCTAACAGCAGCTATGTACAGGTCACAACGGGAAATTACTCAGCTACTCATTAGCAGGAGACTAAATGAACAAAACGCAGTTACTCACATGGCAGAATATTATAGAGCATGCAGAACGAATTAGTAGATCTACACCTATCAACATGGGCCAACATGAAGAATATAAGGTGAAGCGAAAACATCAAGTAGCAGAAAGGTAAATACTATAATATACAATTATGTAAATCGTTTTTAAAAGTTGTAAAACTTCATTTTTGAAGAGATGCATAGGATCCCATCATATGGAAATGTAATCATTTATTTAGTCCATTGTCTACTGGTGGATATTTTGGGTTGTTTCCTTTCATTTTCTGCTACCTTAAAACAGTGTTGCTGAAAAACCTCTTACATACATCTTTGCACATGGGTAAGACTGCCTCTGTCGTTAAGCTAGTTGGTAGCACTGCAGTTGCTGTTTTAAAAAGGTTTTACAGTCAGCGTTCATGAAATAATCTTGTGGTGTCAAACACACAACTCCTGACTCTCAATGGTGTGAAACAAGGAAGCTGACTTTTGCTAATGTTGCATCCTGGTAACCAGGTCTGCAGCAGCCCGGCTGTGCTCTCCTGGGCTCTCCTCTAGGATGCGTCTTCTTTCTAGGATCCTGGCTGAAAGATCAGCCTTCATCTGGAACAGGCTGAGCTCACGACAAAAGGAAATGAGCAAGGGGTGCTTGCAGAAATGCACGATGAAAGGGGAGAAAAGAATATAAATGTGTTTGTTACTACTCCAATGGTAAAACTGGCAAATTACATATATACACACACACATATATATAATTTATTTATATATATTTATATATACATTATATATGTATATTTTACCTCAATAAAAATAAATTTAAAAAGAAATATTACTAAAAAATATTTTGCATAATTAAAAAATGTCCAGGACATGGTGCAGTTCATGTCCACTCTTATGCTGTTGGCCAAGATGCATCCCATTGGTTCCAACAGAGCAGGGATGAGTCTCTAGCTCCATGGAGGCCCCGCAGGCCTCATGGCCATGGGGTGGAAGATGATCTTTTTACAGGGAGGGGCTGTGAAACACGGGGAACAATAAGACAGTCTACACGGAAAGTCAAAACAGTTCACATTTTAGTAAATACTGTCTAGTTGCTCTCCAACTGATAATATACGGAGATCTAGGTTCTATCTTAAAAAAGTTTTTAAAACCACTCTAATGGGTAAATGTTTGAATTTTTAGAAATTTTGAGTAAAGCTGGACACCTTTTTTTTATTATTATACTTTAAGTTCCAGGGTACATGTGCACAATGTGCAGGTTTGTTACATATGTATACATGAGCCATGTTGGTGTGCTGCACCCATCAACTCGTCATTTACATTAGGTATCTCTCCTAATGCTACCCCTCCCCCCTCCCCCCTTGACATTTGCATTTCTCATGTGTTTTCCTGACTACAAACTGTCCTCTCTCATTCTTTGTCCACTTACATGGCATTGCTGCTTTTTTATGTTATTTAGAAGCTAGTTGTTTCTTACCACGTTGCTGCAGGTATTTCTCCTGCGTGCTTTCTAATTTGTGACTGAAGAAAGCGCCATAAGTACCAATAATAGCAACTGTCACACTGAATTGCAATTTTAAAGCCATAGCTGCTCGGACCATGTTCCTACCCCATCTCAGACAGACAGAAAGACAAACACATTCTGAAATCCTTGGGCCATGAAGCCGTGTCTCATCCCCTCTACCTATTCTGAACCTTGGACTCAGCATTGTATAAAAATGTTTGCTGAACAGATTAATGGTTAATGAATGAATGACCTCCTAAGCATATAATTGGCTATGACATATCAAGGTAGCAAATTTAAATTAGGCTAACGAAAGGTCTCTCAAGACCATTCTCGGAGTCCTGCTTTTTCTAATTCAGGCTGCGGTCTCTCTGTTCATACATAGGGAATCCCCTGCCCTTTTCACTAAGTGCCAAGGGTAGCAGTCTCCATGTCTAAGACCGGAATTATGTTCTGTTTGTGAAGCTGTATGACAACCAGGCCATCTTCACTATATTTTAATATAGAATACTTCTTTACACTAGTGGAATACAAAGAACGTAAATAAAATTACATTTAAGGAGGCCACTAAACAAAAGTTGAAACACAGCTTCTCTGTATCATTTTATATCTGTTGATTCCTAACCCCAGGCAGTCTAACTGAGTCTCTGCCCTGAGATCAGACCCTCTGGTGGTCTGAGGTCGGCTCCGCAGGCTGCCTTCGCATCTGCCTTCTCTGGCCCAGGGTATGCACGCCCACTACTGTCTGTGTGAACTGCAGGACTACCACAGGCCTCAAGGTTTCTGTGATGGCCCCTGAAAACTGCAAATAATCCAGGAAAACATCTAAATCAAAAAACATTTTCTCCTAATAAGGAAACAGAAGGAGAATCCTAATTAGGAATCAGATACTTAAAATTTGTGCTACTTTGGCCAGACTAGACCCATGTTAGCATTTACCTAAGATTTCCAGAGAAGAGGGGACATGCCGAACACATGAAGAACATACACAGAATTTTGGGGGAGCTGGTACTATTCAAGAGGAACACTTTAAACCTATTTTAAACAACAGAGAATACTTTTACCAAGGAGACTTATGAGGGGCTTTTACCACTGAAGTCTCACATTGGTTTTTACTTGTTTTCCTCTTCTTCCAAATGATCTTACATAAGTCTGGTCAGTAAAACTTATTAGATGATTTGTTTCATACAATAGGAAGCTTTTGCCCTTTTGTCTCTGATGCCTGTAAGACAATCCATCTGTATTGCCTGGGCACAGATTCTTGTGTCTAAACCTTAGGACTTCACTCAGCTGCTATTCTTCTGACAATTCATATTCATAGTTTCTTTTTTACTTTGCGTGTAATTCAACAAATAGGTATTGAGATGCCACTATGTGCAAGACATGGTGCTATGTGCTGGGGAAACAGACAGAAACAGACAAAGGATTTGCTCTTAGGGAGCTCAGAGTCCAGTACGGAAGACAGACTTGCATGAAAATACGCTTTGATACCACGCGGGGACTCCCATAAGTAAAGAAGGGGTCAGGAGACCAGCTATTTTGTGATTCCAGGTAAGCAGTTTTCCTTATCTGGATCTCAACTGCAGGATACAGGCTTGCTAAGATCTACTTTTAGTAAGAGCAACAGCAACTTCAGCAAAAACAACAGCAGCCAACATTTTTTTCCTACTATCTGCCTGTTACTGCACTGGGCTCTTAGAGACATTCTCTCAACCTTGTCACAACTCTATGTGATGGGGATACCCTCCTCCAGAGATGAGAATTCTGTGGTCAGAGTCTGCCTTTGCAATGTCAACGTTTTGCCATGGTCATAGGAAAGGATGGAAGGAGATGGTGTACACCTGTACTGACAAAGAGGTTCTAAGTCTGAGGGGAAGGAAAGAAGAAAGAAAAGAGGCTGAGAACACGGGATTGCTTTTCTGTTCTTTCTCAGCCAATATCTCTGGTATCTTTATGTTTATGTCTAGTCTTGGAACATAGGATATGCTTTTATTTATATATTTATTTATTTAAGACAAGGTCTCACTCTGTTGCCCAGGCTGGAGGACAGTGGCACTGTCTGGGCTCACTGCAACTTCTTCCCCCCTGGGCTCAAGTGATCCTCCCATCTCAACCTTCCAAGTAGCTGGGACTCCAGGCATGCGCCACCATGCCTGGCTAGTTTATGTATTTAGGATACGCTTTTAAATGAAAGCATGCAATCATATTTCATTGTGAGTTCCTTCCTGGGTCAGGTCAAATATTAGATATCTGATTCTGTATGCATTTGCCTAATGACACACTCTTATGTGCACGCTCCCAGATTCACGTGAACATAGGCGTCAGCAAAAATGTGTTCACTAGGATTCTCTCTGCCTGGTCCTCAAATTATTTCCTAAGTCCTTGGTAAATAAGCCTGCCTCGTGGCTGGTGCAGCTTTGGAGCATGCAGTAACAGCCCTGATGTTCAAAATGAAATGTGCAATGGCACGCCTGCTGACAGCAGAAAACTGATGGTGTCTGCTCTGCCTTTGCTTACGAGGGGATAACCGCAACAAAAACAACACTTAGCCCTTCAAAAACTTTGGTTGGTGACACATACTATTTTGGCTCAAGTTCAATATCTGACTTCCAGAATTTATATTGTTCCTGGAAAGGAAAAGAAACAAATGGAAGCAAGTGAATTCACAACCCACACATAAGGTCGTTTGTCCCCCGTAAAGATCCTGTGGCCAGAGGGACGAAAAAAAAAAAAAAATCAGATTACCAAAAGAAAAGCTTTGAATTACACAACAGACGTGTGAACAGAAAATATTTATCTCTGCGCCTCTGGTTTCCAGCCCCAGTCATTTTAGAGCATTAATTTGCACCTGCTCAACTGGAGACAGAAATGTGACAATTCCAGATGAAAACGAAGTAATTAAAAAGGACACAAAACTGTAAAAGAAAAAAGTCATCAGAATAAATAAAAAAAATTCATAAAGACAGCGCTTGTCTCCCTTTCCCTCATGTGTATCCTCAGAGGATGTTTATGTGACAGATAATTTCCAACCAGCAGCTAAACTCCTAGTATGTAAACAATGGAGATTCAAACAGCCTGGCCGGCACCACGGATATCTCCTAAGCGTTGATGAATGGTTTCAAAGAACAGCTGCGAGCAGAGGCAGGCTCTGGCCGTGCGAGATAATTGGCATGGCCCGCTGCGAACAGGCTCCAGATCTCTTTATTTGCCCGTTCATGCATTATGCATGCCTGATGCATAAAGTTTGTACATTGAGGTGATATTATCATACTAATAAACAGGGAGCTAGCCAAGCTACCAGAACTACTGTGGATAATTAAAATATTTGTTCCGAGGACAGCATTTCCTAGTCAACACTGCCGACAGGTTTCCTTGCCGTTTGATTTGGAAACCTTGTTCTCGCTGACATCAAACCTGGGACTGAGGCTGCCCCACCCCCTCCACGCCGTGTCCCACAGCATTTAGTTTTGCTTCAATCCCATTTCATGTGTCCAGGGAACTTGAAAGTGATCCTATTTCCCATGCAGCAGTCCGAGGAGTGCGGCACGAGGGGGGCCGTGGAAACGGATGGGTTGTTTTACACGCTCACAAATGATGGGGAGGCAAAATGTCACGTGGGCTTTTTATAGTCACAGGGAACCTCTTGCTCTAGACATTACCAGTGACACTCAGGGCTCATGACAAGCATTTTCAGTAAGGGAAACCTTCCCAATCATAAAAAAAAAAAAAAAAAAAAAGAAGAAGAAAAGAAAAGGTCCTCTGCACACTCCCAAAATTCAGCTTGCACCTTTGAGTAGTTGATTCGTAAAAGCCTTAGGTTTTAGGAATTATCTGCGTTGAACTCACAGCATCACTTTTATACCCCTTAGAGTGATGTTTTCAGGTGTTTCACGTGATTCACAGAATTCCAAGTATGAAAGAAGGAACTTAGTATTTCAGTTTTGTGAGCTGAGGCAAGCCTGCAGTGGGGAAAAGGCTACAGGGGGGCAAAAGCCTGCAGGGAGGCAAAAGCCTGCTGTGGGGGCAAAGCCTGCTGTTGTGGGGGAGGGGGCAAAAGCCTGCAGGGGAAAGGTGCAGCGCTCACTGGCTGTTTCGTCCGCCCCGACCGAGGTGCAGCTAGACTGTGGATGGAGTGTCTGGCCCCACTTCCCGGCCTTCTCAGCATACTTCTCACAGCTTCTGGTATGACCCTGGCCCTCAGATTGTCATAGCACTGAGCACAGTCTGCCATGTTGTGACTCAAAGTTCTGCAATGACTTTTGATTCAAGCAATGAAGTTCTAATTTGATTTCCAGCAATCTAGTTATGTCTTATCTCTTCAACTGTACTTGAAACTTAGGAACCTATTTTGTACCCCTTTGCGTCCCACCTAGGAAAACGTCCATTGATTTGTTAACAGCAAGTCGCCAACTGATAGTCGCCGGTAGGATGAATGGGTGGATAATTCATGGATGGTGCACATGCCCGGGAAGCTGCACACTTGGTGGAGTCAGTTCCGAGTCGGTGGCGCGTTCTCTCGAATAACCTCTAAATCGCAGGCTACCTGTGTTAGAGGTTAGCTTTGCTTTTGAAAAAAGGCACAAGCTCGTTGAAACCAAGCTTTGTAATGAAGGTGTGATAAAATTCATGATTAGGTAACACTGCCAACAGTTAAGCAGACTAAGAAGTAAAAAGTTGTATATTCCTTAGGAGTCTGGAATGTAAAAACAGTTTTCCAAGAGGAAATCTAGAAACTTCCGAGCACATCCTCATCGTGGGAATAAATGCTCAGCTTCCCGAGACGGTGCTTGCGTGTACAAATTATGATGTGTCGAGAAACTCAGGCTCCTTTTCATCAACACAGTGAGCATGGGTTACATGGGAGTCCATCTTTGCTTCCCTTCTGATCAGACCTAGACACAGGACAGGTCACTGCAGTGAGGAGGAGGCTGGAAAGGCGTCCGCTTCCTGTGGATTCCTCAGTCTGCATGGAGGCTGAGGTTGCTGCCCATCCTCCTCTTTAACCCCTGATGGTTGGTCCACCGACTGACAGCAGAGTGGAGGGATGTGGGTGGCATCTCGCCCTGACCACCTGCCTGGTGTGTGTCCTAAGGGTAGGGACTTCTGTTCTCAGCTATCTGTAAGGCGGGAGATGTCACCACCTGCAAGCAATGGGGATGACCAGGTGGGCTGAACCATAAAGCTTTGGACACTTGGTGGGCACTACCTGAGATACAAAATCACCTGCTTTTCTTTTTGGACTCGAGGATGTAGCACAAGCAAACTCCGTTTTTTGAATGGAAGTCCTTCCATGCTTCGGCCTCTCTTAACCTCCACTCTTGATTCCTTACTAGTTCCTCTCACTGTGCCTGATAAATACCTCCCATCTCCGTGCTAACGTCCTCAGCGCTGTCCCCCACTCTCCCGCCCGAGGGTTTACACACAGTTCTGACGCGGCACTCCTCTGACTGGGACCTCCAGTTATTTCCACCATCCAGAGGCTTAGGTTTAAACCCTTGACGTGAAATACAAGACCTCTGTAGACCTGACCGATCACACACCGTGGCCTAGCATTCTGGACTTCTCACTCCTGCATGGGGGCTGTGCTGTTCTTCGCCTGAGCACCCGCTCTTCCCTCCCAGTCTTCCTGCTAAACCTCTACATAGTCTTCAAGATTCAGCCCCAGCGTCTTCTCTGTGATGACTCTCTGCCTCCTCCCTCGTCTGTGGCACCACTGGAATAACAGTAACGGCAACAACAACAACAGTTAACAATCCCGCCCTGCTCATCATGTCCACAGTGTCCCAGGGCATTACATGCACAAACTCATTCATTCCTTAACATAGCCCCATGGAAGAGGCACTATGTCCCCATTTCACAGATAAATAAACTGAGGCACAGAGCTGTATCCGGTAACGGCAGCACTGAAAGCCAGGCACTTTGGCCACAGACTCAGTCCTCTACCCACTGGGCTCTGTTTGCTCTCTGTGTGAGTCTATTTCTTTATCATTCAGTAAAAGTAAACCTGAGTGTTCCATGTCGGCTGCACCACTTGCTAGCTCAATAGACTTAGGCAAGCTACTTGAATCAGCTGGTCTGTAGTTTCTTCATCTGGGAAAGGGAAATGATGTCACCACTCATCTTAAAGAGCTGTTCTGAACATCACACAGTAACACACATCAAATGCTTAGGATGTGCCATGCCCTCCTAGCCCCTCAGTAGGTGTGTCTAGTATTGTTATTATTTGCATTCTTATGTATATTTCTTGTTCTTATTACTATTTCATCAAGGACCTCTTACCATCCATTCACTCTGTTGCCTGGGGCTTTGTGGACGAATGGGCATACAGTGAGATGGTTGGTTGGTGAGCGTTAGCAGAAGACCCTTCAAGAAAGACAGATAAGAAGCCCCAACAACAGGAGTATTCTTTGACCAAAATCCTGTTCACGATGAAAACTGGTCTGTTCCTAATACTTGTTCTTAGGTATGAGCCACTGGCATTCCTGAGCACCGGTCTTCCATCCTCTTTACCCCGAGGGACCCGCCGGCCAACCGGATGCACCATTGTCCTGAGAACTGGCTCCACATTTTGTGAGATGCTTAAAGTCCAGGGAGGTCACTTATAAGGAGGCACGTCTGTTCTCCAGGTGCACACACAAAGCCTCCTGTTATCCAGTCTTGCACGAGCGTCCTTATGGGCCAGCACCCTGGCTGCCTTCCAGAGTCTGCCCAGCTTTTCCATCCCATCTCCACTCCTGAAGGCACCCCGCTGGGGTCCTGGGCATCTTGCACAGAAGCCCCTGCAAATACCTACTTACATAAGCCACGTACACGTTCCGTGCTGTTCCACGGTGGCTCTTGCTGCAATTTGTTTTTATTCCCTTCAAGCAGACTTTTCTTATTACTTAACCTTTTTGCCCCTACATTTCTTTAATCTGCAAGATGCGGCAATGGAACTGGATCAGAGATCTTCAAAGCGAGTCTCAAGAGTCTCTAGAGAAGCTGCTATTTCCATATTGGGCTTCCCAGTAAGTTTCCTTTTGAAGAAGGGGCTCTGTGGCTTAAAACAAGTTTGAAAACATTTGGATTAGCGGATCTTGGAACTTCTTTCTGCTCTAACATTCTATGAATCTAAAAACATTCCTGACATCCTCTAGCTGGAAGCTCTTAGTTCCATGAATTATTTAAGAATTGTTTTACTGCTCTCATTATGCTTACTCTTTTCTCCTTGTATTCCTGTCCTCGTGAACATGGAGTGCCACCAACCAAACCTCAGGACCCGAGAAGCATCCTAATGTGGCTGCTGGGTCCCGGGAGTGCCCTGCAAGTGGAGACCCTGCCTACTCAGTTTTTAAACTAAACAAACAATTTTTTAAAAATGTAAGATCTCTTGGGGGAATGTGAATATAAAAGTCTTATTTTCTTAGCTTTGAAATGGAAATGACAGAAAAGGAAGTGAGAAAAAAAGAAATGAACACAGATGTTGGGTCTTGGCTAATCATTGTTCTAGAAAACCTCACCAATACTGGGGAGAGAAGGGAAAGAAATGGGCAAGGATACTTGTACTAATAGAGTGAACGTGGTTAGGTTTCCCCTCCATACCAGCTGTGGAAGTGAAAGAAATACAGAGATTTTGGCAGATTTAAGTTGAAAGCGGAACACAAAGTCTCATTCTTTCAGAAGATAAAGGGCCACGCTATCCAAGACCATTGGAGGAAAAAGTAACAAGGAAGAGCGCCTCGCCCACCAGAAATTGCCACAAATTCTATCACTGGCCCAGGGACAGAAAAATACTCCCATGCTGGTAGCCACACTCTACCTGCCCCCACCCCCAGAGCTGGCTCAGTGGGGCGAACTGTGGCTCCTGGGCACTCAGTTCCAGCCCATCCCAAATGCACATCCCACGTGTGTGTGCATGCATGCACATAAATGTGTCTGCATGTATACATGTGTGAATGTGCATGTATGCATGTGTGCGTGCCTGTGTGAATGTGCCTTATGCATGCATGTGTGTGTGCATGTGTATGTGTGTGTGCATATGTATGTGTGTGCATGTGTATGTGTGTGTGCATGTGTGAATGTGTGTTATGCATGCGTGTGCATGCATGTGCGAATGTGCCTGTATGCATGCATGTGTGTGTGAGTGTGTGTGTGTGTGTGCATATGTGAATATGCATTATGCATGCATGTGTGTGTTCATGTGTTTGTGTGCATGCATGTGTGAATGTGCCTATATGCATGCATGTGTGTGTGCATGTGTTTGTATGTGTGTGCATGCATATGTGAATGTGCCTGTATGCATGCATGTGTGTGTGCATGTGTGCATGCATGTGTGAATGTGCCTTATGCACACATGTATGTGTGTGCATGCAGGTGTGTGAATAAGCACACGTGTGAGTGCATGTGTACGTGCATTTTGGCCACAGTCATGCCCACACCAGCCCAGGACTCATTACTAAAATTCAGATTGGGCACAGTGGCTCGCTCCTGTAATCCCAGCACTTTGGGAGGCTGAGCCTGGCGGATTGCCTGAGGTCAGGAGTTCGAGACCAGCCTGGCCAACATGGTGAAACCCTGTCTCTACTAAAAATACAAAAATTAGCTGGGCATGGTGGCGGGCACCTGTAATCCCAGTTACTTGGGAGGCTGAGGCAGGAGAATCACCTGAACTGGGGAGGCAGAGGTTTCAGTGAGCTGAGATCGTACCATTACATTCCAGCCTGGGTGACAAGAGAGAAACTCATCTTAAAAAGAAGTAAAATCAAAATCAAAATAAATAAAATTCACCCTTTACAGTTTTTTTGTTGTTAAAATAAAATCTCTTCCTCCCAATTTCCTCCTCATTTTTTGTCATGTCAGTGAGCAATTAAGAATAATTTAAACAAAATTAATGATGTAAAACACCACAATGAAATAGTTTTGTAACACCTAATGAGTGCTCTGTGGAGAAGAAGTGGAAATATAATTCGAACAGCCACACAAGTGACACTTTTAATCACTTCTCTCCTGCTTTAATAACCGTGTTGTGAAAGTGTGACAGAACAGCTGTTGGGCCTCAAACACCAGCCTCCAAACTGCATACTATTTGCATCTGGAGGCTCAACTCCCCAGGTAGGTTGGGCATGGGTGAGGCAGGGCTGTGTGCTTCAGAAGAAAATACTGGCAGAGGAGACAGAAGAAAACACGTCAACCAAATGCATATTTCCCCCAGCCAGGGGCCTCCCCTCCACACAAGGGGCTGCATCTTCGAAGTGATGCCTCCAGACCCGGAGACGCTTCTGAAAGCCGGGCGGCAGGCGGCCGGTGGGTGGGCAGGCAGCAGAAACAAAGCTCGCGGTAATTAAACAGAAGTGAGACCCAGAGATGAGGCCCCAGGCCAGCTTTGGTGCGTCATAAACGAAGGGAAGGTTTGGGAGCCTCGGAGGAACATTCCTGAAGGTCACGGTGTGCCTGAGGTGCTCATTACAGTGCTCACTGCTGGGACACAAACCGCTTTAAAATCACAGGATCCTCTGCACCATCAGACGCCGCTTTCTGAAACAAAGCAGCACTCACAGGCATAGCAGGTGGAGGTTTGTAGTCCTTCTTTTTCATCGATTCTGAGACACCCCCAACTGTAAGATGAACCACTGATTTATTAATCATAAGATTTTACAGAGATTGTCTAAGATGCATTCCGATTTCAGAAGATGAAAATAGGAAAAGTGTGTCTTGGAAGCAAAGAATGGGCATTTTGTACATGTCAGACTCTCAGTCTCTGAACTGCATCTGCATCACCCGGACAGCTGGTTAAAGTGGACACGGGTGGGCACCAGCCTCGTCTTTCTGACTCCATGGGTTTGTGATTGGGGCCTGGTAATTTGTGTCTCTAACAAAATCCAGGCACCCAAACACTTTGGGGTCCACTGCGCTAAGGGAATGATTTAAAGCAAGTTCCTTGTCAGCCTTAAGTCAGAGAGGAATTGTAGGTGGTTGAAGAAGGATTTGGAGGAGTAGGTACTCGGGGACTAGATCAGTTTCCCAGGGCTGTCCTAACAAAGTCCCACAGACCGGGCAGCTTCAAACAACAGAAACGGATTGTCTCACAGATCTGGAGGCCGGAAGTCCGAGACGAAGGTGTGGGCAGGGCGGCAGCTCTTCCAGCTTCTGGTGGGGCCATCAGTCCATGGCTTGTCTTTCCTGCCTCTGCCTCTGATGTCGCACAGCAGCGTCTGCCTCCTGTGTCTGTCTCTTCTCCTCTTCTCGGAAAGCCACCCCTCGTATCAGATCCAGAGTCCATCCTACTCCAATAACTAATACTCACGTTAATTAGTTACATCTACAATGATCCTATTTCCTAGGCATTAGGACTTTAACACAATTTTGGGGGAAATAAGTCACAAAAGGGAGCTAGAGGTAGGTCTTAGGGTCCACTGCCCTAAGGTGATGTCAGAAGAGCTCCATGTGGTGCACACTGACCCTATTTGTCTGAGTCATTCCCTTTCTCCCTTTCCTGTATATATCATACTTAGGCTATATTTTCAGACACCCCCAAGCCAGCGAAATACAGCACAGAAGCAGTCACTATCAGAACAGACCTTCCCAGAGCAGGGGTGCCCTGTGGCAGCGTCTCTGCTAGAACCTTTCTCAGACCATAGACAACTGGCCCCAAATCACATCAAAGAGAAAAGGGGCTCTTCCAGTCTCTGGACCACAAATGATAATCATTTCTGCAATGAATACATTCAACTTCACTTCTTTGCTATGAACATCATGGTCCCACAGCAGCAGAACAGCCAGGGTCTAGTGAGGGCCATGCCCTTTACTCTTTAGCACTTCCGCTTACCACCGTGCAACCCTAGTCTCTGAGTCTGCCTCTCCTCACGTGTGAAATGTGGACAACAGCGTCATTTCTAAAAGGTAAGTGACATAGATGCTCTTTGCAGTGCTTGGCCTTTATGAGAGTGAAATAAATGGGGGCTGTTTTTTTTTTTTTTTTTTTTTTTTTTTTTTTGAGACGGAGTTTTGCTCTTGTTGCCCAGCCTGGAGTGCAGTGACACGGTCTCAGCTCACTGCAACCTCCACCTCCCAGGTTCAAGTGATTCTCCTGTCTCAGTCTCCCGAGTAGCTGGGATTACAGGTGCTCACCACCACACCTGGCTGATTTTTTTTTTTTTTTTTGTATTTAGTAGAGATGGGGTTTCACCATGTTGGCCAGGCTGGTCTCGAACTCCTGACCTCAGGTGATCCACCTGCCTCGGCCTCCCAAAGTGCTGGGATTACAGGCGTGAGCCACCACACCTGGCTGGGAGCTGTTGGTGATAGTGTAAATATTCCTCAGTGGTAGCTGGGATTTCTACGGAGACAGAGACAGATGCTAGCTTACGAGCTAGGGGAGGCCGAGTGTCCGCCCACCCTGGCAAGGCACAACTCATCACTGAGTTGTTTCTTCATCTTGTTTCTATTTGGAAATGGTGCTGATGGCCTCGCTGGGCAATGAGTACTCAGAGGACAGGTGTCCTTATTCTTCTCTGCGTGAAGATGAGCCACATCTGTGAAGCCCTGGGACTGTCCAGGCCCAGCCTAGGCCTTCCATATCCAGTTCTGCTAAGGCCACCACTGACTCTGTACCCAGAAAGAAAATAAAACTCCTTTGTCCACATAATTTTCCTTTGCCCCCAAATTTCCTTTGTCTATGAGAATCTTTGGTCATTTTAGTGTAATTTTTTTGCATAGAATGGAAACTCATCGGCCGCTATTAACTGGTGGCTATGTGAATTTATGTCGCCAGGTGTCGGAAACAAGAGGTGAATTTTCCCCATACGACAGGAAATTGGTGCGAATGACCGGAGCCCCCCACCTCTGAGATACGGTGTTAGAGTTGGAGCTACAATGACGGATGACATCAGCATCAATACCAGCATCCCCGCCAGCATCACCACCATCTACCAGCAACAGGTCCTGCTCTGAGTGTTTCAGATAATATGTAATTTACACTTCGTCAGCCATATAAGGCTGGTTACTACTATCCCAAATTTGTAGACGAGGCAGCCAAGGCACACAGAAGTCACTTCTTCTTGCTCCTTCTCGATGAGGGGCTATCTGCCTTTTCCTCCCCCCACCCCATTTTTACCAGTTACCAAACACTCCTTTTCTTGGCTTCCTGCAGCCCTTATGGCCTTTCTTAAACACCCTCTGACTGTCTTAAACACCTTTGACTGTCCTCCTGCTGGCTGTGTGTGCCTGTCACTATGACAATACGCTGGCAGGCCACTGGGACCCCGGGACCCTCACTCTTCTGCACTGCTCCTGTGTGCATCGGAGCCCAGGCTGCTTGCATGGCATGAGTGAGATGCCTCTACTTAGCAGAGCTCTCAGCACGTGCTAGTCCCTTCCCCAAGCCCGGGTCCCTTGACTGGTTTCCCAGTGGGGTTCATTTTCCTAGACGTTGGGCTACGTGAGGGCGGGGCCTCTGTCCTCATCTCCGCAAACGCGGCATTCTGCCTGGCATCTACCAAATAGTGGGTCCCAAAGAAAGACTTCTCGAACTGAAGGGCCTGATTCCTTGTGTCCCCACAGGGCAGTCTTGACATCGTCAGTCGCGGCAGCAGCGATGTGGTGTGTGGTTTATACGTGGGAGGCAACACCTTCCCCTGGGAAGTTACCAGTCACTTGCAGAACCCATCACGGGCCTCCAAGGAGAAGCACAAATGTGTGGTACTGCAGTGCCCTCTTGTGTCTAGGACGTCACTAGGGTTCAACACACTTAGGTCTGTGGAAGAGATTTCTGGGACTGTGTCAGCAAAAATGTTGGTGTTCCTCCGTGCACAGGAGAGAGCAGAGCACCGCGCACAGGCAGCTGGGGTGTGCGGATGTGGGAGGAACTCCAGCTGTTGTGTGGGCTCAGCCCCGATCAGCTGTGTGCCCTCGCGCGAGACGTAATGAGTGTCTTAATATTCTCATCTGTAAAATGGGTGGTGACTTTGTTACTGGGAAGGAAGAGGGTGAGCTCCTGAGCTACTAGCAGCTTCCAGGCTCCCAGTGGTCTGGCCCCATGATCGTTTGTTGGGTAGAGACTTCATGTGTGTCCGTCACTCCCCAGGTCTAGCACGATGCCTCTTCATGCAAATGTGTATTTATCGCTGGCTCCAGCAAAGTCCCTGGCACTTAGATGTGGAATTCCTTGGGTCCTCCAGGCCCCAGAGCATGTCTCTGTCCCGGCATTGTCACAGTGAAGAACAGCCCTCCTGAGTACCTATCTCCCCCTCCAACACAAGCCCCTCAAAGGCATTGATCCCCAGCTCCCAGTTCATTGCCTGGCATACGGCAGCCACCCAGGAACTGGACTGAACACAAGACGGAGGGAAGAGTCACAGCCTGTGTTAGGGAAATGAAGCACTGGGACAGCGGCTTCCCTGACATTGTCCCAATGCTACTGAGAAGGAAATCAACCTGGCAGGGTTTTGCTTTCTCAATAAGATGAACTGCATTCTGCTTTGCAAAGTCTCGTAATACACTATTTCCTGTGGGTTTAATTTGTGAGGAAGGAGAGGGCCACAGAAGCCTTTGTATTTTTGTAAAGATTTGTCAGGATCTCAAGCTACCAGCTTACTATACACAGCTGGGTTCCTACTGTTGCTCCAACTGACAGGACAAGAGATGAACTCTCTGACAATCAGTAAGGCCAGAGGAGGCACAGATGCGGATTTGTTTCCCCAGTTACATGAATCGCAGGGAAACACTGTGGTAAATGAGTGGTTCTCAGGTCTCTGTAAGCTTTCTTGTCATGAAAAGGAAAACTTGATTATGGTTAATGAAATGCTCCCACTCATACCGAATGGGAAAATGAATCTGGATTGCTAAGTCTGATTTCAAGCGATTTTTTTTAAAAAAAGAAATAACATTTGTAACATTCAGAAACTGTCACCTGAAATTGCTACCTGCTGGGATGAGAAAATAAATTGCAGTAGAAATTAGCACAGAAATGTAAAGATGATGTGCAGAAAGTTTTCTTAAGAAGAATCAACATCCTTTCAGCAGCCTTCCTTTCTAAAATTTTTGCAATAAAGATATTTTTTCCCCTTTTTAGATTTCTACCCAGCTCTGCCTACATTCTAGGTAACCCTACATTAGAGGCCCCTGGAGTAGGGAGGGTTTCTGCCATAGCACTGTGGCCTGTGTGGTCAAGTGATGATTGAAGATCTCATCAAAGCCTCTCCCAGCCTGGTGCGTCTGGCTCCCGGCTGCTGTTGAAAGCCCTTGGCGGCAGGCAGCCTGGAGAGCTCTCCACAGTGGACAATGGGTCATGGATTGGTGTGGATTCATCCTTGTGGTTTCTTTGTCTTTCCAGATGGAGAGGTCTGTGGTCCTTTTGCTAAGGCAGGGCTAAGGATGGGGCAGGGTGGCTTCTGAGGGTGAAGGAGGGTACCCACTCACCATAGGGATGACACGGTCACCTGGGCCTGGACAGCGAGAGGCAGAAACAAAGTCCGCGGTAAAGATTCCTGGAGAGGGTTCACGGCTACAACCACGCTGCGAGAATTGCTTCTGTGGCCGTCCAGCAATAATGGATGTGAACATCCAGTTCGTCTACCAAAAGGATCTTAAGCCTGGTCATAGAATGAAGGAACTCATACTTGAAACATGAACTGGGCACCAGCAGTTATCTGAGGGGTGGAAATGCAGATGCCTCCTCTCCACGGGGCGTGCACGGTGTGTACTTGGAGATGTCTTTAAAATGTGGACGCATAGATAGTAGAAACAGGCTGTGAGCAGCAACCCTGCATGCTGTCTGTACGATTAAGTACGATTAAGGCCGGGACAACCCAGGAGGCCGGTTCATGCCCTGATTCTTGGTCCAGGCGCTACCCTTTGCTCAGAACCAGCTGGGGCTTTCTGCGTGGCAAACTTCCTTTTCTTCAAGAAACCACCTTGCTGGTGAGGTTTCTCCACTGGACAGTCACATTGTTCTAGGGCTATACAGTGGGACATTATTTACAATGATCTATGGTTGCAATGTTCATACATCTCTACTTATCTCAATCTATCTTTCCAAACTGATTTTCCACTATTCTCCTTCAAGTGCCTCTTTGTTGGACCAAACTGCCCCCGGCATGGCCCCCCAGTGCCCCCGAGTGAGCGACTCCTGCCTCCTGGCTTGGCCTCTGCTCTGCCTCTTCCTGGAACTTGTGGCAGTTAGTGGCTGAGCAGTGACCTTGTGAGAGCAATCAGTGGACAAGCCTGGGGGAGAGGAAGCCGGACGGAAAGGAGGGAAGGACCGAACAGGTGGTCAGAAAAAAGACAGCAGCAAATGTGGATTTCTGAGATGAAAAAGACAGAGACAGGAAAAACTGTTCAAAAGCGTAGCCAGAAGATTAAAAAAAAAAAAAATCAAGATCATTTAATACTTGCTCAGGAAATACTTAGAAAGCTGATGCACCAGAGAATTTTCAAAGGTTAGGATTTTGACAGCCTGAAAGACTGGCAAGGAGCTATCAGGTGGTGGGAACGGCAGCGGCAAGGGTGCAGCTGAGGGTGGGCACAGGCAGTCTTGAGACTTGAACAGCAAACAGAAAGGGCCCGGGGGTGGTCTGTGCACCAGAACCACAGGAGGCACTTCTGGAAGGCTGACTTTCAACCGTGGAGGGCCTCCGATGCCATATGAGGAGCGGAGATGGTGTGTGCTGGGGGTGAAGGGTGGGAGGGCTTTGAGCAGGATGGAGGAAGCATCTTATCTATGGCGAGTGGTCTGCAGTTCCTCTTAGAATTACCAGGCTAATCACAGGAACCTCAAAGTTCCCATCTGGCTGAGCCTGATGCTCTTACGTATGATGCCAGCCAGCCTCCAACTGCCGAGAACCATCCGATTGTTGTTGGCCAGTGAGCCGGTATTACTCCTGGGCTGACTCCCAATTTGCTGGAAATCCAGTCCCTTTTCTGCTAATACCTTGGTCTGTTTTTCTTTTCTTTTTCCCTCCCTCCCTCCCTTCCTTCCTCCCTTCCTTCCTTCCTCCCTCCCTCCCTTCCTTCCTTCTCTTTCTTTCCTGCTTTCCTTCCTTCCCTTCTTTCTCCTCTTCCCTCCTTTCCCCTCCCCTCTCCTCTCCTTTCCTTTTTCTTTCTTATAGGGTCTCACTTTGTTGCCTAGGCTGGCTTGCAGTGGCACAGTCACAGCTCACGGCAGCCTCGACCTCCCAAGTTCAAGCAATCCTTCTACCTCAGCCTCCCGAGTAGCTGAAACTACAGATGCATGCATGCCACCATGCCCAGCTAATTTTTGTATTTTTTTTTTTTTTTTGTAGAGACAGGATTTTGCCATGTTGCCCAGGCTGGTCTCAAACTCTTGAGCTCAAGCAATTCGCCTGTCTTGGCTCCCAGAGTGTTGGGATTACAGGCATGAGCCACTGCACCGGGCCTCTTGGTCTGTTTTACTTATCTTCTAGCATGTGGCAAATGCATTGGTGTTTCAGTAATATAAATATGCCGATTATAATCAGGCATTTACAAATACAATTAACTGCATTCTTGATGATAGCATGACTGACAAAGGTACGAGACCGAGACTGTATTTGATGTTCAGGGTACTGTAAATAATTGAAAGTAGGACTGAAAAACTAAAAAACAAATTCTGAGGTGTGTAGGCTATTGAGAATTGACTCTGAAATGAAAGTCAGTATGCCACAGTTTTAAGATTTATGGCCATCTTAAAGCTGAGCTAAGTGTAACCTGTAAACCTGGAAGATGGCCCTTGTGGAGGCGTACTGACATCTGCATGGGTCAGAGCCCAGCGGAAACACGTTTAGATTTTCTTCATGAACTACAATGATCATATTCTAGTATAATGACCTTCATGAAATAAATATACCGATTACTAGAACATGTACACATTCTATCTGCTCAGGTGTTTAATGTAGTCCACTGGAATATATTAGAGACGATGAAAAGGTCTCAAATGGAGAGGAATAAACTAGGCAATGCCTTTTCTATCTGGCTTCTCATTTTCTTTAGCAGCTATTTCTTTAGAAAACTTTTTAAGTTTCTGAGAATAAGACTTTGTCATTTGCCGGTGGCTGCATGCTTGGTGGTAGGGAAGAGTACTTTGCAACCTGAAGCTAGTGACCTTCAAGCTTAATTCCTTTGCCAGGCACACAGTTTATGCATTTTTGTAAAATTTTATCTGATTAAAAAAAAATTTTACCATAACTCCAAACTTAGGGAAAGCTGCAAGTACAGGGCAAAGGACTTTGCCCCCTGAAGCATTTGAGAAGGAATCCCTGAGCTGATGCCCCACCTTCCCCAAATGCTCTTGGGGATGTGCGTCTCCTACAAACAAGGTGTTCTGCTACAGAACCCCAGCATTACCGAGACACTCAGGAAATTAACACGGGTGCGCTCCTACAAGCTAATCCTCACACCCTATTTGAGTTCTGCAAATAGTCCCAGGAAGATTCAGCTGGAAGTTCAGTGCTGCGTTCAGAAAGCCGGGGACTCACTCCACTCCCCCGAGATCCAGTCCAGCACCACGCAGGTGTGCCTCCAGTTTCCACCTGCCCATATGTGCGACTCCATCCCCAACAGGGAGAAACTGGGTTTTCATGATCTTTACTGTTCTTACTCGATCTAGCTCCCGAGTCTAAGACATTTTCATCACCACCGCTGCTACCTCCCCTTGCAGACAACCCCCTCCTCACTCTGCTTGGGCACCCCTACCAGGCCACCCTTTCTGGGAGACACCCCCACCTCACTCTGCTTGGGCTTGGACACCCCCACCGGGCCATCCTTTCAGGCAGACACCCCTCCTCACTCTGCTTGGGCACCCCTACCAGGCCACCCTTTCTGGGAGACACCCCTCCTCATTCTGCTTGGGCTCTGACACCCCCACTGGGCTGTTCTTTCTGAGAGACACCCCCACCTCACTCTGCTTGGGCTTGGACACTCCCACTGGGCCACCCTTTCTAGGAGACGCCCCCTTCTCACTCTGCTTGGGCACCCCCACCAGGCTGCCCTTTCTGGGAGACACCCCCTCCTCACTCTCCTTGGGTTTGGATACCCCCACTGGGCCACCCTTTCTGAGAGATGCACCCCTTACTCTTCTCAGGCTCTGACTTCCCACGTCAGGCCGCCCCTCTGCGCCGACGCCCTCCTCTTCCTGCCCAGGGCTGACTCTACAGCCCAGGTGCTCCCAGGCGGGCAGATGCCCCCACCTCCTGGCTTGGGCTCAGGCAGCCCATGCAGGGGTGCTTCTCTGTGCAGATGCCCACCTGTCTTCACCCAGCTAAAGGCTCTGAGACTGAATTGGCCAGAATAATAAAGAAGGGAAGGGAAGGAGAAGGGAGGGGAGAGGAGGAAGAGGGGAAAAAAAAAGGATAAGAAAGAGATTGAGAATGGGGAAGAGCTGATTGAGATGTTCAAAATCCAGTGGGTGTCTTAACGTGTGTGTGCATGTGTGTATGTGTGTGCATGTGCGTGCGTGTGTGCGTGTGTGGATGCATGTGTCTGGGAAGGGGTGGATTTCAATGTAGATTATATATCTCATATACCCATAACACCTGATTTAAAAATAGTATATATTACCATTCTAAGTTGAAACAAGTAATAAAAACTTTAGACACTTCTTGTCAACGTAGCTTAAACTACGTGCTAGGAAATGATGTCAGCTATGATAGATGCTATGTTGTGTTTCTAGGTTCTCCATATTCATGTTCATGTTGTCTCACTCTGATGGACTTACAGCTACAAACTATGAAATAGTGGCTTTAAAAATGTGTGTAAAGTGCTGTATCATTCGACAGCTGTCTAACATTAACTAATACCTTCTTCTGGGAAAGAAAATTAAGGAAAGTGAAAGCAGACGCAACATTTAACCAGACGCCTCTGCTCATTTTTCTTTGCATGTGACTATTTTAAGCATATGGATGATCCCACTTTATCTCCATTAAGAGACAAAGCTGCAGGCCTCTTTGGTCCCGCATTTCTTGAAGAAAGCACTTTGTAAGGAGTTTTTTCTAATTCATTATTCGAATCTCTCCCCTCTCTGCTCTATTTAGGCTTTGTCGTTGCTGTTGGACAACAGTGCCAACGAGAAGGCTGTGGTTCCATGTTTGGTTAGTAGCTCTAGCGCATAGAAACCCTCTCAATTTTCATCACCGGGAGGTTCTCAAGAAGCCTTTGGGTGTTGGTGGAGAAATGGACATCTTCGTCCTTGTGAATCTCCATGAGTCTGTAAAATAATAACCACTGAACAATTCAGCTAGGAGACAGTTGGGAAGATAACAGGGAAACTGGCCAGGGAATCAAGATTACAAAGCAAAATGTCACCCACACTAATATTTTTGGGGAGTACATTTTTAATATGGGATATTGACCAAGAATATACATCCAATTTAATGTCTAGAAAATAAAGAGTGGTATAGGAAGGCAGAGACCTTCTCTAAAGCTAAGCTAATATTTCTTTTTTCAACAGTTACTTAAGACTATTTTGTATCCATAAAACTCCTTGTTCCTATTTGAAGGCATCAAATATTTATTAACCTCATGAGCTATGCCAAACACAGAATGTGCAGAATTGGAACTGCTCACCATTCTTATGATTAGGTGCAGCTCCCATTCTTGTAATGATCATGGGTTTGCGTTTGTGAAATGTGGGGTGAAGCAATTCCCTTTGGACTGATTCCTCTGCAGTTACTCACTAGGATATAAGTTTCTGGGTGGTGGGATGAGTGGCTGGAATCACCATCTGCTATCTTCTCACTTAGATGTGAGTTAGCCGTGGTTTGAGAAGCTATAAAACCAGTGCTCATGAAACCAACAGGCCTTGTGAGAATCAATGTGTGACCCTGATCTTTGTTTCTACCGTTCCCTTAGCGAATGTTGCAGGTTTGTTTCCTGTTCCTTCTCCACGTGCTGTGTGCCAAGCACAGAAAGCCTCAGTGACCTGCTACTGAACTAACCAGAACGTGAACGAGAAGACCGACATTGGAGAAACAGCGGTGTGGCAGTAGGGGCATGGGGAAGCAGTCCTGACCCCTCTTAACTAGCCATGCGCAAGTCAGGGGCCCTGGTTTCCTCAACACGGAGGCAGCAAACGCAGACTCAACAGTCACCACAATCCCTGTCATGACGGCATTCTCTCTTCCTCACACGGACAGATGCTCACGTCAGTGACGAAGGCACTGAGGAGGCCAAAGAGCTTCCCGGAGCATCAAGAGAAGACTGACTGACAGCTGGTAGAACAAGTGACAAATATCCCTTTTCTTGGAAGACAATTTATGCAAGCTGAAGTGGAGAAATGTATTACTACGAACACTGTCTTACTCAGCTGTGTTGCATAGCTTGGAATTCAGTACAGGTAGATTTAAAATCGTCTCACATACACATCAGTGTAAAAAGTATTGTGGTTTCCTGAGTGTCCAGGTTGGATCCTTAAGACTTAAGCACATCCACTTCTGTTATGGCTCCCTCTGGTTACGTAAGCTTTGGTGATTTCACAGTGACCCAGTGAGCAGCTTGTAAGTGAGGCTGAGAAACAGGAGGAAGTCCTCTTTGGCCATCTGGTGTATTGATTCAAGTGAACACCGCTCACTGGTCACCCACGGACCAGATGTGGCCTGCAGGTGTTTCATTTTGCCAAAAGAGACATTTTTTAAATTGTAATGGGTTGTCAACATTTAAAAATCAGATTTTTATATGAAAATATGGACTTTGTACTTCTGTTGAAATACTAGAAGAACTGGAAATCTAACAGTTTCTGAATGGCAATGAGTGACCAGAGCTGAGTCACAATGGCTGCTGTCAGAGACCGGGGGTTCACTCCAGTGGCCTCCATTATATGACACAAAGAGGGGCTCACTCATTTCCATTCCTTTCTGGCTGCAGTGGGCACCTGTGTTTGCCACCTTTTTCTTAAACAACAGGGAATTGCTGAAGCAGAAATGCACAGCCAGGGAAGCACCTGATTTTCTCTCATCTTTTTCCTCCTCATTAGCATCAATAATTAAGTTTGGGACTGATTCTTTTATGTCTTCATAGCTAAAGTAGAAACTTTTGTTAGGAGCTAGTAAATGCTTCCTACCTCTTATAATTCATTTTACTAAGATAACATTCCTGGCAGTGTGCGGTGGCTCCCACCTGTAATCCCAGCACTTTGGGAGGCTGAGGCAGGTGGATCACCTGAGGTCAGAAGTTCGAGACCAGCCTGGCCAACATGGTGAAACCCTGTCTCTACTAAAAATACAAAATTAGCTGGGCATGGTGGCACATACCTATAATCCCAGCAACTTGGGAGGCTGAGGCAGGAGAATCGCTTGAACCTGGGAGGCAGAGGTTGCAGTGAGCTGAGGTCTCGCCACTGCACTCCAGCCTAGGCAACAAAAGCGAAACTCTGTCTCAAAAAGCAAACAAACAAACAAAACAGCAACAACAACAAAAGTTCCTTAAAGAATAAGTTATCTGAATAAGTTATCCACTTTTGAAAGATGGGTGGAAGAGATGGATAGGTATTTTACTGTTGATCAAAATGTGTCAGCAGTTTTTGTGTAAGGCGAGGAATCCTCTAGTCAAGCAGCACTGTTTCCTGATCTACAACTAAGAAACAGACTTTTCACAACAGCCACTAAGGAGAAGAATGGAACTGACTTTGTCTTGAGTGACTGACAAAGATCAACTTTTCAAAATAGGCAATTTAACAAAGTTTGCAGAATACTAAATTTTGACTTCATAGATCCAAAGAATTTTGATGATTAATCAGAACGCGCTTTAGTATCTCTCCATGCATTTGGTTTTTTATTATTACCGTCAGCACCATTGCATGGAGCCAGAGACACAAGATCTTTGGAGAAGGTGGCAGATCTGCCTGGGTGCTGCAATGGGCCCTGAAGCTGCTCTACTGAGTCAGTCAGAGAAGAACAATCCCAGACGCTTAAACTGGCAAGGACCTTAGTCCATCTAGCCCAAAATAATCCAGACAGGGATCCTACAAAAATGTGCCTATCACTGGTCATCTAGTTTCTGCCTGGAGAACTCCTGGGATGAGAGTTTGGCATGTCCACCTTCACCGTACGTCCATATATTACACACAGTGAGATCCATACAATGATGTATTAGGACTTTAGTGACTTTTTCTTTATGTTAAGTTGAAATCCAGTTCCCTAAAATTTTATCCACAGGCACCAGTACTTCCCTCTGAAGTAATGGAGAAGACACATATAAAGTTACCAAGAAGGTCTATGTGTTCACTTGGAAAATTCATTCAGACCCATTTACTGTGCATTAAGTATAGGGTTTAAAACTACATATTGCCGGTGGCTCAAGCCTGTAATCCCAGCACTTTGGGAGGCCGAGGCGGGCGGATCACGAGGTCAGGAGATCGAGACCATCCTGGCTAACATGGTGAAACCCCGTCTCTACTAAAATACAAAAAAACTGGCAGTGGTGGTGAGCCTGTAGTCCCAGCTACTCGGAGGCTGAGGCGGGAGAATGGCCCTGAACCTGGGGCCCAGGAGGAGCTTGCAGTAGCGAGCCGAGATCGCGCCACTACACTCCAGCCTGGGTGACTATGAGACTCGTCTCAAAAACAAAAAAAAAACTACATATTGCATTATTGTTATTATTATTATTTTAGAGTTAGGATCTTGCTCTGTCACCCAGGCTGGAGTACAGTGGTGCCATCATAGCTCACCACAGCATCAGACTCCTGGCTCAAACTGCATATTGCATTATTTTAATTTGTTTTTGATCCTCTTTCATTGTTTACAACATTTCTGTTTAAAAAAATTAAATCAGTGTTCACACTTCCAGATCTTGTGAGCATGCTTTTATAAATGAGGGCAAAAAAAAAAATAATAATGTCTCAAAGAATATTTTGGCTACTCACAATGTGAGAAGCAGCTTTTATTGTAATCTAAAAATGGTGTGTGTATTAACCTATTTTCCAGGAAGTTCTAGAGTAAGATTATGACCTTAAACTAGGTCTACATTGGCCCCAAAGTATAGTATGGTAGTGCAGCTTTCATTCACCCATTCAAAAATGCTAATCGATGGAGGACACTATGCCACAGCTCTTGCACTAGATGTTAGGATCAAAGTGGTGGGTCAGACAAGTTCCTATACTCACTGAACTGACATGCCAGTCGAGAAGATGGGCATTTGAAAACATACACAGAAAAATCAATGGCAGGAGTGAAACGTGCAACCGAGAAAACAGGATGAGGAGCAGGAAACAGGGTGGAGGAGCAGGATGAGGGCTAGAGAGCAATTAGGGTGGGGTCTTTGAGAGGGTGCCAGGGAGGCATCCGTGAGCACAGGCGTGGATGAAGTGAGGGTGGGGTGGGTGACACTGTCACTAGCTTTGGTCCGTAAGGTCCCTACGAGCTTGGACTGGGTCTTCTTGCCCCCTGAACCCACAAAGTGAATATCACAGTCTGGCACGGTGTCAGGACTCAATGGCTGTTCATGTATCAACTACATACATACTCAGTCTGGGCTATGGTTTGAATGTGTCCCTTCTAGATTCCTCTGTTGAAATCCTTACCCACAAGGTGATGGTGTTAGGGGGTGGGGCCTTAGGATGTGATTGAGTCACGAGGGTGGAGACCTCTGAATAGGATTAGGGCTTTAATAAAAAAGGCCCAAGAGAGCTCCCTTGCCCCTTCCACCATGCGAGGATGCAGTAAGAGAGCACGCCCTCACCAGACACCGAGTTGCCTTGGCCTTGGCCTTCCCACCCTCTGGAACTGTGAGAAATAAATTGCTGCTGTTTAGACACTGCCCAGTTTACAGTATTTTGTTACGGCTGCCCGAATGGATGAAGACAGTCTATTACAAGGCTGCTGCACAGATGTCAGTGAAACAGTCTTGCCTCTGGGAGCTCAGCACCTGTAAGGGAGATGGACAAGATGCAACAGTGTAAAGGCAAAAAATGCCCTCAGAGCCCCAGGGAAGGAGGAAGTGAGGATGTGACCAGGGAAAGTTTATGGGGTTGAATCTTGGAGGTTGTATCAGATATTTAAATAAGTTGCTAGTTTGACAGGTACAGAAATAACATCAGGGAAACTTGAGACATGTATTCCACAGTGGCTTTTAACTGAAAGTGCTGCTGTGGGTCTGCAAAGACTTGGTGAGAATTTCCTGGAGGGTGACGGGGATTAACAAGAGGCTGTAACTTAGACCTATATCTCTTAATTAGTAGTTGACATTCTGTAGTCACCAAAATGGTTTTACTGTTTCCTTTGATTGAACTGAAAAGCAAATGCTATACTTTGACTTGAGAAAACATTTTAATACTAACCAAACAGTGTATATATATAAACTGGCAAGGGCCTTAGTCCATCTAGTCCAAAATAATCCAAACAGCGATCCTACAAAAACGTGCCTATCACTGGTCATCTAGTTTCTGCCTGGAGAACTCCTGGGACGACAGTTTGGCATGTCCACCTTCACCGTCCATATATTACACATGTCCATATATTACACACAGTGAGATCCATACAACGATGGTTAGGACCTTGGTGACTTTTTCTTTATGTTAAATTGAAATCTGGCTCCCTAAAACTTTATCCACAGGCACCAGTGCTTCCCTCTGAAGTAATAGAGAAGACTCATATAAAGTTATCTATGCGTTCACTTGGAATAGGTAGATATATGTATCTACCCGCCAATCAATCGGTCAGTCATTTCCCTCTCATTTATTATCGGTCTATCCATGTTGGATCTAGGGGCAAAAAGAACTGAAGGCAGATAAGGATGATATGAATGCACAGATAAAAATGAAATAAGCTTAAAATGAGTAGGTGAGACTATCAGAACAATGTAAAAAGAAGAAAAAAAGAAAAGAAATTAGGAAAACAAGTAAAACATAAAATGTGTGCTATACAGACCTACCCACATATGCCACACATTTCATGCTAAGCTCTCTAGCAGCCAACACAGGGTAGAGGAACACGACTCACAGCCCATTAGATAGGTTATGAGAAGCTCAACCATTCCTGGTGTTGAGACCAGAGGAAAATTTATTCCAAATGACCCTCTGCAGAGAACATCTTGAAGTACAGTAGCCAGAAGGGCGTCCCCAACACTGGCCTTAAGAATATGCTTTCAGTAAACATGAAGAACACGTTTCATGGGACCAGTCTATATTAAATTAGTTAGTGCAGTTAGGTGTGAGCCACCGTGCCTGGCCTGTAATCTTATGTAATTTCTAAACTTGAATTGTCAAGTTTTATTAGGAGGTATCTATCGTTAGATCTTTTCCAAAATTCTTAGAATTAACTCATTAGGTCTTTTTTTGCCTAATGACTCAAAAGTGTGGGGAAAGTTTTTTCCATCATATCTTGGTTTATTTTTTCCCCTTCCTTCTCCCCAGTCTCTCCTTCTAAAGCCTCTACCAAGAGATTACATTTGTTGGATCTGTTTTTCATAGCTCTCAAGTTTTTAAATGTTCATCTTTATCCAGTTCTCGGGTCTTCTGGGAAGCCCTTCAGTTGTATTTTCTAGGGCACTTTTTGGTGTTGTTCTGTTCATAATTTTGACCAAACAAGAATACTTCAGGAAGTGAAGGGAAGAAGCACTAGAAATAATTAAGAGGCCTTATTCATTTACATCAGTGTGATCCAGGCTTTTGTGGGCAACTACCTATTGGACTACCCTACCTATTCAGTTCTTCTTCTGAATTTAAAAATATTTGTTTTGTAAATATTGTAAGTCTTGAGCAGTCAGCTTCCTTCATTTTCACAGCAGTCTGCTCTTTACCGCTCTGTGTGGTCAAGGTGATGCCTTCTAGAATCTCTTGGAGGATATTTACAGTCGGTCTGGCTGTAGCAAATGGACGACATCTTTAAAATGCTTCTGCAGGGATTTCCTTCCCAGCTGCTCGGTCTGAGGCCTTCCTTTCGCGTGTCCTGTGTGCTGCAGTGGTACCCCATTGGCTATTCTCTCGTCCAGGTGGGGCCCAGGCTGTGGGCACGTGGCTTCAGCAGCCACAGAGCTGTTCCCTCCATGAATGCGGATTCTGATGCAGGTGGAGACAGGGCAGTGATGAGGGGTGACGGGGCCTCTTGCAGTGCTTGGGGCCTTGGCTTTGTGGCCACCTGCGGTGCAGCTCCCCTTCCAGCCCCACCGTCCACTCTGGAAGTCTCCCTGGCCAAGTCTCCTTTTGTCTTAGAGGCAAAAATGGGAGGCGGCAGCGTCTTCTCTGACAGGTGCTCCACAATTCAGAATTTTTAAAAAACAAACTTCTTTTTGGTCTTGATTTTATAATCATGTCTTTTGCCAATTGTGTTACGCTCCCTTGTGTCTGGCTTTCACTTTAACAGTGAACCATTTATGTTAACTTTACAAAAATTCTTCAACATTCTAGTCCATTGGGGCCCCTTCCTAGTGGCCCAGTGGCACTGTCTTTTTGTTTCTGTTTTTTTTTTAATTTTTTTTATTTCTCCTATCATTTTACTTAGAATAAAGAGAAACGTATGTGTTCTGGAAGCCATTTTTTTTTTTTTTTTTTTTTTGAGACGGAGTCTCGCTCTGTCGCCCAGGCTGGAGTGCAGGGGCCGGATCTCAGCTCACTGCAAGCTCCGCCTCCCGGGTTCTCGCCATTCTCCTGCCTCAGCCTCCCGAGTAGCTGGGACTACAGGCGCCCGCCACCTCGCCCGGCTAGTTTTTTGTATTTTTTAGTAGAGACGGGGTTTCCCCGTGTTAGCCAGGATGGTCTCGATCTCCTGACCTCGTGATCCACCCGTCTCGGCCTCCCAAAGTGCTGGGTCTGGAAGCCATTTTGAAGAGAGATATTCTTTAGGAAATACCATCTGGTCATATTCAGGCAGAAACAAGGTGAACTGGTTAGTGGGAAATCTCACAGGAAAACTGACCAGTAACAAAACGGCTTTTATTACCCAGAGCAGGGGCAACAAGGATAAAAGAAATAGATACATTCTAGAGGCATTATTTATTGGGTTGTATTTATTTATTTATTTATTTATTTATTGAGACAGAGTTTCACTCTTGTTGCCCAGGCTAGAGAGCAATGACACGATCTCAGCTCACTGCAACCTCTGCCTCCTGGGTTCAAGTGATTCTCCTGTCTCAGCCTCCTGAGTAGCTGGAATTAAAGGCATGTGCCACCAAGCCCGGCTAATTTTTGTATTTTTAGTATAGACAGGGTTTCACCATGTTGGCCAAGCTGGTCTTGAACTCCTGACCTCAGATGATTCGCCTGCCTCGGCCTCCCAAACTGCTGGCATTACAGGTGTGAGCCACCGCGCCTGGCCCCATTATTGATTTTTAATGGACATTTCAGGTAAAACACTGCAGGACATGGCCTCCAGTGTAGAAAGTCAAGCTGGTGCCAGGTTTAGCATACCTGCCACTGCCCAGGAATGGGAAAGGTGTCGAGTGGGAAAGTGAGAAGCTTCTTTTCCATGGGAGATGTTTGTTTGGTTGTTACTGAGGAGGAATATGAGTGGTTTGCTTGGTGTCTGGTAGCATTTACTGAAGAGTGTGACATGTTCCAAAGTATTCATGTCACTTACACTAACAATATAACCTGCCTTGAGAACTCTTCTCCTTGTTCTTGGTTCATGCAGCCTCAAAGGGAATGGCTCCAAATGTTTGAGAGACTGAACAGATGTTCTTACAAACACACCAGCAATGCTCCAAGGAGCTTCAAACCGGTTCTAAACATTCACTTAGACAAATTCAAAATTAAAAAGGGCAGCTGAGGTTAATTCCTTGGAAATTTTGATATAAGAGATGTCTAGAGGATTAACTAGGTTGTAGAACCAAACCATTTGCTTTCAAATTTGCTGTTGGGAGTTAATAGCACCCTACATGTTTGAGGCTAATAATACCATTTCATCAATGAAGATGCACACTATGTATGTATTTTTCTAGCTCTGGGACTACTCATTTATGGTTAGGCATGAGTTATTAGCAAATAATTTGAGCAGCAGTAGAATATTTAATTCCTATGTTGGGACCATGCAAAGGGTACGCCTGCTTACACTGTTGATCCAGTGCTCTGAAGGCGTGTGACGCAGTATCAGCCCTGAGCCACTCTGGAAGGATCTGGAGATTTCTTCTCCCTCATTCAAAAGATGTATGACAGAAGAGGTGCCCTTCAGTCAGAAACCCTGGGCAACAGCCTCCCTCAGGAGAGTTTCCATGAAGCCATTTCCATCCCTTCAGGTAACCGAGTCTCAATCTCTATCTCTTCATGCATGCCCTTTTCTCTTCTCTGAAGTGACGTGCTGTCACTTATATTTTGGCTCACCATAATGCTTCAGGAGTCTAGGCCCTTAAAAAAACAAGCTCCTTCACCTCATTCTGCAGAACAAGGTGAGTTTTAGGATAAAACTCAAACTTCCAAATGTATGTCATCTTGGATAATATGGACTCTGAAGTCTCACTGTGTGGAGGTATTCATTCATTTCAGGGGATTACACCAAACATCATAGATGAATGGCATGTGGCTGCCACCTGCTCCCCCACGACTGTGGATGGTACACATCACTAATCAATCAGGATGTTCATGACATCATCCATCAATCACTCATGACATTCATAACATCAATCAATTACTCATGATGCTCGTGTCATTAATCACTCAGGACACTCATGATATCATCCATCAATCACTCAGGACATTCATGACATCACCCTTCAATCATGCATGACATCCATGGAATCAATTACTCATGATGCACATGTCATTAATCACTCAGGACATTCATGACATCAGTTACTTGTGATGTTTATGACATTAATCAGTCACTCATGATGTTTATGACAACATCATCAATCGATCACTCATGATATTCGTAACATCGATCACTCATGATGTGCCTGACATTAGTCACTCGCTCATGATTCATATCATCACTCATGACCCTCATGACATCATTCATCAATTAGTCATGACATTGCTCATATTAATCACTCACTCATGATGTTCATGACATCATCCATCAATCACTCATAATGTTCATGACATCATAAATCGCTCATGATGTTAATGACATCAAGACTTTTGTGACATCATCCATCAATCACTCATGACTTTCATGACATCACCAATCACTCATGATGTTCTTTCCTGCTGAGCCTGCACTTGGCCTCAGAACCCTTCTCATCCATAGCACTGCAGCCAGTGCCTTCCCAACAAGTGGGGCTGGTTGGCTGATTCCTATTTTTCATCCCTGCCCCACTCACTGCTCTGTTCTGACTAAAACCTTGGGAAGAGTAACAAGCACCTTAGTATACATATTTGCACGACACCTTAATAGCACCTCCATGGACATTTTCCCTGGTTAAATATGGTTTCCAGGGAGAAGATGTAGGTGGGGCAACTGGGAGCTCCCGGCATCTGAAGGCATGGAGGGGAAAGGGCACAGCAGGTGGAAAGGGCAGGTGCTAAGAAAGCAGGAAATTTACTTCTTAACTTCTGCCAGGAACCAACTGTGAGGACCACAGTGGGCACATGCACTCTGGAAGCCACCAGGTACTCATTGCCACGCCTGACGGTTGATTTAATGTTTTGTGACTCTGGCATCCATAGCCGCTTCTGGAATTTGCTAGTGTAAGCGCAAGATCCAGGGGTTCCAACCTGAGCCTGCTGAGGTGCCGCAGTGCCCACTCACATTTGGGAACAGATGCTGCTTCATTCACTTCATGCACATTAGCCACCCCCAGCCTTGGCCCCAACTTTTGGATACTGAGTGGGTAGCAGGTGAATGTGTAAGAAACTCAATTGATTACTAAGGTGATGACAATGATGACAACAATTATGATAGTTAACACTTATTATTAAATACTTACTATGTATCAGATGCCATGGTAAGTACTTTACATGCACTATCTAGGTTAATCCTCAAAACAACCTCACAGGACAGGTACAGTGGTGCCCCATATCCACCAGGGACATGTTCCCAGACTCCAGTGGATGCCTGAAACCAAGGATAGTATGGAACCCCAAATATATAATGTTTTTCCTATGAATATGTACCTATTATAAAGTTTCATTTATAAATTAGGTATAGTAAGAAAAGAATAATAACTAATAATGAAATCAAACAATTATAACAATATACTGTAATAAAAGTTATTATGAATGGGTGTCTCTCTCTCTCAAAATATCTTACTGTTTGTAATATTTTCAGAGCACAGTTAACTCTGGGTAACTGAAACCTCAAAAAGTAGAACTGTGGATAAGCAGGGACTGCCATGCTGTTACTCCTCTGATTTTCAGGATGAGGGTGTGGAGGATTGAGCAAAGTTAACCAAGATGCCCAAGGTCGCGAAGCTGTAGGTGGCAGAGTCCAGGTTCGAACCCAGCACTATGATTCCATACTCCACAGACCTCCCTTATTGCCATTTCAATCTCCCATGATGATGATGGCAATGATGGTGACGACAGAAGATCTTGAGGAATATTTAATAGTAAGAAGAATAGTTATCAGAATTGAGTCACGTTATTTTAGGTTCGGGTAATAACATATTGGTTCCATTCAACTTGGAGAAGGAGAAGCCTGTCTTGACAAACCAAACTGTTAAGTCTTAGACCAAACTTCTTAAAGTCTGGAAAGTAGCTCCTTAAATCACAACTCAACAATGAAAGGGGTGGGGGTGAGAGCCCAGAGCTGTAAGGGATTCATGAACACAGACTGCCTCATTCCCACTCAGAGCAGCAAGTGACTGCAATAATTCCATCTTCGGCTTCAAGGAAAGGAAGTTTATTTAGTTATTTTTAAACATATAAAAAATGTTTCAGTGGGAAGCAGCAAATGGCCAATTCATACATGAACTCATTTTCCTGGTGGCATTTGGACATTTCTTAGAAACAGGATTGATTGAGTCCTTTTCAAAAACTTGAAGGAAAATAAATCATACTCTTGAGAATCATTTTGAAGAGAAAAATCCAGTTCTCTAAACAGAGGCGAGGACTGTGAAACACAAATTATGTAAATTGGGCACTTTGACGCCATTGTTCAGTGGTTCTGAGGGTTGAATTTAGATGGGTAGGAGAAAACCCTGTAGAACTTGTTATAGCTCCATGCCACTTGACTGTGAATTTTGCATTATGTCAGGGAAGAAGTATTCCTGGAGAGAATCTATACTGGAACTGCTCTTTTTCCTCTAATATGCTAGAGTTGCTATCCAAAGACATGGTAGTATCACATTACTTCCTTCAGTGACCCCTCTTGCTGCTTCCAGAATGTGGTGAAGCCATTAAGAACAGTCTCTGGCACAGTCTAGTGTGGCTGCCCTTAATTTTATGTTTCTAAGAAAAACAAGCTGAGCACTCTTTCTTTCTTGTATAAGAAGGCAATATGGGCCTTAGAAGGGAGGTGTTGTGGGTTTGATTAGTGGTGTCCCCACAAAAGTTACGTTGAAGTGCTGACCCTTAGTTCCTGTGAATGTGACCTTATCTGGAAACAAGGTATTCGCAGGTGTAACCAAGTTAAGATGAAGCTACGCTGGATTAGGTGGGTCCTCATCCAATGATTGACATCTATGTAAGAGGGAAATCAGATGCAGAGAAAGAGGGGGAAGACCACATGAAGACAGAGGCAAAGATGAAAGCAATACATTGGTAAGTCAAAAAATGCCAAGGACTGCTGGCAACCACCAGAAGCTCAAGAGAAACGTGGAACAGATTCTCCCTCACAGCCTCCAAGAGAAACCACACTGGCCAACAGCTTGATTTTGCATTTCCGGCCTCCAGAACTGTGAGAGAATAAATTTCTGTTGGTATAAGTCACCCAGATTGTGGTAATTTGTTACAACTGTCCTAGGAAGTGAGTCCAGGAGGTGAGTACTTTTTTTCTTTAAAGATGGAATTGGGTTTATCCAGGACTAGAAGGTGAGACCACCCAGCCTTTCCCTGTCCCGGGCATTCCCAGTCATCTAAGACAGCTGAGGACTGAGTTCCTTCACAGGCGTCGGTCTGGGGGTGAATACACAGCCACTTTTATGTTCTCTGACTTCTCATTCATCCCTCCTGGAAGGGGATGAAAATCAACCCTGCCCTGAAAGTCTTAGAGAATGTACAGGGGTTTATCAGGTAGCCAAAGACAAAAGCATGGAAATGTGAAAAATGATATTGAGTTTAGGGAATTCTAAGTAGATCTATTTATGCTAGAATATAATTTGCAAGGAATCAGAAATGGGAACATAGTCATAAACTATTATAATATAATTAGAAATGTACTTTTCAGTCCAGGCGTGCTGGCTCATGCCTGTAATCCCAGTACTTTGGGAGCAGGTGGATCACCTGTGGTCAGGAGTTCCAGACCAGCCTAGCCAACATGGCAAAACTCCGCCTCTACTAAAAATACAAAAATTAGCTGGGTGTGGTGGTGGGCGCTTGTAATCCCAGCTATTCAGGAGGCTGAGGCAGGAGAATTGCTTGAACCTGGGAGGCGGAGGTTGCAGTGAACCAAGATACCGAGATGCATCATTGCACTCCAGCCTGGGTGACAAGAGCAAAACTCCGTCTCAAAAAAAAAAAAAAAAGAAATGTGCTTTTCAAATTGTAAAGAACTTAATAAGTAGAAGATGATTTCTTTTACCACCATCTCACCAGGTCATTGAGAAGACCAATTACATATGTATGCCAAAAGCTGCTTGGTATAGTCTGGAAAATCATCATAAAAGGTTACATCATAATACAATATTTTGACTATAGCTGGTTTCACTTCCAGACAATAGAGAGGTGGACAGAAACTCTCCGTATTACATAGATAGGTGAGTTTCCACAAGATTCCACTGAGTCTGGCTTACAGCTGATCCCTCATACAAGTATCCAGGGGTCATCTGAAACCCATGTCCTTTAGATATAAATATTGTCATTCAGAGATGGGATCCAGTGAAGTAGTGAGTGGATATAGTGGCTATAAACATTTCTGAACCTCTATTTATATATTCTATTCAAATATATTTTTAATGTAACTGTGCAAAGTAGAAAAATAATTTATGGGTTTGTATGTACAATCAAAAATTAAGGAATTAACCAAAAATAATTATTATTAACCCAAAAATAATTTTTAGGTTTGTATGTACAATCAAATATTTTAAGGAATTAAGAATTATAAACATAAAACATAAACATATAAGCATACAAATGTCAAATATTGAGAAGCTACAGAAGAAATGTTAATGAAAAATTAGAGAAAGCACATGCTGATACTGCTAGATGGAACTCTACAATGATGTTGGACAAAATACACTGTGGAAGAAAAACTGGACATTAGAAGAAGATCAGTATGCCAAAGGACTAATGAAACAGAAGTACTGCTTGCAAACAACTGATAAGCTACAATCAGCTATGATTATAATGGACAGACTGTTTATGTCACCCCCAAATTTATACATTGAAGTCCTAACCTCCAACGTGATGGTATTAAGAGGTGGGGCCTTTGAGAGGTGATTAGGTCCCAAAGGTGGAACCCTCAGGAATGGCATTAGTGTGCTTATAACTAGGCCCCAGAGAACTGTCATCAACTTTCCCACCATATGAGGATACAAGGAGAAACTGGTCATCTGTGACCCAAAAGAGGGCCCTTACCAGAATCAACCATGCTGCTACCCTGGTCTTGGACTTCCAGCTTCCAGAACTGTGAGAAATAAATGTCTGTTGTTTATAAGCCACATAGTTTATAGTACTTCACTACAGCAGCCCAAATGGACTAAGACGATAAAGTTATACTGCTGAATATCCGTTATAATACTGAATATAAGTTACTGAATAGGTCAATATCAGCTAAACTTACCAAAAACTGTCCTAATGGAAGGCCCGCAGAAAGGCAGGAAGAATGATGAAGTCTATATGGAGCAGTTATAATTTCATGATTTTATACCCAACCCTTATGTCCTAATGTGGTTTGATAGCCTATATCTGCTCTCAGGGACACGACTTTTGGCTGGTTGGTATCCATCTCGTCCTAGTTGTTAAATCCTTTGACTATCATCCCTTCCTATGCCCAGACAACCTGAACTACTTGCACTTCCCTCCCTGTGTGATGGATTGAACAGCTTTGAATGTGGGCACGTTTACAGATTTTATCAAAGAGAAGCCTCTCATTGCCGGTACATTTATCCTCAACCTAAAAAAGGAAGGATTTTTTTGGTTCTGGTTGCAAGTAGAAGACTAAGTTAATTTATATAATAAAACGCTGCAGGAGGAGGGAAGGAGAAGAAAACAAGAGTCTCTAATGCTAGGAGTGAAGATGTTATTTTTGTCACATGTTTCCAAGAATCTCTCAGAATAACTTGGGGTGTGAACGAAACAGGACAGGAAATGAGCATTGACTCAACATTGCTCTAGACTACACATCTGGGTCCATTTTAATATCTATTGAGAAATGTGGAGAAAAATAAAATTATTTTAAATTATCTTTATTTATTAAATCAGGTTGCTTGTATTCACTCGATCCTGATTCACATGCTGCAAAAGATTCCATCGCATAATCTTAGAACATTTCTTGTGCTTTTTCTCAGGCTGTACCTTTCACTTGGGCTGCTTTTTCACATTCCAAATCCTACCTACTCATTTGTTTTAAATGCCACCTCATCATTGATACCTTCCCTGAGTCTTCTCCTCCAGCAAAAAGCCCCAAGCAATCCAAATGGGTATCATCATTTCCTCCTTTAAGATTTCATAGCAATGGATCATCTTATCCCTTAGGCAATCATCGCCAATGCCTGCTCAGCTTTCCCCATGGCAGGATGAGGCTCAGCTTCAGGGTCTGCTGAGGCAGTTATCACTGGTAACTGCTTCCAGGTTCAGAGTTGGCTGCTACTGTCGCCCTGTTTACTTTGCTGTCTTTGTAAATTTAAGCCTTTTCAGAAAATCTCTTTTTATAAGTGGGATTTTGGTTACCTCTATGGAGAGAGTTTAATTTGGGCATTCAAGTTACTTTAGCCAGAAAATAGCTTATTATGTAAACATTTTAAAGAGCAGTTTTGTAGAGAAGAGGGCTAGTTTACATCTACCTTAAGATGAGGCAATAGGCTAAATATTTAAACAGACCTTAAATGATTCAGGAAACCCTAGGGTGATAATTTCATAATGACTAAGAGTTCAGTTTCTTAATCAACAAAAGAAAGGCAGGGTGGAGACTGGATTAGATGCTCTGAGATCTATTCTTATCTTCAAATTTTAGGAATCTCTTTGATTATTATAGGGATCCAGGCATTGGCAGGAGGAGCATCCCATCCTTTCTGAAGGTGAGATGGTGGAGGTGCCAAATGGGCCAGGTCAGTTGTGTGTGTGTGACCCAGTATGGCTATACCTGGGGCCCAGGTCAGTTGTGTGTGTGTGACCCAGTGTGGCTATACCTGGGGCCCGGGTCAGTCATGTGTGTGCGTGACCCAATGTGGCTATACCTGGGGTCTAGGTCAGTTGTGTGTGTGTGACCCAGTGTGGCTGTACCTGGGGGCTGGGTCAGTTGTGTGTCTGACCTTGTGTTGCTGTACTTGTTCTTTGCTTCTTTTTTCCTCCCAGGTATCAACTATGGAGTCATCTCTTCACAATAACTATTTGCAGACCACAACACAAGCCTTGCAAATACATAAACATACAAAGAAACATGAATTTCCCCCGGGGACAGAAGGCCAGAGACAGACTAGAAATCTGCACAGGAGCCACCCTACAGTGCTCTCTAAACTTTAACCCTTTGTCCAAACAGCCTCCCAACACGGGGCTGTGTTTCTATCTACCTCGGGTTCCATATTTACATCCGCCATGTGGGAACTGGAACTACCCTGCCTAAATCCATGGCCATGGATCTTCTGGGAGAGCCTTTTTAACTTCAACCCAGGGCTGCAGCTTATGGAAACTGAACCATAAAAGGCTTCCAGTTGTCAGAATGAGGCATCCAGACTAAACTTGAGCTTGAACTTAGCAGGGATCTGTGACCTCCAAAGGGAAGTGGGCAAAGGGTTTGTTAACAAGGGCCAGGCGAGGTGGCTCATGCCTGTAATCCCAGGACTTTGGAAGGCCAAGGCAGGTGGATCATTTGAGACCAGGAGTGTGAGACCAGCCTGGCAACATGGCAAAACCCTGTCTTTACTAAAAATATAAAAATTATATATCCATGTAATCCCAGCTACTTGGGAGGCTGAGGCAGGAGAATCGCTTGAACCCGGGAGGTGGAGGTTGCGGTGAGCTGAGATCGCACCAGTGCACTCCAGCCTGGGCAACAGAGCGAGACTCCATCTCAAACAACACAACAAGTGAGCTGTTGGGTTCTGGAGTCTAGGGGAGTCACCATGTGGAGCAGAAGTTAGTATGTGGTAGGAATATGACTGAGCAGCTCAGCCTCAAATCATGATTTAAACTTTTTTCTTTCTCCTCTCCTCGTCTACCTTCTCCCAGTCTCAAGATACCACCTTGAGACAAGCTGCGTATGTGTTACCTTTCATCTTGAAACACAGCCTCAGAATGGGCTGTGGCCTCCACTCCCTTTCTTTTCCCATTCTATGCTCTCATGCCTTATGCACATTTATTGACCCAGATGCTTGCGGAGCACACACTGTGCTCTCTTATCTGCTCGTGTATTTCCTTAAAACCTCCAGGGGTCAGATCCCGATAGGACCCAGATACCTCCAGAATTCTTTCTTTAACAAAAGATGTACTTCAAGGCTGAAACCCACTCATGGCTAAAGAGTGACTACAAGGCCAACTGTGATTAATTGATAACCTGGTAGGATCCACGAGGTGCCAGCCCCTTCACCAAATGAGACAATAATTAAAGAGGGGCCACCACAGCCAGTCACACCCCTTGGCACCTCCTAAACCCCCAAGCTCTTCTGCATTCCAAATCCTTCTTCTTCTTCTTCTTCTTCTTTTTTTTTTTTTTAAAGAAACCCTGTATTTCCTCCACAAATTGAAGAGTGGAATTGCTTTCTGCTCTTCCCCTTGCTGGCACAGATAATAAAGAAATATTGCTCCTTCATATCACAACTCATTATTATCTGACTTCTTTCCATTAATGGTGAGAAGCCAGACCCTTCTTGCTGGTTATAGTAAGAATTTGGGAAATACAAATCTATACTGTCGCTGTCTTGACCAGTGCAGACCTCAGATCCCAAAGGCTCTGCCTCCTGCTGAGGCCAGACCAAGCCCCTCTGGAAAATGACCTCTGCCCCTAATTCAGGATCTCCACATTGGAGGCTCTGTCACCTTTCTCATTCAACCATTGTTGCCTGGGGGCACTCTTCTTGAAATCTACTTCAATTTTTCACTTCTGTGTTTGATCATGACCTCCTGTGTGTTGAAGCTACCTCCTGCTTCTGAGACAGGATTCCGGTTTCTGATTATGTAGCTCCTTCTAAGACTCTCTGGCTCCTAGTGGGTCTGCTTGCCAGTTTTCCCAATCCCTATGCCCGTCAATCCCTATAATTTCCCAAGTTCTTATTTTACAAAGATCCCGCCCCAGGGAGACAGGACTCACTGGGCTAGGAACCGGGAGACCTTGACGCTGGCCCTCTTTGTATCACTGGCTCATCGGGAATCAGGGAATCCACTCAACTTCTGGCTTAGGGTTTGCCATCTGATACCTGAAGTGGGTCAGTTCCATCTTATGTTCTTTCCCCTGCAGCACTCTATAATTTCAGACCCTTGGTGGCCTCCTTCTTGGGACGCACAGGCAAGAGGAATTTGGTACCATCAACTTTGAGGGAACTGAGGCACTAACGTTATATTTCAGACGCATGCCCCTCATCCCTCCGTGGTCTCCTGGCTGTCTTAGAAGAATGTCAGGGGCTGAGCTTGTGTAGAGCAAGCGGCTGAGTGTTCCTGTTCTGTGAATTTTCAAGATTTTAGATGCCACTGATAAAAAGAGAACAAAGTCATGAAGCCATGAGCTCTCCAGCAGCTAGCAAAGGCTAGCAAAGACATTTCTCTGATAAAAGTTATTCATTCTCCACCTATGGCTTAGGGCATTGAAACTCTAACTGAGGAGTGAATTGCTCCTGAACTCAGTCTCTGCCTGTAGCATATTTTCATTCTTTGAGGTCATCACAGGAGATCATATTTTGTTAGGACCATATTTATGACTTACCTTTCCATAGATTCATATCATATCTTTCCAAGATATGGACAAGCAGCAAAAGTATCCTTTGTATCCCGTATGCAACATGGCCTACTCTTTTGTGCATGCTGGTTGCTGTGATCAAACTCTTGCAGTCTGTGATAAATTATCAATGAATTGGGACATAGGAAAATATTTTTCTGAGACTTCTTTAACATAACCTCAATCCTTTTTTCTTATCTGGTCATTTGAGATGGAGTCTCACTCTGTTGTCCAGGCTGGAGTGTAGTGGTGCGATCTCAGCTCACTGCAACCTCCGCCTCCCGGGTTCAAGCGATTCTTTTGCTTCAGCCTCCCAAGTAGCGGAGATTACAGGCATTCACCACCATGCCCGGCTAGTTTTTATATTTTTAGTAGAGACGGGGTTTCACCATGTTAACCAGGCAGGTCTCGAACTCCTGACCTCAGGTGAATCTGTCCACCTTGGCCTCCCAAAGTGCTGGGATTACAGGCGTGAGCCACCATGCCTGGTGATATTTGATCATCCTTAAATATGATTGAAAAGTTAATCTTTGAAATTGTTTTACTACCTTTATTGAGGGCTTAGGCTCATCACTGTGTAGGATATTTACCCCACCTAGCTCATGGGACTATTATTTTTTGTGGACGATGGGAGAAAAACTGTGAGATTACCAGCACAGCATGCACAGACCACTCTGATAAGCTGCACCCCTGTATGAAACGTAAAGTAGTCCCACTGCCCCAGGATTTGTGGGGGTCCAGTCATCTCGCCCCCTTACCAATGTTACCAGGTAGGCGGGATCCTCATCTGTTCTGGAATACGCTGTGCTCCCACCACAGCCGCCGCCCCCTCCCTGCAAGTGTGCCCGCCCCTCCCTGCAAATGTGCCTGCCAGGGCTCTCCGCCCTGACGGGGTGGCAGGAGCTGACCTTCGCACTTGAGCAGGAAGAAGTCCATGCTGTGGCTGAAGGAAGCGCTGAAGTAGGTGCAGTTCTCAACCAGGTCGCAGGAGAGGCACTGCCTGTTGAAGTTACCCACCGTGTTGGCACTGGAAGAGCAAAGGACATAGGTGTGAACGTGAGCGGAGAGGAGCCGCCCTCCACGCTGGGTGCCGCAAGCTGCTGGGCTCTCCCCATGAGGGTGATCCGCAGAGCCCTGCTACAGGTTCCCTTGGCCTTTCTCCCTTTGTCTCCCTGCTGGAGCCCCTGAGACCACCCAGTTCCATTTCCACCTTTCTTTACTGGTGGGTCCCTCCCGCTCTCGAGAGCTTTCAGCACCCTTGCTTGTGGGAGGGATGGCAGGCGGTCACCTATGCTGCCTTCTCCTGGCTCTGCAGATGGCCTGGTGCGAGGAGCATGGAGTTGTCGGCGTTATGATCTAGCACTCTATCTGCACGTGTCCTGTCTCTCTGAGTGGATGGCTAGCAATTTGAGAAGAGTAAACAGGGTGACGTATCTTCAAACTCTCTGGAGTTCCAAACGCTGGCATGCGAGCAGGCAGGGGCTGCAGCAGCACCAGTGGAACCGAACTCTGGCAGCTTCCAAAAGCCACGTCCCTTGACAGAGTGAAACCGCAAGAGCTCGCGCTTCCCATTCAATGGAGCTAGGCAAGTGGGAACTGGCTTGAAGATGTTACCTGGGACCACTGTGGTCAAGGGTCATTTCAAGTCAAGAAGGCCTAAAATGTGCTCCCTAAAATGGAAAGATCCTGAGGTACTGGATCTACCTGGAAGAAGTTCTTATCTGAACATTTTGCCCCGGGAGGGTCCCCTCTAACCATAGGTTTCAATATGAAGACTGTTGTTCCAGAAGTAAAGACATTTCATGGGACGGAGAAGACAACCTTCTCATTCTGTAAGTTAGAGGATGGGGCCCCAGGCAGCCTCTCACGTTTATTAATTGGTGACATGCGGATTTCAATTTTCCTAGTAGACATGTGGCAACGACGGAACATCTACACAGAGAAGCACATCTGTGACTCTCCCTCCACTGGCTCCCTCATGCTGACCTCATCCTCTCCGCATAGCTGCCGATGGCTGGGAAGGGAGGCTGTGTTCACCAGGGAGGCTTTCCATGTCCCAGCAGTGGGGTAGGGGCAACAGGCACTGGCTCCATTTAGACCATGTGCCACTGGCCTCAAGCCTCAGGTCTGCCCTGAACAACATCCTCTTCAGTGGCCCAGGTGTCTTTAGGTGTGACTGGCTGCAGCCCTCCCATGCAGGGGCACGGGGAGGCAGCAGACACCTGCTCCTCATTTTTGTGGCCCTGGTAGAAAGTGCCCAGGGCTAATCTCACTTCACAACCCAAAGCCTCCTTTAGTGAGAACAGTGACTGGGCAGATGACAGGACTAAATGTAGAAAAGGGACACGCCCTAGAAAACACCCAGTCCCCCTCCAGAGTTCAGGGCACAGCATCCCTGCCCTCTTTGAGATTTGGAAGCTTGTCCAAAGTCGCACAGTTGGGCTGTTGAGATGGGAAATTGCCTTTGGGGCCTCATCATAAATGTGAGTCTTCTACTTTATAGCCATAGAATATTTGTGATTAATCTTTATTTTTTCTAATCAAATTTCATTCATTTACCCTGATCCCAAATAACTTTAGACTGCTTCCAAATTGAGGAGCTTCAAGATCATGCTTCCTGTCTTCCTCAGGGCAGAGGCCCCCAAAGCCAGCAAGTTGCAATGCTGGATAGCAGGGCTGGCTCCTCACACTGGTTCATTTCCAAACCACACTCTGCTCGCTACAAAAACTCAGTGTGGGGAGGGGACAGAATTCCTCTGAGGTGACACTGAATATAGGTGAAAGGAAAGACGGCTAAAAGTCCGTCCATTAGCAGAAGAGGCAAGTGAGTGATGGGGAAAACCCAAGTCAACAACAGCAGAAAAATAAAGCTTCAAAAGTCTCAAAACGACCCCTTTGGTGGCCTCTGCAAGTGTCATTACTTTGCCCCGGACTCCACAGCTACTCCTCTGTGGTGGGGTCTGTCTTTGCTGCCCCCTCTTTCTGAACTGCTGAAAAGGTGTAATTCTGCAAAGCCTGGATGCCCTCCTAAGGGGGAGAACCCTGTGTGCAGGGGGAGCCAGAGCTACCTGTAGAGTTGTCGTCTCCGAGGCAGGTCCTCCGTGCTCAGGAAGTAGCTGCAAAGATCACCAAGGTGCACAAGGTTAGTTTGCTTCAGGGCACATCTGCACTTCACATTCCTGGCACTACCTCTATGGACACTCCTCAGGGACTGCTGCCCACGGCCTGCAGAGAGCAGCTCCCCTGTTCAGGTCCAGCTACACCTGTGGCCAGAGCAAGGGGTGGGCAGACACCTAAGGGCTGAGGGGCACCAGTGCAGATTCCACTGGCTTTGGGTGCTCCCTGCACTGGCCTCTGCTTCATGGCTGGAGGACACTGTGGTTGGGGATGACACACACCTGAATATGGATATGGAATTCTTTTACAAGATCACTCACCTTCTGAAGGGCAAGGAGCTGAGCACATTTAAGACAAGTTCAGACATAGAGCCTGGCACAGAAAATAGTTGTTGATTCATTTTCACCTAAGACCTCCCAATGCAGAAACCTTGGCTCTTACCCAGGGAGCAGGGAGGCAAAACTGTGTGGTGGTGAAGTCCTCCCACCCGGGCTCCCCTCATCTGAGCCAAATCCACCTGCTACCAACTGAATAACCTGGAGCAAATTACTTATTTTTGTTTTAATTTACTTATTTTTGAAATGGGGAAAGCAGTAAACCCACCTCACCTCATGGAACTGTTGTATTCAATGAGATAATGTCTGTAAAGCACTTGACTTAGTGCCTGGACTAGTAAATACTGAATTAACATCAATACTACCCCTACTACTGCTGCTAGAAAACTCAATCAGCATCACTGCCACCCCTACTACTGCTGCTAGAAAACTCAATCAACATCAGTGCCACCCCTACTACTGCTGCTAGAAAACTCAATCAACATCAGTACTACCCCTACTACTGCTGCTAGAAAACTCAATCAGCATCAGTACTACCCTGCTACTGCTGTGGGAAAGCTCGATCGGCATCGCTGCCCCTGCTGCTGCCAACGGCTGGAAACAATCGACATCGGTGCTGCCCTGCTGCGCAACGCTGGAAATACCAGTCGACGTCGGTTGCCACCCTGCTGCTGCCCGCGCCGCTGGAGAGCTCGGTCGGCATCGGTTGTACCCCTGCACGCCGCTGCCGGAGCTCGGTCGAGCATCGATTTCACTACCGCTTAACAGCACCGGAAGAAATCGGTCGGCAATCCGTTATGCCCCTACCGCAACACGCTGAAGGCTGGGTCAGCGTCGGTGCTGCCCCTGCTGCGGAAGAAGACTGATTAAACGCATCGGTGCTGCCCTACTGGCAGCAGCGCAGGAGCTCAGTCGGCATCGGTGCTGCCCCTACCGCTGCTGCCGGCTCAGGTCGGCGTCAGGTTGCTGCCCCCTGCTGCGCTTGGCGGAAGGCTCAGTCGACATCAGTACTTGCCTCTACTGCTGCACACATGAAAAGCTCAATCGGCATCAATTTCACACACACACATACTGCTGCTGCAGACTCGTCAACATCAGTACTACCTGCTGCTGTGAAAACTCCGGTCAGTGCTACCCCTACTACTGCTGCTGGAAAACTCAATCAACATCAGTGCTACCCCTACTACTGCTGCTAGAAAACTCAATCAGCATGAGTACTACCCCTACTACTGCTGCTAGAAAACTCAATCAACATCAGTACTACCCCTACCACTGCTGCTAGAAAACTCAATCAACATCAGTACTACCCCTACCTCTGCTGCTAGCGCGCTTCCCCTCACGGGCTGGCTGCCAGCCTGTGTCCTCAGGATGCTGCAGCTCTGGCAGCTGGACTGCTGAGACGGGAATCTACGATACATTTTCATGAAGAAACTAGGAGTTAGTGATGCTGCCTGAGGAGGAAAGAGGAGGCCTCCGTGCTCCGTACTCCATGAGTGTAATTGACAAACAATAACAAACGTGTCCCATTGGCCAGTAAGATGGGGCAGGCCCCCGGTTGTCACTCACATCTTATTCCCCTTCTCGTCGTAGGCGAGGATCTTGGTCACGTCCCAGTCCCCGGAGGTGATGGACTGGATGTTGTCGTTGCTGCTGTTGGGCTGAAACACACAGACACGGCATCAGGAGCAGACACCGGTGTCCGGGCAAGGCTCTTCATCCTCCAGCTGTTTTGGACACCAGGCGACAGGGGCTGCCATTCTCTCTGTAGGAAGGGCTCTCTGCCCCTTCTGCCTGCTCCTCTCCTGGGAGGCAACATCCTCCGTGAAGTTTCCTGACCAACCCCAGGCCCGAAGCCTCCCCCACCCCTGAATGTCAGTGGTGGGGAACAGCGCCCTGTCCTCTTTGGTGGCGCAAATCACTTGGACCTGGCCTCCAACCACGATGGAAGCACTCTCAGGCGAATCAATGCTTTATAGACCTTTTTCATTTGTAAATCTAATTAGTGGAGCCATTACTGAAGGGGGACCAGTGAGGGAGGAAAGAGACAAATGCCGGGAGGTGGATGAATTCAGGGAGGGAAATAGAGAGAAGAATAAATGGAGGGAGAAAGGGCGCTCCCTGCTGCCGCTGACAAGGACGGCTTGGACCTGTATTGCCACACTACACGTCCTGCACGCGTTGTCTTTCCCTATGTGCCCCTTGAGCTAAGAATGGTAACGACACATGGTAATGACACGTGGTAACAGAAGAGAGGACAGGGCCGTCTAGGCAGCAGTGATGTTTCAGTGGAGATTTGAAAAGGGGCAGCTGTTCTGGATGGCAGGTGCCCTGGGAGGTGGACGCAGAGCAGGTGGAGATTAAACTAGGTGGAGGGCCCAAGTCACACACTCTGGGGGCTGCAGACTCAAACATGGAGGTTTGGGGGCAGCAGGCCCTGGGGGTGCAGAGAGCGTGCAGGAGAGGATGGGGAGTTTGAAGCAGGTTTGGAAAGGGAAGGCTCTGCGGGACCCCTAAGGGGTGCCTCATGGGCAGTGCAGGAGACCTGCTTCCTGCTGGAACATTTGATAGGGCTCTGGGCAAATACAGAGACTAGGGGCCAAATGAAAACACTGAAGCATTTATAAATCTGTTTTTTTTTTTTTTTTTTTTTTTTTGAGACAGTATCTCACTCTGTCACCCAGGCTGGAGTGCAGTGGCATGATCTCAGCCTACTGCAGCCTCCACCTCCTGGGTTCAAGCAATTCTCCTGCTTCAGCCTCCCAAGTATCTGGGACTACAGGCATGTGCCACCATGCCCAGCTAATTTTTGTTTCACCATGTTGGCCAGGCTGGTCTTGAACTCTTGACCTCAAGTAATCCACCTGCCTCGGCCTCCCAAAGTGCTGGGATTACAGGTGTGAGCCACCCCACCCGACCAGCATTTTAAAATCTTGATCTAAGTGGTGTAAAATAGTAAACAAAACAATGTAGGGTGGTAGAAGGAAGACGATAGGAAAAAGCAAAGGCAACAGCTTGCAGACATTCTATCAGTCGTGCCATGAAGTGCACTGAGAGCAAATTGCACCTGAACCTCCGAGCGACACCATTTCCATCCCAGGAGTTCCGCAGCCCCCACCCCGATTCCATCAAAGCTGCTCTTAGTCGGGATGTTCTTGGATTTTTTTCTTTTGAAATTGCCTTTGGGGCCTCATCATAAATACGAGCCTTCTACATTATAGCCATAGAATATTTGTGATTAACCTTTTCTCTAATCAAATTTCATTCATCTACCCTGATCCCAAATAACTTTAGACTGCCTCCAAAACTAAGGAGCTCCAAGATCACACTTCCCTTCTTCCTCAGGGCAGAGTCCCCCAAAGTCAACACCATGGCAGCCCCGTCCTGCAGGCATGAGGCTCCCTGAGGTGACCACTGCAGGAGACGCTGACCCCGGGATGTCTACTTTTGGTCCTAAATTCATGTATATTAATCTCTGAGGTTCCCTGCCCAGGGATGCTCTGTTCCTAACTCGCTGCACCCCAGAACCAGTGAGTGATGACTGGTAGCGGTCACATAATAAAATAATACCTGCATCTAGCTCTGGGTGGAGATGGGGCAGTGTGGGAGGCTGGATCCCCGAGGGATGTTGAGTGCATGGAGCCATGCCTCGGGGGGAGTATGTTAAGGAGACCCCCAGCAGAAGGAGAAGGAAAGGACCTCTGGCACAGATGGTCCTCCAACGTCCTCAGCCTTACACTGAACAGAGGATCCCTGGGTCTCTGCTGACCTTGGCAGAAGCGTCATTCACATTCTCACACACGACCAGATAGAGCAAGGCTCTACCAGGCCTGATGGGAACCTCTGCACTCACCAGCGCCATGCTCTGCACTGCCTTTGGGAGTCACCTTCAGTTTCCTCGAGGTCCTTGAAAATGCAGGTGTGCCCAGCCCTAGAGGCTGTCACCCCACGGCCTCTAGCAGGCTAGTTTCTAGTTCAGTTGTGGAAACTAGCAGGACTTACCTGGGATGAGGACACTGTGATGTGATAGAATTTTCCTCGTCCTCCCTGGGGGATCGCTCTGATGAAGAAAAACTTTCGGCCATCCTTGGAGAACACGGGTTCTTCATTCTGTGGACAAAGGCCACGGATGAAACCACAACCAAAACATCATTTATTCTGAAGAGGTTGAACCAGGATAAAATACACCCTGCGATACATTTTCTGTGTGATTTCTAAGGAGAGGCACAGTTGAAATAATAAGTGCTCGGTGAGGCCGTCACTTTCCTTGGGAATCATGAGTCAACTGTTCTGTTTTCTAAAAGAAGAACGAGGAATTAAGAGGCTATAGCTTCAGCAGTGGCAAATAAAAAGGCATCCCTCAGTCTACACGGCGCCGAGACAAAGACCAGCCCTGTGTGCACGCCAAGCTCACCAGCGAGAACAGGAACTCGGCTCTCAAAACTCAAAAGGGGGTTCTTCCCCCTCGAATTATTGCCCATTGAAACCAGGGTGTATTGTGAGATTTCTCCAGTGGCATTTATTATATATCAGAAAAAAACATAATTCTCAACAATCACAAATGAGATTTTGCCTAAAAGCAAAATCTATTCTTTCAATCCTGTCTTTTCTCTTTATTTAATACAATTGATCTCACACTGAATAGCCCATCAAGAAGGCAAGAAAAAAAAAGAAAAGAAACACAAGGACAAATGCCGCGGATTCTAAAATGCAGGTGGGAAGGCACAGCAGTCCCAGGGATGTGCTCCACCTCGGGCCATACTGGATGACAACATTTTGCTTGGATCTACTGTCACTTTTCCCTGGAAACAGAATCAGCATGCCCAGTTTTCCCTGGGGGAAGAGTTCCGGGTTGGATTTAGGGCAGGTGTCACCACCATCTCTGCCTAGTCCCCAGATAGTGAACAGCCAGGGGGCTCAGCCTTCCACCAGCCTGCGGGGTGGCCGTCGCTTTGATGGGTGAAAGGGATTTTGCTGCCGCGGTACTTTGGCCTCTCTGAAGCCCAAGTTTGAAAGTTTCCATCCGTGAACACCAATTAGTTAGTTACGAGATGTATTTTCTGACTCAAGGAGCTTCACACTAACGCAGGGATGAGAACAAATGGTAAATAAACCCCAGCTGGCGCAAGGAAAACTCATTTCCCTACAGTGAATGAACCCATGCAGATATGATATGCCCCGAGAAATAAACTAACATGTGATTAAAATGACATTTAATCTTCATGAATATTTGCAATAAAATGAAACCTTTAATCTGCAAACATTTATTTTTCTATTTAGAGTTGGAAGCATGGTATTTAAAAGCAGAGGAAATGGGGAAAACCAGCGGTTAATTTGGCTTTTAAAATGCACTTCTATTTGCCAACAGTGGGATGGGTAGGGCTATATTGCCTCAGTTTTCTGGGGGAAATGTTTGCATGTTTGGCAGAAAAAAATATTCTTAATAAATGTAATAAATAATTAATTCTGGCCAGAAGCATCGTTTTCATAATGAGAAGGCCTCCACCGTTGTGACGTCATCTCCACCTTGTCTGGGAAACATTCCCTGGAATGCAGGTGAAGCCTCTGAGTCTCTCTGAGACCCGGTGTCTCCCGTGGTAAATGTATTTTTAGTGACAAAGTGTAATGATTGTAGACCAGGGACCTGGATTTTATCCTGACTCTGTCTCTCATTTGATTTTGGGGGAAGCGTTTCTAGTCTCCCTGGATGACCGAGTTTATCACACACATGCCTGGTTTCCTCAACTTCACTCACGAAGGAGCCCTTTTGACTGATGAGAGCTTCTTTGGGAGCCATTTGTAGCATTTTTGCCAGTTTTTTTCCCCCATGGTTCAGATATAACAATTTCATCCAACCCCCCCTCCCCAGCCCAACTTTTGAAATCGCAAAACCAAAATTCTGGTTAAAGAAGAAAGACAGTCAGAAATTGATCCATAGAACCAGTCCTTCAACCAAAACAATAGGCTCTGGGGCTCTACGGCAAATGCAGATGGTTCTGGCAGAGGATCCTCCTGGGTCTGTATCAAAACTGACTTTGCAGGGTCGGGGCAGCAGTGACAGAGTGTGTATGTGGCAGAGGGGATTGCCTGTTTCTCGAATATTCCCAGAGGAGAGGGAATTTGGTGGGTCTCCACACATGCATTTGCCTCTGCTTTTTAGCTCATGCGGAATCTCTACGGGTGACCACACTGAGGATTCCAGGAAGGAGCTGGGCAGAGAAGACAGGAAGATGAACGGCTCAGACGAACAGCTCACATGACACAAAATTAGCAGGCTCGCTACAGCTCACCTCTGTTCTAGCATTGGGTCCTCAGAAGACCGGTGGACCTAAGCAGGTCAGGTCTCCCTGAGGTCTGCAGGACTTTCCAGATGCCAGTCTCTCCTGGGCCAGCTAGGGCAAGCCTCTGTCATCCATTGGAAATGGATGGGTAGAGGGCATGCGGCCTCCATGTGTCTCCCTCACTCGTGCCCGTAGCCTTCCCAGGAAAACCCCCTTAGGTTCTGTCTGAAGCAGCAGTCAATGGCTTCACTGGCAGCAGGTGGCAGGTCCAGCCTCAAAAAGTTACTAAGTTGTTCTCCAGGATCTCACAGTATCTTGAGGGATGCAGAAACATTATGGATTATTTTTGAAAAATAGGGTCCATGAATTCCCTTATGAAAAAACAATGCCATGAGAACTGTTTGAAAGTAAATCTTTCTGCAGACCATGGAGCTGTGATCTTCACAGGTGCAGACTCTCAACCTGTAGGATCTTTAGAGACATCCTGGCTTCCCAACTGCTGCCATGGGTGGGGTGCCCCTAACCCAGTGTCGCAATCACAACTGCAGCTGATGGGCCAACCTGACCCAGGGACGCTCCATCCCAGGAAAACACACCTGTCACAGAACATTGCATTTCCAACTCATGACAGCATTGCATATGTTTAACCAGCTATTTAAAAAATTTAGCTGTATGCTTAGTAAATGCTTTAAACTTTACATTTGAAAACAGTAAGAATTATTTTAATTCATGCTACCTTTTAAGTGTCGACTGGATTCTGCTTGGAAGGATCTGGTTTCCGGAATCCCATTCAGGCTGTCTTACCCTGCACTTGGGTAGCTGTTCTCACATTGGGTAGCTGCTCTCACATTGGGTAGCTGTTCTCACATGGACGATGAGACACTTGAATTAGCCTATTCTACATGGGCTGATGAGACCACCCAGGTAGCTTCTTCTCACATGGACTGATGAGACACTTGGGCAGCTGTTCTCATGGACCGAGACACACAATCACCTTTAAGGAAGAGTCCTGCTGTGACAGCCTGTCTGTAGCCACTCTGGGAGGCTGATGGTAAGCAGGACAGAACCCCTGGCCCTTCCATGGGCTTCAGGACCCTGTACTCTGCTATCCTCAGAGGGCAGAACCGGAGAAGCCAGCTCCCCCCATGAGAATGCCTCTTGATGGGGACAGGGAAGCAGAATGGGCACGTCCACCTTGCTTTCCCACAGCCTCCATGCCCCCAACAAAGAATCACATTAGTCTGCTCTTTTAAGCACATTCCTCACTTCCTCCTGTTCAAACACAAAGTGGGCCTGGCATAGGACCACCTGCTCCGTGCCCACCACGCTTTTCCCGGCTCCCACTCCCACCAACACCCTAATACCTCAGCCCTGCTTCTCAATGTCTGAGGATCACCTACGTGTCCCACATGATGGGTGTGACGCGAGCGTCTCATCTCTCTGTCTAGGATGTACTATCTTTGAGAGCTCATGCTCTAGCTGATTCATTTTTTAAAAAATTGTTAAGGTAAAATTCCCATAACACTAAAGAAAACATATTAATAGAAGTGAACAATTGAGTGGCATTTAGTCTATTCACAATGCTGTGCAGCCACCACTTCTATCTAGTTCCAAAACATTTCCACCACCCCAAAATAAATCTCTGTTCATTAACCTGTTCCTCTCCATACTGCCCCCGGCCTTGGGACACCACTGATCAGCTTTCTGTTTCTATGAGTGTATTTATTCTGGATATTTTATATAGATGGAATTGCACAATAAGGTAGCCTTTTGTGTCTGTTATTAGATGTGCTATTCACAATAGCCAAAAGGTAGACACAACCCAAATGTCCATCAATAGACAAACAAACCGGTATATACTGGAATACTATTTCAGTTCTTCTTATGGCTGAATAATATTCCAGTATATGTATTATATTGTATATATGTATATATACATATAACACACACACATATATATGTATAATATTCCAGGATATATACTACATACATATTCTGGAATATTATTCAGCCATAAGAAGGAATAAAATTCTGACACACACCACAATGTGGGCTCAGTGATAGTAGCCGACTTATTTTTTGAAATCCACAGCCTATCATGGTGCCTGGTAAGAGCCATAAATATTGGTTGAACACGTGATATATAGATAATGGAGTTTACAAAATGACCCTTTCATTATAATCTCTCTGACAATTTGTCTGATGTGAGATGAACATCATAATACTATTTTTGATATGTATGCTTATGTATTTGGTTCCGTTGGCATTCAAGAAATTTCCAGCATGCTTAATGTTTGAGGGTTCCCTAAGTCTTCCCTCTTCCCTATATCTTCTTGGCTTGAACTTGGCAGGCAAATTGGGACATGCAAAATGAAAGTGGCCATGTGGAGCCACTCCTCTTGTGAATAAGATTGGCACAGAGCAGAAACAGGATACATTTCGGAGTAGCCCGTCCATTGATGAAGCTCTGACTTCTGAGATATTTATATTCTTGACTCCGCAGGCAGAAGCAGTAGCCCAGCAGACTCCGCAGGCAGAAGCAGTAGCCCAGCAGCTATAGTGCTGGAATGTTCTTGGAGAGCCATGATGATAGTTTTGTCCAGCTTCAGTTATTTTCCATAAATAGAATATACCATATCCAGGAAGAAGCATACCTGTGTCTCTACCATAATTCATGAGACTCAAGTTTGGTTTGACTTTCCCCACAGTCTTTAAGACAATTTTCATCCCCTTAGGAAGGATAAGGAAACAGGAAGCTTCCAAAGCTTTTTCACCTGTTCTTCTTAGTGTCAGAGCATGGAATGAGACAAAAAGGCTTGAAGAAAGAAAATACTGATACTTTTTGTGCAAGTTTAATTTAGAAAAACTGTCTCAGAATGATTTGCTTAGGCTTCTCCTGATCTCTCTTGGTCTCAAGTTCCTAGAGTCTGTTTTAATGTGTGTTCCTTTATCCGAGTTAGGGATGAAGACTCCCCCGGGAGGGTTTGCAGTTATGTCCCTGAGGACGGGCCTTACAGAATCACAGAGGAGGTGACTCCAAATGAGACACCAATAAAACCACCCCTGGCAATAAACTGGGATATCCACCACTTTTCCACCCTTTCACCATACTAGATTAAGTCAAGCCACCTTTGATGGACTCTTCATTTTCAATTTACCAAGGTGCTGGCATCTAACTGCAAGCTGAGGTCTCACCAAACATTGCATGCTCTGAGGAGCTGTGATTTTCACACGGCCCTCCCTAGAACTCAGATTCTCCGGCAGCTCTCTGGGCTGCCCTGGAGAACGGGAAGCACTGTGAGCAGAGCCAGCACACCATCTGTTTCTGCCTGGGGAGCCCTGTGTGATTTACTCTGAGAAGCCATTCTACGTCGAAGCTCTGAGAGCCAGCCCTGGGGTGGATCGGGTGGAGGTGATGGTGGGGACCCGGACGTGCAGTAGTTACCTGTCTGTGGAGCCAGGCCTCACTTTCATCCTCGTGTTTCTGAAATGAAATAAGAGCATTAGACAAGAGGGTTTTTTTTCCCCCCATGTATTGTGTCTGCAACCAACAGTGCAGAAAACAATTTGGCTTCACCTACACGGTTGCTGCACAAGCATCGCACGGCTGCCATGGCAGCTCGGGGAGGAGGCAATCCCAAGCTCTCCTGTTTGCCTCGTGTGTGGCTCGGAGCCGAACACAAGTGTCCTCGAATGAGAAAATGCCACTATCCCTAGCAACACAAACGCGTGGTGGGAAAGAACCCTCTGGAAGAAGATGGCGCCTGTACCAGGGGGCGGTCATCACTGGCCGGGCATGTATCCATCTAACAGTGAACCTCAGGCTACACTGAGTCAGAATGTGTGGACATTGTGTCCAGATCCCATTCTGGAACAGTGAGTAACACTCCTGGCGGACCAGAAACCCTTTCAAAGGGGCTAAAGCATATAGGAAAAGTAGGTCTCACAGTGGTCTGTGGAAAGGTGCAAACAAAAGAAAAACAAAACCCCAGACACCAAACTCAAGCTGTGCAGCACACATGTGTCATCTGGAGGCGCCGTGGGCCTGGTGCTTGCACAGACTGGACCTCTGGGCCCCTGGAGCAGGCCTCTGTCATGGGTTATAGCAGGAAGCAGAATCTGCCGCTGACACTCAAGGCTCAGGGGCATAGAGAAGTTGCAGATTACAAGCCATTTTTAGCTGCCTGCTTTGTGTCCTCTCATTCCTTCCTTCCCCTCAAGCAAGCTCATCAGAATAGCCTGGAATCCGCCCCAGCTTAGATAAAAGGTCACGTAAGACTGACCACCTTAGAAAGGCATCACAGTGCTTAGGATCACAGTGACAGCTGCTGCGTTAGGAGCATCTCGAGAAAACATGCCTGCAAGCCTTGGCCCCCCTCAGCTGGGAGATAGAAACTTAAGATCAAAAAGGACTTTCTGAAAGATCTGCCTGAATGTATTAATCGATTTTATTTGATTTTTACAAAACCCGCCACAAGGGGACCTGCTTCTGGGGGCCCTGATGGAGCAGTGTGGGGTGGGGAGGTCCCATCCCATGGGGCGGAGGGTGAGCACAGTGGGCCACCTGCCTGCTCCACCCGGGCGGCCTCTCTTAGACTTGATTTTTCCTTTGTTTACTCTTTGAGCATTTTAATTTTCTTTCCCCTACGTTTACCTCCTCTCATTACACACTGAATCAGCCTGAGGCTCCTAGAAACATGGCTGGCCGCACCAGGACCCGCGGAGGAACGCACGCCTGGAGCCCGCTGGGGGAGGCTGTCGGCGGGGTCTGGGGAAAGGCAGGGCCCCTCCTCTCCGAGCATCAGCTGCAACGAGGACGCTCGCTTAGGTGACAGCGGTGAGCGCGGATAAAGGGAGCGACACTCAGTGAACTGCGGACGGCGTCCAGGTGCCAGGCACCGGGTGACTCCGGCAATACACGGAGGGGTTCGGCCGGGTCTGCGGCAGCGCCTGCATCAGCCACGAGGTGGCAGCCGCGCCGGAGCCGGGACGGTGCCGCAGGCTCCCCGCAGCAGCTCGGCGGCCGGTCCCCAGGTCCCAGGCCCGAGGGCTGCGATGACTCTGGCGCCACCTCCGGCGCGTCTGGCCATTGGTTCTTCACCCGTTTCCGCCCCCACCCCACATCCCACGTACCTTTGTGCAGACCCCCGTGGTGGCGTCGCAGAGGGTGAGGATGGACACGTTCTGCGCCCGGTTCAGCCAGGTCACGGCGACCTTGGTGCTGGTGGCCCACTTCACCATGGTGATGTAGTACTCCCTGGAAACGCCAAACACGGCATGAGTAGCTTGGCAGGACCCCCGCGCGACGGAAGCCAGGGGACCGCCGACCCCAGCCCTGGACACGGGAGCCGGGGGCCGGAGCGAGCGGTGACACAGCCAGCCTGGAGCTTCTGAAATCCGGTTTATCAAGAATCTGCACGGACGCGGGACTCGGAGGGGCCGCCCAGGCACTACCTCGTGCTAAATAAACCCAAAGGCTTTTCTTTCTATTTATATTGCCTTTATGGATTTTCCCCTAATTCTTGTTGATATAATTGTATTATTTAAAATATATTTAATACTAATAAAGCTCCAAAAGTAAAAGCAATAACAAAAAGTGGAAAGATCAATGAAACAAAGTAGGTGGGCCAGGAACAGATCCACACAGATGGATTCAGTGCAAGTTTGACAAAGTAAATATAATGACAAGGCATTCTAAAAAGAAAATGAAAGATTCCTCAACGAATAATATTGAATATACTGGAGAAATGTATGATAAAGCACTAAAATAAATGCTTATCACAAATTATACATAAAAATACAGAATATTTCAAATAGGGTTAAATGAGCCAAATGTCCCAAGCTGTAGTTGCAGTGTATATTAGATCTTTAGAAAAGGTAAAATCATTCCCATTGGCTATAAGTGAGTTACAGAATTCTCATTATTTAACATTTTAAATATCAGGAAACATTTGATTTACTATTTGCTTTGTTATTGCTCTTGTTTTTTCTTTATCTTACTGAAATGTATGGAATAAAGCGTTTGTAAATGGAAAAAAATAAAAATAAATAAACCCAAAGGCACTGGGAGTTGCCTGTCACTGCGTGTGGCTGCCCTGGGGGTGAGGGGCGTGGGGGCTGCTCTGTGGATTTTGAGGTCACGTCTCTCCAGCTGATGCCTTGACTTTCACACCGCAGTACCAGACAAACGCACCACTAACCACCTGATCGGGACAGCGAGGGGTCCGGGGAGGCAGGACAGAGAAAGAACCTGAAAAGGGCTGGCGGGAGGCCCCAAAGAGTGACATAGGGTGAAAAGCATCCCTGCCTGGGCTGTTGAAGGCTCCATTCTCTAATTCCTCCTCCTTAAAGATAAAATACCCAGGGACACTCTCTAGCTAATTAGGGAAATTGGTTCATGGCTCTGGGCTTCAGGCAAACTTGGTTTGATATCTTAAGGGTCATGCGCCTGATTCTGCCCAAACCTGAAACTACCACAGGCTCTGTGCCGCTCTCTACTTAGCCCAAGGGGTACTGGGGCTTCTGGGAATTCATCCAGTCACGCAGAACCCTCCAAAAACCAGATTAAAAAAATACAATTTTACATTTAAGAGGAAGAAGAAAGTGTTCAGAAAATTAATGTCCCAAAAAGACTATTCCCAGGTGAATCCCAGAATGTTCTAGAAGCCAGCTAATGCGCGTTCAATCACTCACCCCTTCTCTATCTATAATGAGATCTACTGTTCAGAATGATTACTTTGCGGTCTTACAAGATCTTTTATCACTAAAGACAGCAGTACATTCACTAGACAATTCCTGGCGAGTGGGAGAGGGACCTCACTACACTTAATAATTATTTTAACATAAAGGACTAAGTAGCCAGGTGCCTTGGCTGGAGCCTCAGTTAACCAGGAGATTCCAGTGCCGCATCTCCCCCATTTCCCACACCTACTTGTTAATCAAAGTTCTTAATAACTTGACCTAAATCAGGACCATGTGGCAAACAAGAGGAACAGTGGCAAGCCGGTGAGGGCCTGAGACAGGGGGCCGCTGGTGCATGGCCTGGAAGGGAGGTCTGCAGCTGCCCACTGTGGTCTTGGGGAGTCCCTGAGGACTGGGGTGGTGAGGAGGCACACAACCCAAGAACGCAAGAGGGGCGCTCAGCTGTAATCCAGCTGTCATGCCTTTCAACCTGCTCCATTTCTGTGATGCCCAAAACATGGTTGTTTTTCTTCGCACAATCTGCGCCCCACACTGGTCCGCCCTAGAGCCTGGCCTGCCCTAGAGCCTGGCCTGCATGTCCATGGGGGCCATGCCCTCCCCCTGCTCTCCATCCTGGCTCTGGCACTGAAAGGTGGCACATCCTGCCAGCAACATTCACCAAAGGTCCTGCTTTGCTGTTTCACGGCCCAAAGGCAGGGACAGGTATGTATAATGACGAGATTTGGTCATTATTTATAATCATAAGAAAAAAATGTATTTCACTTTTGTCCTTAAATATAACTCAAGGTCTGTGCCTAGCTCTTGCTTCACATGGAACACTTTTATTTTTTAATGATGTTTTAACTGGACTTTGAGTCCACACTGGAGGATGCTGAAGAGAAGCCATGGGGACGGACGTGTGCAAGAGCCACATGGGGACTGTGGTTGCAGATTCCACGTCCACACTGGGGGCAGTGGTGAAGCCACAGGGAACACTGCACTTACTCCCTCAGCAAACACATTTCGTCTGCATGCAATTAAGAAAGAAAAAGTAAGGTCTCCTGGAATGACTATTTCTTCCCCTTATGTCCTTCATACTAATTAGGAAGAATGCTGCTTTTGTTCTCAACTGTTGGAAACATTCATTCATCCTATGCCTCTTTCTGCTTTTTATAGTGTTCTTTTGTACAAATAATCTTCATCTAGGCCAAATATGACTACACACTATTCTCAGTTTTTCTATTTCTTAATTTGGAAGTGAAATGTTATAAATGAAAAGGAGATGGATGCAAGCCTTCTCTTGATGCCTCTGGAGCAAATCATGCTGGAAATGTCACTAGGCTGAGTACGACTGGATGGAGCCAGGGGGCTGGGGTGTGCAGCATCAACAGCAGTGAGCTGGCCCACGGAGCCATGGTACTGTTCCTGCTTAAAGCTCTTGGCCACAAAACGTGAACACACAGTGACAAGCCTGCTTCGTGGCTTTAGAAGGAGGCAAGGATGTGTTACTCTGGTGTGGTTTGTTATTTTCTAGAAGTAGCAACCACACTGTTTCTTTACTCAGAGCCTGACATGGTTTGACCATGCTCCCACCCAAATCTCACCTTGAATTGTAATAATCCCCATATGTCAAGGGCGGGGCCAGGTGGAGATAATTGAATAATGGGCGTGGTTTCCCCCATACTGTTCCCATGGTAGGGAGTAAGTTCTCACGAGATCTGATGGTTTTATAAACAGCAGTCTCCCTGCACACGCTCTCTTGCCTGCTGTCATGTGAGATACCCCTTTGCTCTTCCTTTGTCTTCCACCATGATTGTGAGGCCTCCCAGCCATGTGGAACTGAGTCCATGAAACCTCTTTTCTTTCTAAATTACCCAGTCTCAGGTATGTCTTTATTTTATTTATTTATTTATTTTTATTTTTATTATTTTTTGAGGCAGAGTCTCACTTTATTCCCCAGGCTGGAGTGCAGTGGCACAATCTTGGCTCACTGCAACCTGTACCTCCTGGGTTCAAGCAATTCTCATGCCTCAGCCTCCCAAGTAGTTGGGATTACAGATGTGTGCCACCATGCCTAGCTAATTTTTGTGTTTTTAGTAGAGATGGGGTTTCACCATGCTGGCCAGGCTGGTCTGAAATTCCTGACCTCAAGTAATCTGCTAGCCTTGGCCTCCCAAAGTGCTGGGACTACAGGTGCCCGGCCTTGAGTATGTGTTTATTAGCAGTGTGAGAACTGACTAATACAGAGTCCCAAGTAAAATGTCCAGTTACATAAAGCAAGTGCCAGATCATCTCTTTCTTCCCTCCCTTCCTCTCCTCCCTCCCTCCCTCCTTCCTTCCCTCCCTCCCTCCCTCCCTTCTTTCCTTCCTTCTCTTAGTTTGTAATATGAGGCTGTTTTACTGAGGAGAAATATAATTGTACTAAAAATTAGGACAGTTAAATGTGGACCCACTCTGCCTCGTGGATCATCTGTGGGTCGAGGGGCAAAATATGGCTCACCTCAGAGGCCTGAGAAAGCCTTGGTTCTACAACTAATTTTATATGGTGCTTCAACCCTCAGTTTCTTCATTTGTGTAATATGAATTTTTAAAGCCTGGTGGCGTCCTTAGAGATGTTATGGTGATGAAATACAATGTGAAATATTTTTAAAAACCCAAAACAATAAACACTATTTAGGGAATTTATAAAGATTATATAATAAGATTTCTTTTTACATACATGCATCCATAAGGGCTCCACCTCTACGTAAGGAAGCCGTGATTCTCACGTTTTGGGCAGTTCTGTGCCTCTTCTAATCCTGTTGCCATTTATCAGTAAGCTTTTGGGCCCCTTCTGCTGACCTGCCCTGAGAGCTTGACGCTGCCTCATGACCCGCATAGCAGCATCTCATCTCTAGTCAACATTTCCCAAGTCCATGAGTTGTATCCATGACTACGCCTGGTGCCAAATACATTTTATTTTTTATGTTTTTTAGATGGAGTCTCGCTCTGTTGCCCAGGCTGGAGTGCAGTGGCGCGATCTCAGCCCACTGCAACCTCCGCCTCCCGGGTTCAAGCGATTCTCATGCCTCAGTCTCCCAAATAGCTGGGATTACAGGCGCCCGCAAACACACCCAGCTAATTTTTGTATTTTTAGTAGAGATGGGGTTTCACCATGTTGTCAGGCTGCTCTTGATCTCCTGACCTCAAGTGATCCACCCACCTCGGCCTCCCAAAGTGCTGGGATTACAGGCATGAGCCACTGCACCCGGCCCCAAATACATTTTAGTTATTTTCTAAAAATCAAGTCGGTGTACAAGGGTGAAGCATCACCACCAACAGGGCAATCTGGAAGGTGTTCTAGTAGCTTTCTGGGGACAAGGTAGGCACCTCGCGAGGAAGTGACGCTTTGGAAAAAAGGACATTCTTCTGCTCTCTAAGGTTTGTAGTCACACTTTTGCTGCTGGAAGGGGAAATAAAATATTTACTTGCTCACTGACGCCTCTCTGAAGCAGAACTCCCTAGGTAGAAGAAGAGAAGCTGTCCTCACTCCTAATACATTTCCACTTTTCTTAATTTCAAAGCTGTGAGCCCGGACAGCTGCACAGACAAGAAGTGGAACAGATCTGACTGGACGGCTGGCATCGGGGCCAAGGCCGAGCCTCACCGCACGGCTGGGGTCGGGGCCAAGGCTGAGCCTCACGTCAGACGTTCTGATTCCTTATGGGGAGTGTCTGCCTGGGTGTCACAAACAGCACAACACATACCACATGGAGTGTGGACTCTTCAGACAGAGGTCTCCAGCAGGCAGTGGGGCGTGGCCAGCAGAGGGAGACAACCTTTACTGACTTTGTGTTATCGTGTCTAAAAAGACACACAGAAATGATGAAAAGTCACAGTGCCATTAGAAATGAATGTTGAAAATCTCTAACTGCAACACAGATGGCACTGGTGAAACCAGGCAAGGTCTTGCCCAGTTTCTTCCCTGTAGGGAACAGGACAGCCCCAGCCATGAGAATGCAGAAGGAAAAGGCTTTTCTCTTCCCCACTGGACTATTCTTCCCTCAGAAATGCTGGGTTTATTCCAGCCACAAATTTGGAAAGCCAAATTTTTGCTAAATGGGTGTTAAGGAATATTGTAATTTTTCATATGTACTAATTTACTTAGAATGTCAAAGAAAAATCCTTGGTCCTGACGCCAGCCGGGCAGTGAGGTTCGGCCTTGGTCCTGACGCCAGCCATCCAGTCAGATCTGTTCCACTTCTCTGTGCAGCTGTCCGGGCTCACAGCTTTGAAATTAAGAAAAGTGGAAAATGTATTAGGAGTGAGGACAGCTTCTCTTCTTCTACCTAGGGAGTTCTGCTTCGGAGAGGCAGAATTTTTCTTTGTCGGAAAAAAAAAATGTCAACTCAGCCCAGACGATCCATGCCAGACGCATATGGGTTAGACTGTCTTCCAGATTTACACCGGAGAAGAGCTCAGTAGCACCTAGAAAGTCAGAGCACAGAGTCAAAGGTGACCCTCACCCTTTGTCTGTGGCCAGGTATCAGGTGTGGGAGGCGTTCTCCTTCCTGGGGTGCGGAACTGTGAGGGTCAAATGGTGCAGAATAAAGAAAAGGGAAGTCACACTAAAAATAAAGAGAACAGAATTCTAAAAATCCAAGATGAGATCAAAAAGTGAGATGAGGGGGCTGCAAGGAAACTAAAACTAAAATGAGAAAAATTTGGGTCAGGAAAAGTGAGGAAAATGTGGGAGGCTCTCCTAGAATGCAGAGGAAGGTGACACGGAGGCATAAGGAAGAAGATGAGCCTTTCTGCCGGCTGAGAAGAGTAGTGCTTCTACAGAGAAACCAGAGTGGCTAGAGACACGATAACCAAAGACAAAGAGGATGAGACTTCCGTGTGGGAAAAAAGACCCGAATGTGACGACTAAAGGGATTTCCCACATTCCAGGGAAAATAATGAAACATCTAAATATGTTGTGCTAGAACCTCTGAGTTTTAGGAAAACAGAAATTCCACAATAATCTAGTAATGAGGAAATAAGTTTTGATAAAGCATCAAAATTCAGGCTAATCTGAGGCTTCTCCTCCTTTCTATTGCTAATACTTAATGTTTAATATTTCAATGTGTTTTATAACAACAAATATATTTTTGTATTAAAGTGTATCTTCTACTTTTTTTTTTTTTTTTTTTTTTTTTTTGAGGCAGAGTCTCACTCTATCACCCAGGCTAGAGCGCAGTGGCACGATCTCAGCTCACTGCAACCTCCGCTTCCTGGGTTCAAGCAATTCTCCTGCCTCAGTCTCCCGAATAGCTGAGATTGCAGGCGTGCGCCACCACGCCTGGCTTATTTTTGTATTTTTAGTAGAGACGGGGTTTTGCCTTGTTGGCCAGGTGGGCCTCAAACTCCTGACTTCAACTGATCCTCCAGCCTCGGCCTCCCAAAGTGCTGGGATTACAGGTGTGAGCCACTGTGCCTGGCCTTATCTTTTACTTGAATATATTCTACACTGACTTAGGAAGGTAACTCAAAATTAATGGCTCAAAATTAGAAACTCAACATGTAAAAAAAAAGTAATCTCTAAAATCAGTTCATCCTAGCTAGTTCTAAACTACTATCAATTTGATTATAAATTCAAATTAAGTGATAAAAATAATATAAAGAAATACTGGGCAAATAGTTTGTAGAATCATAAGCATTTAGTAAATTGCAAAAAGAAGGCTAAAAACAAAAGGTGGCAGAATTACACGTGATGAAATAAAAGGATATTATTTAGGAAAAGGGAATAGAAACACTTACATTTCTGGAATAAGAGAAAAGACATGGTAAAGTTTTTAAAACGGTGATCAGTTTGGAAAGAATTGAATTTATTATATTTAAGCTTCATAACAGCAGAGACCATACTCACCTTATTCATTTCTATATTTTTAGCACCATAGATAGGGCTTCACACATGGTAAATACTTAATATTGGTTAAAGAAATGAATTTAATTTTAATAGTGAACCAATGAATTTCTTTTCAGTAGAGCATCAAATAAAATAATTCTGAAGTTTGCATATAAGAAGAAATGGATAGGTGGTTTTAAAAAGGAAGCATAGGGAAAGGAGATTTATTTTTAAAAGTTGCTAATAATAAGCATATTTCTGGAACCACCTGACATCTGACTGATGCAACCATCAGTAGTGGACGGGCATCCTTAATGCACACTGGTTTGTATGATAATTTTATACTTTATAAAGATGTCACTCCAAATCAGTAGGGAAAGGAAGACTTCCACGATCGATGGTGTTGAGAAAATGCTTAATCATTTTTTAAAAACCCAAATAAATGAAGGATAAATATATATTTCCAGAAAAGAAATCTCAAAGGATAATTTATCAGATTTCTCACAGTAGTTACTTATGGGTAGTGTGATGTGCAATGACAAGGGATTATTATTTTCTATACTGCATAGGTTACTTTTTAAACAAGAAGATGGTTATTAAGAAAACACTGGAAGTCTCCAATTTAAGGTAGCAGATGTATCGCGTTAGTTTGCTTTCCCTCCAGAAACCTAATTGCAATGATAATAAAGAAATAAAATGTATCTACAATAATAAAGACAACAGGGGAGGGCTGAGAGATTTCATATTTCTGGAAGACAGAAAGTAGATAGAAGGGTCATGAGGGATGAGTCAGGCTGGAGGGCACAGCAACCTGGACACCTGCAGAGCTCGAACCTCAGAGAGATTTGTGGGGACTCAGAGCTCCTGGCAAAGCATTGTATGAGACTCAGAAATGCAGTTCAAACAGAAGGAACAATTGAAAGTCTGTGGATGAAATGGTGATAAATGAAAAGAAAACACATACATAGATATATTATTTCAAAATTCAAAAAGCTTTTGGAAAGAGAAAAGGTGATTTGCAGAGGAGCAAGTATCAGATTGTATTAGTTTATTCTCATGCTGTTATAAAGAACGGCCTGGGACTGGGTAATTTATAAAGGAAAGAGGTTTAATTGACTCACAGTTCTGCAGGGTTGGAGAAGCCTCAGGAAACTTACAATGATGGTGGAAGGGAAAGTAAATCTGTCCTTCTTCCTATGGTGGCAGGGAGAAGAGGCCAGGAAAGGGGAAAAAGCCCCTTATAAAACCATTGGATCACATGAGAACTCATTCACTATCAAGAGAACAGCATGGGGGTAACTGCCCCCATGATTCAATTACCTCCCACAAGGTCCCTCCCACAACACTTGGAGGTTATGGGAACTACAATTCAAGATGAGATTTGGGTGGGGACATAGCCAAACCATATCACAGACCAACATCAGGTTTATCTTTAGCATCTCAAAATGCTGGAAGCAATGGACCTATACCCTCTAGCTTTGACGAATAAAGAGCTAATAAAAACACTACAATTCTACATACAGCTAAAATTTTAAACGTGTGAAAAAAGAGACAGTTTTAGGTATTCAAGAATTCAGAAAATTTACTTCCTTCACTCCTTTCTTAGTAGATCATCCAGAGAATGCACTCCAGACAAAAGAGGGAGTAAATCATGTGATCTATGAGATCCAGGAGACAGTTGCCCCAACATGAGGGAGTAATGTGGGGAGGTCCCAGGATGGCCTTAGTGTAGAGGTTGGAAAGAGTAGTCCAGACAATACCAGGGCTATGCAGGGCACTCAGAGACACAGATTTGGGGAAAAGGGCAATGCAACAGAATAACTGAAAGAATTTGAAAAAAGGAGAGAGAGGAGGTAATACAATTAAATATTTCAGGTAAAAAACAAAAGCAATTTAAAACTCCAGGAAAACAAAAAGTGAAATAAAAAGAATTGCCATCACAGGGCATTCCTTAGCTCTATCATGAAAGATAATCACTTACTTATGACAAAGTAAATGCTATTTATTGATTTTAATCTTTTAGAATCAACCTATGGAAAAGTAAGGAAGGTTTAGTTTTGATTACAGGACAGAGTGTAAATGCCATCAACCTCAATGATGCAAAAGTAAAAACAAAGATGCAGAAGTTGCTGTGTGGTAGGGACAGGAAAGGGACTTGTAGGAAAGGGAGGGAGACTAATCTCAGTTTACAAATTGGGGAGTTAAGAATTCCTCTCTGTAGTTAATGTAACATGAAAAAACTTGTAATATTATTTAAGTGTAAAAAGGTAACTGACATAGAGAATAAAATCCACATATAAATGGAAGAGGTAGAATAGGTAGGAAAGTAAGAGTTCTGAATTCTTATCTGTCATAAGAAGACAATAAATGAGACAAAAATTCATTTAAAAACAGTGAAATGTGCATATTGCTTAGTGATTTACCATATATGATGGTATATGTCAGGAGAAAGTGTAAAAAGAGTGAAAAGCTGGGGTTGGATGGGTTACAAGGAGAGGGAAGAGACTGTTGTTTTTCACTATAGACTCTTCCGTATTATTTTATTTTTAAGCACTAATATGCAATACTTTGATAAAAAAGAAAAGCAAAGTTAAAACTAAATAAAACTTAACAACAACAATGAATAAACCCATGGTGCCACGGAGACATATTTCAGTGCCTCTGAATGAGGCTGAACCTATTGGCTAGCTCTCACTGGTACAGGGTGGAGATGTCCTTCCCCAAACACCTGATCACAGCTGCTCTAGATGCTTCCAGTCACAACAAGTTCATAAGAATGAGATTTTTTTTTTTCAAGCTCCTCAGGAAATAAATTTAATTCAAAGAAAAGAAGGCAGGAAAGGGCACAGAAGCAGCAGGATATTTAATTAATAATGCCCACCCATTCATCTGATAAGGGGATGGAAATGATTAAGTCTTCATGAAGGTGGCAAGATCAGATTACACTGGTGTATGGACTGAGGTAGGGAACTGGTGATAGGACACAGAGAATCTGCTGCAGACCTGCAGACCTGCAGACCTGAGAGTTTGCTCTTTTTGTTCAGGGAGCCTGGATGGAGCTCTCCAGAGTCATCCCTGCCTGACTGTGATGGGCATGGTGGTGGCTGACCCCATGAACTTGGGACAGGTAAGGGTCTCATGTATATTCTCAACAGAGACCAAGACCTGAGTTGGCTTTCTCACCAAGTGAAAACCAGACAGCCCTCTAACTAGAATCTACATCAGCACACTGAGTGTTCATTTTTTTCCTGTCCTTTTGAAAAAAAACGAAGGAACAAGTACATTGCTTTGATTTAACAGTGAAGTGTTTCTCAGAAAACTGCTTGAGTGTTAAAGGCTCTGGTGTGCTAAGCTGTCTGTGGGCTTTGCTTGGAGAAGCTTCTGTGACTTCTGAATTTTATAGAAGGGTAGGGGCTTGGTAAGGTTTTCCTCAGGCAAGTGTCCCCACAGCTGGGGACGAGGTCTGGCTTACTCTTGTCCTAGGCCTCTCTCCCTATGAGGGCCTCTTGTCACAGGAGAACGGTGTGTTCATAGTGCAAGTTGTAGCTCAATGCCCTCCCCAGAGGCTGCTGTCAGAGCTTGGATATGCACTGTTCGTGCCATGCAGGAGGTTCCATGTTGGGCATGAGGCTCACAGGCAATGAAACACACAGGGCCCCTTGCAGCAACCTTCTCCAAGCAGGAAAGTCCCAGTGGCTCAAGCTGGAGCCGAAAACTCCCCTTTCCTTGTGCAGTTCCCCAGGTGTCTTTGCCCCTATAGAAAATGACGAAAATAGGGCAGAGAAGAGCCGTCTCCAACCCGATAGCCTCCAAGAAAGCCATGTTTGTCAGCCTGTCCTGTGCCCTTTTCCAGCCCTTCTGATTCCTGCTGCCTCCCTCACATGGTCCAGGCCTTACAACTCTTCCTCATAGTCCTGGGTTGACCAGGCAGGGAGTTCCTTGAGACAAACAGCAAGAAGAAGGAAGGGCTTCTACCTCATGTGTGTTCTGTCCCAAGACGTGGGACCTGCAGATGCCTGTCACATTCCCATGCCCCGAGTAAGACTGTCTGTCGAGGGGACAAAGGGAAGCACTGATCAGAGGGAGACTCTGGAGGAACGTTATAATGCCAGAACACTCAATGTCAACAGAGGCCACAGTCATGAGAACAGGTCTGACGGCTGGGAGGCATCGATGCCTCACAAAGGGAAGTGGAGGGAGAACAGACTCCTGTGCTGCGGGAATGGCTGCCCGCTGCTGAGGGGGCCGCAATAGTGCCACACCCCACTGACCCATGCCACTCCCTGTAAACCTATTGGTGTCTGCATGGGTGACACATCCCGTGTCGTACATGGACATCATCGGCACCACCATGACTGTTCTCAGAAGGCACTGCTGCCTGGAAGGAAGCATGGGCAGAGACGAGAGAAGACCCTGCCCCTGTCCTGTGTGAGCTGTCCTGATTTCGCTGTAATCACAGGCAGTGTTGTCACCCTCGTCCAGGGAGGTCAGGCCACCCAGAGAGAGCAGGACAGCTACGAGGATGCGAGGCCTTTGTGGCAAAGTCAGGCAAAGTCCATGCCACTAGGGGAAGAAGCAGGTGGTAGAAACAGTCTTTACCTCCATCTCTAATGAGGCAAGTCAGGTTCTGATAGTGTGGTTCCTGTACCAGTAGCACCTGGGAAGGTGTTAGGAACCGCATGTCCTAGAACTTTCGGAGTCCGAGGTGGGTGGATTTCCTGAGGTCAGGAATTCGAGACCAGCCTGGCCAGCATGGTGAAACCCCATCGCTATTAAAAATGTAAAAATTAGCCTGGCGTGGTGGCAGTTGCCTGTAATCCCAGCTACTCGGGAGGCTGAGGCAGGAGAATTGCTTGAACCCGGGAGGCGGAGGTTACAGTAAGCCAAGATCATGCCACTGTACTCCCACCTGGGCGACAGAGCAAGACTCCGACTCAAAAATAAATAAGTAAATAAATAAATAACAAGAAAAAGAAAGGCAAACTCCCAGGCTTCACCCTAGACCCACTGAATCTGAAACTCTGGGGGTGGGGACAAGCAGTTCCTGCCTTAACAAGGCCCCGGGTGATTCCAATGCACGCTCGAGTGGAGAACTACTGACTGGAGATGAGCGATCCCCTGTCTGGCAGTGGGCGACCACAGGAGAATAACTCCAAGCGCTATTTAACTATAGATCTCCATTCCCAAATCTGCCCTTACTAAATGTTATTTGAATGGGTAAATGTATTGATAGGCAGGTAAAGTGCTTCAGAATAAAGACAGATTTGGTAGCAGTTAAAGGAGAGGAGAAAATAGGATTTGAAGTGGAATCATTTTTTAACACAAGGCTGGAGCTGGGTGCTGAAAGACACAATAATCTATTTGATTGTCAAGATGAAGAGAGATACTGAAGCATTTTGATAATCACAGAAAATAGATGGTCATATTTTAATAATCATCAAAATTCCATTTTAAAAAGAGCATGATACCAAAATATTAACAGGAAGCGAAGATTCCTGGAAGAAATGCTACCAAATCTCTCTTTATTCTAAAGCCCTATATCTGCCTACCAATGCACTGATACATCCAAGCGCATCTGGTCAGGGCTTGGCATGTGGGAGACACGGTTCCAGGTGCTGACAGTGCAGAGATGGGCAAACCACTAACTGCAGCGCAGGGGGGGGACTGCCATGGATTATGTAGAGGAGCATGTGCAACGGCACAGCCTGGCTGAGAAAACGTTATTACATTCCATGAATCCCTGGCCAAAGGTGCCTTCAAATCAGAATATAGTGACTCTTCCTGGTGAGAAGCATATGAATTTTTTATTAGCCCATTTGTTTGCCATAAAATATTAATAGAGCATTGTCTCTGTCACAGGGATTAATGTGCTGTGATACTTCTTTGTGTTCCAAATCCTGGAAACTGTTCAGACAGTTGTGTGGCAGTAAAGGGCGAGCGGAACAAAGCCAGTTTATCTCATGAAATAAAGGGCCCACAGTTAACTCTGGTATTTTTAGCAAGGTTTACCCCATGGATTGAGCAGGGGCACACAAATGTTATGAGAGAGGACATTTTAAAAGATGATGTGCTTTAAGAGAGGGCACCCTTGAGCAAACTGAAATGATCCTAAATACCAAGTGCTGCTCTACTAAAGTGTACAGTTCCACATTTGAGTATGCTCTTGGGCAGACATGCAGTTGCATGAAAACATCTGCAGGCAGAGTGCACTCTACAAAACAGAAAAGTGACGACTTAAGACAAATTACTATTTGATGTCCGTTTCCATAATTTCACTTCCCATGTAGGAGCAGACCATGCTGCCTTTCCCTTCCATCTCAAGGGCTGGCTATAATGCAGGGCCAGCTGTCAGGATGAGGGAGAAGGAAGCGAGAGGGTGTCACAGAGAACACACCTTAGGGACTGTGGCATCCTTTTTCAACAATTGAATACATTGAACATGAAGAGATCCAGTGAATAGGAGTGGTGGGGGTAAAGCCATGTTGTCCTTTTCCCAGCCATTCATTTTCACACACTCAGCACCCATCTATCTATTTGTCCATCAGTCTGTCTGTCCATCCATCCATCCATCCATCCATCCATCCATCTACTGTTCATTCCTCTCACCCATCCATATATCCATCAACCATTTATCCCTTTACTCATCTATCCACCCATCCACCCATCATCCCTCTATCCATTAATTCATCCAACTATCCATCATCCATCCATCCACCCATCCATATACTCATCATCCCTCTATTCATCCACCCACCCATCATCCATCCATCCACTCATCCATCATCCATCTATTCATCCACCCATCCGTTCATTATCCATCGATCCACCTATTCATCTATCTATCCCTCCACCCATCCATCATGCATTTATCCATTCATAATCCATCCCTCCACCCAACCAAGCATCACCCATCCATCTATTCATCACTCACCTACCCATCCATGGACTCAACCTGTCTCTTCAATATTTGCTCATGCCTCAATGCATGTTAACACATTTAAAAACATGATGCTAGGTAAATTTTGCCAAGTCTTATTTTCCTGCAGATGCCATGAAATCTATGTACTGAATTTGCTAGCAGTGGTCCATGGCAAGAAACTGCAGATATCACTTACACCCTTGGAGTTTAGCAGCACTGGCTCACCAGCCCAGTGACTCTGCCTTGGCAAACCTTGTCCAGTGTTTCGGTGTTTTACTGACAATTTCAGATGTCAAGACTGTTTTGCTAGCTGGAAGATATGGCTAACAGAGGTGTTTTATTGATGAGGATGGAGAGGCAGAATCCCATTTTATTTTTCTGATGCCTCCTGCTCGTTGTAAGCCTGCCAAACAGTCAATCATTCCCTGCATTTACAGTGTCTTCAGAACAATCCGGCTGCCCTTTCAAACACAGGCCATGACAATGTAAAACATACTTTCTTCACCAGAAACTTATTATTCTGACAGCTGTGACTCAGATTTCCAGCCTCCTACAGCACTGGATATTTTTATTAATGATCCCATGATCAACAGGAACTTTGTGAATTTCCTTTTCAGTGCATCAGTAAAGATCTGGCATTTCTCTAGTCTGGAGCTTCTCTGTCACCCTAGTCACTGGGAATGGCTTTTCACCCTAATGAATAACAAAGACCCTGCCCTGGTGTGATGCTGTAAACATAAGGCTGTAAACAAAGCTGTCTGCTGGAGCCATTCTCCTTGAACTGGTGCCCCCTAAGATGAATCCATTTGAGTATTTAGGTACCCAGATGATTTCTTTAACACACAAGGTGGAAACAGAGATAGGACTACCGCTGAGGGGAACAGAGCACATTTATGCAATTGTAATTTACACCCAGACCACTTCCAAAAAAATTGGAAGACAAATTCGGATAAAACAATATATCTTCCCAGACAAAAGAGAGATTAGGACAATGTTTAGGTAAGATGGCAGATTCAGGGATGGGGTGGGACGGGGGGTTGGGCTTATCTATAATTTGTGAAATGCTGCTGCTGAGAAGGGCTTCTCTGCCTTGGCCACACTTAGGAACCACCTGAGGATGTCTGAACAACCCCAGCATCCAGATGGGCCACACCCTGAGGGAGGAAAGCAGGAAGAACAGAGGCTTTGCCAGCAAACCCTCCAAACGAGGTTTGTGCCACAAGAAAGTTCAAGCACAAGGGGAAAGGCAGTAGGCGCGACAGCTCTTAAACAATACTGAGCAAAGGCTGTGGTGATGGGAGACTCGTGTTCAAGTTCTGGTTCTACTGCTAATTAGAAGTGCAACCACAGGCAAGTCAGGTCATTGTAAATGTGAGAGGTTATTGATATTGTAAATGTGAGGCAGGAGAGCTTGTTTATGATAGGGAAGGAGGCAGAGGAGACCTCAGAAGGGAGAGCAACTGGGACCAAGTGAGGGGTGACAGTGGTGGTGGTGGAAGTAGAAGTGATGATGGTGGTGGTGGTGGAGGCGATGGTGGGGGTGGTGGTGATGGTGGTGGTATAAATGTCATCGTAAATAAATAAAGTAAATAAAAATAAAGAAATAAATAAATAAAAGAAATAAAAATATATCGAAGAGTCTCGAAATAATAGAAAATCGTCAGTGTCATTAAACAAGTAAAATAAATAAAAGGGTCTCGAAAATAATCATCGTCGAAAATATCATCGACAAATAAGTAAAATGTCAAAATTAAATGTCGTCTCATGTCGAAAATGTCATCAAAATAAATAAATAATATCGTCTCGTCGTCACAGAAAATGTCGATTAAAGTAAATATCATCATAATCATCATCGTATGCGTAAATAAATAAATAAATAAATATCGTAAAATCCCGTCGAAATCATAAATTCTCGAAAAATGTCGAAAATGTCATCATCATCGAAATTGTGCACAGTGGTGGTGATAGTGGTCGTGGTTATGGAGGTGATGGTGGAGCCAGTGGTGGAAGTTATAGAAGTTGTGGAGGTGATGGAGGTGATGGTGGGGGTAGTTGTGGTGGTGGTGATGGAGGTGATGGTGGGGTGCTGGTGGTAGAGGTTGTGGAGGTGATGGAGGTGATGGTGGTGGTGGAGGTGATGGCACGAGTGGTGGTGATAGTGGTGGTGGTTGTGGAGGTGATGGTGGAGCTGGTGGTGGAAGTTGTAGAGGTTGTGGGTGGTGGTGGTGATGGAGCTGGTGGTGAAGTTGTAGTGTTGGAAGTTGTAAAGGTTGTGGAGCTGGTGGTGGTGGAGGTTGTATAGGTGGTGAAGGTGGTGGTGTTGGAAGTTGTAGAGGTTGTGGTGGTGATAGAGGTGGTGGTGGTGATGGTGATGGAGCTGGTGGTGAAGGTTGTAGTGTTGGAAGTTGTAAAGGTTGTGGAGCTGGTGGTGGTGGAGGTTGTATAGGTGGTGAAGGTGGTGGTGTTGGAAGTTGTAGAGGTTGTGGGGGTGATAGAGGTGGTGGTGGTGATGGTGATGGAGCTGGTGGTGAAGGTTGTAGTGTTGGAAGTTGTAGAGGTTGTGGAGGTGGTGGTAGTGGTGGTGGTAGTGGTGGAGGTTGTATAGGTGGTGAAGGTGGTGGTGGTGTTGGAAGTTGTAGAGGTGGTGGTGGTGGTGATGGAGCTGGTGGTGAAGGTTGTAGTGTTGGAAGTTGTAAAGGTTGTGGAGGTGGTAGTGGTGGAGGTTGTATAGGTGGTGAAGGTGGTGGTGTTGGAAGTTGTAGAGGTTGTGGGGGTGATAGGAGGTGAGGTGGGTGGTGATGGTGATGGAGCTGGTGGTGAAGGTTGTAGTGTTGGAGTTGTAGAGGTTGTGGAGGTGAGGTGGTAGTGGTGGTGGTAGTGGTGGAGGTTGTATAGGTGGTGAAGGTGGTGGTGTTGGAAGTTGTAGAGGTTGTGGGTGGTGGTGGTGATGGGGCTGGTGGTGAAGGTTGTGGTGGAAGTTGTAGAGGTTGGTGGAGGGTGAGGTAGTGAGGTGGTGGTAGTGGTGGAAGTTTATGGGTGGTGGTGTGGTGGTGTTGGAGTTGTAGGGGTTGTGGTGGTGATAGGGGTGGTGGGTGGTGATGGTGATGGAGCTGGTGGTGGGAGGTTGTAGTGTTGGAAGTTGTGAGTTGTGGAGGTGGTGGTAGTGGTGGTGGTAGTGGTGGAGGTTGTATAGGTGGTGAAGGTGGTGGTGTTGGAAGTTGTAGAGGTTGTGGTGGTGATAGAGGTGGTGGTGGTGATGGTGATGGGAGCTGGTGGTGGGGTTTGGTGTTGGAGAGTTAAGGTTGTGGAGGTGTGGTGGTGGTGGAGGTTGTATAGGTGGTGAGTGGTGGTGTTGGAAGTTGTAGAGGTTGTGGGTGGTGGTGGTGATGGAGCTGGTGGTGAAGGTTGTAGTGTTGGAAGTTGTAGAGGTTGTGGAGGTGGTGGAGGTGGTGGAGGTAGTGGTGGAGGTTGTATAGGTGGTGAAGGTTGGGGAAGAGGTGGTGGTGATGATGGTGGTGGTTTTTGGGGGGGTGGTACTCAAGCCATTAGGTGTGAGAACTCTACTGTTCTGTGATGTTTTCATGGCTTTGATGACCCTCAGCTTTCCCAAGGCTTGTGCACATACCATGTTTGGTATAAATTGGGAAGAGAGAAGGCTGAGTTTCGCATCTGGGTCAGCATGGAGGTGTCATGGGCAGTGCATGTTGGGGAGAAGCCTGGAGGCAGAGGAGGCTATGAGTGTGTAAGCTGCCCTGGAGCTGGGGGCATCTGGCGTCACTGTGTGCAGTTAGAAGCCGTGGGCTGGTCAAATACACGTGGGTGTGCTGGGTCTTCATATGGTGCTCAGAGGAAAACAGGAGGAAACAGACATCTGTGTCTGGAGCTCTGTTTCTATCCTATAGCTTATCTACATCTCTATCACAATGCCATTTATGTAAGTAAGCGTGCACATACCCGAGCAACAATACAGGCTTTACAAAAACACAGAGGAACAAGGGTCCTCTAAGCATTTGAAATAGGTGCCTATGAGGTGGCGAGGGCATGGGAGTAGGGACTAACGTTGAAAAAGAGCAAATCAATAAAATGAGAGAGGCCTGCATGGACCAACCATGCTCCTGTGCCAGGAGCTGCACAGCATCTAAATCCTTGGTGCTTGGGATCAAAACAAACAACTAAAAGAAAATGAAAGTGAGAGGCCTCTGAGCCTTTCATGGGCCGTGGGTGGTGGAGGAGTGAGCCTCCGCACCTGCGCACAGGTGCATCAGGGACATGGTTGGTTTTGTGTCTTGGGTTCTGGGAGCCCTTTACCACCTCTACTTGCCAGGGAATCAGGAGAAGAGCAGCTGCGCTGCAACCGAACAGGATCTTTGGAGGCAAATAACAGCACATATCAGCACAGGGCAACATGTCTTCAGAATGATAGTGCTGGCTATCTGCCACATCTTAATTCAACACACAGCTCAACTGCTCGGGAAAGGCCAGAGGAAACCGGCAAAAAATAAGCACACTTGTTTTATCAGTGCAGCTGGGTTTCCGTGTGAAAGCATAGGAACCACAGCACAGCGATTTGCATTTATTTTTTTCCACCCACAGGATAGACTGTGTTTACTCTTTCCTGGTCAGGTTCAGCTTAACAAGGCCTGGGTCCCTGCGTTAGCTTGAGGAAGGCTGAGCTCTACTCCAGGCCCACCGCTCTTACTTCTCTTTAACAGAGCCGTTTCCCAAGAGGGCCTCCAATTTCGCCTGGGATCCTTCTGAGGTCTGCAAAACCATCCTGAACACTTCCAACTCACCCCACAAGGGGCACCTCTGCTCCTAGGTGCGGCTCCTGCCACACTTCATTGCAGCCCCTGGCTACAAGCTGTCCAGGCCTCTCGGAATGTGAGCTCCCGTTGGGAGAGGCCACGTGTCTTCATCACCCAAGGGCCTCACACAGCACGTGCCACATGGATGATGATAAGTGCTTGCCAATGCCAAGATTTGAAAGTGCAGACTTAACTCTCCCTGCATCTAAGAACCATTGGAGAAGTCAATCTAGTTAACAAGCAAACAAGAAAAAAAAATTCAAACAAGAAAAAAAAATTGAAAATGGGTGGCATAAAGCATTTCACATACATGAAATGCTTTCTGCCTTCCTCTTGGTTTGTAAGCTAGCCTGCTGAAATAAGCTGTAGGCTTCCAGAAACCTCTGCATCTATCCCTCCCTAGGTGCTCAGGGGCATGGCTTAGGGTTCATTCCTTTCGTGTCCCTCCGCAGATGAGGTGTCTTAGTTTTAGTTAGTTTTAGTTAGTTCCTTTAGCATCCTGTGCTTGAGAGGGCAAGATGTCATCCATGGCTAAATAATGAATAAGTTTTGGTTCTTAAAAAGGTACCAGCACAACTGAGGACATCTCAAGCTTCAAGAATCCCATGCAAATGAGATTTTACTGGCTAATGCTGAAGCCAAGGCATCCATCCAGCCAAGGTTCCAGAGCCCTGTTGCAGAACTGGAGCCAGCGCCCACCCCACAGGAACTAACATCCCTGCCTCAACAACTTCCTGTTCTAGGTAGCAGGTGGGAAAATGAAAATGAAACCATTTAAAAAGTATCTAAAAATCCCACTGGGATGAATAGAAGGAAGAAAATGAAAGCAGGGGTGGGGCTGTCGTGTGAAATGTGGTTATCAGGGAAGTCACTGTGGGAGCCATGTATCTGATCAGGACCTAAGTGGGGAGGAGTTCTCTGGGCAGAGGGGAGCCTCTGGGCAGATCCTCATATGGGAGTGACCCAGCCGATGTGAGGGGAGATAGAAAGGGTGCACATGGCCTATCTATCTATCTATCTATCTATCTATCTATCTATCTATCTATCTATCAATCATCTATCTATCTTTCTATTTATCTATCTACCATGCGGGCTTCTGAGGCCACTGTAGGAAGTCTGGCCTTTACTTGGAGAGAAACAGAAGCCACTAGATGTCTGGGAGCAGCGGGTACGTGGCCTGATGTCATTTAAAGGGTTACTCTGGCTGCTGTGTGGGGTCAGCAGTGGGTGGGGCAGGAGGCGGCAGTGCTGGTGGGCCAGGCCAGGGAGGAGTGGGGAGCAGCAAGGGGTTGCAGGCTGATGCCAGGCACCTGCCAAGAGGATCCCCAGCACAGAGGGACGTAAAGGAGGCCTGGGACCCTGCAAGGTGGAGTTGCCCTGGACCATGATGGGGAGACTGCAGGGAGCAGGTGTAGACGAGGAGAGCGGGAGCTTGGCTTTGACTGGGTTTGGCCTGAGGTGCTGTGTAGACAGTGTCAGCAAATGGATCTGAAGGTGGTAAAGAGACAGATGGGATCACTGGGCCCTCCTCCAGTTCAATGCTGGGCTTGATTTCCAATTACAGGGGCAGTTTCAACCCTGCTGGGGTAGGCTTCTCTCCCGGATGGCTGACTAACCTGGCAGACTCACCCTAGGATGTCCTTCTTCAGTTGCCTCTATACAATTGGCTCTCGACGGTTCTATGGCCTCTTTTTAAGAGCTCACTGGCTCCCTTATTAATTAATGAGTTAAATAAAATCTTGGACACATGTTGATTGATTTTGTTTGAGAATCACAATTTGACCATTTAAAAATTACATGGTGACCACGCCCAGGAGCGATGCTGGTTGGGTGGTTGGCTTTTTGAACCTAGAGTCCTGACCCAGGCCAGGCTGAGGTACACAGGTGAGAGCTGTCCACATAGAAGGGGTACTTATAGCCACAAGACGGAACGATCGGAGGAGCTAGCCCTATGATCCGTGCCTTATCTAACTTTCATAACTGTCCACAAGAGTAAACATGTTTATTATTAAAATTATCTCCATTTTACAGATGAGGAAACTCAATCAGGGAGGCTGAGTAACTTGACAGAGCCCACAGAGCCAGAACTCGAACCCAGGCAGTTGGCTAGTGAACCTTCACTTGAAACCAGTAGTCCTCAATCTGGGGACACTGGGCAATGGCTGGAGACATTTGTGACGGTCACAACTGGACAGGGAAAAGGCGAATATTACAGCATCTCACAGGTAAGGCCAGGGATGCTGCCTAATGCTCTATGGTACACAGGACTGTCCCCTACATCACAGAATTGCTGAGCCCCAAATGTCACTAGCATGGACATGCAGAAACTCTGACCTCAGCTGTGACACTGCCACCCTCAAGACCAGGTGGCCTCCTCTTCCACACGTCTCCACCAGCCCTTCTCACACCTGCAGGGATTTACTTGCTAGTAACAACTTCTTCAGGATCCAGGGTCCCCTCCACACTGTGAACTTCGTTTGCCACCAAATTCCCAGTGCTCAGGCAAATGGCCGGCAAATACTAAACATCTGCGCTACATTGAGTCTGGGATTTCTGATATATCTGTGCTGACTTTTTAAAACTGTCAAAGATGTGTGATAGAGAAGCAGTATGAGAAAGTGTGACATTTACATGCTACGAATTTGTATTACGTATAAAACGCATTATTGCACTGAGCTTAGGAAATGAGACTAACCAGAAAACCTGAAGCCCAGCATCCAGGCTTCAAGTCCTGGCTGACGCTAATTTTTCATTGTCCTTGAAGCTAATCAAGCCTATGGAAACAGCAGCACCAAATTGACTAAACGAGATTTTCAATTAACTCAAACAGATGGCTGAAATTTTCCAGGTGACTTTCCATATTAATTCAGTGAGTTTGCTGGACCAGGCCCCAGGAGGCTTGGCAGGGATAGGGGCTGAAAGGAAAACAATAAAAAATATGGAACTTCAGGAGAAAAGCCAAAGCAATCCTCTGAACTTTAAAAAAAAATCTCAGCAAAAATATCACCAGCCAAATCAATTCACCTCTCCGAACCAGCGCATGTCTTGGGCTGACGCCCCAGTGGTCGGTCATCCCTGGGACCAGCTGCTGGGGGCTAGGTTCATTAACACTTTGGAGACTCAGGTCCTCCCATGTTGGGGAGAAGACCCATGCAGGGCTAAGAGGGACAGGCAGTGCCTCACCCTTCCTAGAGCACTGGGCTTCTGGGCTTCATCTGTCCGCCTGGGGATCTTACAACATTATAAGTTTCATTGAAGAAAGACGAGGGGAAGGAACCTCAGTAGAATTCTGCAGAGGTCTCAGGCTTCTGTGCAGGAGCTCGGGGTGTAGGGCAAAGGTGGCATTGGAGCCACTGCAGGACACAAGCACATCATTCAGAGAGGTCCAGAGTCACCAGGTGCCAGAGCATTCATCCCCGAGCTAGACCCGAGACCTCAATTCCTGCCCTTCCAGAAAGTGCCAGAAGCTAGTAGTAACATGGCGTTTTGAATGGAATAATAAAGGCCCAGGCCAGAGGTACAGCAAAATATGGGTTGGGTCTTTGCTGAGCCTCAGAATGAGTTATTCTTGGTTTAAATAGTGCCATTCATGAAATTTCAGAATCTATGTATGAGTGGGTCTTAGCACTGCTAAAATCCCCTTCTCTTTTTGAGTCTCCCATCAATATTCTTGACAGAGAGAAGGCTGATGATGGTATAGCTGGACTCTGGAAGTATAATCAGTCCGCAGGCTGCTTGAATTTGGGGAAAATACTAAACTGATATTTAGATCACTTCACTTCAATTCTAAATCAGTTGTTTTTAGAAAAAAATTGACCACAATCAGATGCTAATAATAATAACTCAATGACATTGTTAATACCTTCCACAGGGTTGGGACCTTACCAACTTTATGAGAATAGGATTTGCCACTGGCAAGTTGCTCCATGCTCTAAAAAATGCTCTAAAAATAGAGCACCATTTATGGAAGGTCAGATTCCATGGACTGTCTTGGGAAGACTGCATCATTTCCTCTGGTGTCCCCCTGAGGCATGCCTGGGGCCCAGTCATGCCCCTCCCAGAGGAGCCCAGCTCCCGGGAGGATAACCTGCACCTGACCTAAGATAAGAAATAATAGTACTTGGTGAATGGTATTCTTTTCCTAGAAAATGGAATCATAAAACAGTGAGGAAATCTTTAGGAAAGGTACCTTTTTCTTGGATGTTTAAATTTGTTGTAGGATAAATCTGATCCAGAAGAGACCATGTACATTGAACATTCACCTTCGTTTTCTTTTTTTTTTTTTTCAGTAACATAATAGAAGGAAGCAAACCTCATCCGTGGATCATCAGGTGGCATCATCTCCAGATCATGGGTGGGTCCATTTAAGCCAATAACGTGTAGGGAAATGCTGGGGTTCTCACTTCCAGCCTGGGAATTAAAAAGGGGCAGAGATATGAACAAGCAGCCTCATGCAAGAGTGAACTTCGGCTCTGCAAAGCCTTTCCCAGGAGATTCCTCCATATTAAGGAGTAGAATTAATGTGAAGAACAGATGGTTCATGTGTAGGGTTTTCAAAAGGACAAAGGGTTAAGTGGGCTGATTCTTGCTCTTCTAGAATCCCACCCACTTCCCATTCCAACCAACTGCCCGGTTTGGCAATGTCAAGCAAGTACTGAACCCCTTGCTTAAAAGAGAAGACAAGAAGAGGAGTGGAGGAGAAAAGATGGATTGGATGCCAGGAAGGGGAAAGTTGGAGGTGAGCAAATGATGGACATTGAGGAGCTGTGGCCATGCTCAGCGTGGGGAGAGATTAATTCCTTCAAAAAGGAACTGGGGCACTATTCTGCTTCCCTGCTCCCCACTCTCTGGGGGACAAGTATGGGTCTGGGGAGAGATGTGGAGTTTCTTCTTCAGGGGGACTTCAGGGTCTTGTCTGATGCTCTCACTTCCATCCTGCAGAAGACGTTCAGGTTTACAGAGGCTATCAGGCCCACGACAGGGCATGTTAGGCAGGCTTGCCTATTCATGCCTCTGAGGAGTGGGTGGGACTGGGGCAAGGAGCATCTGAATTCTGTCAGCCAGAATATGTTGATTTTCTATTAAAATATGAAACCCCAAATTTTGAGTAATCTGGGATTTCATAATCCCAGCTTCAGAGCACCTGTCTGAGGGTTCACTGTAAAATCAAGGGCACCCTACTGGATTCCAGGTTATCACTCCTAGATTGGGGAAACTCCCACAAAAAGACAATCATGGGAACAATTCATCTCCAGGTCAGATGAAGGTCAGACAGTCACCAGCTCTTCCGGTGGGTGGGGTGGCTGTGAACAGCTGGTAAGAAACGTAGAAGGGTTAGAAGGAACTAGCATCAGTCCAGTACACTTTTCTCTATTTAACTATGCTTCTAACTAAAATCCTGGACCCTTCCACATGCTACAGACTAAGACCAATCAAGGTTAGCTGAAAAAGGAGTGAAGGAATTCTGTCAAAGGCAAATCCACACATGTTAACGTCCAGATGCTCTCAGAATCCGAAAAGGCAGAAAGGAAGGCTATGGCCACGAGAGCCTTGTGCTTCTTCCTTCTGGGGCTCCCTTGGATGTTGGCCATGTTGATCAAAGGCTGTTGAAAAGAGCCTGTATTACCAGGTGTATGGACTGAATATGTCCCTCAATTCATACAGTGCAGCCCTAACCCCCAGTGTGATGCTATTTGGAAGTAAGGTCTTTGGGAGGTGATTGAGGTTAGATAAGGTCATGAGGGTGGCACCCTTGTGATGAGATTCGTGTCCATAAAAGGAGAGGAAGAGACACCAGAACCCTCTCTTGCCCTTTCATGTGAAGACATGGCAAGAAGGTGGCTGTCTGCAAGCCAGGAAGAGAGCCCTCACCAGGAACCAAATCAGCTGGAACCCTAATCTTGGACTTCCAGCCTCCACAACTATGAGAAAGAAATTCCTGCTGTTTAAGCTGCTTAGGTCTGTGTTATTTCGTTGTGGCAGCTGGAGCTAAGACACCAGGTGTTTCCTTTCTCTAGGCTGTCACTCTGGGAACCTTACTGGCCTCATGTATCTGCCTTATATGTTATCAATCCTCTTGCTGTAAACTGTAAGCCAGCAGGTCTGTGGGGGTGATTATGGCAGAGCAGGCACATACCATCAGCTTTCAGAGCTCTCTGGTGGGCTAGGATGCTGAGGTTTAAATGCCCCCTGGCAGAGGCAGCTCATGGCAGGAAGTGAGCCTCCAGTCACTAGGCAGGGTGCAGGCAGGAAACTGCTCACCTCCATCCAGCCCAGGGGTCTTGGAGAAGTCTAGTGAAGCCAGAGGCCAGCATGGCAGACCCTGCGTGTCTATGGCAGCTGTGTCCACACTCGGGCACTGACCTCTCTCCAGCTGAATGGCTGTGGAGGTTTTAGCATCAGGCCCTTCACTCATGCTGGGATGCTTTGATTTGGTAACAAAGCGAGATTTGGATGTCCCTGCTTCCCCCAATATTCCCTCCCAGCCACTGGAGACTTGCTGTTCTACCAGCTCATTGGGTCAGAACATGACTGTCTTGGTCCCTCTAGGCTGCTATAAAAAAATACCATAAACTGAGTGGCTCACAAACAATAGCAATGCATCTCTCACAGCTCCGGGGACTGGAAGTCCAAGATCAAGGTGCTAGCTGGTTCAGTATCTGGTGAGAGCCCAATTTCTGGTTCACAGAGGATGCTTTCTTGCTGTATTGTCACATGGTGGAAATAGGGAGGGTCTCTCTGGGGTCTCTTTTATAAGGTGATATGGTTTGGCTGTGTCCCCACCCAAATCTCATCTTGAATTCCCATGTGTTGTGGGAGGGACCCGGTGGGAGGTAACTGAATCATGGGAGCAGGTCTTTCCCATGCTGTTCTCCTGATAGTGAATAAGTCTCACAAGATCTGATGGTTTTAAAACTGTGAGTTTCCCTGCACAAGCTCTCTCCTCTTGTCTGCCGCCACGTAAGACATGCCTTTTACCTTCCGACATGATCGTGAGATCTCCCCAGCCACGTGGAACTGTGAGTCCAATAAACCTTTCTTTCCTAAATTGCCTAGTCTTGGGCATGTCTTAATCAGCAGCATGAAAACAGACAAATCCGTAAGGGCACAAATCCCAATCATGAAGGCTCTGCCCTCCATGTCTTGTCACCTCCCAGTGATCTCCCTCCTAATACCAACACCTTGGGGGTTAGGATTTTAATGTGTGAATTTGGCAAGAACACAAACATTTAGCCTGTAGCAGTGACCACGTGCAAAACAGCCTTGCCCAGACCCAGGGGACCAGGGGCAGATGGAAGTCTTTCTGCCCTCCCAGAGGCCAAGCGCAAAGTAGAAATAAGATGCGTGAGAGAGGTCAGGTGCACTTTCATCACTGGGGAGTGGTGAGGGGAGGTACCCTATGTATTTTGGTTCAGTGAAGTTCAGTCAGGTGATGAACAGTAGTTCGATTGTCTAAAAGAAGTAAACCTGCCAATGACTCAGCTCAACAGAGGTGGGAATGTAATGCAATGTAATGAGACATGATTAATCTTTCTTTTGTTAACTGCTTTGCTCATATACACGTCTGATGATCACGTCTGCACACTGAGTGAGCAGGGCTGGGGTGCTCATGAATAATTTAAAGAATTTGCTGTGCAGTGTCCCTTTGCCTACCTTGGGATAGTGGTAGGGCTTCACGGTGGGGTAGATGGAGCCGGTGTAAGTTGGGAGCTCCATGAGAGGGACACGGGAATCATTGATGGTGGCGTAGGCGAGTCTCGTGCCGTCCGGAGACCACCAATGTGCGATGTGTGTCTTCAAAATCTCCTCTAAGGGAAAACAGAGTAGAGAAATGTGAATAGTAACAAGTGAGTGGAAATCGGAGCTGCACACGCAGGAACATGAGGTGGCCAGGAAAGAAATGAGTCCCTGCAGAATCCCTTATCTGCTACAATCTTTGAGGAATCTTCACTGTGTCCTGCACATGCTTATATTTCTTGGGGGCTCAAGAAATGTCTGATGCTGATGACTAAGTCCAGCACAGGAAAACCTCATTAACCAAAGCTCAACCAAACAGATGCTAATCATCCGGAAATGTTTTTTTTTTCCTTTGTACACATTTGAACACTATGAGCCCAACATGTACTTTTGAGTTGAACTATGATTGGACTATTGTTGATTATTACTTTAGTATGATTAGAAAAATAGCACTGGAGAAAGTAAATTCACATGGAAGCATGTCCCATGCAGATGGAACCAAATGAGAAAGTGAGCTCTGGCAGAGGCTGAGTCCCCCAAAAGCAGGCCAGGGATTAACGCACACACAGAGCTCCCTCCTCAGATAATGAGTCCAAAGGCCCAGCATGCATCTTGCAGTACACAAAGGGTGCAAGCTCACTATGTGTGGCTTCTTACAAGAAGGGTACAAGCTCACTATGCATGGTAGAAAACCAAAATGGATCCATCTTCAGAAGGACTGAAATGAAAGACTGATTCTCTTGGGCTTCAACCAGAAACACCCATTATTCTTTCCTAGCCCATCAGTGTCCTGGTTAGAGTTTTAATGACAGACGAGTTTTGTAGGGTGTGATCTCTATTCTAGAGGGGAAAATTCTACAGCATTTTTTTCAACACATTGGGAGCATACACTTCCCAAGTGTAACCAGTCAGAGAACCCATTTCATTGTGAACAGCTCTTGGGTCAAGGGGTTCTGTCTTGTACAGGGTCTATATATCGTGAAACTAATTCCCTCTAGATTTGTTTCTAAAATAATGATTAAAATAATTTATGAGTCCCATTCAACTGGTTATTATTAGGTGTGTACCACAAATCTGCTCTATGTACCTGTAGTGTAGAAAGGTGATTAAGGAGCTTGAAAACACTTTGCAGAAACAAAATGAGGGCATCGAATACAACAGAACAACGTAAATTGGAAGGAAGCCGAGGGCTGACTGCCCACAGGAGGGCACAGTCCCAGATAAGGAAGAAGCAGCCCACATTAGCAGCCTCCCAGGTCCCGCGGGGAGGCAGCAGGAGGAGACCAGCTGGCCGGGAGGAGGATTCATGAAGGGAGGCTTAGCACTGGGTCGGTGTCATCCACGGTGGCGTTTCACAGCCAAGCCCAGAGGCCTGAAGCAGGCACGCTGCCCATGCTTCTCCTGGGGTGGGAGCAGGAGCCAGGCTCTGAGGGCAGTGGGGCTGGGGGTGAGATGTGCCCGCCTGCCCCCCCCCCCAGATTTCTGTGGCACCTGGTGTGGCACTGAGGGGGATGCTGCACCTCATTGAACCGTGCTCCCCTGTCACACGAGTCTTCCTCATCTTGCCTTGGTCAGACTCCCCAGCAGACAGCCCCCCACCAAAGGTAGTGCCGAGTCTGCCGCAGACTCCAGAACAACTCGGTGGAGTCTCCCGAAATACAAAGCCTGTGGTGGGTCTGACCTCCTGTCCCCTGGTGCATCCCGGAGTATGGAGAGCAGCGCTCTGTGAAAAATGAATTCAGGAGCCCTGGTGCCCTGGACTTGAGCCCTAGTCCTGCTGTGTGTTCTTGAGTCCTGATCTTCAAAGCTAGGGGCTCAACGGCTGCCTCTAGCGTCCCCTTCCCCTCTGCGTCTGTCTTGCAGCCTCAGAAGCTTTGGCAGTGCCGAGAAGCTCAGAAGCCTGAGGAGGTCAGTGAGGAGAAGACAAAGGAAGGAAGCCAGACCTCCAGGGTCTGTAATTTTCCAGTTGCTTTGGCAGCCAGGAGGTGGATGTTCAGGTGCGAGTTTGGGATGAGGTGACTCAGAAGTGACTTTATGCAGAGTCACCGGATCTGCCCGGTCTGCTCGCTTGCAATGGTGAGTAATTGACTCCAGCAGATGGTCTGCTGGAAAAAACAGGCACCATTTGCCATGCAATTTGTGGGTGATTGTGCTCAATCACGTCTGCACTGCAGGGCCACAAGAAAGGGGCCAACGGGGCTGGAGTACAGTCCCCGGGAGTGAGCAGAATTCACAGCGCAGAGGGAGAAGGTGCAGAGCCCACAGAAATCAGCAGAGGAGCCCTGCAGTGGTTTCCATGGGACATTAATTCACAGCCAACTCGGGAAAATCCAAAACAGAAAAACGGCTGCTGCAACAAGGGCTTTAAAAATGAAGCAGCTTTGGACAGAAACAAACACACAACAATAACAACAAAACCCCTGAAGAGACAACTCATTTCTTTCTCTCCTCTGAACCCAAAGCAATCTTTTCTGAGGCCAGAGGATGATAAATCGTTGGCCAAGTGCAACATCAGGCCACTTTCATTCCTACCCCGTAGGTTCCACAAGAGGCCACCAGGCAAGGTGGGCAAGGGTCACCCCTCATTTCCACCCAAGGTGGTTTGTATCTTATTTCTAGACTTGCTCTCTGAGCTAAAGGAAATGCTACTGCTTGGTTCTGACCAGCACAGGCCAAAGTGGGTCATGCTTGTTGGGACAAGAAACTGAAAAAAATGTGGGTGAAGGCTGGCCATGAGGCTGGGCTGAGAATATTCTATTTCCATTGATCTCATCAACAAATGCCAGAGTGTTTCCATGAAGCTCAATTCACTCTTCAGAGAAATAGAGCAAAACCATCTTTACAGATTATCAAATGTAATGGTTAGAAGGAAACTTAGAGACACACCTTTAATCCCAGCCCTTTGGGAGGCCGAGGTGGGCGGATCACTTGAGGTCAGGCGTTTGACACCATCCCGGTCAACATGGTGAAACCCTGTCTCTACTAAAAATACAAAAATTAGCTGGGCATGGTGGCGCACACCTGCAATCCCAGCTACTTGGGAGGCTGAGGCAGGAGAATCATCACTCGAACCTGGGAGGCAGAGGTTGCAGTGAGCCAAGATCTTGCCACTGCACTCCAGCCTGGGTGACAGAGTGAGACTTGGTCTCAAAAAAATAATAAAATAAAATAAAATAAAATAAAATAAAATAAAATAAAAGAATGGAACTTAGCGACCATCGGGTCATCGGGTTCAGGATGACAGGTATCTGGTGTGTGTGATGGCAGAGGGTAGTTCCTCTCAATGTCATCCCACATCGAGACGGTGGCACGTGTGAAGAACCTCTGCCACGTCAAAATGCTGGCCGTACAAAACTAGGGCAGCTTTAGTTTATTTTCCCTCAGTGTCCTTGAACACATCGCTCCTTGCCATTTTTATTTTCCTGTACGTTAGTTGTTCATTAACGTGATAATGAAGTATAAGAGACTAAGGGGAGGCCGGGCGCGGTGGCTCAAGCCTGTAATCCCAGCACTTTGGGAGGCCGAGACGGGCGGATCACGAGGTCAGGAGATCAAGACCATCCGGGCTAACACGGTGAAACCCCGTCTCTACTAAAAATACAAAAAATTAGCCGGGCGTGGTGGCGGGCGCCTGTAGTCCCAGCTACTCCGGAGGCTGAGGCAGGAGAATGGCGTAAACCCGGGAGGCGGAGCTTGCAGTGAGCTGAGATCCGGCCACAGCACTCCAGCCTGGGTGACAGAGCGAGACTCCGTCTCAAAAAAAAAAAAAAAAAAAAAAAAGAGACTAAGGGGTAAAAAAGAGCTGGGCAGAAGAAACCTTGACATTTTAGCATTAATTCCAAATGTCCCTATTCTGCAAACATGTTTCTGCAGAATTCCAGCTTAATGAGGCAGTTGGCTTAAATGCCACGCACCAAATATAGTTTAGAAGCAGAGTTTTGCAGAAGAAGAAACCCTATTTCATCAACGAAATTAATTGCATGGACTCCTGACTTGGAGCAAAATGAATCACTTGGCTTTCTGAGCAAGTACAATTAACTCGGAAAAACTGGAGAATACATCTTTTCTTCACCTTCCCTGTCCTGCTGGGGGGCTATTTTCGCATCAGAAAAGAAAGATACACCGGGGGACAGTCAGTGGTCAGTGGCTGCCTCTCTCGAAGATGCCAAAAGTTGTATCCAGAGCTTCAGCCCCAGGTAGGATCCGGGCTGTGTGTTTTTTTTTTTTTTTCATTTCTTGTCACTATACCTTGAAGAGGCCAGTGCCATTATTTGGAGTGTTACTCATTCCTGCCAAACAGCATCAAGGTCATAGCCAGTAGGACAAAATCGCTTCGCGCTCAAGGCGAGAAAGGCCAATGAAGAGGAATCTTCGCGTGGTGCATCCCGGAGTATGGAGAGCAGCGCTCAATGAAAAGTGAATTCAGGAACCCTGGTGCCCTGGACTTGAGCCCTAGTCCTACTGTGTGTTCTTGAGTCCTGATCTTCAAAGCTAGGGGCTTGACAGCCGCCTCTAGCGTCCCCTTCCCCTCTGCGTCTGTCTCACAGCCTCAGAAGCTTTGGCAGTGCAGAAGCTCAGAAGCCTGCGGAGGTCAGTGAGGAGAAGACAAAGGAAGGAAGCCAGACCTCCAGGGTCTGTCATTTTCCAGTCGCTGTGGCAGCCAGGAGGCGGATGTTCAGATGCGAGTTTGGGATGAAGTGACATTTTCCAGGTTGTTTGAGAGAACCGAATGAAAAGCCGGCCACTACTATGATTTCATATTTGCCTAGTGAGATTTACTGTGGTTTGCAGGGGAGTCCACTGAACTGTTGTGCATATGTGTGCGCTGCTGATACAGACACTGGGCCCACTTCAGGCAGGAGAATTGGTATTTGTTGGGGACAGTGAGGAGGATATAGGCTCCTTTTCTGCAAAACCTCTTCAGGTGACTCTGGTGCACATTCTGGTTAACAATGACTGGCTAGAAAAGAGGAAATCCTGGCATTTGCAACCTAATGGATAAACCTGGAGGACTTGTGCTCAGTGAAATAAGCCAGGCAGAAAGACGAATGCTGAATGATCTCACTCACACGTGTGCTGTGGTTTGGAAGTGGTTTGTTTGTCCCCACTAAAGCTCATGTTGAAATCTAATTCCCAATGTGGAGGTGTTGGGAGGTGGGGACTAGTGGGAAGTGTCTGGGTTATGGGGGTGGATCCCTCATGAATGGTTTGGTGCTGCTTTCTTAGCAGTGAGTTCTCCCTCTGCAGAGAATGTGATGCACCTCCAAGCTTATATTAAGTCCCCCTTTAGAACTGAGGAATTGGAGGTTCAGGGAAATTAACCTTATTGAACAAAGACTGAGTACTCAATACACACAATTCCCTAGGGTATAGTAAGGTAGAGACAAAGCTTGTACGTTTGTAATACACTAAACAGAAGGAGAGCTGCAACTTGCAACACAGGGAAAGTGGGCAAGGTAGAAACCAGAAAGAACTGTGGGGTCTGGGAAGTCAGAGAAGCCTCTTTCTTGTTGGAGGAAATCAGAGAAGGCTCTTGTGGAAGGTGGAATGGCTGAACCTGCTCATTTTCCCCAACACCCACGCTCCCTTCTCTTTTTAGTAAAAGAACCATTGGCTTGTAGTTGGGCACACAGCCTCCCAGGATAAAGACCTTTCCCAGCCTCCCCAGATGTGAGGTTGCTGGGGTGAGAAAAGGTGATGAGTGACACCTGGCTCCCGCCTTTAAGGGGAAAATGTGTGACCACCGCCTTTCTTTCCCACTTCTTGCTGGCTGGAGTGCAGAGCTCACTGGCCACACAGGTGACAGTAACACTATCATGGACCTAAAAGGTCTAGCATAAGGTGAATTCTTGAGGTCGTTAGTATAACACCAGATGAAGCTCTTCTAGCAAATCCACTGAGTGAGAGTGGTCTAGTCAACTCCATTCACAGGAGGAAGACAGAGCTGCCCATCAGGTGCCATTTTAGCCTCTACAAAGGACTCGAGCCCAGGAAAGGACAGCTCTCCCCTCTGTATTCTGGCAATGCTTTAAGAGGGAAGAGACTTCGCTTCCAAATGACAGCCAAGGCCTAAGACGCAGTGCCCAGGACGCGGCAGTGAAGAGCTCCCCCAGAGCTCAGGTGTGGTGCAGATGGAGGTGGGGCATCCAAATCCATTGGTCTGCTGCAAGGTGAGTGCACAGCAGAAAGGGCACGAGGGTGTGGGTAGAGAGGGCACCAAGAGGAGTTCTAGAAAGTACAAAAAGGGAGGCCGGGAATGAGGTAGACTTAAAAGCCCCTTGGCAGTTGTATCTAGGGGGCACCCCACATCCTCCTGCTGCACCTGCCAATGAAGTCCAGCTAAAGAGAAATCCAAAGCCAGCTTAGGGTGCACAGATGTGAGGCTGAAGGGAAACAGGAAGCTTTAGGGTTCTCTGGGGAAATTGCACTTGCCCCTGTTTCTCTAAGAGTTCTCACGTGCGCTCCCGCAGAACGGGCTCCTTAGGACCTCACTGGCATTGTTTTTCTAGGTGAGGCAAGGCCAGTACTCTGTTGAAAAGAAAGAAAAGAAAGAAAGAAAGAAAGAAAGAAAGAAGGAAAGAAAGAAAGAAAGAAAGAAAGAAAGAAGGAAAGAAGGAAGGGAAGGAAAGGAAGGAAAGGAAGGAAGGAAGGAAGGAAGGAAGGAAGGAAGGAAGGGGGAGGGAGTAGGCATGGAACATTAGAAGCCTCTTGCCAAGATGCCTCCACAGATACTTCTTGCCATTATTTGTGGTTAGGGGTTATTCATGCCCTTTCTTTATGAAGTCACTGATGTCTCAGTATAATTTACTTCACAGAGACTGACGCCTTGCTGAGTGTGGCACACCGTATTTTCCAGTACTACCTTCGATGCTACTTCCAGGGCGTGAGACTCCCCAAAGGAGAAATGATTCTTTGCTCCTTGAACGAAGAGAATGTGGCAGAAAGTGATGCTTGTGAAACTAGGTCATAAAGGGTGTGTTACGGTTGGGATGTGTGTCCCCATCCGAATCTCATGTTGAATTGTCATTCTGATACCAGAGTTGGGGCCGGGTGGGAGCCACGGAATCATGGGGCTGGATTTCTCACGAATGGTTTGGCACCATCCACTCCGTGCTGTCCTCGCGATAGTAAGCAGCTTCTGGTGAGATCTGGCTGTTTGGGACATGGATGAAGCTGGAAACCATCATTCTGAGCAAACTATCACAAGGACAGAAAACCAAACACCACATGTTCTCACTCATAGGTGGGAACTGAACAATGAGATCACTTGGACACAGGGTGGGGAACATCCCACACTGGGGCCTGTCGTGGGGTTGGGGGAGAGGGGAAGGATAGCATTAGGAGATACACCTAATGTAAACGACGAGTTAATGGGTGCAGCACACCAACATGGCACATGTACACCTGTGTAACAAACCTGCACGTTGTACGCATGTACCCTAGAACTTAAAGTATAATAAAAAAATAAAAAATAAACCATGAAAATAAATAAATAAATAAATAAATAAATAAATAAATAAATAAATAAATAAAAGTGTGTGGCACCTCCTTCACCCCACTCACTCCCTCTCGCTCCTGCTCCCGCCATGTGATGCACCTGCTCCCCATTGGCCTTCTGCCCTGACTGGAAGCTTCCTGAGGTCTCTCTAGAAGCAGATGCCTCTATGCTTCCTGCACAGCCTGCAGAACCAGGAGCCAAGTAAACCTCTTTTCTTTCTAAATGACCCAGCCTCAGGGATTTCTTTATCGCAAAGAGAATGGCCTCATACAGGGTGGTATGGCTTTCCCCTGGTTCTCTCTTGCTTGGGTCACTCACCCTGAACACCGTCTGCTGTGTTGTGAGCAAGCCCCAGCCAAATGGAGAGGCCACATTTGGCGTCCTAGCTGACACAAAGCAGGCCTCAGCTAGCAGCCGGCGTCAGCCGTGGACGCGTGAGTGGGCAAGCCCTGCCCCAGACTGCTCGGTCCCTTCTGGTCACCTCAGTTGGTGCAGAGTAGAGGAGGAAAGAGTTACGCCCAGTTTACAGATTTGCAGTTTTTTGCCATTGTATTTTGGATTGCTGAGCTCAAATTTAGTTTTAAAAAAGTTTTGAGCTGGGTGTGGTGGCTCACACCTGTAATCCCAGCACTTTGGGAGACCGAGGTGGATGGATCACTTGAGGTCAAGAGTTTGAGACCAGCCTGGCCAACATGGTGAAACCTCGTCTCTACTAAAAATACAAAAATTAGCCAGGCATGGTGGTCAGCGCCTGTAGTCCCAGCTACTCGGGAGGCTGAGGCAGGAGAATAGATTGAACCCAGGAGGTGGAGGTTGCAGTGAGCCGAGATCGCACCTTTGTATTCAAGCCTGGGCAACAGAGCAAGACTCTGTCTCAAAAAAAAAAAAAGTTTTGAAAGAGGAAGGCTGAGCCAGTACGCCAGGCTCCTTTATCCTTCTTTTTGTTTGTTTTCTCTGACTCTTTCCTCTTCATTTGTATTGTGGGCACCTGAGGGAGCCTCCAGAACTTCTGGGCCTGGTGCCCAAACAGGTCCCCGTGTGGTGAGGATGTTCTCTTGTTTCTCACTCATTTGTTAATCGATTGGGTCATCCACCCACTCAGTCAGTCACTCAAGAGATAAGCAAGCATCCTAATAATGAAACGATGCCTCAAAGAGTTAAAGAAACTAATGATTAACAGAAGTTCTTGAGTTGGCAGAACGGCAGACAAGAACGGAAACAATCTGCTGAAACACTGATGCGCCCTCCGCCCGGAGATAAGAGAACTGGCTGAAGTCTGTAGGAACCAAGTTGCTCAACTGGTGTCTGTGCAGAATAAGCTTGCTGACGTCATGGCCTGAATTTCCATCCCTAAGCCCCCAGAATTTGCACACACAGCCCATGAGTTATCATGAAGAAATAATTGCACAAGCCGAAGGGCTTCCCAAACCTCCCCTTTCCTTCCACCAATCACCTGCTAATCCCAGAATCTGCCTGCTGAATCCTTTTCTTTTAAAAATAAAATTACTGTCTTGAAGCCAGCACAGGGAGGCAGAGTTGAGCTGGATGCCTGTCTCCTTGGGAATAGACTTTTTTTTTTTTTCTTTTTTGAGACAGAATCTCACTCTGTCACCCAGGCTGGAGTGCAGTGGCATGGTTTCTGCTCACTGCAACCTCTGCCTCCCAGGTTCGAGCAATTCTTCTGCCTCAGCCTCCCAAGTAGCTGGTTCTACAGGTGCACACCACCATGCCCAGCTAATTTTTTATATTTTCAGTAGAGATGGGGTTTCACCATATTGACCAGGCTGGTCTTGAACTCCTAACCTCGTGATCTGTCCACGTTGGCCTCCCAAGGCCATGAGCTACCGCACCCAGCTGGGAATAGACTTTTAGTAGAAAGCTTTTCTTTTCTGAAAATCCTGGTGTTACCATATTGGCATCTAGTGCACAGGCAGCAAGCCCCTTCTGCAACCCCATGGATTGAGGACACGCTATCAGGCTGGACCCAGAGAGGGGCTTACAGGGAACTGGAGTAAAAGAATGGATGTCTGCTGGCCTGCACACTGTGGAACAATGCTGGAGGTTTGAATTCAAGCTTATTTTTGAAGTAGGGGGTCCCAGCTTGGGCCTCCCCTGGAATTCAGACAAGAGCTGGAGGCTGAGCTAACAGCTGGATTTGCATAAGGCTCAGGGCAGAGGGAACCAGAAGGAAAGACCGCACAGTGGCCTCTGGTGTTAGCCTGGCCTGGAGAGTCCAGCAGGCAGTCCCTTTCCACCCTATTGCCACTGCCCCTCGTGCTAGGCACGAAAGATAGGTCGCTCCTGGGAGGACGTCCCCGTGCTCTTGAATTGTGTGATTGAGAAGCCTCACTGCTCACCCTCCTTCTCCCTTCCCTACTGTAAATTGCCTGCTGATGTGAAGGAGGCATTTAAAGTACAAATGGCTCCTCATCGAGGAGGATAATCAAGTGACAAGCAAACATGCGAAGACCGGGGAAGCAATGAGCCGGAGTGTACACTCCTGGGGAGTCTGTAGGAACTTGCTGTGGGACGGGTGCATCCCTGCGGGGTGGCTGCGAGGGCGGGAATTCGCACCAGGGGGCTGGAGAAGCTGGGTCTCAGGGCTTCTCCCCTTCTTGGGCCTTTGTTTCCATTCATAATCTTCTGTCTTTTTTCTAAAGAGGATCCCCCACATTTCATAGGCTCTAGGCTCCCTCAAATTGGGATCTGCCCCAGTAAAGAGAAGAGCAACTTTGAGAGGAAAATCCATTGACAAATGCCTGGGTCCCACCTGCTGCTTTCAGAGGCCGCGCGCTCTCACGGGAAGGACGCGGACAGGCAGTGGCACCCGGGCTCCAACTCTGGTCCCACCTCTCTGGGCCACTTTTCTTCTACTATAAAATGAGGGGTTGGCTTAGGTCACTTGTTTTTCAAACTCTGTGAATATGAGCATCTCTTCTTGCAAACAAAACAAAACAAACCAAAAACCCCCCTGTAGTTATCAGTATAATTCAGTTCTAAACATTCAATGTCCCTTTAAAAATAATCTATATTTTGGCCAGGTGCAGTGGCTCATGCCTGTAATCTCAGCACTTTGGGAGGCTGAGGAGAGCAGATGACTTAAGGTCAGGAGTTTGAGAGCAGCCTGGTCAACATGTTGAAACCCTGTCTCTACTAAAAATACAAAAAGTAGCCAGACGTGGTGTTGCACACCTGTAATCCCAGCTACTAGGAGGCTGAGGCAGGAGAACTGCTTGAACCCAGGAGATGATTTCAGTGAGTTGAGATTGAGCCACTGCATTCCAGCCTGGGCAACAGAGCGAGACTCTGTCTTAAAAAAAAAAAAAAAAAAAAAAATCTGTATTTCTTTCATCACAGTCTGAAAAGATTTCAATGTAATGGGACATACAACGCATGTGGTCCTACACAGAACCGAGTGTGGCCATGGACTCGCGGGCCTCCTGAGGCAGCTCCACGGCCTGTTTCCCGGCCCTGACTGACACACCGACTCAGCTTTGTTGGAGAGATTCTAGAACGCCCGCCACCTGACGGAACTCCACGCTGTTCCCTAAGCTCTTCAAAGCAACAGCCAACTACAGGTTCCCAGGACAGGGCACAGGCACGAACATGTCTGCAAGAGGCCATGTTTGCCCACGTGAAGGGGGCGTGGAGTTAGTGACGATGGAAGGTGTATGTGCCCAACAGGCAGAGCCGCCAGGAGGCTGTGCGTGTGTGTGGCGGGAAGCGCACAGCGCTTGGTTGGGGCCACTCAGGCACCCCCTCCTTGGGCTGGTCTCCGACCTCCCTGAGCCACTTCCTGGTCTGCACCCCTTCCTCCTTGCAGAGTTGAGGTGACCAGCAGATGCTATTCGGACCCCCTGGCAATCTGTAAAGGCTTGAACACCCCTGTGGTAACAGGGATTATCGTGAACTCTTATTGAGCATGCCCCTCCCGTGTGCCCGAGATTTTCCACCCTAGCGCCTGTGCTCACCACAACTATTCCTGTGCTGTGATGCAGACTCCAGAGGATAGACAGGAGGCCAAGACACTGTCTTCAGCCATGAGGATCTCCCCAGCTAGGGAGGAAACATCTTACTGTGGATCAGGAAGCACAGATCTGAGCAAAGATGGCTGGCCTCCCATGTCCTCAGTGCAGGCAGACACCGTACGAAGGCCCTCTTATTGCAAAATGACTTGTGTAAAAATCATTCAAGACCAAGATAAATAAATGACTATTGATCCTATCTTGGTTCTGCCTTGTCTCTGAGTGAGGCAGGAGGGCTGCAGTGGGGGAGGAGAGGGAACTTTTCAGCACACTGAGCACCCACTGAGTGGTGGGCATCAGCAGGTGCAATTGCAGACACTTGCAGGGCCTCGCAGGGAGGGACCAGCACACCCAATGGAAAGGAGAAGGGAACTATCCTCAGGGGTCGTGATGGATGGAGAAAGGGCTGGCCAGTTCCTCAGCAGATGTGAAGGATGGAGAAGGGGCTGGCCTGTTCCTCAGGGGCCATGAGGGATGGAGAAAGGGCTGGTCAGTTCCTTAGCAGACATGAAGGATGGAGAAGGGGCTGGCCTGTTCTTCAGGGGATGTAATAGATGGAAAGGGGCTGGCCTGTTCCTCAGGGGCTGTGAGGGATGGAGAAGGGAATGACAGCTTTGACTGTGGCAGGCCTAATTCACCTTCATTTTTCTCTCATTGTTCTAGGAATATCTTGCAAGCTGAATCAAGTATCACAACAAGCTATCATCAGGTGGAGGCCAGGAAGGAGAACATGGACAAGGACCATCCTAGCAGCTTTCTGGATGGGGAGGGGGGAGGGGAGAGGGGATCGAGGATTAGGAAGTGGTGGGAACAGAGCACCTTAAGGAGGTGGGATGGGTGGCAGGCAGCAGCATGGCCTCAGGAGCTAGACTTTCGAGGCTGAAATCCAGCCCTGCCCCCCACCGGCTGTGACCTTGGGCAAGTGACCTAGTCCCTAGGTGCCTCAGTTTCCTCCTCTGTAAACAGGGATAGAAGCAGGCTGCCCTCATTGGGGTGTTGCTGTGAGAGCTCTATTAATTATTATTCGTAAAATCACCTACTATTGCCTGTACTCTGCAGGTGCCGTAAAACATTGATTATGACCATGGGGCTGCAAGCCAGCTTCGGGGGCTTGGAGACATATAGGCACGGACCCAACTGAGGGAGCAGAGGAAGCCACAACGGAAGATAAGCCCAGGACGAGATGATCCGAGAGGCACGCATGGGGCACTGCTGAGCCTTCTGACCTGGGGCTTGGTGAGCCCAGACCTCTGGACATCTCAGGGCTTTTACTGACAGAGTTACCTCACTATCATGGGAAACCTCTTTATTGATCACCCTCGTTGTTCTGGGAAATTGGGGAAGAGAAAAAGAGCAAAGGGCTCACTCTACCCTAGGTGGGTCAGAGCAGATGACTGCTGTCCCACCAGCAGCCACAGGCCTTGGGGCCAACAAGCCTCGTTGGTTTTTTTCACTGCACACTTTCTAAGGCCTCTGCAAAAAGTATATTTCCTCTGCAACACAACAACCCAACAATCCCACTCAAGTCCTCACCACTCTTCCTTTCCATAATAAAAAGACTTGGTGAGGACAGTACCATTAGGTAGAGGACCCGAGACACACGATGAAGACAGAGGCCACCTTGTCCTAACATTCCCGACCCGGGATGCGCCCCACTCTGACCTCTTCCAACCCCAGTGCGGGGCAACATCCTGACCTTTTCCTTCTTCCTTTCAAGATTTACAGGGAAAACGTGTGTGTGGCTTTTATTTTTTGTTGGAAGTAAGTTTTCTTATTGAATTCCAGTAAGACTTGGCAGCTTTTGGGTAAGCCCTCTTAGAAGGGTGGTGATGGCGACAGTCACACCCAGCAGTCAGTGAGCACCCAACGCACGCCAAGCCGGCTCTGACTGCTTAGGTGGGTTAACTCATTTCATCCTCAACACAATCACTCCAGGTAGATACTATCATTATCTTTATTTTTTCCCTTAAGGGAACTAAGGGAAAAAAGTTTAAATAACGTGCTGAAGCTCACACAGCTAGTGAGAGATAACCCACGGGAAATACTGAAAGAGACATTTCTGCACCTGCCTGTCTCCAGTCTCCTCACCTCTCTCCCGTGACAACCCCAGTGTGCACCTGTGGGCTGAGCCTGTGTCTGCTGGGCTGGTGGGGATGTCCGGGTCTCAAAACATCCTATCAAGCGATACTCTCTCTCTGAGGCCCAGGGTCGGACAGGCAGGCAGCCCTGCACATAGCCTATCATTCGTGTCCTGATACTGACCAAAACATTGTTTTAAATTCAGTTCCTGACATGTGTTCAATTTCTTTTTTTTTTTTTAAATTTATTTTACTTTAAGTTCTGGGATACATGTGCAGAGCGTGCAGCTTTGTTACATAGCTATACGTGTGCCATGGTGGTTTGCTGCACCCATCAACCCATCATCTAGGTTTTAAGCCCTGCATGTATTAGGTGTTTGTCCTAATGCTCTCCCTCCTCCTTCCCCCCACCCACAGACAGGCCCCAGTGTGTGATGCTCCCCTCCCTGTGTCCATGTGTTCTCATTGTTCAACTCCCACTTATGAGTGAGAACATGCAGTGTTTGGTTTTCTCTTCCTGTGTTAGTTTGCTGAGGATGATGGTTTCCAGCTTCATCCATGTCCCTGCAAAGGACATGAACTCATTCTTTTTTATGGCTGCATAGTATTCCATGGTGTATGTGTGCCACATTTTCTTTATCCAGTCTATCATTGATGGACATTTGGGTTGGTTCTGAGTCTTTGCGATTGTAAATAGTGCTGCAATAAACATACGGGTGCAAGTGTCTTCCTGTGTTCAATTTCAAAAGGAATGTTTCACAATTATACTCAGACTGAGCTTGTTATTAATCATCTATACAGTGACTGGTTGAGTGTTTTAGGTAATATGGATTGTAAACCCTATCATCATTTTTAATTTCCTCAGTTTATATTTTTCTTCCTAGTATTTTCCCTAAACTGATCATTCTGTTAATATTCACTAGAAAGTTAAAAATAATTGAGATTGTGAAATTAGAATCCTAATTAGACAGTGACTTAACTACCAGTTGAGATTTACCAGAGCTCGGATTTTCCAAGGGTTTTGAAAAGTGCTGACCTTATTTTGTCCTCGTCTGAAGTTAGAATTTTTCACCACAAAACAAAGTTACAGCTTTAAAATTACATGGAACATTGTTTGCATAGTCTGGCTTTAGTTTTAAATTAAATGATGGGAAGAATACTTCCTTTTATCATGTGCTGCAGAAAGGCTCATTATAATACACAATTTCGACAAAAATCCTGAGCAATTGTCACCTTAATCGGACTGAGATATTCTGCACAAGTATTTCCTAATCTCAATGAAAACACATTGAAAAATAATGGATATCAAAAACAACGTGGATCAGACGGAAATTAGGTCTCCAGTTTTTTTGTTTTAAGAGGAAGGTTAATTAATCGTAAATTATAACCAGTTTCTCTGCCCAGCTGCATCCGATGATTAATTATTCCTGGTTCTATTGTTTGAAGAACAAGAGCCGGCCTTTCGACTTGTGCAGGTGCACCCTGACTCCAGGAAGTAGCTCAGGGCTTCTGTGCAGAGGGGAGCGGATTCCTGTCACCACAGGAGCACGGGTGTCATCCACAGCCACAGACGTCCGCATGCCGCTTCTCAGATGCAGATGGAGGGACAGCCTAGATGGAAGGCGACTGGGCAAAACCCTGGGCTCAGGGCTGAGCCACTCCCGGCCGCTCCTGTCCCTGCCCTTTTCCATCCTCAAAATTTCCCGGGTTATGGAACTAGGCTGAAGCAGAAGTCACTGTGGGGACCGCATGACGCTAAAGAGAATGAGGGTGTCGGTTCCACACAGGCAGGTGAGCTTCATCCTGCCCCACACCCAGACGGCCCGAGCTGGACAGCCTTCTCTCAAACACAGGCTGTGATCATGAATGGGAGAGGCTGAATGAGAGGTGGCGCTTGGGGAAATCCATGCCACTCCTGTTTTTCAAAAACCCACAGGTGGTCGCCCTCTCCTGCGGAGGATGATGGCTCCCCAGACCCAACGCAGGTGCCCCTGCAAATCGGCACGTATCTGTGGGCCTTGTCACACGCCCTGTGTAACCCAGGGTGTGTGGATGTGGTCACTGCTTTCAAGTAAATAATAGATTTGGAAGGGTCACCGGGCACACTTTGTAGCCCAGTGTATAATAACACCTTGATCAATGAGTGACATCAGCTCCATGCACCACCTGCTTATTCCTGCCTAGGAGCTTTAGCAACCTGACAATTTAGCACTACAGAAACTGTTTAGGAGACCATGTCAGTTTTGCAGCCTGGGCAGGACCACAGGAGGCAAGCATGAAGGTCTTAGAAGAGAAGGGAATTAGACTGTGTCCAGTGGCCACGCTTCCCAGAGGCCTCCCAGCTCCTTCGGGCACAATTAATCCCTCTGCGGCCAGAGCTATGTCCCCCAAGAAACACAACCCCAGCAGGAGGACAAAGAGCCCCGCACAGGGCATGGCACACAGCAGGTACTCAATAACTGGCTCGAGTTGAACCAGCAGATACTCAATAACTGGCTCGAGTTGAACAGAAGCTAAGGTGGAAATTCCATTCACTAGAGCCACACCCGTTCACCATGTCTTTCCCTCGGTCTTAATGTGGCACTGGGTAGAACCAACATTTACCCTTGGGCCAACAGCTGCAGCTCACCCCCAGAACCTTCTGGCTCTCCCTGACCAGTCTGTGCCACCCACATCCTAGAACAGAGCAGCCGCCACTGTAGGTCAGGCCTTTCTTCTTGGGCAGGCCAGAGCTATTGCCTCCTGCAGTGAATAGTGTTCCTTAGATGTTAATGTGCCTAACCCAAGCCTTGAGTGAGAGATCCTGGATCCCAGAAGTGTGAGGCCTCCTTAGTACCTACAGGAAGACCAAGAGGCCAGCAGCCTCTCCAAGCTCCCTGGTTCCTGTATACTTACATTCTTCCAATGTGCAGATTCTAGATAGCTGCAGTATACAAAATGCAGAAGAGACTACCGCTGTCGGGGAAGCAAGAGCCCAGGAGAGCCAGGGCAACATCTTTTTAAAACCAACTCTGTCTTGAAACTAGCAAGGCCCACTCCTTGCCAGTCACAGCCCATGGTCCTAAGATTAAACATCTTAGGAACCTTAGGAACCTTCCTTAAACAGCTAAGGAAGCAGCTCAGTGATGCCTGCAAGGACAAAAACTCCTCCAACAGAAAGCCTTGATGTCCAGTACTGGTAACATTATCACTTTCGAGATAATTATAGTTATGCTTTGATGTACTTACACACTGAAACATCGAGGATCATTTTCTTTAAAACAATAGAATAATATACATTATGTAATGCTGTCGGTCCCCCTGCAAGCAGGCACAGCTTAGTTTAGTCTTTACATAGACAAGGCCCCTACATAAGAAAAACGAAGATGGCGCATTCCTCCCTTTGCTTTCCAAGGACGCCCTGCTCCATAACTGAGAAACTTTCAATAAACTCTCTCTTCTCATTGTACTCTGAGACTCACCTTGAACTCCTTCCTGCACAAGACCCAAGAACCCTCTCTTGGGTCCGATGACACTGCTACCAGGACGTGCCCTGTCTCCAGCTCCTCCTTCCCCTCCCCCAGCATCATGCACATCCCAGAGGGACCCCCCCGGGGCCATGCGGACCTCCCAGGTTGCTTCTTCCCTCTCAGAGGACAATGAGGCTGTGGAAGTCCCATCTGTCCCCTCCTCTGGGGTGCTGCTCTAGGGCCAGCACATGGGCCCGCTTCGATGTTCTGGACATGTGTCTGTCCTAGCCGCCTCGTTAGTGGTGCAACACTTGGGAGATGATGGAGATGACGTGACCCTTTGAGTTTCATTTTCTTTTTTTTTTTTTTTTTTTGAGACGGAGTCTCACTTTGTCACCTAGGCTGGAGCACAGTGGCACGATCTCAGCTCATTGTGACCTCCACTTCCTGGGTTCAAGCGATTCTTCCATGTCAGCTTCCTGAGTAGCTGGGACTACAGACACCCACCACCACGCCTGACTAATTTTTTTTTTTTGTATTTTTAGTAGAGACAGGGTTTTGCCATGTTGGCCAGGCTAGTCTCGAACTCCTGACCTCAGGTGATCGGCCCACCTTGGCCTCCCAAAGTTCTGGGATTACAGGCGTGAGCCATTGTGCCAGCCTGTTTTCCTTATCGATAGATATCGGCCTGTTTTCCTAACACGTCTCTGGGCTTAGTAGGAGAAGCCACTCACCACCTGATCCCAGGCTGATAGGCAGACCACCAGGATGGACACCCACATCTCCTTTAAAGCTGCTGACAGCAGACACCATGAGAAGCTCCCCATCTCCAGCCCAGCCCCCTAGTAAACAGGTTTCTTCCCAGCACATCCATCTGCCTAACAGCTGCATGAGTTTGGTGCTATCGTTCCACACAATTTACAGATGAGAAAGCAGAGGCACTGTGAGTACTTGCCCAACATTTTACAGCGATAAAGGATGGATCCGGGATTCTGACCCAGATAGTTTTGCTCTGAAATCTACGTGCTCTCTTGCCTTGGAGAGGTCACCACCCAGAGCCTCATCCCCACAGTGCCTGTGCAGCCCTCACCTGAGCCGTCCTTCTCCTTACACCTGCAGCCTCCCACTGTGCCTCTTGAACCCGGGTCATCGTTGGCCCACTGCCTCGATTCCCAATTGCTTCTCCTGCCCTCTCGCTTTAACTCAAATCAGGCTGTCCTCTGGGACCACGCTTGCTCCAGCAGCGGCATCTCTCCTTCCCACTGGGCACATTTGTCTCTCCGTGTTCCAAATGAAGACATTCTGTGTCTGTTACTGGAGACTGGCTGGGTTGGATAGGAAACGTGTCGGAAGGCAAGAGGCAGAGAGGACGAAGCCGACCCCTGCCACCCTGCAGCTCTGCCCCGTGCGGGACGCCCTCCCACTCTCCGTGAGCATCGCCCAGCGAGTGCCACCGCCGTGGGAGAAGAAAAGAGGGTTTTGCCTTCCCACGCACTCAGTGCCTAGCTAAGGTTTGTTTCTGCCTTCCCTTTGTTTTCAGCACTACCCGCCACTGGGAACCTCCACACTGTGGGAGGTGGTTGTTACGGAGAAGCGGCCTGTTCAGGCACAGGCGGCTCTCACGGTGCACCTGGGCTGAGCCTGGGCCTTTGCAGGACACCGGGTGGGTCTGTAAAGTGTAGACATCATGTCTACATTTCAATAGGCTGTGACTCCTACTTCCTGTCTTCTGGAAAGTAAGGGTGTTCATCTAAGGATAGGTTCTGCCTGCTGCAGGTCCTTCGGCTTGGGCGGAGCCTTTCTCTGTAAAGACCGATGTCAGCGGCCATCTGTGTTTTTGACCATGACCCAGTGTCAGGGACACGCACAGGTCAGGAGCAAGGGCGTGGGAAGCAGCTCTCCTGCGCGCCCTCTCTCCTGCAATCCGGTCTTTCCCGTCCTATGCTCTCTCACCCTCTCTCACTAAAGCCCCTACCCCTTTCCTTCCCATCCTGTGCTCTCTCACCCTCTCAGTTAAAACCTCCATCCCTTTCCTTCCCATCCTATGCTCCCTCACCTTCTCTCAGTAAAGTCTCTATCCCTTTCCTTCCCATCCTGTGCTCTCTCACCCTCTTTCAGTAAGGCCCGCATCCCTTTCCATGCCATCCAGCTTTATTCACTTGATTTTCCGACTGGGTCCAGCTCTTAAGTTTGACCTGAGCCATCTGGAAATACCCAAATGCAGCAAGCCTGCAGTACTGGGCCTCCACCCACCCCTAGACTGAGCTGTTGATGGGAACTGGACCGCTGGTGGGACAAGGCCTCAATGGGCGTCATGGTTATGAGCATGTCTGTTCCAACCAGCACATCCGCTAGTGGACACCATGGGCAAAAGGCATCAAAACCCTGCTGACACCCTCCACTGTGAAGGGAAAGAGCCAGGCCTGGCCCTGCTTACTGCCTTGTGTGAGAAACTCAAGAGGCAGGCTGTGCAGGGAGGCGCTCAGGAAGCGCCCAGCACCACACACCAGGTCTCCCTCCCTGCACCGCAGGCCTCGCTGGGTTCTTCTCATTATTATTAAGTTATTATCTCATTATTATTAAGCCATTCTCTTGGCATTGTCTAGTGCCGCGGGTGTTGGCCAAGAGTGCTCTGGGTTCCAGTTCGCTCTGGCTCTAGCTCACCAGGAGCACGGTGTGGTGGTGGCAGGAGAGAACAGAGGATGGGAGGGGAAGGGTAATGGCTGTGCCCAGACATGGAGACCCCTGATCTGAGCCCTTTGTCCAATCTGCTTCCCTTTGTGCAAATTCTCCATGTTCCAAATGAAGACATTCTATATCTGTTACTGGAGACTGGCTGGGTCAGGTAGGAAACATGGCAGAAGGGAAGAGGTGGAGAGGAGGAAGCCAACTCCTACCAGCCTGCAGCTCTGCCCGGTGTGGAGAAGATCCCCATCACCCTTTTCTGTGGCCCCTCTACACGGGCTGCTGTCCACCAAGTGTACGCCTTCTGCCTCTCTCCTTGCTGGAAGCTGAAGGAGTTAAAGCGTTGAGTTCCAGGTGACTCCTCTTCATCTAAGACCCATTACATAAGCAAACCAAACTGATGTGATTCGAACATTATTGTCAGCTGACAGCTTCTACCCCTTTATTCATTCTCATTATTATTAGATCAACATATCTGAGTGACTATAAACCAATCTGCCCAGACCCACAGCACTCAATATAGCCACTATTACTGCTGATAATGTGAGGACTACCTATCATTTGTGGCACACTTTACTTTTTATTATACATTTTCCCATGCATTGTACAGAAACCACTAGGGTGTCAGTGGAGAATTGGACGCCGTCTCCACATTGCTGAGGCTGGGGGAGCAGCTGTCTTCCTTATTCTGGGTAGGTGGTCCTAGCAAGAAAGAGGATTTTGGGCACTTATTCAGAGGCAGAAAAAGTGTTCTGGGTTTTTTTTCTAACATATGGGTGTTTTCTAAGAGCAACAACACCAGTAGTCAGCTACACTTTGTGAGTGCCTAATAAGTGACTAGCAATGCTAGACTCTAACACAATATGGCAGTTTGCACAATGACCCCACAAGGTCGATGCTGCTAGTTCCATCTTACAGAGGAGGAAACTGAGGTCTCACAGGTGAATCAATTTGCTTGCGTTCATACAACCAGTAAGTGGTGGAGGTAGAATTGTGAAGCCAGGGGTGTCAGACTTCAAAGCTCTCTCAGTTTCCACAGTACCCTGTTTCACTGGGCAAATCATATCACTTCTCTGAGCCCCTGTATAATCGCAGGTTTGCAACCTTCTAAGAGCCTATGTTTTTAGATCCAGCTTTGAAGTAAAGCAGTACAAGGCCAACGGCCTTGGAATGCAAATGAAAATAAATTAATTGGTACAGGGCCAATTAAAAACCAGCTCTTCAATGAAACACTGTGGTGAGATGCACTCCTCCCTTAAACAGAGCAGACTGGATAGGGAGATGGTGCTGCTGAAGGGTGATTACTCAGAGTGAGCTCATGAGGTCTTCATGTTATTTTCTGAAAATGGGGATTTTCTTTCCCTTTCCTGCTGCCTTCCTCCAGTGAGTTTTTATTCCTGGATGATCCTGCATGATTGTAATCGGTATTATCAGCTACGAATGGTCCCCTTCGGCCCTGGGAATAAGCAGGAGGTAAAAGACATAATACCAGTTATGGGGTGCTTATACTTGAGCTACAGAAGAGCTCGAACGACTTATTTTCTATCCTGTTAGGGAGTTCATTTCCAAGATACAAACAGTATATTTTGGTCGTGTGTTGTAGGATCAGATGCTTCCCCGGTTCTCTCAATGAATCTTCTGTTTGTTTTTGTGAGATAGTTGGCAGGAAATCTCGGCTTCTTTTTATAGTGAAAAGCAGCAGTCACAGTGAATACTCTTTTGCCAAAATCTAAACAGCACAGGGAAGTTGAAAATTGAGTGAACCATTGCTGTGATCTCTTTTCTCCTAATGCTTTTTGGGTAATTGTGGTCCAAAGCAAAGAGGCAGGAGTAACTCTGGCTGCCAGAATTGCTCTATGAACAAAATAATCCCAGGTAGAAATTTCTAGAAGCTTAAGAAGAGTTTGCTGGTACTTCTGGTGGGGATTTCTAAAACAGAATGGTACAATCAAGCTGGGGGTGGGAGGTGCAGACCTCACAATGGACGGACTTTGCCAACAAGTCGCCAACTCATCAGGTGTCAAATAAACCAAGGAAGGCAGGCATCATATCAGTGCTGTCCTAACCTCAACATGGAGCTCCCCTCTTCTCATGTAGGCAGGGCTTTCACGTCTTGGTCAAAGGATCAGAGGAGGCCCTGGGGACTATGTGGGAAATCCTAAATCTTATAAGTAGATAGTCTTTTTGTGCTTTTTCAACGTTGTGTCTTTGGAACTCAGAGGCCCAATGACATGTCTCCCCACAAAGAGAAGACCCAGCTCAGCCATGTCCCCCTTCTGAAATCCTGGAATGTTGTCTGGCTTCTCTTGAAGAATCATGCATACCCTGAGCTTATTCTTTCTACAATCTGCTTTCTTCTTCTTTCCTTGATAAATGCTGCAGGACTAACAATATTCATAACCAATCAACACCCTAGCTTTGATGCCAATGCTATACGCCCTGCTATATGCCCTTTTCTTCCTGTCCCCTCCAAAGTTCGTGTTGAAATTTGATACCCAGTGTTGGAGGCGGGGTCCAGTGCGAGGCATGTGGGTCATGGGGTGGACTTTTCATGAAAGGATGAATGGCCTCCCCCAAGGGTGAGTGAGTTCTCACTTGATTCACTCCTGTGAAGGCTGGCTGTTAAAAAGACCCTGGCACCTCCTAAACACCCTGTTGCTTTCCCTCTCACCATGTGATCTCTGCACAACCAGCTCCACTTCATCTTCTGCCGTGAGTAGAAGCAGCCTGAGGCCTCACCAGAAGCGGAGCAGGTGCTGGCGCATGTGTCTCGCACAGGCTATAGAACCCGGAGGCAAATAAACCTCTTCTGTTTATAAATTGCCCAGCTTCAGGTATTCCTTTATGGCAACACAAAACAGACTAAGACACACCCTGTGTCCTTCGAGCATTCTAGCCTCTAATGAGATGGGAAGGGCAGGCCAGGTGTTACTAAGCCTGGTACATTTTTTTTTTCTATCTAGTTAATAAATATTTACCGAATGCTAGAGACTCTGGCAATTCTATTGTAATCTTCCTAGTGACTGTGGATCTGCTTACATTCTTTGTTATAAAGGAGAATTTTGAGGCTCAGAGACGTTGACAACTTGCTCTAAGTCACTGGGACATGCGGAGCCTTGACTTGACTCCAGGTGTGATGTTGAGCCCACTCCACCATGGAGACCTCCAGGATGAGGAGACCAAGTCATTTTCCCAGGATCACAGGGCAGGAGAGGGTAGATCCCGGTGAGTCTCCTGATTCCTGCTCCTTCGCTCCTTCCACTACACTGCTGTACCTGGCAGACCGGAGACCAAGACTGCAGCTAATTTTCCATGTTAAACCTCATGTAGTCTGGCAGCCCAGGCTATAGCCCAGCATTTGAGAAATCCCTCTGCCTGAGTAATATCAGTATTGTAGATGGTCATCTTTTAATGAGGCAAGATACATATCAACACAGAATGCAGGCAGCAAGGTTGCATTTCGGATCATCCTAAATAACACAGCCCCCCGGATTCTGACTGTAAGTGAGTGCCCGACTGTGCTCCCTGGGCTCCCTGGACCCCTACTGCTGTAGATATTTGAGAAAAATCAAAGCACCCTGAGAAATCTGGGTCCCGGGAAATTGCAAAAGACATAAATAACATGCCTGATAGATCTGCGCTCCGAAATACGTGGCCTCATTCTAAATACAGAAATCTTATTTATTCCTGCTTGCATCTGTTGCCTGTTTCCTGCCACTAAATATTTTATCCAAGGTGCCGAGAGCAGAATTAAATGGGGGGTTAAAAAAAGAAATCAGCGAACATCAAGCCAGAAGGCAAACGGAGCTTTTACCTTGCGAGGCTCGCAGCCTCCTTCACTAATCAGAGCTGTGTTATTTGCATATCACACACTGCGAATCCCCTCATTATCATCAGAGATCTGCAAATTCCCACAAATCAACACCCCGGGGGGCCCAGGGACGAGGGCCAGCTCCCTGAACACGCCTCGGCTGGCCGCCAGGTGGCAGCATCTCTTCCCGTTCCTCTAGTGGGGAAGAGATGAAGTTTGGGTTTTGACTTTCTATTCCATTGCCTTGATCACTCAGATTTTCATTCTAGCTTTACTGGCTGCTGACGTGTGGCTTCTCCAAGTGCTCTGAGAGATCAATTCCCCAGTCTTCCTTTTTTCTATACTGGGGCGGGGGGCGGGTGTGGTGAGAGACAATAAATGCTGCTCTCTGTGGCTGGAGAAATTTAAGTAGGAAATCTTGGAGAAGCTGCTTTTGAGGGGTGGGAGGCCCAGGTTTAGGCAGGTCCAGTTAACCCATTACATGGGACGCACCTGGAGGATCCAGGATATGTGGACAACTGGCTGCAAATCCACCTCTCCAAATCCACCAAGGCAGTTCGGCCGCACACCATGGGACACAGGGCCCCTTGTCACTACCCCACATAAGGACGAGAGAGCAGACCCTTCAACAATATAGGTTTGAACTGTGCGGGTCGACTTATGTGCAGATTTTTTCAACCAAATACATAGGGAAAATACCGTATTTGGGGGATGTGAAACCCCTGTATATGGAGGACTGACTTTTCATATACCTGGGTCCTCAGGGCTGACTGGGACTGGAGTATGTTTGAAATTTGGTAATGCGGGGGTCCTGGAACCAATCCCCTGCATATACACCAAGGGGCACAGGACTTTGAAACTTCAGCAACAGCAAAAACAGCAGCAGCACTGATGGCTAATCACCTTTAGCCCTGGCAGACTTTTGTTAAAGCAGGCATTTGAGCAGCTTAACTAAAATTCAGCCTTCTTTCTTTCTCTCACCTCCCCACACAGTCCCCTCTGACTTTCTCTCTTTCCTAACGCCCCAAATGACTAAGCATTATGTGCTTTGGGAAATCGCAGTGCACAAAACTCCATTCCTTTCTCCTGTTCTTGCATCATCTGAATCAGAGGCAGCGCAGGCTCATTAGGCTGGAAAGGCGATCTCTCTGGCAGCCTGAAAGGGCCCTTTTACACAGTTTTCAATTCGTCTTTCAGCTTTATTTTCCCTTAATGATGGTTTTTCCAGACTCAGTTAAATGCTACCGTGAAACAAAAGGAAGTACTGTATCTAAAGTCCCAGCAGGTGGAAAGAGAAGCCACATCCAAAATGCACTGGAGATAAAACAGCTGAGCCTGAGAGAGGAGATCAATGGAACAAACCTCCCTGATGCCAGACTTCAGCTTCAACCTGTATTTCTGCAAATTTCCACCAAAATCCTATAACTGTTTCTTTCCCTTTCATTTCTGGCTTTAATCTTCTTTGAATGTGTATGACCATCAAAGGATGGTACGTTATGCTCCCTGAAGAGTCAAAGGACATCTTCTTTTGACTCAGAAGTAAAGGGGAATTTCTGGCTTGCTAAACATTTTGGAGGAGGAGGGACTGGCTGTTAAGGTCTGCCCTTTGCCCCTAAGTCCCAGAGGCTCTTGAGATCCCAAATACCCTTACGGAGCCTCCTAAATGCCAAGGCAGCCAGGAGAGGACACCGTTCCCTGACTGGAGAGACTACCCGGTCCATGCCCGCCTTCTTTGTCCTGGTATAGAACATTCATCAGAGCTGCCAGCAGAGGCCAGAAACTCCCAGTGACATGATGAGACAAGGGGATAACCACAGATTTTCTAAGCATCAGCTTTTTCCCTGAGCTATTTTACGTCTCCTCCATATCAGGAAAGGCTCACATTAGGTCACTCCTTACAGAATCTCGACTCCGAAACGGCGTAAAGAAAAACAAAAATTGGAGAACAGTTTGGGAGCTATGATCTGGTCATATCTCCAGAGAAGGAAATTTGGATTTTAAGAATGAACTCTTGAGTTAATGGATTAATGGTTGTTTGGTTTTCTAATTTGCATGTTTCTGCAGTTTTAAACCACAAGATACCATTCTGCCCAAGTGTCTAAATGTGTGGAAGATTTGTGCCATGTAATTAGGATGTGGTTCAATATCATCTTGCAGGATACACACTTTGTGAAGGCAGGTCCAGATTTTAAAGCATCTCTGTCTCCCTTGGAGGACCTGGTAGAGGGCTTTGGTGCAGAATAAATGCATGAATCCCACCTGAATGATGGAAGGAAGTTGCTGCTTCATGCAGGTGGTCTTGGCTTCTATCAGACTGACGACGTATCAGTTCCTCAAGGGAAGGGTCCCTGTCTTGGACCTCCTTCATCTTCTTCCCTCCCTGCCTCCCTTCCTTCCTCTTTTTCAGGTACCCTGTTGGGTGGGACACTGCAATCCATAGTGACTCATCCAATGTTGGGCACCTAGAAGGGGCTCGAAATAGAATTCCCTAGAAAATGAGGACTGTGTGGGCCACTGTCAAGTGCTGGAATATCTTCTTGAAGAGTTGAATTTTGCTACATGCAAATTTCTTCTATCTCTTCTATGTTTCTGGAGACACAGATGCGGGACACTGGGGTGTGGGAGCCACAGGGTGGTGGGGGAGGCTTCACCTCTCTCTGATGTGGAGGTGAGTTATCTTTGCATTCCCTTACACCTTCTCAAAGACACCCCATAGTAAAGAGAAAAGTTATGCCAATAATGCAAATTTTATAGAAAGAATAAAAGGGGGAGTAAAGGAGAGAGAAGGCTGATTCCTTTAGGGCAGATAGGTTTCACGTGGGGATTAGAAGGTTTTCAGAATCACCTAATAACGATTCTCCCAGTACACGAGACGTCCTGTGTGTGGGGGTGACGAAGAGGGGGGAGGAAGGGGATAAAAAGGCTGAGATACCACGTACCTGGCCCCCACCACTGCAGCTGAGGAGCATTGCTCCCGTATGTTTACTAAGTAAAACCGAGAATTGTTAACTATTTCATTGTGAAGTTATCTGGCATGGACACAGACTTTACACCATCAATGCTGTGTGTTTATGGCACTCATATTTAAACTTGAAAAGTGTTAGAGATGGAAAGGAGTTTAGCATTATCTGGTCTACCCTACTCATGCTTCCAGAACAAGAAAAAGAAACTGAGGCCCAAAAAGGTTAGAATACAGGTTTCGTGAGCAAAAGAGCTAAGGCTAGTTCCGGCTTCTGAGTCTCAAATGAAACTGTTTTAAGTACATATTGTCTTGTGGCCTATATTCCTTCGGGCATTTGCAGCTTGCATTTTAGTAGAACTGTATTAACAAAACTCTCAATAATAGGGCAAATGGTCTAATGTTCTTAGGTGACTGAAGAAGACAGAAAAAAAAAAAAAAAGAAATTAGAGTTCCCAAGGGTGTCAAATATTTCAACCTCAAATACCTAAGTTTCATTAGGGCGCTCTAACAAAAAGTGTGTTTGTCCTAATCTCACAATGAATGCATCATTTAAAAGATAGAAAAATACAGCCACTGAACATCCTATTTGTCAAAATCTCTCAGGAGTAGGCCATTAATTGTGAGGACATTTCTCGAGACCAGTGAGAATTCTTCCTATACCTTTAGAGAACATCTTCCCTTCAGATTTATTTCTGATTTTTCATAAGACCAGGTAGATCACCTCTTCCTTGTTGAATTAAAATACTCATTAGCCTTCCTAAAATATTAACAAAGCCTCTACTGGATTTTCAAACGTAGATTCAGCTTTGGTTCTGAGAACCAGAGGTTTGCAGTTAACCTGTTTCAGTGCCACACAGCCACGCTGAAGCCGCCCTCACTGTCCTCTGGGACACTGGGGTTTCTCCCATGCAGTTCGAGGGCTGTGCGTAGGGAACCACATTCATCACATTACAGGCTCCAAGGAGACGCCAAGAAGGAAGGGAGCTTATTGCAAGGTGCATGTGACAAGTACAAACCTTCTCATTGAAGAAATGATGAGGACTACTGGTTCTGATGGCTCCCCTTGGCTGTTATCATTTATAATAAAACGTTACACACCCTAACTCTTTCTTGGAATACGCTTCCCAAGTTGCCATATTGATGGTATCGTAGGGGACATGACATGGCATTTCTATTTGCAGCTCATTCAAGAACATCATTTGTGATCTGGGCAGACAATGCCTCTCCCATACTCCCACTCCCCCACAGCAGTGTCCCAACCAGATGGACCCCTGGTGTCCGCTCAGCTGCCCTGGATGGCCACCTGCTTTCTGAACCCAACTCTATGACCTTCCCGTTGATTCTGAGAGATTCCCCAGCATCCCTCTAGACAATTCCTCTTCTGCTTTGGGTGCCAAACTTGAGGCTCATTGTTGGCAAGAAAGCTGCCCAGATGTGGGGCCTTCAGTCCTGCCTCCCAGACATGTCTGGCCTCCCCCTCTTCTGGAAAATGGCTCAGTGCTACTTCCTGGAATCCTGGTGGGACCATATGAGGTGCTCTGGACAATGAGTCATGCGTAGAAGTGCCAGGGTCATTTCCAGGCCAACCATTTATTCCCCAGCTTGTCTCCCTCCGGAACACTCCCCTGTCCACTAGTGTGGCTGCGATGCCTAAGAGGATCGATCGCCCCAGCAGCCTGGGACCTTGAGTGACCATGAGGGAAAGAGCCCCACCTCCTCCCCATCCCTGATCTAGAGTGGGCTTGAGTGATCTCCGAAGAGAAATACACTTTGCTGTTTTAAATTACAGGCAGTGTTCCGTTTTCTTTTGCTTGTTTTTTGCTCCCCACAGCAGGACCTAGCCTGTCTCCACCAGCACATCTTCCTGCTATTTCATTGTGAAGTTATCTGGCACAGACAGATAACTTCCTTCCTTGTTCTGATCAGGCTCATGTTTGAAGTTTAGGGAAGGATGGTTTCCAGCTTTATCCATGTCCCTACAAAGGACATGAACTCATCCTTTTTTATGGCTGCATAGTATTCCACGGCGTATATGTGCCACATCATTCTGAGCAAACTATCGCAAAGACAAAAAACCAAACACCGCATGTTCTCACTCATGGGTGGGAATTGAACAATGAGAACACTTGGACACAGGAAGGGGAACATGACACACAGGGGCCTGTCATGGGGTTGGGGGAAGGGGGAGGGATAGCATTAGGAGATATACCTAATGTAAATGACAAGTTAATGGGTGCAGCACACCAACATGGCACATGTATACGTATGTAACAAACCTGCGTGTTGTGCACATGTACCCTAGAAATTAAAGTAAAATTAAAAAAAAATATAGAAGTTTAGGACAGGGAATGCTGACTGCAAGGCCTAAGTTGTGGTCTCTGCTCTTAGCACTGAACTTCACAGAAACTTCTCAACCAAATTTCTAGTATTTCCTCTTTCCAAAGCTCTCTTCATCAAGCAGGACCCCTAGCTGCTGTCTGAGGCTTCTGTTTAAATATTCCAAAAGCAGAATATCGTTCCTTCTTCAGTGTGTACTACTGTCTCACTCCAACTTCCGCCAGATAATTTTTCAGCCAAGAAACGTCGGAAGAATATTCCGGGATTGACTAGGATAACTCCCCCATCCCCACAGCTGAACAGTTTATTTATTTCCTAGTTTAAATTGCAACTCTTGGCTGGAGAACTCCCAGGGTACAGATGTAATCAGATATAACATTAATTAAATAGCAAACTGACTGGTCACCATGGCAATTAGGAGGGTGGTGCGAATCAGTACCAGAAACAAGGAGCCACGAAGAGGAAGATTTGGAGCAAGGAAGTCTCTGTCAAGTTTCTCTTGGGAGAAACCCAAGGTCCAGGACAGCAGTCATCCCTTTTATCTCCTCTTTGCTGGGAAGCCCTGGAGATGCTGTACCTGGAGGTGTATAGGTCTGACCTTCCAGTCAAAAAATACCCCCTCCTTTTCCATGGTAAATTCTCTGTACTGAGCACACAGACATCTGAGACTTTGCCATATCTGAGACCTCATCCAGTATAGCCAGCAGAACGGGAGAAGAAAGTTGACCTTCACTGGACACCTCACATGCACATGCTAATATACAATGAACGTGTTGGCAACTTCTTATGGTTCCACCGTAATATGCCTGTGCTACCACAGAAGTGCTTTCATTTCACTTTGCAATAATTCTTTGAGAAAGGTGCCTGAAGTTTTATCTTCCAGATGAGGAAACTGAGGGTCAGACAAGGTTTGTGATTTGGTCACCAGGCAGCTGAATGGCTCACAGAGGGCTTAAATCGAGGTCTGTTGGGCTCTTAAATCGGTGCCATGAGACATGCCTTTCACAGCACAGATGGTTCAAGCCTGGGGCATTGAGCAGACACCTCTAAAGGATGCTCCACTCAGAACATGAGTATGAACCCAAGCCTAATTTCATAGGCAAGAAATTAATGCAACTCATACTCAGCAGGAAAGTGGTTAGCAGCTTCAGGCAGGCTCCCTACTGGCTGTTTGTCCACAGAAAGGCCACTTAATAGTTTCGACAGCTGTGCAATAGGATAAGGGAAGAGTTGGCCCTCTGTGTCTAAAAATTCCACATCTCTAGACCCTCTCATCAAATGCAGATCAAAAATATTAAATAAAAAAATAACAGTATGACCATAAAAATATTACAGATAAAAAATACAGCATATCAACTATTTCAATAGCCTTTGCATGGTGTTAGGTATTTATAAGTGATCTAGAGATGATTTAAAGTATCCCGGAAGATGAGCACAGGTGATAGGCAAATGCTAAGCCATTTCACATAAGGAACTTGAGCATCCTCAGACTCTGGTATCTGATGGAGAGGGGTGGGTGCAGTGGGGTTCCTGGAACCAGTCTCCCAAGGATACCAAGGGACAACTGTAGAGCTTTCTTCATAGGGCTCTTGAGAGATTACGTAAGTTTATTTGTGTAAGGCCTGGCATGGAAGAAAGACTCACTGAAAGTTAGATACTGCTATTCCTATTCTATTCATTCAGTATGGAAACTACGACTTAGCATGAATTCAGATGGTCTAGAATCTGATGAGCTATGATCCTGTGTCCCTGGGCTCCTGGTAAGAAGACCAGGTCCTTCCCAAAGTCACTCCAGCTTTTTCCTTTATCCTTGGGGATAAAAAGTGAAACTCATAATTAAAACGAGGTTAACAATTACTGTTGCTTTTTGTTAATCAGGTGTTTTTCTGCTGAGGGAAGTTTGTGGAAATGGAAATTCTGATAAGAGTGATCAGGGAGAAACCATATGATTTCCTTGTGGAGGTTTCTAGAATATATGAGTTTCTCTCTGTGAATTAACTCATTCAACAGTATTTTCTGAACCTTTATTAAGTACTCAGAGAATCACTGGTGTTATGGGAAATATACAATATAAAATACAGTTCTTGACTTCAAGTAACTAGATTTATTTGGAGAGGCAAAATTTGAAATAATTGGTTGTCATTACAAACCATCTTGATTCAGATGACAAGAGCTGGAAGAATACAGACATGAAGTCAGTAGTGAATGTGATGACTGGACACACTGGGATTGGCATGCTATGGCTTTTGGGTCAAATGTGGCATGCTGCCTCTTTTGTATGTCCTGAGAGCTAAGAATTGGTTTTGTGCTTTTTAATAGTTGGTAAAAAAAGAAGAATATTTAATGACATGTGAGAATTACATGAAATTCAAATTTCATTGTCCGCAAATAAAGTTTATTGGAACACAGCCATGCCATTTGTTGCTTATGGTCTACGGCTGCTGTTTTGCTATGAAAACAGGCTTGAAGTTTATTGGAATAAAGTTTATTGGAACACAGCCATGCCATTTGTTGCTTATGGTCTATGGCTGCTGTTTTGCTATGACAACAGGCTTGAGCAGTGGCAATGAAGACCGTATGTCCTGCAAAACCTAGACTCTATTACCCGGCCATTTACAGAAACAGTTTACAGACTGTTGGACTCAATGACTGCTAACATCCATTTCAGCTCCAACACTCCCTCCGTGATTAGAGAATCAATAGCCATGTGATATCCTTTCAAGAAAACTCAGATGAATGTAGGTAAGTGAGGGCATACACTTTGTGTTACTACAGCAGAAAGCTGGTGGTCTGCCCATGATTGCAGACAGAGAGACGGTGCATTAGGATGTGCTGGTGTTTCCTGGTGACCCACCTGGATTTAGAGTTTGGTGCTGAGGCAGCCATAATGCTATGATTGCTATGTTGAGAGCAGGGGATGGCAGGGGAGGGTCTGGTGGGAGTCAGGGTCAAGTGAGGCACAGGTGCAGTTGGACCCAGGGGGCTAAGAGGACCTTGGCAGCCAGCTTGACTTACCTGTGGCAATCACAGTCTATGTTTTATGCTCCTGACATTCTTATTTCCTGCCTTAGAACACTGTTTTCATATCGATCCTTGCAGAAATCTAGAAACCCAGAAGTGTCTCACAGGTTCTGAGAAGCACAGAAGGAATGGACCTCTTGGGCCACCTCAGCCATTTCCTGGTCAGAGCTGACTGAGCTTCTACCAAACAGCTTTTTGGCTTTTCCTCCTTATCTCTCTACAAGTTAAATTCACATGTTCTTCAAGTCAAGATCATTAATACTTTATGGAGCTGGAGACTAGCGCTAAACAAGGAAAATACTCATTTCAGTTACATTAAATACCCAAAGCATTCAGCCTCCTGCTCAGATGATTGCTGTTTGATTTAGCCAACGCTCCATTGCACAGTACCTCATAGGTCTGATAGCTTCGCCAGACACTGATTACATTTTAGATATTTTCATCATCACTTTTACTTTCATATCCTCCCTTAGAAATCATAGATGAAGTGGAATATAATTTTTTTAAATACTCAATTTCTTTAAGAGATCACAAGGCATAATTTTTACCAAGTCACAAGAACTTTGGGGCTCATAAGGAAAACACCTGTCTGTCAGGCATCAGTGGCAACTAAGGGTGTGATTTCAGCTTGGAGAATCTAAATGTGGACAGAAGGTTCTTGAAGAGGTGTTCAACATGGTATCAATAGCATTTCTAGGATGATTGGGAACTCAGTGCATTTTCTACGTGAACATACTATAGACAATATTTTATGAGTGAATAGAGCTTCAGAGTTTTCAACACTGATAGGTTCATCAATTCCACGTTAATGCTTCCGATTCCTGGCAATGCAGATGAAATAGTGGAGCGGGTGCCTCTTATTTTACTGAGTTTGGGAAATTACAGGGTAAAGCAACAGTAGTTGTACCACCAATATGTAGAGGTTACCAGTGCCAGGCACTGTTCTAAGAGCTCTATGTGTATTAGCTTATTTTAATTTCCTCTATGACCTTATGGAGCATATACTGCTGTTATCTTTGTTTTGCAGATAAGGCAGCAGAGACACAAAGAGGTCAAATATTCATCCAAGTTCGTACAGCTTTTACGTGGTGAAGCTTTTGTCTAAACACAGACACCATCACTACAAAGACTCTGCCCTGCTTTTCCACAAAGGAGCTTTGTCAAGCTAATCACAAGTTTCTGCCAATTTACTGACAACGATGTCCTTGTCTAACCAACCATTTCCCATCATGCAAATAAGAGATGTAATCAATAAGAGGTCCAAATAACTCCAAATCTATGGTTTACATAGTAATGTACATATTTGAACATCACTCCAATTCCCATTGTCCTGCCTGCTCCATAACTTCTTTAAAAAATATCAGTATGGTCACTATGATGTATGACGGGTGTAAAAATCCACTTTGATCTACCACCTGGGAGCAGTTTGCTAGCAGCTGAAGTGCCCTAGCCAGGTGCTTCAGAGGCAGTTAATATTTGAAGAACCCAATCAGGAATCTATACTCCAGGGGGCCTCCGTAAGCACCTCAAATATCAGTCTCCAAATGTATGTCAGGGAGTTTTAAAAACAGCATAAGAGGTTGGGCTCAGTGGCAGGCTCCTGCCCCAGCTGCTCAGGAGGCTAAGCCGGGAGCCCAGAAGTTCGAGGCCAGCCTGGGCAACATAGGGAGACCCTGTCTCTAAAGAAAAGTAGCATAAGTGACATTAGAAATGCTTTCTTAGATACAAAGATGGTGTTGCTGATTTCCTTCATCTGCATCTGACAGTCCAAGGCTGCTGCTATTCATTGAAGACTGTACCAGTTACTGATGGTCACGACTGGCTCTGGTCCATTCACAACACGCAGGAAACGAGTACTCAGCACACTGGGTATCAACATGACACAAGGCACACAAAGTGTACAAAATATCTAACATGTCATGAATGCAAATTAAAGCCAATGTGTGAGTTTCTCGTGAAGTGTTACTTACGTTTGTTTTGCTTTCATGGGAATTAGAGTTTATGGGAATCTGGATGAGCAAAGAGCTCCCTTTTCTTTTGGTGAATTTGTGTCCTGTGGAAAACAGACCCTGAAAACCATTCCAGGATCCCCAGGAGTGCTTTCGTTTTCATAATGTCTTTTCTTCCGTGAAAGTGTGAAAATCCACTTTGATCTACCACACTGTACTACTACTACTACACGCTCTCCACCTCCTTGAATACTCAAGACAATAAAGCATGGAATTGCACCACCCCCAAAATTCATTAACTGAAATCTATCTGCTTGGGGCCCACCTGACCTTTTGCTGATACCTTCTGCAGCACTTCATTGGAACAGAAAAATATTAGGTCATGAGTGCTGACTCTTTAAAGATGCTTTGAGAAACTATGAAGCAGTGCAAGGCAGGCCTTGCCTCACGCTGCCCTTGTACTCCCTGGACATGAGCAGGACACACAGATGGAGGGTAATGGTCACACCACCAGGGTTTGGCGCTCATCCGGCAGGACTGAGGGGCCTAGCTTAGGAAAGGCTCTGACCCTTTTACAGCGGGCCTGATTACATCACAAATGAGAGCATTCTGAGTTCCAGCTCAGGAGGTGCTAAACCTCTCTCCAGCAGCAGAAGTTCTGGAAAGAGGTCCTTTCTGGCCAGACTAGTCAAATCCCTACTTCCTCCACGCTGGCCACCCAGTGAGGGCGGCAGATAGTGTGGGAGAGTGGAGATAGTCTCTCTGTGGGGCTCCCAGGTAGGTGGAACCAGGATGGGAGCACCTTGGGGACTGTGGCAAGGGCTGTGACTGGGAGGAGGGGGCCTCAGGAGTCACAGCAGGGCTGCAGAAAATGGGGAGAGTGCCATGGAGTCCAGGGGAGGATGGTGGACTGGGCAGGATGGAGCAGAAGTGAGTATTGTTGGTAGGAGACTTCCCATCAGTTACTCCTCATCAGGGGCTGCCTGACTGCATGGGTCCTAGAACCACACAAGGGGAACTAGCATCGGGGGCAGCTTCAAGAGTCTCATCTAACATGATTCCTGCTGACGTGCATGGGGAAATGCTTCCATGCCAAACTGGGTCTCCTGATCTGATCACATTTTTCAAGTACCTTTATGTTCTGGACTAGTTAAGGAAAATCCAGCCCTGGAATTTCAGCTATGCCAAATCAGATATGAAATAAATACCCTTTGGGCCCTTTTCTCACTTTCTCTGCCATCTCAGGCTGATGACTCCAGGCTGAGCTCTATAAATATCTTCTCGAGTTCATCATCCCTCACTCTACCTTCACTGCCCTTTGAGGGGATAAGATCTTTTATATACATAAGGAAAGACGTTGTCCTGCAATGACCCTAACATGTTCCAGCTTTCCACAGGGCTGTGGGTCATTCCATGATAATGTCATATAACTGAATAATTATATGTATTTTGGATATGCATATGCATATGACTGCTTTGGTAATAGAAGTATGGATGATTCATTGTTTAGCTGAAACATTTAATAACTTGAAGTCATTATTAGCAAATTATTGGCCAAAAATTCTGTGCTGTCCCACTATACCTCGTGTATATGATGATAACGAAGATGATGGAGACCATCCTGGCTAACACTGTGAAACCCCACCTCTACTAAAAATACACACAAAAGAATTAGCCAGGCATGGTGGTGAGTGCCTGTAGTCCCAGCTACTTGAGAGGCTGAGGCAGGAGAATGGCGTGACCCTGGGAGGCAGAGCTTGCAGTGAGCTTAGATAGCGCCACTGCACTCCAGCCTGGCTGATGAGTAATTTTTTTTTTCTCAAAAAAAAAAAAAAAAAAAAGAGTAGTTTATAAACAAAGAGTGGCAACTGGAAACACAATCAACCCTGTAATGGCAGTAACAAAGAACTTTCATCAAAACTTGGAGAATTCCAACTCTTTGCCCATATGCCTACATACTAGGAACTTTGCAAAATTACTGAGCCTTGCATCAAAGTGCAAATTCTTAACAGAACACTCATTCACAGGCCTCAAAATCTTCAGTAACATCTTGCGTTTAGTTTATGAATAAACAAACTTTAATAAACTTTAAAAAGTTGTAGGACTCTATTAAGCTATCTTTAGTTTTATATTAAAATCAAAATTCTATGTAATTTTATGACATTTTCCCAGAAGCATAAAATGAAGATATGCATTTTGCTTATCAAAATCAGTTTGTGGCCACCATGAGCCAAAGGTCTCTCTTTAGAGAATTAGCAAGACAGACACACTGAGTTCACAGCCAGTGCTAAGTTCACAGCCAGTGATGAGTTCACAGCCAGTGCTGAGTTCGCAGCCAGTGCTGAGCTCACATTCTGGCACATGGGCGACTGCTTCAGTAAACTGGAGCTTTTCCCACTTTGTGTGTTTAAAGCTTAGGTCAAGGGATGGAGACTCCCAGAAGCCTCTATGGCTGTCCACCTCTTCTCTTCCTCAGTCTCCAATATTTTGCAACGTCTAGTATGTTTAAGATCCTTTTTGGGAAACAAAACAAATCAATAAGGCATTTTTCTGCCAACAAGTTATGGACTGCAGTGGCTGTTTCCCACATACACAGTTTATCTTCTTAGAACTAACATCTCCAAGCGAATGAGCCCCTCTGCAAATGCTTTAGGGTATTTTCACTCTAATCTCCCCCCGATTGCTGAGCTTTTTTAAAGGAAGAGTTTGGAATTGAAACAGTTAAGTCACAGAGTAGGCAAAAGCAATCGTCAAAGTTTACTTTCCCATTATTAAAAAAGGAAGCAAGATTCCCCAGGGCTCCTGTGCTCTCAGCCTCAGAAATCTAAGCATCAGCATATAAACCTTCCAGGGAACAACACTAAGTAGATTAAGCTGCCACATCAACTGTGATTGATTTAAAATATTTAGGGCTCTGTTATCACATCAACACAATTTCATGTAAATGCCTTGAAGAAAAAAGTCCTTTCAATGGATTTGCTAAAGCAAAAGCTTAACGTGAATGGCAAAGCAATGAACTTTTTATTTTATTAAGAAGATACTAAAAAAGATATTTTAAATCTCCTGGTTATGGATTTTTTAGGGAGATTAGTCCCAGACAATGCCTAGACTCTTGCAGCCAAAATTCTAGGGGCCCTTTCTCTTAGGGGCGGGGGACACACCTTGGGGTCATTATTATTTGCAATGATCTCTCTTGAATTTTCAGGTCAGATAATTTCTGTTCTGTGGCAGAATGACCACCTGGGTAACATTGCCTTGATACCTATGCCTTTTTTTTTTCTTTTTTAAACACCTCTTTTTCCTTTGTGATAAAAATAGTACTAACAAATAATTACAATAATAGTAATAACTACATAATTATTATTTTTATTGTTATAAGAAACAATAGCAGCAACTGTCCCTTGCTGACCATGTCATATGCTGCACGCATTCCACTCAGTCTCACACAGTCCCCAGAAAGTGTAGTGTTTGGGACATTCTTCCCATATACAGATGAGCATGTTGAGGTCCATGGAGTGGAAGACCCTTGTCATGTCCCGTGACTGGGCCAGGTCTCCACCCTGGGTCCCTGCAGCTCCACAGCCTTACTTTGAACCACTCATGTTCTGTCTCCAGCCCCTGGGTTCTCTTGCCTATCCAGATCTCGAGCCGATCTTATACCCAAGCAAAAGAGCTGTTAGTGGGATCTCAGATGTCAGGGAGCAAACAGGACCTGGTTTTCTAGTTGCTCCTAGGTATAAGGCCTTTTTCTCCACACAAGGGCAGCATTCAAGGGGCTTTAGAGTCCTCATTGTCAATAGTCTACTGAGTCCACAGGGGCAGGCAAGCCCCAGAGCCTCAGGGATTGCACCCCAGGCAGAGGTGCAGCCCCTCCAGAGTTTCCCTTTGTGCTGCTGCCTGTGCCTCTTCGGTGGTGCTGGGGACATCTTGGGACAAACCATTTCTAGGGCTGTTTCTGCACAGAAAAGGCATAACTACAGCAGACTGTGTCCCCTCTTTCATTCCAGTGGCTTTTTCAGGTGTGGCCAAGGACTCATGTGACAATAAAATCTCAGGGTTGATTCTCCTGGGGCTCAGAAGGAAACTGGACTCTTCAGCATGCTCTGAGCACGGGCAGCCACATCGTAATAAACATGGGGCTTCGAAGGTGACCACACAGGGGAGGCCAGCCTCATGTGGATGCTTGGGTTCCAGTATATCTGTTAAAGATGAGCTGCTTAGCCCCCAGGACCGTGGCAGTCTCCGGAAGACAGACTTAGGGAGAAAGCCCTTGGAAAGGGATTTGAAGGAATATTCTAGACTGATGGAAATGGTCTATGTCTTGACTGGGGCTATATAGCATATACATTTGCCAAACTCATCAAACTGTCCTTATGATGTGCGTTTTATTGTATACAAATTATACTTCCATTTACAAAAATTAAAAATCAAGTCATAGAACTTTATGGCTTCAGTGAAATTATGCTAGGAGGTAACACTAAGCTTGCATATCCATCTGCCTTATAATTTATGATGCATAAAGCCACTAAAATGCAGAATACCAGCCTGAGACATGCACAGTACTGGGAGAAAGTGATACTGGCTTGAGAAAGCACCCAGAATTTCCCTGACCCTCCCTTGACCCAGCCTAGCAGGGTGAGTTATTGCTGTGACCACACGGTCTCAGGCCAGGAGGCTGAGAAGAACTTGGGTTGTTCATCAGCCCCATGCTGGAAAGCATATGCTTACTCTAGCCACATGTGGAATTCTAAAAAGGTAATTATCCTGAACTTGAACAATGACTTTCCCCAATAAATATTCCTTACCCTTGTGTAAACTTGGGCCAATTATTTAACCTCACTATGCCTCATCTGTGAAATAGAACCTTGCTATGAACTGAGTGACTGTGTCCCCCCAAATTCATATGTTGAAACCCAAATCCCCAAGGTGATGGGGTTAGGAGGTGGCACTTTTGTAAGGTGATGAGGTCATGAGGGTGTTGCCCCTATGAATGGGATTCATGCCCTTATAAAGAGATAAAGAAATAAAAAAGATTCATGCCCTTATAAAGAGATAAAACAACCAGAGCTCTCTCTACTCTGCCAGGTGAGGACATAAGAAGACAGCCATGTGCAAGTGAGGAAGAGAGCCCTCACCAGACACTGGGTCTGCCAGCACCCTGATCTTGGACTTCCCAGGCTCCAGAGCTGTGAGAAATACATATTCATTGTTTAAGCTACCTCGTCTGTGGAATCTTGTTACATCTTGTTACAGCAGCCTGAACAAACTAAGACAGAGGGTGGAACGAAGTAACAGAAAACAAAGTGCTTCCAGCAGTGCCTGGCAGCTAATAGCAATCAATACCTGGTTGTTATTGTTATGATGAAGGGTCATGAGCATGGAGACAGGTTATCAAAGTGTAAGAAGAGAGCTTCCCTCTCTGATTTCTAGTTATTTGATCATGTATACGGCATGACTCTTCTGGCGCAAAAGGCAAACCAGGGGTAGAAAATGTCCAGCAAGGTGGAGGTGCTCTCAGCAGCAAGTCACTCTGATGATTTATTTGGAAAGATGTAACTCATTCCTTCTTTTCCAACTGTCCCCTTCCCAAGGCAAATAAGGCACTTATGTCTTGGAGTGGGCTAGACACACATGCATTTGCAGTCCCTGAGCGTTCCTGGAAGTCACCTCCTGATATAATAAATCTCCCATTAATGGGCCTCCTGCCCTTCAGGGATGAATTGCAGGGCCCTGCAAAGTCCAAAGCCAGCACACCTGCCCCAGGTGAGTGCACAATACTGCAGGCCCCTGACAACAGCCTGATGCTATTCCCTGATGCTGATCAGAGTGATCCTAAAAGCTCCAACAAAATCTTTTAAATTTTGCAGAACCACAAGAAACTGGAGTTTAATTTACAGTTAAAGTCAAAGAAAAAAGAAAAAGAACCCAACTCCAGTGTAGCAGCAGCAGCAACCACAAATCTTGCTTTTTTCTCTCCTTGCACATCTTACCTTCATACAACCAGTCACTGAGGCCATTGTAAATCACACCTTCCTTCCCAGTGGAGACCACGCGGATGGCCTGTTTCCCGACATGTGCACAGTAGTAGATATTGTTTTCAAAAATAAATATCTAATTTGAAAAGAGAAAAAAAAAGCATACTATTAAGCAAGGAATTAGTTATAAATAGGTTGTTCTTAAAAAATCTGAAATCATCAACCTGGTTTTCATTTTCCTTTTGTACTTATTAGATAGAACAAAGTCAGTCTCAAAATTTTTAGAGGTCTACCCACCTCCAACAGAATATATCTGTAAGGATTAATCAGAGGCTGAAATTCCACATTCTTCACCCAATGTTATCACTTACCATGACTGGACAATTTGTAGTCTGATACTTCTAGCTACTTAAAATCTGATATGGTTTGGATTTGTGTCCCCATCCAAATCTCATGTCGAATTGTAATCCCCAATGTTGGAGGCTGAGCCTGGTAGGAGGTGACTGGATCATGGGGGCAGATTTCTCCCTTGCTGTTCTCATGATAGTGAGGGAGTTCTCATGAGATATGGTTGTTTAAAAGTGTGTAGCCCCTCCCCCTGTGCTCTTTTCCTCCTTCTCCAGTTATGTAAGTTGTGCCTGCTTCCCTTCACCTTCTGCCATGATTGAAAGTTTCCTGAGGCCTCCCCAACCATGATTTCTGTATAGCCTGCAGAATCATGAGTCAATTAAACCTCTTTTTAAAATAAATTACCCAGTCTCAGGTAGGTCTTTATAGCAATGTGACAACGAACTACTACAGAAAATTGATACTGAGAATGGGCCATTCTTACAAAGATACCTGAAAATGTGGAAGTGACTCTGGAACTCGGTAATAGGCAGAGGTTGGAACAGTTTGGAGGACTCAGAAGAAGACAGAAAGATGAGGGAAAATTTGAAACTTCCTAGAGAATTGTTGGGTGGTTGTGACCAAAATGCTGATAGTAATATAGACATCGAAGTCCAGGCTGAGGCAGTAAGAGGAGATAAGGAACTTACTAAGAATGGCAGCCAAGGTCACTTTTGTTATGCATGAGCAAATAGATGATTGGAAACTGGAATTTATATTTAAAAAGGGAAGCCAAGCATAAAAATTTGCAGCCTGACTATGTGGTAGAAAAGAAAAATTCGTTTTCTAGGGAGGAATTCAAGCCAGCTACAGAAATTTGCATACATAAAAAGGAACCACGTGCTAATCACCAAGACAATAGGGAAAATGCCTCCAAGGCATTTCAGAGACCTTCGAGGCAGCCCCTCCCATCACAGGCCTGGAGGCTTAGGAGGAAACAATGGTTTCATGGGCCAGGCTCAGGGACCCACTTCTCTGTGCAGCCTTGGTGCCCTGTATTGTGCCCACACCAGCTCCAGCCATGGCTAAAAGTGGCCAAGGTACAGCTCAGGCTGTTGCTTCAGAGGGTGCAAGCCCCAAGCCTTGGTAGCTTCCACTTGGGTTAAGCATGTGGGTGTGCAGAGTGTGAGAGTTGAGGTTTGGGAGCCTCCACCCAGATTTCAGGATGTACGAAATGCCTGGATGTCCAAGCAGAAGTCTGTTGCAGAGTGAAGCCCTCATGGAGATCCTCTACTGGGGCAGTGCAGAGGGGAAATGTAGGGTTGGAGTCTTCACACAAGAGACCCCACTGGGGCACTGTCTAGTGGAGCTGTGAGAAGAGGACCACTCTATTCCAGACCCTAGAATGGTAGATCCACTGACAGCTTGCAGCATGCATCTGTAAAAGCCCCAGGCACTCAATGTCACCCTGTGAAAGCAGCCAAGGAAGCTGAACCCTGCAGAGCTACAGGGCAGAGTGGCCCAAGACCATGGGAGCCCACTGTTGTATCAGTGTGCACTGGATATGAGTCATGGAGTAAACGGAGATCATTTTGGAGCTTTAAGATCTAATGACTGCCATGCTGGGTTTCAGACTTGCAAGTGGCCTGCAGCTCCTTTGTTTTGGCCAATTTCTCCCATTTGGAATGGGAGCATTTACCCAATGCCTGTGTCCCCATTGTATTTTGGAAGTAACTATCTTGCTTTTGATTTTACAGGCTTATAGGCAGAAAAAACTTGCCTTGCCTCAGATGAGACTTTGGACTTGGATTTTGGGTTAATGCTGGAATGAGTTAAGACTTTGGGGGATTGTTGGGAAGGCATGATTGTATTTTGAAATGTCAGAAGGACATGAGATCTGGGAGGGGACAGGAGTGGAATGATATGGTTTGGATGTGTGTCCCCAACCAAATCTCATGTGAAATTGTAATCCCCAATATTGGAGGTGGGGCCTGGTGGGAGGTGACTGGATCATGGGGGTAGATTTCCCCCTTGCTCTTCTCATCATAGTGAGTGAATTCTCATGAGATCTGGCTGTTTAAAAGTGTATAGCACCTCCCCCTTCACTCTCTTTCTCTTGCTCCCCCATGTAAGATGTGCCTGCTTCCCCTCTACAATGATTAAAAGTTTTCTGAGGCCTCTCCAGCCATGCTTCCTGTAAAGCAGAACAGTGTGTCAATTAAACCTCTTTTCTTTATAAATTATCCAGTCTCGGGTAGTTCTTTATAGCAATGTAAGAATAGACTAATACAATATCAAATTGGATTACTTTTGCAATCCATTTTTCCTACCAATTAAGATTGATGGGCTGGGACACTGTAGATCTGGGTTTTATTCATTCAACAACATTCATTAAAAATTATTCAGTGAGCATCTACTCTGAAGTCAGGGGGGATCACAGTGGTAAACAGGCAAGAACTCCAATGTGCCTTTATTCTACTTACAATCTGTAAAGAGGTCAGACTCTAAGCAGGACAATGGTCTGATAGGGAAAAATGTGGAGTTCTGCAAACACAAAACAGAGCTGCCTAACTCAGGCAAAGGGCAGGCAAAGGGCAGGCAAAGGGCAGGCAAGGCTTTCCTCAGAATGTTATTGAAAACAATTTACTATTGTGATAAAATATACATTACATAAAATTTGCCATTTTAACCATTTTAAGTGTCCAGTTCAGTGAATTAAGTATGCTCATATTTTTGTGCAACCATCACCACCATCCATCTCCAGAACCTTTCCCTCTTCCCAGACTGAAACTCTGTCCCCGTTAAATACTATTGTAACTCCCCATCCCTCCAGCCCCTGGCACCCCTACTCTACTTCCTGTCTCTAGGAGTCTGACAACTCCAGGGACATCATACAAGTGGAATCATGCAGGAGGGGCAAGAGAGGATACTCAGGAGGCCAGGAGCCAGCTCCTGGAGGGTCTGGAAGCCACACTCCGGTGTCCCAAAGGCAATGGGAAGCCCCTGCCAGAGGTGTGAGTTGGAGGCAACATGTTTACACTCGAGTCTCCTGAAGATGAGTATGGAGGCAGATGGTGTGGCGAAGAGAAGGGAGCCAGGCACCAAATGGGAGGAGCCTGTTGCTATCATCTGAGGAGCACTAACCATGGAGATGGAGGAGGATCAGCCATTGAGACTATGAGAAGAACCCATTGACCATGGGAAGTGACCTGAGGTCTGGGGTGAAGTTTTGGGATGAGGCAAAGCTGCTCTCAAACTGATCTCTTGGGCCACTGGGTGATAGAGAACCATCTGCAGAGTTGGGGTACACTGGAAGATATTATAATTCTGACCTTGGGCGAGTCACCCCCTCTCTGGGGATGAGGGGGAGATGGTTGATGTTGGTGGTCCTCAGATTTTGATGCATATTACATGGCCTGGGGAGCGTTTGAAAAACCTAATGCACAATCCACCAGCCCAACCCAAAGTCAGAATCTCTAGGAATGGAATCCAGACATCAGTGTTTTTAAGAAACATCCCAGGTGATTACAATATGCAGCTAAATTTGAGAACCTGTGGCCCAGGAACCACCTCATGTCTCCTGAAGCTCCTAAGCTATAAATTGTCCTACACAATGTATCCTCTGGTGCGTGGATCAATTCTGCCCTGGGTTTTCTGTCTCTAAACTCTCTGCCCACATCCCTATGGGTACCTCACAACCTGATGCAGCCCAGACTGCAAATACTCAGTGTCTACAGAAATCGGGCATGCAGACCAAGAGTGGGGATCAAACCAGCTGTTTTCTTTTAAGAAATTCTAGGAAAAATATTGCAGTGTCATTTAAGAGACTATGGAGAGAAGGTATTTTGCATAATACAGGAAATGGCACGAATATGGAATGTTTTTTACTGAAAATACGAAAAAGGCAGTTTCCCCAGATTGTTCCCATGGAGGGATGGATCTGAAAGCAGTGGCAAGTATTCGTTTTCTGCTCAGCCCTCCTGGCTCTTCAAGGATTCACTTCAGCCAGAAATGAGTTGGAAAACTTCCAGAAACAAGTATACATCCTCATTTAATTTCAGCAGCTGTTCTTATGAGTTTGCCTAAGGGTAAGATGTATTACTAAGTTTTAGCTTTTTTTTTTTTTTTTTTTTTTTTAAATAAATGTGTTGTAAGCCTACAATGGATTTTTGAATCAAATCAGACCATAGCCAATTATTATTTTCAGTTAGTAAAGTTTGCTATGATGGATATTAAATCCTTTTTGTTTTTTTGCTTTGGTTTTATTTCTAATGGAAGGAAAATGAAAGAACAAGCTATAAAGAAGAGTGTATCTTGCTTTGAAGATCTTTCACATTTTCCTTTTTTTTGAGACAGAGAGAGTCTTGTTCTGTCACCCAGACTGGAGTGCAGTGGCTCAACCTCAGCTCACTGTAAACCTGTTTCCTGGGCTCAAGCAATCCTCCCACCGACACTCCCAGGTAGCTGAGACTATAGGGCCAGCCACCACTCCTGTCTAGTTTTTGTATTTTTTGTAGATGGGGTTTTGCCATGTTGCCCAGGCTGGTCTCAAACTCACTTGAGGCATTGAGCTGAAGTGATCCACCCACCTCAGCCCCTCAAAGTGCTGGGATTACAGCGTAAATCACTGTGCCTCACATTTTCCTTTTGATATTCAGATTAAGATATCTGAGGAAAAGATGACGGAAGGCATCAAGTTCTGCCTGTGGTTTTGCGATGCTAACCCCCAGGAGGCTGAGAAATCCTGGGTGCTGAGATCAAATACTGGGGTGAGTGCCTGAACTTTTACTTTTTATCCACCATGTGCATGGCTGGCAGAGCGCTCAGGCTTCTCTGAGTTCCTGAGATTCTTGTTCCTAAAGGGGCTTGAAGCCTCCCTAGGTGTGGCCTTCACTGTCTGGATTAGTTCACGCACCATCCCCGAGGCCTCGCTCCACCCACCTGGAGCTGCTCACAACCGTGGGTCGCCCTCACTCAACTCCCTGCCTCCCGCTGCCGCCCCCGATTTATCTCATACGTCGCAGTCCAGATTTGTCTTTATTGAAACACGATTTTTCTCATGCATTTTTAAAAAATCTGAAATACCTTTCTGCTCACTTCAGAATAAAGTTTAAATCTCTAGTCTGCAACCCAAATCCCTCCACAATCAAGATGTGACTTTCAGTCCCACAGAAGTCGTTGAGGTCCCATGATGCAGGGTTAGGGACGTCATTGGCCCTAAGGAGTTCCCATTCACAGTGAGAATCCGGATCTACCCAGCTCAGTGTGCTCCAGGCTACATGACGGTATCTACACCACATGCTGGGAGCACAGAGGATGTGCTGCATGGCCTGGTCCAGCTGCCGGACTGTTATGTACCTCAGTTTCTCCATTTGGCAGCAGAGATAATAACGAAACCTCATCTTTTGTCATTGTTTTTGGAAGACAGGGTCTTTCTCTGTTGCGCAGGCTGGAGTGCAGTGGTGTGATCGTAGCTCACTGCAGCCTCAACCTGCTGGGCTCAAGCAATCCTCCTGCCTCAGCCTCCCAGGTAGCTGGGACGACAGACACACACCACCACACCCAGGTATTTATTTATTTTTTTTGGCAGAGATGGGGTCTCACTATGTTGCCTAGGCTGGTCTTGAACCCCTGGCCTCAAGTGGTCCTCCAGCCTTGGTTTCACAAGTGTTGGGATTAGAGGTGTGAGCCACTGCGCATGGCCAATAGAACCTAATCTTAAGTGGATGTGAAGAGCAAGTGAGTCAACCAACTCGAAGTACGTAAAACAGTGCCTGGCCTGAAAGAAATGCTCAATCACATCTTCTGTTGTTACTGTCTCCCTTATAAAAAAATCCATTCTCTCTGAAGGGGTTAGAAGAGGCTTCACAGGAGGTATCATCTGAGCTAGAATGTTAAGGATTAATGCTTTCAATTACGATCAGGTCTAGCTTATCTATTTCTTTTTCTTTTTTTCTTTTATTTTTTATGCTTTTGGTGTCACAGCTAAAAATCCATTGCCAAATCCAAGGTCATGAACATCTCCCTTATGCTTCTATGATTTTTACAGTTTTCACATGTATTTAGGTCTTTGATCTATTTCGGGTAAAGTTTTGTATATGTTGGGCAGACACTTCTAAAACGCTTTACAAGCATTAACTCACGTAATCTTTAAAAATAACCCTATGGGGCAGGCACTATCATTCCTGCTTTGTAGATGAAGACACAGGAGCATAGCGCTGTTAAGTAACTTGCCCAGCAGTTGGTGGGTCAGGGGTGCGGCTGGGATAGAAACCCGGTTGTACGAGGCAGTTACATGCCTTGCCCAAGGTCAGCAGTTAACAGAAGAAGGAGCCAGGATTGGACCTCACGCAGCAGGTTCCAGAACTTGTGGTCTTGTGACTATGGCACATTGCATCTTGACAGCAACTTGCTAAATAAATGAAAGGTGTGATTTTTAAACAAAAATACACCAGACCATCAACAACTTCGATCACAATGCCACCTCTCACATTCTCTTCTCCACTCAGAAGGAACCTGATGCCAGAAGCTCACACTCATGAGACTCACACAGAAGAACCAGGTGGGGACAGAAGGATGTCTCCCTGTCATCGTCACAGCGTGTCTCCAGCAGACACGGCAGCTGTGGCAGCAGCTGGCCCCATTCTGCCCTCTTCTCAAGGCTTATTCAGGAAAAACCTCTTGCCAGGAGCTTTGTCGTCAGCTGCCCAGTGACCGTGGACCCACACTGGCAGGAGGCCCTTCTTACTGAAAGATCCACCAGTCAAGCACCCTGTTGGTTGGCTCAGCACTTGCATTCCGTTCTGGTGAAGGGGCTCCACCCCTTTTTCAGGATGGCCTTCGCCCTGTGGGCACTCAGCCAGTACCTGCATCTGCGATGGATTCTGTGGCCTCGACCCCACTGTGGCACCGGGGCCCTGCAGCTGGAGATGCTGTTGAAACACCCGAGCCCAGTGTCCACTGGAAGCCCTGTCCTGCTGCAGCTGGGGGACCCTGTTATCCTGGAGCGGGGCATGTGCTCTCTGCTGTCAGACCTCAGTTCCTTCTTCCAGAAAACTTTTACAAGGTAAATGCTCAGGTTTCCAAAACAGGCTGAGATGTACATAAGGCCCAGGAGAATGATGGCGTCTGCTTTGTGGTCCTCACGTGGGACTGTCCAGCCCCCACTAGTAAATGGGGACACTTGCAGGCTTTTCCAGGACAGGTAAGGCCACTGTCTCCACTTCCTCCATGCTGCCCTGGCCCTGGCGCCCCGCCTGGAAGTTCTGCCTGCTGGTGCCTCCTCTCCTGGGCACGGCACAGGTGTGTTTCCTCCTCAGTCTGTCGATTCACTCTTCTCCTCACCCAAATCCTCTGTTTCCCTCGGCACCTGTCCAGATCCTATACCCCTGTAAGCCTCTGCTCAGCTCCCAACCTTCCAGCAGGAAGGATCAACAATCTCCGTCCATCACAGACCTTCTGTGCTTGTGCTGTACTCCCTCCTCACCAACAGAACAGATCCTACAGGCCGAGAGGTTGTGGGAAGCAGATGCAGGAGCTCAGGGGAGAGGATAAGAGAGGTTGGACATGGGCACAGGATGAGGCCGGCTCTCCAGTCTGGTCCCTGGCACCCCCTGAAGCCCCCAGACAGAGACCTTCATGTTGACGCTGCAGCAATGTCCACTGAAGCACAAGTGAGCTCATTTCAGAGCGACGACAATCGGCCCAGCCTCGGAAGACTCCGTTTCCCATTTCTGCTGAACACTAGGCCACTGCAGCTGACGGGGGCAGTGACCTGAGGAGAAGCAGCAGCGACTCCAGGCCAAGGGAGGCAGGGGAACTGTGTGCCGGGTGCCTGGCCTCCACAGAGGGCCCTGTCCAATGCCTGCTGGAAGCTGACTGTGCAGAGACTTGACCCTTTACAAATATTAGTAGCCTCTGCAGACCTCACCAGTAGGGTGAGGTCTGTGTCGGGGCAGTGGGCAAAGTCCTCAGCAGAGTGAGTTACATGAATCATTCCCACTGTGTATCCATACTTGACTCCCCAGTTTTCTCCTGAGGGTTCATCTGGCCTCCTCCACTGACTAGATTTCAAATTTTATGAGAGTAGGGTCCACACGTCATTTTTCCTTTGTGTTCCAACCTTCCTTCCTTCCAACCCCATGGCCACATTACTTCTGTGTATCTTTAATCTCATACAAACTTGAAGGATGGAAGTTTTGCTGGCATCCCGGCCAATACAGCCCACTTTGGAGCCCCCAGATCCCAGCATAACATCATTGCTCTGGAGGGGCTGGGATGTAACCAAGACAACCCCGGCATAGATAAGATCCGTGTGTACGAAGCCCACCAGTCACCCAAACATGCCACCATGTAGCCTCTGTACTTGAGTTTGAAGAACAAGAGAGAAGGAATCTTAAGTGATGGGAGAAGTCTGTCACTCTCTAATTCACAACCAAAAAAGAAAACATATGGAAAGTAGAATATCTGGAATTTTTGAAAGAGCAATGGGGCAAAACCTAGTAAGTCCCCAGATGTTCAGACACAAGAAGAGTGGTGCTCTTGAGCAGTGAGGGGATGAATAATTTCCTAGATGTGACTCAAAGGCAGAGAGATAAAGATCTTAAAGAAAAGGAAGACTCACTTTGGGAGGCTGAGGCAGGTGGATCACCTGAGGTCAGAGGTTTGAGACCAGCCTGGCCAACATGGTGAAACCCTGTCTCTACTAAAAATACCAAAATTAGCCAGGCGTGGTGGTGGGTAACTGTAATCCCAGCTACTCAGGAGGATGAGGCAGGAAAATCGCTTGAGTCCGGGAGGTGGAGGTTGCAGTGAGCTGAGATCATGCCATTGCACCCCAGGCTGGGTGACAAGAGCAAAACTCGGTCTCAAAAAAAAAAAATTTAAAAAGGGAAGAGGAAGTCTAAAACCCAGGCGAGCCAGCTTTAAAGAGGCCCTCACTGTGGGTTCCACAGTGACTAAAGATGGTGGGGTGTGGGAGTAGAATAGAGACAAAAACTCAGAGCAAAGGGCTGAACTTTAAAGATTTTCATTTAGAAGTTTTATTCAAAAAAATCTTGATATGAAGAATGAAATTAGACCCCAATTTCTCACCACTGAAAAAAATCAACTCAAAATGGTTTAAAGACTTAGCCATAAGACCCAATGTTATAAAACAAGAAGAAGAAAGCGCAGTGGAAATACTTCGTGGCATTAGTCTGGACAAGGATTTTATAGAAAAGAACTCAAAGGCACAGGCACAAACACAAAAATAGAAAAAGGCAATTACAGTAAACTAAAAAGCTTCTGCACAGCAAAAGAAACGATCGACAGAGTGAAGAGACAGCCTGCAGAATGGGAGGAAATATCTGCAAACGATGTATCTGACAAGGGGTTAGTTTCCATAATACCTGAGGAACTCAAACAACTCGATAGCAAAAACCAAATCATTTGATTAAAAAATGGGCAAAAGAACTGAATAGACACTTCCCAAAAGAAGACATACAGATGGCAAACAGGTCTAGGAGAAAATATTCAACATCACTAATCATCAGAGAAATGCAAATGGAAACGACAATGAGAAACCATCTCACCCCCATTAGAATGGCTGTTATCAGAAAGACAAAAATTAACAAATGCTGGTGAGGATATGGATAAGGAGGACATTTTATACACTGTTAGTGGAAATGTAAATTAGTACAACCATTATGGAACCCAGTATGGAGGTTCCTCAAAAAAGGAAAAATAGAGCTACTATATGATCCAGCAACCATATGGTTGTATGCTGGGTAGACATCCAAAGCAAATGAAATCAGTATGCTGAGATACATGCACTTCCATGTTCACTGCAGCACTATTCACAGTAGGCAAGACATGGAATCAACCCAAATGTCCATTAATGGATGAGTGAATGTAGAAAATGTGGTATACATATATACAAGGAAACAGTATTTAGCCAAAGAAAAGAATGAAATCCTGTCATTTGCAGCAACATGGATGAACCTAGAGGACACTAGGTTAAGTGAAATAAGCCAGGTACAGAAAGCCAGATATCACATAGTCTCACTCATATGTGCATCTAAAACGTTGGTCTCATAGAAGTAGAGAGTAGAGTGGTACTGGGAAAGTGTGTGTGTGTGTGTGTGTGTGTGTGTGTGTTTGTGTGCAGGTGGGTAATGGGGAGAGACTGGTCAATGTTACAGTGAGGTAGAAGGAATAAGTCCTAGTATTCCATTACACAGTTGGGTGATAATGGTTAACAATAATGTATTGTCTATTCAAAATATCTAGAAGAGAAGATTTTGGGTATTCTCACCACAAATAAATGATAAATGTTCAAGCTGATGAATCTGATAATTACTGTAATTTGATAATTACACATTGTATACATGTATTGAAACATCACACTCATTCAGGTGTGGTGGCTCACACCTGTAATCCCAGCACTTTGGGAGGACGACACTGTCAGATCACGAGGTCAGGAGTTCAAGACCAGCCTGACCAACACGGAGAAACTCCGTCTCTATTAAAAATACAAAATGAGCCGTGCATGGTGGTGCACGCCTGTAATCCCAGTTACTTGGGAGGCTGAGGCAGAAGAATCGCTTAAACCTGGGAGGCGGAGGTTGCAGTGAGCTGAGATCTCACCACTGCACTCCAGCCTGGGCAACAGAGCAAGACTCTGTCTCAAACAACAACAACAACAACAAACAAACAAACAAAAATCACCCTGTACCACATTAAATAAGCACAATTATTATGTGTCATCTAAAAATAAAATAAAATTTTAAAAATGGCATAATATATTGGGCTATCTTGAAAACCAGTTTGGGCTATTTGGGAGAAAAAAAAAACCATGCTGTCTTTTTGAGTAAATTCTATGTCTGGAACCAACTAACCCATGCATCTGTTTACCTGACATTTGTTGATCATTAAAGATACCACATTTGATCAGGAATGCACCTACTCTCCTATATCCAGGAGCAGCATATACTATAAAGGGGAAGTAAACTATAGCTGGGGGTGAAGGGGGAAGGCTTTCGAGGAGGGGCCTAGAGAACTCATTCGGTGTGCATGGGGGAGAGTTGAAGGGAGAACTCTTCAGTTGTCAGCATCCATGTGTGGAAAGGCTCGCGGATCTGATGCATTTAGGGGACTACAAGTAGGTTGGAAGAGTTGTAAAACAGTAAGTGGGTAGGGATGTGGGGTGGTAAAAGATACAGCAAGAGTGGGGGACAGATCAGGCTATGGGAAGCCTTGTGTTCCAGGGGATTTGGGGCTTCATTTTCTTCGTGATAGGTAAACTTGGAAAGCAAAGTCATAGAAGACCCAGATAATCAGATTTTCATTTCAGAAATATCACCAAGACAGCTGAGGGGAGATGGGAGGCAGAAGGCTGGTGGTGGGGAGGCCTAAGAAATAGTGAAAGCACAAACTACAAAAATGAGATCTAAAAGAAGATGGATTTGAAAAAGAGTAGGAGTCAGAATCTACAGGGTGTGGGTGTGTGGCAGGAACAAGAAGGAAATATGACTTCTCATCCTCGCACCTAGGTGACAGAGTGTATGGGTTACTAAGAATTAAGATGGGAAATGAAGAAGGAAGAGAAGGTTTGGAGAAGGGAGTCAGAGTGGGGTTTGCGCAAGTTGACCGTGAGATGCCTCTGAGACTTCCAGGTAGTTGCTCCATAGGCAACTGGAAGTTAGTGTCTAAAGAGAGACAGGGGACAGAGATGGCAGGTTCATCACCTATGGATGACAGTCAAAATCACATCTTATACAACATAAAGTCCCTCAAAACAAAGCACTTCTTGAGCAAAGGGTACGGCTGAGGGTGACAGGCAGGGGAACATCAATTTTCATCAGGTGGGTGGATGAGGTTCCATTTGGTGTCAATACTCACACTGAAGTTCCTCACATTTGATGGCTGCAAGGTACCCTTTGGGCTATTACAGTTGAAAATTGTCTCATAATTCAAGTACTTAAAATAGCCTATCACAATCCCACCTCGTCTGCATCATATTAGCAAGTGTTTCAATGATAAGGTTGGAAAATTGTACGAGTTTGTGATTCCTTGTCTGAAAAATAGATTGAAATTAAAGTAGGCTTCAATGTACATTCGCTCAACAAATATTCCTTTTATAAAATGTTATCCTGGCTGGGTGCACTGGCTCACGCCTGTAATCCCAGCATGATTTGGGAGGCCTAGGCAGGTGGATCATCTGAGATCAGGAGTTCGAGACCAGCCTGGCCAACATGGTGAAAACCCATCTCTACTTTAAAAATACAAAAATTAGCCAGGCATGGAGGCAGGTGCCTGTAATCCCAGGTACTTGGGAGGCTAAGGCAGGAGATTTGCTTGAACCCAGGAGGCAGAGGTTGCAGTGAGCTGAGACCACGCCATTGCACCCCAGTCTGGGCAACAAGAGTGAAACTCCATCTCAAAATAAATAAATAAATAAATAAATAAAAATAAAATAAAATAAAATGTTATCCTATTAGTTCTTCTTCTTCTGAGCCTACCAGGTAAAAGTGTGAGGACCTCTGCTTGGGATTCAAAGCCATCACCAGCCTGTCCCAAGTTATTTCTCATCTTCTATTTCTTTCTGCCAGACTCATCTCTTTGTTATTTCCCAAGTAAGCCCACTCAGTCTACCTTGGGCAAGCCCCCTCGGGGTATTTATAAAATACATGAAATTTTCATTAGTTTCATTTTTTAAAATGAACATTTTAGCATAAATATGGCTTAGTAATATAAGTTACGGTCAATTATAGGTTATAGTAAATTCTGTGAAAGTTCAGTTAACTGGATGATATGATTTGGCTGTGTCTCCACCCAAATCTCATCTTGAATTGTAGCTCTCATAATTCTCATGTGTCTTGGGAGGGACCAGATGGAGATAACTGAATCATGGGGTGGTTTCCCTCATCCAGTTCTTATATAGTGAGTTAGTTCTCACAAGCTCTGGTGGTTTTATAAAGGGCTTTTCCCTTCACCGGGCACTCATTCTCTCTCCCGTTGCCCTGCAAAGAGGTTCCACCATGATTGTAAGTTTCCTGAGGCCTCCCCAGCCATGCAGAACTGTGAGTCAATTAAACCTCCTTCCTTTGTAAATTACCCAGTCTCAGGTATTTCTTCACAGCAGTGTGAGAACAGACTAATACAGTAAATTGGTGCCACTGAGAGTGAGGTGCTACTATAAAGATACCCCAAATGTGGAGGCTACTTTGGAACTGGGTAACAGGCAGAGGTTGGAACGGTTTGGAGGGCTCAGAAGAAGACAGGAAAATGTGGGAAAGTTTAGAACTTCCTACAGATTAGAGGGCTCAGAAGACAGGAAGATGTGGGACAGTTTGGAACTCCCTAGAGACTTGTTGAATAGCTTTGATGAAAATGCTGATATTGAAGTCCAGGCTGAGGTGGTCTCAGATGAAGATAAGGAACTTGTTGGGAAGTGCAGTAAAGGTCACTGTTGCTATGCAGAAAGACTGGTGGCATTGTGCCCCTGCCCCAGAGATCTGTGGAACTTCAAATTTGAGAGCGATGATTTAAGGTATCTAGAGGAAGAAAATTCTAAGTAGCAAAGTGTTCAAGAAGAAGCAGAGAACAAAAGTTTAGAAAATTTGCAACCTGATGATGTGATAGAAAAGAAAATCCCATTTTCTGGGGAGAAATTCAAGTTGGCTGCAGAAATTTGCATAAGTAACAAGGAGCCCAATGTTAATCACTAAGACAACAGGGAAAATGTCCCTAGGGCATGTCAGAGACCTTCATGGTAGCTCCTCCCATCACATGCCTGGAGGCCTAGAAGGGAAAAATACTTTCCTGGCCTGGATCCAGGGCCACTCTGCTGTGTGCAGACTTGGGACGTGGTGCCCTGTGTCACAGTCATTCCAGCCATGGCTAAAAAGGGCCAATGTACAGCTCAGGCCATTGCTTCAGAGAGTGCAGGCCCCAAATCTTGGCAAATTCCATGTGACGTTGGGCCTTTGGGAGCACAGAAGTCAAAAATTGAGGTTTGGGGACCTCCACCTAGATTTCAGAAGATGTATGGAAATGCCAGGATGTCCAGGTAGAAGTTTGCTGCAGAGGTGGGGCCCTCCTGGAAAACCTTGCCAGGGCAGTGCGGAAGGGAAATGTGGGGTCAGAGCCCCCACACAGTGTCCCCACTGGGGCACTGCGTAGTGGAGCTGTGAGAAGAGGGCCACCATCCTTCCGACCCCAGAATGGTAGATCCACCAATAGCTTGCACCATGTACCTGGAAAAGCCACAGACAATGTCAGCCTATGCAAGTGGCTGGGAGATAGGCTGTACCCTGTAAAACCACAGGGGAAGAGCTGCCCCCTGTGGGAGCTCACTTCTTGCATCAGCGTGACCTAGATGTGAGACACATTTTTGGAACTTTAAGGTTTAATGACTGCCTTATTGGATTTTGGACATGCATAGGGCCTGCAGCTTCTTTGTTTTGACTAATTTCTCCCATTTGGAATGGGTATATTTACCCAATGCCTATACCCACATTGTATCTAGGAAATAACTAATTTGCTTTTGATTTTACAGGCTCATAGGCAGAAGGGACTTGCCTTGTCTCAGATGAGACTTTAGACTTGGACTTTTGAGTTAATGTTGGAATAAGACTTTGGGGGACTGTTGGAAGGGCATGATTTTGTTTTGACTTGTGAGGACATGAGATTTGGGAGGGGCCAGGGGCAGAATGATATCTCCACCCACATCTCATCCTGAATTGTAGTTCCCATAATCCCCATATGTCTTGAGAGGGACCAGGTGGAGATAATTGAATCATGGGGTCGTTTCCCCCATCCTGTTCTCCTGATAGTGAGCTGGTTCTCATGACACCTGATGGTTTTATAAGGGGCTTCCCCCTTTGCTGGGCTCTCATTCTCTCTTCTGCCACCCTGTAAAGAGGTGCTTTCTGCCATGATTGTAAGTTTCTTGAGGTCTCCCCGGCCATGCAGAACTGTGAGTCAATTAAACCTCTCTCCTTTATAAATTACCCAGTCTCCAGTATTTCTTCATAGCAGCATCAGAATGGACTAATACACTGGAATTATCTAGAGGATTGGGAACTTTCAATTAAATACACTTTCTTGGTGAATTTTCTAACTAAAGAAGAGATCTTTGCAATTTCAGTCCTTATTAGGGAAATATTTCCAGATTTTATACTTTCTTGATTTATTAGATAGAATGAGGTATACAATATGGAATTATTATTGACTAAGACAATCAGTTTTCATTGTCCAAAACTATTGGTGTGGATGTACAAAAAGGGATTAGATCAAATCTATATCAATTCCCAGAAACTGTTTTCCTTGATATTGTCTGTGTTATTGTTATTCTTTTCCATGTATGTTGTATACAGAAAAACTATCCCAGGGTTTAGCATGTGAGTTGGCTGGGTTTTAACTAATTGAGACTTCATTTGACTTTTCCAAAAGTCAAATAAATCCAAAAGTTTCATGAATATTTACATCAGTAAGATAATGTAAAAAGAGAAATTAAAAAGTTAGTACAACTTCCAGGTAACTTACTGAGAAGAAATGTGTGTGTGTGTGTGTATTAACTGATAATTTATATTAATATTTCTTAAACCAATTCAAAGTAAATTGCAATAAAAGCACAGTCTGCATGTTCCCAGAATGGTTATGATAAAAGAGACACAAATAGCTAAAGAGTGGGCTAATTACATCAGGAACTAGGGATGGAATAATTACTATAATTAGGCACAATTTGGTTTTTAGTTCTGGAAAATCAAGGCCAAAAGGGAAACATGTTGCATAGCTCAGTATTTGACAAAATGATAGCAATACTTTTAAGGGTGAGATGATAAAAAGAAAGAACCTTGGACTTGAAAAGGAACCCTGAATTTCAGTCTAAAACTACTAGCTGTCCAGCTGTGAGCAGGTTACTCAACACTGTTTAATGCAACTTCCTTCACTACAACATGAGAGATTGAGGTGGATGATCTCTAAGAGATTTCTTTCATCTTTCACTTTGTCAAATTCAAAAGTTACATTAATATTTACATCAGTAGAAGATATTCAGCAAATTATTTAGTTACGTTATTACCAGACTTCTATTGAAAAGGATAACTATTTATTTATTTATTTATTTATTTATTTATTTATTTATTTATTATTTGTTCTTAAGTTAAGATGGGGGTCTTGCTCTGTTGCCCAGGATGGTCTCAAACTCCTAGCCTCAAGCAATCCTCCTGCCTTGGCCTCCCATAGGTGTGGGTCAACATGCCCAGCCTAGGGACAACTATTTATCATGGAAAGGAAATTAAACATTCGTAGTGAACCCAAGATGTTATTAATTACGGGGAAATAGATTCTCTATATATATCAATTAAAAACTTCAATTATAATATTGCCTAGGTTTCTTTAATTGACATATTATAGCAGCTTTCCTAATGTCAAAGACATATCCAGATAGTAGTAACTATTTGGCAATTGCATTTCTCCCTCTATTCCTTGGCTTCTCTTGAGTTACCACATTTCCTGATCAAGCTAATTATATCAGGAAAAATTTACCGACATTTCTGTAGTAAATAAAAATGAAAGATCCTGTTGTACGTGATATAGAACATAATTTATAGGGCGAAGCACAGAAGAGGTTCGCTGGCCATGGAAGTGGCTATCCCCATTGGTTTAGCAATGATCATATGAAAGTTACTGCTCCTGAAGCCCACAGGAGAGTCTTCACTGGAGACTGTGCCAATCCTGCAGCTAACTCCTGTCACTGGAACACTCTACACACATAAAACATGTCACCAGGATACAGGAATTCTGCCTCCAAATCTGCAACCTTGTAGATGTATCTCTTAAGGAGACCCTGCGGAAAGCAGAAAGCTGACCATAGAAGCCAGCAGGTCCTCGGGCAGTGGCTGCTAGCAAGTGACATGAGGAAGGCCTCCAAGGACAACCCAAGGAGTCCTGGTGAGCTTGTTTCTCTGCACGGGTTTAATTTGTGGGTGTGCTACAAACGTCACATGTGGTCCTGAGTGGTTTCATTAATAGGCCATACAACAGATAGTTAGGATTACCAGCTGCGGCTGAAAGATTGAAGAAACACTCTGGCACTCGGAACCTAAGGTGAGTCCTCTCTGCATGGAATTTGACCATCAGCTGACTTCCTGTTTTTGTTGCCCTGGAAACCTGATAAGGGTTGAATATTACCTCTATTCATGACAGCATTACTTATGGTAAGTTGCATGGGGATAAGAAGAACCATAAGTACTAGGAGGGAGTTACAGCTGCCACTTCTCCCAGGCTGGTGACCCTCGTGCACGTTCCTGGTGGGGCTCTGAGGACACGCCCCTGACTCCTCAGAGGCCTCAGGCAGGGAAGATTCCACTCCCTCCTGTGGACGTCCTGCTCCCTGCACAGAGCTGACATCTGGCAGCAGGGCTGGGGGAGAAGGCAGCTCCTGTGTGGTTGGGGGGACAGCAGCGCCGAATACTGCAGGAGAGGTGCACATGTGTGATGTCACCCTGCTGGCTGACCGTTTCTGCCCCAGATCCTACTGAGTACAGCTGATGCTGAATGTGGACTCAGGTGGAGCCAGAATGTTTGCTTGGTCCACACAAGGCCCCGATGGGTGCCTCAAAGCAGGTGTCAGGCCCCTGACATAGCCCAACCTTCCTGAACAATATGCCTTCCATGGGTTCATGTCAGAAACTGGATGATGGTGGGAATTCTGAGTATTTTCTGAAATAAAATTATTACGAAGTAATAAAAAGAATCGAGAGAGCTACACCAACACCAAAGATGGGGCTGGGTAAAGGAGCACTGGGTTTTTTGAAAAGTGAACTGCTGGCTTGAGATCATAGAATCAGTCTAGCCAGCTACAAACTGGAGAACAGCACAGCAAAAGCCACCAAGCTGTGACTACAAGTATTTGTTTTTTTGTGGAATACATGGGAAAAAAAAAAAAGAAAAATGTCATTGTCCCACAGATGCACAAAATACTACCTTCAAATAAACTTTGAGCTGGGCATGGTGGCTCCTGCCTGTAATCCTAGCACTTTGGGAGGCCAAAGTGGGAGGATTACTTGAGGCCAGGAGTTTGAGACCAGCCTGGGCAACACAGTAAGACTCCATCTCTACAAAAACAAATAGCAACAACAACAACAACAACACAAAAAAAACATTAAAAAATTAGCTGAGTGTGGTAGCACACGCCTGTAGTCCTAGCTACTTGAGACACTGAAGCAGGAGGATTGCTTGAGTTCAGCAGGTCAAGACTGCAGTGAACTCCTGCTTGGACCACAGAGTGAGATCCTGTCTCTACAGAACATACACAAACCAACTTTGTTGTATTTTATTTCCTTCAAGATGTATGTGTGTTGGTAGGGGAGGTATAAATCTGGTTTTTAATAAAACTAAGACCATATAACATAATGGTTAATTTATATTAGGAATGATTTTCCATGTTATTTTATTTTTATGTTTTTTTTTTTTTTTTTTTTTTTTGAGACAGAATCTTGCTCTGTCGGTGAGGCTGGAGTGCAGCTGCATGATCTCAGTTCACTACAACCTCTGTCTCCTGGGCTCAAGCAATTATCCTGCCTCAGCCTTCTGAGTAGCTGGGATTACAGGCATGTGCCACCACGCCCAGCTAAGTTTGTATTTTTAGTAGAGACAGGGTTTCACCATGTTGGCCAGGCTGGTCTCGAACTCCTGACCTCAGGTAATCCATCTGTCTCGGCCTCCTAAAGTGCTGGGATTATAGGCGAGAGCTACCACGCCTGGCTGCTTTTCCACGTTATTAAACATTCTTTGAGACATGCCCTTGAAGAGATATGACCGTTTATTTAATTAATCCCCTATTGTCTGACATATAGTCTTTTGGTTTTTTTATTGTAATAAAAATACTATTGTGTGCATCTTGGTATAAAAATTTTCACCCGCATCTCTGATATTTCCCTGGGATAAATTCCTACAAGTGGAATGCATGAATCATGTTCACTGAGCAATAAATATGTGTATGAGGGACACAAATAGGTTGATCAAAGAACTGTACGAATTGCTAAAAAACAACAAAAAGAAATCCTATTACAATGTTTTGTTTATTGGATTATGAAAGACTGAACACTAATGATACCCAGCACTGCTAAGAACTCAGTGTGCTCGCCTGACGGGAGCATAGGTGGGGAACATTGAAGAAAAAGTCAGCAAATCCTATCGAAAGAGACTTTTCTTGCAGAGATTACATGAAGAGACCACTGGAAATAAAGTATAACTGGCCTTCAAGCCTTGTATACAGAAAGTGATGGTAGTGGAAAGCCCAGTTACCGTTGAGTTAAAAGGTTAATAGCATACGTATATATACACGTGCTTTTTCCCATGGAAGCAGTCCTAAAATTGCCAGGAGTCATTCTCAGAGTACCCAACGCTCTATTTCAGGAGCACATCATTCAATCTGTGAATGACTACATACTGACTCTATTTTGCCCTCACATTCCCTATATTTTGGGCCTTTTCCCTTTTCACTGCTCAACTGGGCAAATACACAACCTTTTAGCATACTAGCTTGTAGCTCTATCTGGAAAACAGATGGATAGAGGATGACACGTTTTGGCTGTGTCCCTACCCAAATCTCATCTTGAATTGTAGCTCCCATAATTCCCACATGCTGGGAGATCTGATGGTATTATGAGGGGTTTCCCCTTTTGCTTGGCTCTCATTGTCTCCTGTCTGCTGCCATGTAGGACGTGCTTTTGTTTCTCCTTTGCCTTCTGCCATGATTGTGAGGCCTCCTCAGCCACGAGGAACTGTGAGTCAATTAAACCTTTCTTCTTTTATAAATTACCCAGTCTCAGGTATGTCTTTATTATCAGCGTGAAAATGGACTAATACAGAGGAGGTGCCAAGGATCAATGAGAGGTTTAAGATTCCTGATGATTCTCATTTAGTTCAGCACCATCATCATTAACACTACAAACACCCTTAGGGCCTGTCCGATGGGCCTGGCGAGGTGCTGAGCAGTGGACATGCAAGGCCTCATCTCATCTTTGCAATGGCTGTAACTGTTTATTCTGAGTGAGTGTTTCATATTTTAGGCTGATCCATCAGTCTAAAATCCAATCCAGAATGCTTGGTTCTTTCGTTGGTTCTTGCCTAGGCAGCTCTAGGATATGGCAAAAAATCATTTAATTGCTCTGCATTTTGATTTTCTTATCCACAAAATACAGATAATTACACCTGCTGTGCTTGCCTCATGGTGTTATGGGGAGGATGAAAGGAGGTAATTTATGGGAGAAAATCCTGGAGGTTATAAAGCATTTTTAAAGGTAACATATTATTAGCATAATAAGTGTCATCAACCTATCCAATCCTTACCACGGAGGACCGCATTTTAATCACAGGATTCTTGTAGTTCCCTCACTTTACCACTTATCCCCTCTGCCCTTTCCTTCAAAAACCAGTATAATGTATTACATCATTTTCCACTCCAGCAAATTAATTCAGGATTTAATGCCAAAGGGCAGAGTGTAGTGCCAAGAAAGAGAAATGCTTGTAGATAATGTAAAATTGCTCTTCTTACCAGAAAGTACTCACATCATTCCTTCTTTCAAAACGTCAACCAAAATCAAGACAAAAAGCCCCAACACCACTATAAACACTTTCCCATCAATGCAGCTTTCAAATGCTAAAGGAAAATCTTCCTATTCAGAGTTACCCACCCAGAGAAATCTCTTGGGATCTTTCTCACCTCCTGAACCCACATTTTAACCTGAATTCTGATGTATTATTTTTCCAAAGCTCAGAAAAAGTTCTCAAAATAAAATTATGCTTTTGAGCATTTGATAGTACGTGTTCTGTGTCCACTTGAAGCTATTTAGTTTAACATAGGAGCTACAGAATTTCCTAGCTGAAGAGATGGCACCCTTCTAATGAGTCCAGGGACATGGAGAGGTGGGCACAACAGTGGCAGGAACCAGCACCAGGCCTTGCCTGAGGCTGTGGATTTTATAAACTCCCCCTCCTCACAGAGGGTCACTGAGCCTCTAGGGGCTGACCACGGGGTGGCCTGGCCAGGCATCCTGACATTCTCCAGGCTGGGAATTGCTGGGAGGAAGTGTAAAAAGTGCCAACAGGGCACCCTGAGGGTCTCGTCTGGGTGATTGTGAGGTCTGCCCTGAAAATGGTATCTGAGCAGAGATCTACGGGTGAACAGAGGCTACCCAGGGAAAGAAGGGGAATGAGAGCATTGCAGGAGAGGGAGCAGTGTTCACTGAGGCCTGGGGAAGGCAAGGAAGGACACTCCTCCAAGGAAGGGAGGCGGCCACAGCAGCTGGGCCAGGGCAGGTGGTGAGAGGATGAGCTGGAGAAGTGGCAGGGGACGCTGATGCAGGATCCTAGAGGTGACACTCTGACTCCGTGCTTTTGTGTGAGAACAATGGGAGTCACTGAAGGGCGCTGGTTGTCATCATGGTTCCAGGACATTCTAAACGAGAGAGAAGGTGAGAGTTTTGTTTTCCATGACCACCTTCATTGCTGCATAGGGGCAGAGTAGAGGTGAGACACCTGCAGGATGGGCCAGATGGGGGACAACAGTGGCCTTCACAGGCCTGTCAACCCTTCTATGCAGGAAATTGGCTACTTTGTCTGAGTTAAAAGCATTGATCAGATGTTGCTGTAATCACTAACTTAGCTACAGTTGCTCTATTCTACCAACAAATAGAAGATCATATTCACTGGATTAATGACTTAAGGTAGTATTTGCCTATGTTTTACTTTCACATGTTGTGGCTAACTGCTGTAGTGGTGACCTCCACTTTTTGTTTGCCTAGTTTGAGGCCATCTCTCTCCTATGCCTGTGACACAGGGGCTGTCTCAGAGCCCTGGCCCCAACAATGGGCATACCACCCAGGCATGTTAATTTGCAAGATTCCATCCCTGCCACCCCAGCCATGGGCCCTGAGTGATGGCCTCTGACACACCCTGGGCGGGTCAGGTATTCTCAAGCCTTTCTTGGAGCTTTGGAGTCTATTGCTTCTTGCCTCTGGGTCCTGGCACTGGAATGATACAGACCTCAGGGTCCCAAGAGTGATTTGTCTTCCTGGCCATATGGAAGACGTTTTGCAGTGAAAGAGAGTGAGATGAACACACAGAAAGCAGTAGAGCTGAAGAGAGACTATAGAAAAGGGAAAGTAGGAAAGGAAAATAGTAGGAGATAAGGGTGGAGGCAGAGACACACCCCAGGATGCTGTCTGAGTCCCTGGATGCCAAACCCACTTCTGACCATCCCAAGAATGAAAGATATTCCTTTTTTTGTTTAGTCTAGTTTAAGATGGCATTTTGTCTTTTATCACTAAAAAGTTCTGATAAATATATCCACTTATTTGGCTACAATTGCCACATTTTCTGTGCTCTCCTTTCTCCACTCTCCTCTCCCTGAGCTTTTCCTTGTACCAGGTTTCTGAATAATGATGGTCTTTGCCCTGAAGGAGCTCCTTGTCTGGTTTAGGTATGTTCTCATCCATGCTTAAACACGTACACATTGGTGGCATGTGCTTATAATCTCAGCTACTTTGGAGGCTCAGGCAGAATAATTGCTTAAGGAGTTTAAGACCCAGCCTCGACAATATAGCAAGACTCTATCTCAAAGATAAAAACAGAAAGCCATATACAGGCATGCCACAAAGATTTGGCAGGTTCAGTCCCAGACCACTAACCACCACAATAAAGTGAATACCACAATAAAGTGAGTCACAGAAATCTTTTGGTTTCCAGCTGCATATAAAAGTTATGTTTATACTCTGCTATAGATTAGTAACTGTGCAATAGTATTATGTCTGAAAATGTACATAAGTTATTAAAAATGTTTTATTGCTAAAACATGCTAACAATCATCTAAGCCTTCGGTGAGTCATCATCTTTTTGCTGGTAGGTGGTGTTGCCTTGATGTTGATGGCTGCTGACTGATCAGGGGCTGGTTGCTGAAGGTTGGGATAACTGGTAATTTCTTGAAATAAGACAACAATGAAGTTTGCACATTGATGGATTCTTCTTTTCACAAAAGCTTCCCTGTAGCACCCAATCCTATTTGATTACATTTTACCAACATCAGAATTTTCTTCAAAATGGAAGTCAGTCCTCTCAAATCCTGCCGCTTCTTTCTCAACTAAGTTTATGGAAAATTCTAAATCCTCTGTGGTCATTTCTACAATGTTCTTAGCATCTTCACCAGGAATATATTTCATCTCAAGGAACACTTTCTTTGCTCACTCCTAAGAAGCAACTTCTCACCCATTCAAGTTTTATCCTGAGACTGTAGCAACGCAGTCACATCTTCAGGCTCCACTTCTACTTCTGGTTACCTTGCTGTTTCTACCACATCTGCAGTGACTTTCTCCACTGAAGTCTTGAATCTCTTAAAGATTATGAGGGTTAGAATCAACTTCGTTTAAACTCCCGGTAATGTTGATGATATTTTGGCCTCCTCCTATGAATATGAATGTTCTTAATGGCATCTAGGATGATAAATCCTTTCCAGAAGGCTTTCAATGTACTTTGCCCAGATCCGTCAGTGGAATCACTATCTATGGCAGCTATAGTTTTATGAAATGTATTTCTTTTCTTTTTCTTTCTTTCTTTCTTTCTTTTTTTTTTTTTTGAGACAGAGTGTCCCACTGTTGTGCAGGCTGGAGTGCAGTGGCACAATCTTGGCTCACTGCAATCTCTGCCTCCTGGTTTCAAGTGATTCTCCTACCTCAGCCTCCCTAGTAGCTGTGATTACAGGCACCCACCACCATGCCTGGATAATTTTTGTATTTTTAGTAGAGATGGGGTTTCGCCATGTTGGCCAGGCTGGTCTTGAACTCCTGACCTCAGGTGATCTGCCTGCTTCAGCCTCCCAAAGTGCTGAGATTACAGGCATGAGCCGCCATGCCAGCCATGAAATATATTTCTTAAATTATAAGATTTGAAAGTCTAAATGACTCCATGATCCATGTACTGCAAAATGGATTATCTCCTTGTGCATCTCCTTCAGAGTCCTTGGGTGGCCAGGTACACTGGCAATGAACAGTGATATCTTAAAGGAAATCTTTCTTTCTGAGAAGTAGGTCTCAACAGCGGGATTAAAATATTCATTACACAATGGTATAAACAGTTGTGCTATAATCCGTGTCTTGTTATTCCATTTACATAGCACAGGCAGAGTAGATTTAACATCATTCTTAAGGGCCCTAGGATTTTCAGAACGGTAAATGAGCATTGGCTTCAGCTACTTCAACCCCGAAGAAGAGAGTCAGCCTATCCTTTGAAGCTTTAAAGCCAGGCATTGACTATTCGTCTTTAGCTATGAAAGTCCTAGATGGCATCTTCTTCCAGAAGAAGGCTGTTTTGTCTACACTGAAAATCTGTTGTTTGGTGTAGCCACCTTCATCAATGATCTTAGCTAGATCTTCTGAGTAACTTACTGTAGCTTCTCCATCAGCACTGCTGCTTCACCTTGCACTTTTATGTTACGGAGACAACTTCTTTCCTTAAGCCTCATGAACCACCCTCTGTTCGCTTCCAACTTTTCTTCTACAGCCTCATTACTTCCCTAGACCTTCACAGAATTGAAGAGAGTTAGGATCTTGTTCTGGATTAGGCTTTGGCTTCAGGGAATGTTGTGTCTGGTTTGATCTTTTATCCAGTGCATGAAACCTTTCTCCATATCAGCAATCAGGCTGATTCCCTTACCTATCACTCACATGTTCACTGGAGCAGCACTTTTAATTTCCTTCAAAGACTTTTCCTTTGCATTCACAATTTGCCTAACTGTTTGGCACAAGAGGCCTGGCTTTCAGCCTATCTTGGTGCTCTTGACATGCCTTCCTCATTAAGCTTACTCATTTCTAGCTTTTGATTTAAAGTGAGAGACCTGCAATTCTTCCATTTATGAACACTTACAGGCCGTTTTACGGGTTATTACTGGCCTAATTCAATATTAAGTGTCAAGGAATAGGGAGGACCAAGAAGAGGTGAGGAAATGGCCTGTTTGTGGAGCAGTCAGAACACACACAACGCTTATTAAGTTTGTCGCCTTATATAGGCACAGTTAGTGGCTCCCAAAACAATTACAAGAGTAATATCAAAGATCACTGACCCCAGATGACCATAACAGATATTATGATAATGAAAAAGTCCAAAATATTGTGAGAATTGCCAAAATGTGACAGGGATGCAAAGTGAGCACATGATGGAAAAATGGTGCCAACGGACCTGCTCAAAGCAGGGTTGCTACAAACCTTCAATTTGTAAAAAACCCAGTGCCTGCAAAGCACAATAGAGTGAAGTGCAATGAGATGAGATGTGCCTACATCTGTATAAGGTGATGGCAGATGGATAGTGGGTGACATTTCATGTACCACATTCAACTATCAGCATGCTTGTTTCTGGAGGAGATCTCACCTCTACATTTTCCAAGGAATGACTTTCTGGCCCAGTGAAGGTAGGACCCAATGCAGTCTGGAGAGCTATGAACCTTTCACAGGTGGCAGCCATAGAAATGAGGATAAATCAACAGAAGCAATGATGGGAAGGTGCATGGTCTGGTGAGTGAAGCAATGATATGGCAGTCAGGGACTACACCAGTAACTCCCTGCACACCAGGCTAATTCACAGTGCACTCAGCCTGGCGGCTCAGCCTGGATCACCCTCACCCTAGCAAATGACAAACTCATGACACTCTCCAACTCTCCACACTAAAATACCTAGGGATAAGGATGTTCAGCTTGTAAAATCAAAACACATGGATAAATCACTTGGCATTTTGGACAATTTAAACTAGGTAGTGTTGGGTTATACTTTAAAAAGGTATAGGCTTAGACCTAAACAAATCTGACCAAACCTGGGCACAGCACTGGACCACAGCCTGTGTGGTTATCAGCACAAAGGCGCCATTGGTGAGAGGCAGAGGAGAAAGGCCTGGAAAGCCCACTCGGTGGTGAGTGTGCAAAGCAGGACAGGACGACTGGAAGAGCTCTGGCTGGTTCCTCGACTCTACAGTGCAGGTTAATTCCTGCGGCCTGACCTTCACCTGGGAACTCTAGGAGGATCACAGGGAATGGGTCAACCAGATCCTCCTAAAAGCCCGCCATATCTCTGGGCTATTTTGGTGAGTGGAGACAAATCCAGGCAGATGGGGAGTGATGGGGATGAGTGATGATGATGGTAAGGGTGGAGGGTTAAGTGTTCACTGTCATATCTGAGCCCTTGGGCAAGGGCTGGACTGTAGTCTTTCTCATGGGAAGGTCTCAGGGCATCTCATTCACCTGGAGAGATGAGGTCTGTGTGTGTGATGGGGCTCGAGTGGCCACCGCTCTATCCTGGGGAAGTAGATGCACATTTTCTTCACTAGGGCAGCAGCTTTTGATGCTCATGCAAAAATGATCTCATTGAGAATTTACTTACAAGAACTGAAACTGATTTTGGAACATGGCCTTTGAGGAAGCCTGAACCAGCCCGAGAAAATCACGTGCAACAGCAGCAAACTCCCTGAAGCACTGTTCTTCTCAGTCCTTTCAGCCTCAAATGCTCCAGGCCCGACTTGAGTCTGAACATTCTGAAACCTTCTCCTGTCTCTCCACTGCCTGAGGATCTCTCCCAAAAAATGATACTGGCCTACTGCTCTGTGAACCGTGCTGGTAGCACTCTCCAGAAACTCCTATTACTGAACTCTGTTTTACGTTGTCTGCCCACAAAATTATAATCTTTAAGACAAGGGAAACCCGATCTTGTGCTTCTTTCAATGCCTACACCAGAACCTTGTAGATGCTTGATGCTAAATATTTATTGATTAATGGAACCATGTACCCATGAGTCCAAAAATAGTAACTACTCTTCGTTGAGGGCTTGTAGTGGTGTCATACTTTGATGGATGTGTTGCACATATTTATTTTATTTTACATTCACAAAGTACTTGTTATTAACCAAACATTGTTTGAAGACTTTAAAATATTAATTTACTTAATCCCCATTATAATTCTATGACATAGGCATTATTATGGATTATGATTTCCATTTCAGGGCTATGTTACCTAGGGTCCTGAAAGAGCCCACTGGTCCAAGAGGATGCCCTTTTCAGGTGAGGAGCCAGAGTTTGGACCCAGGCTGTCTGACTCCAGAGCCCACACTCTGAAAACTCCCTTCACCAGAACACCTAGGAAAGGAAGGTGCTGTTCTGACTTTATGGAACTGAGATGCAGGCTTGGAGAAGCCCAGCCCTGACCCAAGGTCACGCTGCCCATAAGGAGCAGAACTGGGCAGCCTGATGACACAAGCCATCATGCCAGGGCTTCTCCAAGGCCACTCTGGGCCCAGCCACTCGGCAGCACCTGGGGGTTCTTTAGAAATGCTGACTCTCAGGCCCCACCCCAGACATACTGAGTCACACACTCTACACAGGGGCCTGGCTGTCTGGGGGCAGCAAGTTCCCCAGGTGACTCGGAGCCACTACCACTGGGCCCAGCTGCTGCCTCTTGCAGCTGAAAGTAACAGGGCTGGGCCACGGGGCCTTTATGGGAGCAGGTCTGAACCAAAACACAAATATTGTGAACGTTTCCTCTCTAAAAGCTTTCAGAGGATTGACAAATTTATTGACTGGCAGAAAGCAGTTGGAGGCACTCTCTCCCTCCACAAATCTTTTTATATTGCAGTTAGACCCGAGACTCGTCAGCTGTCAGAAGTCAGCCTCTGACTGCAAAGAAGTGAAGGAATTTTCAATATCTTTCTAAGGTGATGGAAAAATCCATTTTTTTCTTGCTAAGTTTCTGGGCCTTTTAGTATACAGTCCTAATATGAGTGGCCTCCGGCTTCTAGCAAGGGGAAAATGCCACCCATGAAACATCATTCGGATGCTCCTGGCTAAGTTTCCTGGATCATCCCAGGTATTTGGAGTGGATGGGATCGGTTTGAGGGTTCAGTGAAACCACCAATCCCCTTCCTTCTCACAGTGTCTGCTTCCCTCCCAGGTTCCCTGGGTGGCTGATCCTGGAACCGTGTTCTTCTCCAGGGTGGTGTGACCAGCAGCCAATCTTTCTGCAGCCTACAGGGGCTCATTATCCCATTTGTAAGTTACTCAGATCTTCTAAGTTTTGGTGTCTTCTAGTTCTTCGCCTTCCTCAGCTCACTGCTGCTCATTAGTGCCTCCTAGAGGATGGGCAGGGGAATCACAGAGTCCGGCTCAGAAGTCGCTGCCTCTGGCACAGTCATCAGAAGCTCTTTGCCCTGCTATGCCTGAGACTAGCTCCTGGCTGGACCGTGAAGGACTCAGAGGTGATTTCCGACTTCCGCTGTCTTTCCCCTTCAGGGAGCTTTTCTGTTATTTACACACCAAGACATTAAAAGATAAATGGAGCAAGAATAAAATCACAAGAAAGATACCACTGGTATTACTTTACAGAAAAATCAATTTACTATTAAATATATGTGAATTTAATTAACTATGGAATATAATTAAATATATGCTGATTTAAATAGCTATGCAATTAAATTATATTAGCAGAGATCTTTTTAAAAAATCAGCCTTAGCAAGGTCTCTTTAAAACAAATTGCATATTCACCTGATGCTGGTGAGCGTGGAATCAGGATGAATGATGAGGCATACAGACGACAATTCGCAAATATGCATCAAGAGCCTTAAAAAAGTGTTCCTAGTTTTTGACTCAGTAATTCCACTTAAGGAACATCTTAGACCCAAAGGTGTTTCACAGCATCAATGATAACAGGGAATATTATATATGATCCAGCTGTCCAGCTGGAAAATGGTTAACTGCATTTTGGTAGATCTACTCAATGAAATACTACGTAACTATTAAAATTATGTTATTATAAGTATTTACTTATACAAAATGCTAATTGTATCAAAAGGTTGGGATGTAAAACTAATAATTGTAACTAAAAAAATACATCTACTCTTGGAAATAGATTTAGAAAACATACTAAAATATTAATAGTAATTGTAGATACTGGGTCTATTGATGCTATTTTAAAAAGTTTTTTTTAGGCCGGGCGCGGTGGCTCAAGCCTGTAATCCCAGCACTTTGGGAGGCCGAGACGGGCGGATCACGAGGTCAGGAGATCGAGACCATCCTGGCTAGCACGGTGAAACCCCGTCTCTACTAAAAAAATACAAAAAAAAAAAAACTAGCCGGGCGAGGTGGCGGGCGCCTGTAGTCCCAGCTACTCGGGAGGCTGAGACAGGAGAATGGCGTAAACCTGGGAGGCGGAGCTTGCAGTGAGCTGAGATCCGGCCACTGCACTCCAGCCTGGGTGACAGAGCGAGACTCCGTCTCAAAAAAAACAAAAACAAAAACAAAAACAAAAACAAAAACAAAAGTTTTTTTTTCCTATTTTTTTTTTACTATATTCTTTTTTATTTTTTAATATATTTATTTTTTACTATATTTATTTTTTACTATATTCTTTTTTACTATATTCTTTATATTATTTTTATAATGGGAAAATAAATAAATGATAACGTTTAACCAAATACCTACAATGAACCTAGCACCAGTACCGAGAATTGGTGATAAAATAATGAATATGCCACCATCCTAAGCTGTGTGGGATGTCACAAGTGACAGGGAAAGACCTGTAGACAGATGTTTACCGTACACCGAGTGTACAGACAGAGCTGCACGCGCCATTGCTGAAGGTCATGGGAATTCTAACCTGGGAGTCCAAGACAATTTTGCAGAAGAAGTGGCATCTTTTACGACTAACACTGTCCTCTTTCACCTTCACATGTATTGTTTCTTTCCTTATTGCCTCTGTCTGAAAACCAGTCTTTCCATCCACAGAGAAAACAATGGAAACCTCCAAGCCCTGGGGGGCCAGAACAGCACTCCTCTCCCGATATGTCCATGTGACCTCTGCCACACAGACCTCGGAAACCTTCCCATCCTTGGCTTCCTGGAGGATGTCCGTGGGACAGCAGGGCCACCTGGAATGCCAAGGGGCCCGACGAGAGGCCACAGCAGAGCCAAGGGCTGTGCAGGATCCCCGGACTCTTTCCTCTGCCAGAGTGCACAGGGTGCAGCAGGGGCGCCGGAGCAAGCTCCAGACAAAGCAGTCTTGGCTCTGGAGGCCTCAACTTGGAAGCCCCCAGCTGAGGGAAGCCTCTCAGGGGAGGAGGAGAACAGCAGCAATTTCTCGTGGGCAGGTTCTGGCGTTCCGGTCACGGCGGCCTGGGTTGTCCAAGCCTCCTTAAAGGGAGGCCTCTGTGGAGTCAGGCAAGATGGATATGAGGCCAACTCTGCCGGGACACCTTGGGCAATGCACATGATGCCCGATGCTGACTTTCCCATCAATGCCGTGCCCGTGTGACCTACAAACAGCACCTGGGAAAAACCCTTGTTTCTTCATCTATGTTCACCCCTCTTTCACGCCTACCATACTGGAAGCACGTGCCTTTAGTGGATTCAGGAATTCAACCCCCACTTTATGCAGCTCAGTCACAAGAGCAGGTGTCAGGGTCTTTGTGGAGTCGTTGCACTCTCTCAGGGGCTAGGACAGGACCCGTTCTCACTGTCACGTTTTCCTGCCTCTGTGAGACTTAGACTTGTCTCCTGACCAGCTGAGCCACTCTGTGACCGGCCCTCCTAGGCTGGCCCCTGACTCCACTCCTGGTAGTTCTCTGTAATCGGCCTCTGGCTGCCCACCACACAGCTCTGACCAGGAGGTTCTCATTAACAAAGGCTAACACGGCATCACACACAGTATGAGTCACATCCTCATAATCCCATGAGGTGGGTGCTATGTTGATATGCATATTGGAGGAAAATGAGGCACAGACAGCCTAGGTAATTTGCCCAACAGGAGAGAGCCCACGAGTGGCAGGTCCTGGATGGGGACCAGGCTGGCTCCAGCTCTGGGGCCTGGGCTAGGCCACTCCCTCCAACACTTGAACAACGTACTTCATCTGTAGTGGTGTCAAAGAAGTGGTTTCTTTGCCTGAGACCTCAGAAGTCAGCAAACTTAGGAGGGTCCTATGACCTATTATCCAAATGAGGGGACATTTGCACATGAAAGGAAGCCCTATTTGTGACTTCCCCTGGACTCTGGGGTAAACTTGGACTGCCCTGGGCAGACCAGGGCTGAACTCACTGCTGCTCCTGTCACTGGGTCCCATGTAACCTTGCCTCTCCCTCTCCCTATCTCAGCCTCAATCCTCATCACCCCCAGGGATACGTGACTTCTTAGGTTACTCCACACCCAGAGGCCTGGGTGGCTGTGCCCTGTGTCAGTTCACAAAAGCCCGGAGCTCTTGCAGAATGCAAGCTTCCTCATTCAGACACACTGTCAGGTGGGCTCTGTCCTCCTGCCGAGGAGGCTGGGCTCTGAGGATCGCATGGGTTTTGTGGAGGTGGTTCAGCGCCCTGCGTGGAGTCCCTGGGCTGAAGCCAGAGGCACTGGGGGCTCATTTCAAGGCCAGTGCTGCCACGGGGCCTGCCTCCTCCGAGAGGCCTCTTTTGGGCCCCTTCTCAGGTGGATCACACAGGGTCACCCGTGAAGGGGCCTGAGACCTGTGGCTTTCGGGGAGGTGTCTCAGTAGGGTCCGTTTGTTTGATCAGGAAGGAAGCCTCCAGCTGGCCCAGGTTGCCCCAGTGCCCACTGAGGTCTCCTGCCTGTCGAGAGTGTCTGCAGGAACTCATTTCCAGACATGCCACGTGTCGCACACGCCCTGTGCCGCAGGGCCAATGACTTACAGCCAGGCCAGCATCCTCCTACCCTCAGCATCTCCCCAAGCCACACGGTGCCGGCCACCGCACAGCCTGCCTCCAGGTCTCTGCTGCTTCCGCTTCTCTGATAACCTTGCCTGCTTTGCAGAGCCTGAGTCTGCCCCATCTCCTGGAGGAAGCCTTCCAGAACCACCTTCACCTCTCTTTCTCCAAACTCACAAAACACCAAATCACCACTATGTGATTCAGAGGATTACTTCACCTCTCTCAACTATAGCAATCATTTCATACAATTATCCTGCCTTAAAAACAGGGCGGTAAGACTCTAGTTAAAATCTTGCAATAACTTTCTTAGCTTATGTCATGTATGTATGTCTTATCCAAATATTAATCTCCTTCAGGCAACAGTAACATTTTTCCTTTTTAAAAATCTCGTACAAACACTAGCACAGCTCTGGGCAAACATAGCGGCTCACGGCATTCATTTGACTCCCGTGAGTTCTTGGCTCCTGACCCAGTGCCCTCACAGCCCTTTCTGTCGCCCTGCCACTGTGGTCCAGGTACCCAGGGGCCGAGGCATCAGGCTCTGCGACAGTCTTGGGCCTCATGCACCCTCACCAAATCCCCAAGTCCGGTTGCTACCCCAAAGCTGTATCCTTGCCGCCAGCCCTGTAGTCTTCCCTTCATTTGATACCATCTCACCCCCGTCTTCCTAATATCACTTGCTGACCCACACATAGGGTCTCTTTTAATGACAAAACAGAAGATAAAACCTTTCAAAATGTTATCTATGCAAATCTCATTTCTTTAGGCACTTTCAGCAGCTGGGGGACAGTGAATTAATTGACTCAGAAGATGAGATTCAGCAGTCTGGCATGGGTGGTGTGTGTGTGGCACCAGGAGAAGGTGGTGGTGCCAAGATCCCCAGAGCCTGTCAGCAGCGTGAGCAACCATCCCGCTTACCCAGGACTGTCCTGGTATCAGCATGAACATCCTGGGAAAACCCCCAGAAATGGGAAAACGGTAACCCCAGGTTCAGGAAAGGGCTTTGCCGGGTACTGAGAGATCAGCAGCTCATCTTCGTTACTTACATCATGGATTGAAAGCCTGGGGACTGTCAATGTTGAAAATTAGTACATAAACCCCAGATTCCTATGTCTTCTGTTTTTGTTTGTTTGTTTGTGTTTGAGATGGAGTCTCGTGTTGCCTAGGCTGGAGTGCAGTGGCGTGATCTCAGCTCACTGCAACCTCTGCCTCCCAGGTTCAAGCGATTCTCCTGCCTCAGCCTCCCCAGTAGCTGGGATTACAGGCACCTGCCACCACACCTGGCTAATTTTTGTATTTTTAGTAGAGACAATGTTTCCCCATGTTGGTCAGGCTGGTCTTGAACTCCTGACCTCAAGTGATCCACCCACCTTGGCCTCCCAAAGTGCTGGGATTACAGGCGTGAGTCACCGCGTCTCACCTCCTATGTCTTCTTTGTGGTGTTACACATTGAATGTTCGTGTCCTCCCCAAGTTCACATGTTGAAATCCCACCCCCAATGGGATGGTATTAGGAAGTGAGTCTTTGGGAAATGATCACATCATGAGGGGAGAATGCTCACGAATGGGATTAGTGCCCTTATAAAGGACAACACAGAGAGGTCCCTTGTCCCTTCCACCAGGCGAGGACACAGAAGAAGGCAGTCTATGAGCCAAGACACAGGCCCTCGCCAGGCATGGAATCAGCTAGCAACTTCACCTTGACTTCCAGCCTCCAGGACGATGAGAAATCAATTTGTTTTTCTAACTCCCCCCATCTACGATATTGATAGAGCAGCCTGAATGGGCTCAGACATAACGGATAGAGACATCTGCAAACAAGCCTTCATGCATGTATGCATGCATCTATTACTCTGGCACCAGGAGGAGGAGGGGTGTTGTGAGTCCCTCTGTTTTTGCCTGGACTTAGACAGAAACTTCCAGGCCTTCACGAGCCACATGACTGTGGCAGGCCACATCATAGGGAGCTCTGTCTGGAGCTACAGGGTTGGGGCATGGCCAGGTGCTCTGGTTTTCTGATGTCACATGTCAGGGTTTTACACCAATAAACGGATTTCTCCTAAAGGCAGATGTGGCCAGAACCCCCTCAGGAGTATGGGCCTATTGATGTATCGGTGCTCAGCGGGTTCAGAAGATGCCCAAAGTCTGTGAGTGGCACCAGCCAGGGGCCTCCCACCCACCTGGGAGGCTGGCTCGGCTGAATGAGGACATCTTTGAGTTCAGCAGGGAGCATCTGAGGAAATAGTTTAAAATGCAGCCAACCTTCTTCTGTGAGCTTGGTAATTAGCACTTCTGGAAAATCAGTGCTCTCCAAAATGTGAGCAAAATGAAAATGTTAATTAATAAAGGAAAATTTCAAACTCCTTATACTATCAGGAGACATTCAAGCTGAAAAATATCACTTGGTGTTATGAAAATGTGACCTGGAGGAGACTTAACGGAAGCTTCATAGTAAGGGCCTTCCTTCTCAGCCATGTCAGCATTTGCTCCCCGCTCTGTGTTAGAAACTAGCACACAATTGCAACTGCAATGCAGCAGTCACACCGCTCACAGCACATTCACAGGCACCACCTTAGAAAATTCCTTTTATGGGAGCCAAATTACCACTCTTTAATCCTTAAAAAGACCTCTGGTCAAGTGGAAGGTAATTGTCGGTAGAAAAATAAAGAGGGCCAGGCCCAGTGGCTCATACCTGCAATCCCAGCACTTTGGGAGGCTGAGGCAGGAGGATTACTTGAGCCCAGGAGTTTGAGACAAGCCTGGGCAACATAGCAAAACCTCATCTCTACAAACAATTTAAAAATTAGCCAGGAGTGGTGGTGTGTACCTGTAGTCCCAGTGACTTGGGAGGCTGAGATGGGAGGAACACCTGCTTGAGGTTGAGGTCTGGAGTTTGAGGCTGCAGTGAGTTATGACTGTGCCACTGCACCCCAGCCTGGATGACAGAGTGAGACCCTGTCTCAAAAAATAAAAGAGAGAGATAATAATAGTTTCCAAATAAAAGTATGAAAAGGAGAAAAGGATGATGGGTAGATGGGCTTTCAGTGCCCTGAACCTTGAACTAATGAGGTGAGTGGGTCTTTATGTAGAAACTGCAGCTACATGAGCATCTCAGAAATTAGAACTGCACACCCCAAATTCTCAAGGCTCTAGAGGATGGCCCCCCAACACCTTGTTGCTTCTTGACCCCAACATTTATCAAACGATTTCCCTCCCAACACTGAAGAATATTTTATGCACACAAGGATACAATTTAAAAGATAAAGGAGGTCCTCATATGAGGAAGGAAAGTCATGGTCCTTCCCCAGTGAGGACCATAACAAACAGCTATTATTGATTGAGGCCTCTCTGTACTTGATGTGATCACTAGGATGTGACTTAATTACATACATTACCTCAGATTTGCCCAATAATTATGCAAAATAAGTATCTTAATCTTCCTCGTTTTATGGATTAGGAAATCAAATCAGAAGGTTCAAGGTCGAAAAAGCTCATAGGCTTGTCTTGCTGCAAAGTCCATGTTTTTCCATTTTGTTGTTTTCATCACGTATGCAAATATTATTATGTCTTTGGCCCAGATTCAAGATAATAATAGATTTATCCTCCAACATCAGGGAGGGAATTAACATTTACTACATAAGGAATGCTACCTATATGTCATTGCCTTTAACCTTCACAGTATCCCTGGGAGGTCTTTTTACCCTATTTGTGAATGGGGAAACTGAGGCTCAGAGGGGTTAAACACATCATCAATCCAGTGAGTGTCAGGCCTGGGTTTCCACGTAATGTGGGCTGTTGCTAAAGCCTGGCTTCCTTCCCTGACAGGAGCGCTTCCCAAGACTGGTTAAACACCAACCACCTTTGTGAGTACCTCTGGCATTATTCTTTTCTTTTCTTTTCTTTCTCTTTCTTTTTTTTTTTTTTTTTTTTTTTTTTGAGACAGAGTCTCGCTGTGTCACCCAGGCTGGAGTGCAGTGGCGCCATCTCGGCTCACTGCAACCTCCGCCTCCCGGGCACAAGGGATTCTCCTGCCTCAGCTTCCTGAGTATCTGGGACTACAGGTGCACGCCACCATGTCTGGCTAATTTTTTGTATTTTTAGTAGAGACAGGGTTTCACTGTGTTATCCAGGATGGTCTCAATCTCCTGACCTCCTGATCTGCCTACCTCGGCCTCCCAAAGTGCTGGGATTACAGGAGTGAGCCACCGTGCCTGGCCGCTTCTTCTTTTCAATTAATTCCCTCTTTATGTAAACAAGTTTCATGTATCAGGGACATTTTGTATTACTACTATAAATGGAACACCAGTATTCTTTGCAGTGAAGGGATGATAAGCATAAAATAAATACCAAAAAAAAAACAAAGCAAGATAACGAATTCTGCCCAGTCCTGCTTAAGGCTCACTCTCCATTTGTTAAAAAGAGACATGAGCAAGTATTAGGAGATGTCAAAATCGTGCTCCTTATCGGAAAAGGAAGTTTGAGAGAATTGAAAACAGAGTAATGTCCTTAACTTTATGCCTCGATGTTCCTTAATCCCCGCAGACCCTGAAATCACACCCCCGACCATCTGAATATTCACCAGTTTGTTCCTCGACATGGAAGCTCTCCCCTGCGTCGTATGGAGAAAACCAGTTCCAGCAAAGCCATGAGTTGCATCAAAACGCTTTGACGTTGCTCATCACAGGTGATCCTAAGAGGGAAACCTTTTCTGCCTGACAAACATGGTGTATTTTGAAACAATAACCTGAGAAATGTTCTATGTTTTACCAGCCCTGCTTAGCCATTTAGTGTCAATGAGGTAAGACAGTGGCGTCACCAGCGAACACTTAACAGCGGGTGGTCCTGAGGCAGGGGCTGCTTGGCACACGAAAGGCGCTTAAAGACTTGGGGCCTTTTACCGCCATGAGGATGAAGCGACCAGGGCAAATAAAGCCAGGGTTTTTTGTGTCCTCAACACTTTTCCTATTGCAAATCAGGCTAACATGAGAATAAGGCAGCCTCACGGTGGGGTGTTTTCAAAGGACTTTCTGTAGGGTGTGTCTAGGGGAGGACGCGGGGAAGATATGTCCGACTCTTGCCGCCTCATGATGGCGGGGGGTTTGGGTTGGAGTCCTCTCTATTTCCAGCTGGTGGGATCATCCCTCTCTCGCTGTAGGCTGAGAGCACTCTGTGTGGAGAAACAGCGGAAGGTCATGAAGCCCTGTGGTCTTACGGACATAGTTCCCTTCTCTCCCTGGCTCATCATGGAAGACAGTTACTTAAAGTTAGTGTGAAGTTCTGCTTTCTACGAATCAGATCTCAGGTGAGGCCCTCCAGGGAGGAGGACTTCTCTAAAAGACTCCTTACCACTCACCTAGGTTCTGTTTATCATCTCTGCTGGTCCTAAGGGAAGCCCGACATTGGTTCAAATGCAGCCCAGCAAATTGTACTAACAATTCCTTCTGGAAAAAACTCTGGATGGATGCTTCTCAAACTTAATGATAACCTGGGAATCTGAGGCCATAGGTCCTTTTAAAACACTGACATTTCATATGTTCATTTTGATGAGAATCTTAGTAAAATGTATATCCCATATTGTATACCACCTGGATGACTATTGAATAACCAAGTCCTTCTATCCTGATTTTAGGGCCTGAATTTATGATTATAAGCACACTGGTGCCAAGTAGTACTGCTTTAGTTATTGTGGACCAGTGAGAAAAGAATAAAAGGGGACTTGACATGTCAAAGATGTATTCCCACCAAGCAAAGCAACAATAACAGGGCTGTATTGTTCCAAAGAAGGTTTCTCCACAGGTCAAATAAAGAAAATGCATGGGAAGTTCAGTCATGACAAGGCACGTGGTAACGCAGGAGAAGAAAGGAAAATTCAGGGAGCAGTCAGCACGGTCATCATATTCCAACTGTCAGAGGGTTTCAGTAAAACATCGGCACTGCAAATTGATATATGTATTTAAATTTGCTACTTTCATAGATTTGTTGAAGTTAATTGGTAAATTATATATGACTTTATAGTTATATTAGTTTATACATAGTTTTGTGTTTGTACCTACTGAAGTACCTACCATTCCAATAAACTGATTTTAAATTCAATAATGTAATGTCCCACAGTGTAGATGAATTTCACCCATGAACACAGATGCAAAAGCCCTGAAGAAAATATGTTAAAAAATCTAGCTAGGTATATATTAAAAAGTACATCCCACCAATTGCATCTATCCTAGTCATAGAAGGATGGTTTTCTACTGACAATACAATACACCTCACTGTCAGATTAAATGGAGGAAAAAAAAAAAAAAAAAACCACATGATCATTTCAATAGATTCAGAAAACATACTTCATAGAATTCAAAATCCATTCAAAATAAAGAAAAACAGAACACAGACCACAAGACCACCACCACCAACAAAACGAAGAAACAAAAACCGAGTGACCGAGGTCACCCAGATAAATCTACAGCAACTTCACATTCCATGGCAAACACTTGGGTGCATTTCCTCTACGATGAGTTAGAAGGCAAGGGCTGCATTTTCACCATGGCTGTTCCGCTCAACATAGCACAGGTGGTTCTGGAGAGAGGAGTAAGATCAGGAAATAAGGCAGAGTTGAGGATGAAAAAGGAAGAAATAAATGTGCCATTATTCGGAGAGGGTGTAATTATCTAAATACAAAATCCAAAAGAAACCACAGATCAATTATTGGAATTAAATGAGTTTAGCAAGGCTGCTGGATACAAAATCAATAGAAAATGTCAAGTGCAATTCTATTAACCAGCTGTGATGGTTAATTCTGAGTGTGAACTTGATTGGATTGAGGGATACAAAGTATTAATTCTGAGTGTGTCTGTGTGGGTGTTGCCAAAAGAGATTAACATTTGAGTCAGTGGGCTGGGGAAGGCAGATGCACCTTAATCAGGTGGGCACAATCTAATCAGCTTCCGGAGAATATAAAGCAGGCAGAAAAACGTGAAAAAGAGAGACGGGCCTGGCCTCCCAGCCTGCATCTTCCTCCCAAGCTGGGTGCTTCCTGCCCTCGAACATCAGACTCCAAGTTGTTCAGTTTTGAGACTCGGACTGGCTCTCCTTGCCCCTCAGCCTACAGCCTATTATGGGACCTTGTGATCGTGTAAGTAATATATGTATCCTATTAGTTCTGTCCTGCTAAGAGAACCCTGACTAAGATGCTAGCAAACATACATTTTAAAAATTACATTTACAGCCGGGCGCGGTGGCTCAAGCCTGTAATCCCAGCACTTTGGGAGGCCGAGACGGGCGGATCACGAGGTCAGGAGATCAAGACCATCCTGGCTAGCATGGTGAAACCCCGTCTCTACTAAAAAATACAAAAAAACTAGCCGGGCGAGGTGGCGGGCGCCTGTAGTCCCAGCTACTCGGGAGGCTGAGGCAGGAGAATGGCGTAAACCCGGGAGGCGGAGCTTGCAGTGAGCTGAGATCCGGCCACTGCACTCCCGCCTGGGCGACAGAGCGAGACTCCGTCTCAAAAAAAAAAAAAAATTACATTTACAAAATGAAACATATACCAAAAATATTCAAAGAAGATACCTAACAATAAATTTAAACCAGGTTTGCAAGCAGTTTATGGAGAAAACTATAAACATTTACGGAGAAAGTATTTTTGAAGTAAATAAACTGGGAAGTGTACCACGTATTGAAAGGTTCAACAGCTGAAGTTTAGAAATTCTTCCTCCATTGGTGGATAAACTGAATGCAGTTCACACTAATCTCCCAAAGGTGTTTTTAGAAGAACTGAACAAACTTATTCTAACTTGTGTATGTGCATGAGTGACACACATATACATACACGCAAAAGGCCAAGGACAGCCAGGACACTCTTAAGAGCAGCATGCCCAGGTGACTGGCTGTGCCAAATGTCCCATCTGTGTGGTGAAGCTGTAGTAGGTAAGAACGTGTGGTGTTGTCACATCAGTGGACAAAAGATGAGTGGAACTTAGTGGAGAGTCTGAAAGTAAATCCTCCCATACACAGAAGTGTGATAAATAGCAGAGGCTCCAAAGATCAGGAAGGAAAGGATGACTTTCTCAATAAATTGTTCCGGGACAATTGATTATTCCTATGGAAAGATAATTGTAAGTATGCTTCACACCCTTCCCAAAAATCCAGTTCAGGGGGACTAAAGACATAATCATGAAAGATGAAAGTACAAAAATGTTACAAGATAAGCTATGAGACTATGTCCTTGGGGTAGGGACAATTTCTTTAAGAAGATGTAAAAATGCAAACCATAAAGGAATAAATTGCATTGAAATCAATCTATGTTCCTGCTAAAGAATATCAAAATGAGAGTGAACAAGACAGGCTGTAAAATGAGAGAAGATCTTGGAAATAATGTAATTGACAAATAATTCGAATCTTAAATGTATAAAGAAATGATGCGCATCAATAAGAAAGGGGCAAACAACCCAAAAGAAAAATAGGTTAAAAGACATGAACATGCGTTTTACAAAAGTAGTGACATGAATAGAAATTGCACCCATGCAAAGATGTTCAGCACCCTCAGTAATGAAATATACACACAGCAAAACCTATAGAAACTTTGACACATGTGCATGGGAAACATGAGCAAAAGGCACATAGCAACACTGTAAATACATTTAAAAAATAGAAAACTACATATCCATGGACAAGAAAAGGCATTGTGATACATTTGTATAATGGACTATGACAGAAAATTGAAAAAGATTCAATTACAGCTAATGTTTCCACATCCACAAATATCACAATGTTGATACAAGACAAAATAGCAGACTTTATATAACTTTAACTGTTACCAGACAGTATCTACACTCAGGGTACATCAAATTCCTATACTCATGTTACAGTATAGTGACAAGACAGACAATATCTATACTCATGTTGATGTAACCTCAAGTAACATGAGTATAGATACTGTCTGGTAACAGTTATACAAAGTTCAAAATATAAACGTAAATGGTATATTGTTTAGAGATCCATAAACACGCGATAAAATGGCAGAGAAATATAAAGAAAATCCAGAGGAGTGGTTGGTCTGGTGGAGGAGGGACCAGGAACCCAGTGGATCTGGAGTCCGAGTTCTGGGCATACTTGGGAGTGCTCTGTGTTTCGTGCTGACTGGAGGGCATGTGAGTGCTCATTTTATTATTCTTTACTTATAAAATATTTCATTAACATTTAAAATGCATCTGAAATAAAAAAAAATTACGTGTAGAAAACTAATATCAAATGCTTAGGTCACCCCTTAGAAAAGGAGACATACAAGCTTCATTTGTTTGATCCTCCTCTGAAAGGGCTCTGCACACCCCTGGGATGTGAGGAATGTTGTCCTGGACAACTGACCCACCCTCTCCAGGAGGAACGTTTTATTCCAGTTGGGGTTCAGTGTCTGCCCTGGGGCTCTGACAGCTCATTAATGGAACCTGAAAAGATTTTAGAGGGAAATATCAGAAATTTAGAGGGAAATATCCCTCTAAAAATATTTTAGAGGGAAATATCATCAATATCTGATGAGAATCAGAATGTCTCATTCCCTTTTAGAATGCTCAGTAGCGAGATAAGGGTGTTGGATTAATTACACCAGATGCTATATCAAAAGACATCCAGCTTCTGTATATTGCCCCCCCCGAAAAAAAATCCTTATGGGTGGCCTTGAATACAAATATACAAACATCACATTCACAGTAATGACACTGTATTTAGTGCATTTAAGAGGTGTTCAAAGGCTTTTCATACACATGAGCTCATTTGGTCTTGAGAGAAGTCATTCTGAACACTGAGCCCAGACTTAAGAGTTCGGTCCCAAGGAAGAAGCTGGGGTGCGACTTCTTCGGTTTCAGTTCTGATACCATCCCTGATATGTGACCTGGGGCAAATTACTTCCATTTTCTGAATTTCTATTTTCTCACTGCTGAATAGAGATATTGTGAGCAAAAGAGACAGTACACACCGAGTGCCTAGCATGGCGATGGGAACATTGTGAGCCCTATCCAAAAGGCTGCTGTTATCATTGGTTATTATGTCCCAACCTGCACAGCTGTGAGACTTGCTGTCTGAAACCCAGTGCTTTCATTATAGGAGCTTTCTTTTAGAATAGCTTAATGTTTATAGGTTTGATGTGGGGGGGAGGAATCACACTAAAGATTGTTAATATTGCATAAAACACCTCATGATTTGGACAATGACTTCTCATCCAGGATTCAAAGAAAAAGAAAACAAAATAATTTTATAACATCCTGATCTTAACTTCGAGTTGAATTGAGTTGAATTGACCAGGAGCAAAGTAAACTACAATGTAGTTGGCAACCTCCAAGCCTTGCATTTTGATCTGAGGAAGTACAGCTGCCTTTTTGAAGCAACAATTTCCCTGGGAATGTTTTAATGACGAGCAATTTTATATACAGCACCTCCCTTGTGATAAGCCTTGTGATTAAAAATATAATTTAACAGATTCTATATCTCATATGAAGTTGGAATGTTGACCTTGAAACTTCAAAGTTTATTAAAGAGGTCATCCAGTCCCAGTCCCACCTCCCTGTAAGCATCTAAACCCAGGATGCTCAGACATGGTTGTACATCAGAAGCCCCTGGGGAGCTTTCAAATACCCTGATGCCCAGGCCCCACGCTGGTCCAAATGAACCAGAGCCTCTGGGCATGCAGCCACGGCACTGGTAGTTACACAAGTTGAAGTGTAGCTGAGTTAAGAAACATTATTCTAAACAATCACCTGCCACCATAAACCTTTTGTTTCCCTAAATGTGTACCAGGCTGTTGAACCTTTGGCCAGTAAAAGTTTAGGGTTATTGGAAAAAAGGATTTACAGACTCTGCCACCTCACTGGGAAATTACAAATACGTTGGCACTTGTCTTTATGAGACAGGAGGGGAAAGGCCGGCTGAGCAGCTGCTTGCCAGGCTGGCTCTGATACAACACAGATTCCCTGTTCAGATAGGATTCAGCAGGGCAGTGGGAGACGGCTGACTCCGTGTAGCAGTGAGATGTTCTATTGTGGTTCATCAGCCTAGCATAGACCGCTTGCTTGTCCATTGACTGATTAATTTATTCCTTTATTATTCTGAGCCTTTTGTAGGGAGTTATTGGAATCAACTAATCTTGTCATGCAGTAACATAGGAAATTTAAAAGGCAGCATCCACTAAGCAAGCCCATCCTGCACCTTGTCCTGTGATGATTAGATTTAGAGGAAGTAGACAGCAGTGACATCTGAGGACCTTCTAAAGACTCAAGTTCCATTAAACAGTCACATCGCCCAGCTAATTTTAAAAACATGAATTTGTATGGCCATGGAGAAAAGTAGCTTAATTAAATAGATACATGTATATGCAATTATAACCTTTTTATCTGGAGGGTAACTGGAAACTGGTGAGCCTGGGTTTGAACATGGTGTCACAGTAATTAGGACCCATGTGATGGCTGAAAAGGCTGAAATTTAAAGGAGGAAGCCGCAAGGTATGGCTAAAGGTGAAAGGTCAGCCAACTTCTCCAATAGGTGAAAATACAGAAAACAATTTCATAAAAATTCATAAACTGGGTTTATGCTTAAATTGAAAAAAGTAATTAATTTTCATCTTGGGTAAATAACATGCCTTAATTGATGGAGTCACTCATTCAACCTTTGAACATGTATTTAATGCTTACTAACAGTCTACACGAAGAGGCTGAGGACACAGCAGTGAACATGAGAGGCAGTTGTTCCTAAGGAGTTTGGATTTGGCTGGGGCAGAATAACAAGGAAATGGGTCACAACAGCAGAGAGTGATGAGTGGGTGATAAGGCAATGGCCAAGTGGCAGGGGACAGAGCAGAGGGGTCTCAAGTCCAGTCTTCAGGGATTGGAGTTAGGGGTGAGGGGTAGGGGATTAAGAGTGTGTCCTGGGCTGGGCACAGTGGCTCATGCCTGTAATCCCAGCACTTTGGGAGGTTGAGGCAGAAGGATTGCTTAGTGCAGCAGTTCCAGACCAGCTTGGGCAACACAGTGAGACCCCATCTCTACAAAAAATACAAAAGCTAAACAGGCATGGTGGCAAGTACCTGTAGTCCCAGCTACTTAGTAGGCTGAGGTGGGAGGATCGCTTGAGTACAGAAGGTGGAGGCTGCAGTGAGCCATGCTCATACCACTGCATTCCAGGCTGGGTGATAGAGCTAAATACTGTCTTTAAAAACTTTTTTTTTTTTTTTTTTTTTTTTTATAAAGAGTGTGTTCTGGACTTTGTGAACAGCAAATACAAAGGTATTGTGGTGAGAAGTGGTCTGGGACATTTGCGGAACTGGATGTAGCTCATTATGGCTGGTCTCCAGCCTGGGAGTGCTGGGTGGCAGGACAGGTCAGGGCACCTCAGGTGGGCTTCACAAAGCACGTGAAAGGGTTTGGGTTCTATCCTAAAGGCAACGGAAAACAGTGGGAGGATTTTACATGGGAAAATGGACATGATTATATTTGCATTTTAGATCACTCAGTGATAGATGGAGAACATTCTGGAGTAGGGGTAGTTTTGGGGTAGGAAAACCAAGGAGGCAGCTGTTACAGGAACCTAGGCATGAGGTGATGGCGGGAACAGAAAGAAGAAGGTGGATTTTCGTGATACCAAGAAAGCAGAATTCATAGAACGTATAGTAGATCAAGCTGGTGGGGGAGGAAGAGAAGTCAAGAATGCCAGGTGGCTGACCTGGCACTGAAGAGATGGCAGTACCACTCACACGGCAGAGCTTTGGCAGAAACAACAGTGAGTTCATATTTATGAATGAACTGAGTCTGGAGTGCACAGTTGGCCTCACGCACATGGGACAGGCGCAGACTCTAGAGCGATCTAGGCTGGAGGCACAGACGGCACACTCAGCTCACCAACATGCATACTGTACGTTAATTAAATCTGGCCTAATGGAGGGAATTAAAATATATTTCAAACTGTTCCTGGCCATAAGAGCCATTACAGTAAAAACTAAAACCATTCAGATAAATGAAGAGGTTTTCAAACTGAAGAACAAACAGAAAAATCAATTCACTAATTTGCTAACTGTTTTTTTAGAGTGGAAATGCTGAACTAGATTTGAGCCATCACATAAAAAACAAAACAAAACAACAACAAAAAAACCATGAAACAAAAAAAACAAAAGCCAAACCCACAGTCTAACAAAAACCAAAGTGGTTCTGTTGTTGAAATTGACTCATTGATTATCTGTGCTCACATCTATCACTGTTCTAGCATGAGTAAGGTACTGTGCTCCCCACGCATCAGGGAAGTGAAATAAAACCTCGTGGGCTGTGCAAATACCCACGTCAAAGGGCAGAAGTATGTTAGTATCCAGTATTGATAATTAACTTCTAATAATCAATCAGGGCTAACAAATTTCTGCAAAGGAAGAGCCCTGTGAAGTCTACTTTGCAGAAAAGTCCAGAAGAATCATTCACAAATAACTGACTTGGATGCTGCTAAAATTTCTCCAAACGTTCCTAGAAACCTCTTGTTTTAAGTGAGCAAATTATCTTCTGCTCTGTGCCCTCTCTGTCTCCACGTTTAACAACCCAGACAATAACCTCGGAGGTCCTCACAGGGCTTTAGAATGGAGGCCGACCAGAGAGTGAGTGAGGGGCACATGCCCACAAGGCCTCACTGTTCCTTACGACACTGAGGAGACGATCACCTTGGCATCCCAATGGACAAGAAGTGAGGTGCTCTCATTCTCTGAAATGTCCTTGGAAAGCCAAGGAGTTCAGGTCCTTTCACCTTGTTTAGTTCAGCCTGATCCTGACAGGTTTTAACCAGGAACACTCTCTACCTTCCTTTTAAGATCTTTCACAGCATAACAAACATTTCAAGACAAAATGTCTGACTCGAAAATCCAGATTTTCTTCCTTGGTATCGCTCACAATCTGAACTGAATCTGAACTGCTGAATTAATTTGCCATCAGACAAGTTGTTAAATCTTAAAAATTTTAGGTTATATCATCAAGGTTTTCCAATTTCCCTGAATTTTGGACCTTATGTCTATAAATCTGACATTTAATTTTACTTTCCCTTCTGGATGGCATTCATTTAACAAGTATTTGTGAGAACCTATACTCTGCGCAATGCTGAGCGATGGGCTGTGGAAGATAAAGGTCTAATGAAAACCATTCTTTGTCCTTGAATGGCTTACATTTGGTCTGGGAAATAAAGTTATTCAAAAGTAAAATAGTTGAATAATAAAACAAAGAGGCATAAGATTAACTGCTACAATAAGTGGGACTGACAGTATTTCAGCCATTTAAAGGAAGAAAAGGTCGTGGTTATTCTACAAAGACCAGGAGAAGGAACCATTCCTTTGATACTTTCCAATTGTGAAACATTTTAGGAATTATTATGAAGAGGTGTTCCCTCCACCCAAACCGGAGAATTCCACAAAGTAATCTATAAAACCTGATTAGGTGCACGAAGGAGAATTCTCGGCAGCACAGAGTGCAGCCCTCCCCTGCCCTACCTGAGGCGACTGGAAAAACCTCCACATGTTCAGAAGCTGCTCCCTCCACAGGACAAGAAACAGGGTCTGCCATGGCCGCAAGTGTGGTGCGGCTCCACGCCCCGTCATCCAAAGGTCTCAAAAGGCTATGTTAATTTATAACTGCCTTGTTATATTGTCTCAAGAATCTATCGCGAAGTGCACTCTTCCTTAATGCACAACTCTGGTCCTGCTTTAAATTCTATTTGATAAATGATCTTGAAATGCTCTAACCTAATATTGCCGAGGCTGATGTGGGGGGCACCCTCCTAAATTTGATTATTCCTAAGAAATGATACACTGTTTCAGGCACAATTGAATTAAGGAAGCTCTGATGAGGAAGAGAACAGGGTTTATCTTCACCGGCCAATGTGGGCAAGCAGGTCAGGCCCTGTTTTAACCCAGCATCCACCTTTTTCCTTAATTTTGCTTTGGCTTAAAGCTCACTTTAAGGCTCACTTACCATTCTTTGAAATGTATTCTCTTATTGTGAAATACACAAACATTGACTATAGTCCTCTTGTATCCCATAAGTGTACACAACGATGACTTGTCAGTTAAAAACAATTTCATTTTAGATATTAAACACTCATCATCTGTGACCTTGAATTTTGTTATTCTGCTTTCTATCCTTCAAAAAAAGAGTGAGTCCCAGAAAATCTCTCTGAAGGGTTTGCAACAGAGCTTTCAAACCAGTGGAATTAAAGGCACTGTGATCCTTGGAGGGTGACGGGCAGCTGATTCATGTTTGGATTCTCTGCAAAAAGTGCCTCTTTCTTACCCTCAACACTATTTGAGCACATATTTACTGAGTAGAGTTCCTAAATCCTACTTTTAACAATACATGTTCTTCTCTTTTTAATTTTTAAAACGTATATAATGTTGCTCTAACCAAGAAAGTTTTAGAAGGAGAAGAAAAAGCCCACAGTCTGGCCAGGCCAAAATGATTATTTTGACTAATATATTACTTTCTAATCCCTTCCATGTGCCAATATACCAAATGGCTTATTTTAGTCCTGCTATTGTTTAATAGATGATAGATGCTCCATATGTCAATGCAGCCTTCCTAATCATAATCTTAAATGGTTATAGGATACCTCTTCCTATGGATACTCCATAATTGAGCCAATCGCTCGCCTGTCAATACTTAGGACGTTTCCAACTTTTAGAAATTCTTATTATGGATAACAGTGTTATGAATGCGTTTGTTGAAATAGCTGTGGGCTTCTTTTAAAAGGGATTTCTGTGATCTTGTATAGGAATATCTTCATGACTCTTACTGCATATTTTCATATTGTTTTATAAATAAATTTTCTCTTATGCCTCCTCCATTGATACAGAGTTAAAACAAATCTCTGCCTCCTCCTGATGTCCTACTTACATTTTCCTTCTCTCACTTCCCCCACAATCCTATGATTACGAATTTCCTTTCATGTCCTGAAATCCCTGTATCCCAGGAGAAGAGCCTCTTGGTGGCAGGAAAGAGCCCCATAATTTTGTCCTAATTCTCTTCACCCTTTGACCATGACCATCAGGTATCCCTGTCATACAACCCCACCCATTCGTATTCATTACCAAAAACTCAGCTTATTTACTTGAGTGCAAGTGAATATTAAAGTGATTTAGCCCCACAGAGCTAGGAAGTGATAACATATTGTGTTAAATTTGAAGGGTACCTTTGGTAAAGCTAACAAATCACTCACCAAACTGCCTCCATCCATTATCTGAGGATACAGAAGGCAATCTCCATCCATGCGATATTAATTTCTTGGCTACTGTCATGGACCTCAGTGCCCATGATGAATGTTTTTACAATGAATACCAAATTAACCTAAACTGATTAGAGGCTTTTGTAAGTTATTAATGGGATGTCACTTTAGTCTGGTCTTCTCCACATATAGGACATTTCATTAAAGACTCTCCTCTTGCTGGAAAGATCAATCTTCCTCCCCTCGTTGGATTTGTCAACTTCAGTAAAGTGCTCCCTGCCCCCTTTGCTACGGCCGTGGGACTGGGTGGGCAGCGCTAACCCTGAGTCAGGCTGTAGCTCGGAGGAGGCCACAGGCCCATTTCTGCTCAGCTCCCTGGTGGCCGCCCAGGTGGTGATGGGGAACTGTGGACTGGAGGCAGGCTTCCTGGACTGGACACAGAAAGCAGGACACACAGCTTCTTATAAGAAACATACTCTCTCCATTCAAGGGATAATTTCTGGCGTGGCATTAGCATAGGGGAAATGCTATCACCTGACAATGGCCTTTTCTAAAGCCACGGACTCTTGAATACTTACAAGGAGCTAAAGACTTCAGGAGGTAGAAACTGATGTTTTCTGAACATTCCCCCTCACTCCCTAAGAGTGGGAGAAGAGCAAGGTGTGAGTTCACACAGGTACACCTTGGATGGTGACGGACAATGTAGCTGGCCCGTCATGGAGCCCTCTGGCCACCATCCCTAGCTTCTGTCTCTATCCTGCATTTCTCTGCTTTATCAAGGGCAGCCCAACTCTCCTTCTGACACACACCAGACTTCCATCTGATGAAATTCTTATTTTCCTTCTCATTCTCTACAGCTCGATTAAGCCAAATAATAACAGCAGTAACAATTAAAGACATGTATTGAGAACATTATTTACACAAGGCTCCACAGCCTGTACTTCGGGTAGATTAATTTAATCTCCACCATGAGCCCTACGAGGTAGGCATTGTTACTTCAGTTAACAGACCAAGAGATGGGAAGCTCAGGGATTAAGTCTCTTAGTCAAGGTCATGCAACTAGTAAGTGCTGCAACCACGATCTGAATCTGGCCCTTTTGACCCCAAAGCTTTTGTTACTAATAACCCTTGAAGAGCAAAACAAAGGATGTGGAGAAATAGGAACACTTTTACACTGTTGGTGGGATTGTAAACTAGTTCAACCATTATGGAAAACAGTATGGCGATTCCTCAAGGATCTAGAACTAGAAGTACCATATGACCCAGCCATCCCATTACTGGGTATATACCCAAAGGATTATAAATCATGCTGCTATAAAGACACACACACATGTATGTTTATTGCGGCACTATCCACAATAGCAAAGACTTGGAATCAACCCAAATGTCCATCAGTGACAGACTGGATTAAGAAAATGTGGCACATATACACCATGGAATAGTATGCAGCCATAAAAAAAGGATGAGTTTGTGTCCTTTGCAAAATAAAATATTCTTTTCCTTCTCAGGGTTAAAACTAGGGCCTTCCGATTCTGAGGCTGAGGAGGTGGCCTGGGACCCTACCACGGAGTTTCTCAGTGAAAGCTTCCACATCCCAGGCCTGGCTGGGTTCCCACTCCCAGCTGGCTCCTGGCTGCACCCAGCCTGCCCTCACACTGGCTCTGTGCTGCTACCGCGGTGCCACCCACGTGGCCTCCCTGTCACACTGAAATCTGACGGTTCTCCCCACGCGCTCCTCCCCATGCGGACGCCCACACCTGAGCGATGCCTAAGGCGAAGGCCCTCCATCCCTCCGATCTGCTGTCAAGCTGCCCTTTCGTCCCTCTAACAAAGTGTTTTGGAGTTTCAAGCACAAGCTCTTCCTCCATATCTTAGGTTGAATTACTGACATTTTGGAGGCATGGATTTTTACAACTTTAATGGGCTATAAAAAAAATTCTTTTTCTTGAAGGCAGAAACCCCAATGCCATGAGGTGAGTCAGTGCGAGTGCAAGAAAACAAAACAAAACAAAACAAAAAAAACCCTCAACTCCAATTTTCTTGAATCCTTCACTGACTCATAGAAAAAAGTGTCAAGACAGGGTTCCGGGAGGAAGCGGTACCCGCTGGATCACTGGCAGATGCTCACGCGTAGGTAAAGGAAGGCCCTTGCTCTCTCGCTGTTAACGCATTAGGAAGAAAAACAGCCAACCTTGGAATAGTTTGCTTGGAATGGGCTCCATCCACTTGAAGTGGGAAATTAAGAAAATAACAGAATAATAGCATAAGTAATAATAGTAAAAATTATAATAATAGTAAGAAAAATAACAATAGCTCATAAAATGAAATTCTGTATTAACCAAGACTGAGGAGAATTTAAGTAGCCCCTGTGAAGTTAGAACAGAATATTAACTGTCTGTCCAAAGAAACAATAACCATATCTATCCTCCACATATTTTGTAGGCTCTATAAACTCCTGTTTCTTTCTTCCCTGCACAAACTACAAGTTCACAAGACAGATAAGCACAAGCTGCAAACCAAGTTCTCACAGAGATGTAAGACAGGTGGCAAAAGTGTCACAGCAGCCTTTTGATCTCATTTCTGTAAGCCTGCTTCGCATAGTTCCCGCCTCAAAATGCTTAAAAGGGACTTGTTTTCTTTGTTCTGGGCTCAGCCTTTAGGACACATGTCCGCTGGGCCAGTGTACACCTTAAAATAAACACTTTCCTGCACTCTGTCCAGTCTCTCTGGCTCCTTAAATTCCGCTTCACACTGAGGTGTGGCTTAGAGAGCCACAACTGCCACAGGCTTGAGAGGGTGTACCAATCACTAAGGGGGGGCCGGTGTAGGGTACGGGTACAGTGTCTGTGTGAGTCAGTCAGGGAACACCTGTGTAGAAGGTCACATGGGGAAGGGCAGCTGGACCTCCAGACAGCACGCCCCATGGCCGTGTCCCCAACTGTGAGAAGTTTTTCTCAGAGCTGGATTGGCCTGACGGGCTCTATATCAAGCAAGCAAAGAATGACCTCTTAGGCAATGAGGCTTGTCTGGATGGTTTTGTTCTCAGAGGCATCATTTTGTTAAGACTTGAAGATCTAAGGATCTTGGTGAAAAACAAGAAGAATATCAAACACATAGTGTGACAGCCCCTGCTATGGACAGGACAGGAAAGTTTGGGCTGTGTGAACAGATGGGGACATTTAGGAGAGTGACAGTGCTAGAGCATGGCAATGGGCAGCATTTGCGGTTGGGGAGAGCGAGTGAGTGATAATAGGTGGATTTGCCATCAGAAGCGGAAGCCAGTGAGGAAAGGGACCATGTCCTCCTTCTGCATCCGGGATCTAGCAGTATCTGGAACACAGGAAGTGTTCAATAAGAGTTGATTGAATCCATAAACAAATGCATAAGAGAATGATGGGAATGTACACACATGGCAAGACCGGTCTGCAGGGTCCCGTGCATTTAGCTGGTTTGTGACCATGGCAGTCGCTGGCCACATGTGCCATTCCAGAGAGCCCTAGGACTGGCAGCATCCTTGGGAGTCCAGTCTACCTGCTCCTAAGACCTCTCCAAGGGAGCTGCCATCCTAACCATTAAAACACAGCACAATTTTTTTTCTTTATTATACTTTAAGTTCTAGGGTACATGTGCACAATGTGCAGGTTTGATACATAGGTATACGTGTGCCACGTGGGTTTGCTTCACCCATCAACTCGTCATTTACATTAGGTATTTCTCCTAATGCTATCCCTCCCCCAGTATGTGATGTTCCCCACCCTGTGTCCATGTGTTCTCATTGTTCAATTCCCGCCTATGAGTGAGAACATGCGGTAAAACACAGCACAATTTAAGTGCAGATTTCTTGACACTCTCTGATAAACTATTCTGTGACCTTCTGTGGAAAACTATTTTGGATCTAAATTGCCATAGGCGAGTCTTCCTAAAGTCTGGCTCAAATGTCCCATTTTGATAAACATGTTACTCTCTTGTTTCCTGGGAGACACAGGACAGTTGCTCACTGATATTCACCACCCCTCAGCCTCTCGTTGTCTGGAGATGATGAAGAAGTTGGCCTCCCCTTCTAAGCTGCAAAGTATGGCTGTGAGAATTCCTTAGTTTCCTTCCATGGTGTCTGTAATTGCACCTGCTCCTTTGGGGAACGCCATCTCCTGAGGACAGCACTTCCCCAGTCCCAGCAGGTTTCCCAGCTAACTACTCCATTGCGCTTCATCCGTCACATTTTGACGCTGTCTCTGCATTGAAGACTTCCCAACGGACTCATTAAATTTCCCGTTCAAAGTTCTACATTTATCACTGTCATGGTAGCAAGCCAACCAAAGAGAGACCCATTCACTTTGTCTCTGATCTTCCGAGTGTGCCAGCAAAGATTCCGGCTTTGAATTCTTAATGTTGCCTAATGCTGCACGGTCTTCCTTGAGAACATTTCCATGGCACTTGTTTCCGAAGGAAAACATGATGAAGCACCAAATTCACATGAGCTCCCTACCCTTGCAGATCAACCTGCAAATGCACCCCAAGGCAGCTTCAACTCCAAGTGCGAGTGCTAAGAACAAGGAAGGCCACCGCAGCTGCCCTCAAAGTCCATGTGCTTCTAGGAAATGTCTCTAGTAGAAATACCGTATCGGGAAATACATGGGCATTCCTAAACCAGAAAATGTAATCACATTCTGGGTCAGCAGAAACAAAACCTCCCATAAACGGACGAACACATGGTAGGGGGCAGGACTTCATGAAAAGATCAAAGAAAAGAAACATGGAGGGCCAGGCCCAGTGGCTCATGCCTATAATCCTAGCACTTTGGGAGGCTGAGGCAGGTGGATCACTTGAGGTCAGGAGTTCAAGACCAGCCTGGCCAAAACGGTGAAACCCCATCTCTGCTAAAAATACAAAAATTAGCCAGGTGTGGTGGCAGCACCTGTAGTCCCAACTACTTGGGAGGCTGAGGCAGGAAAATTGCTTGAACCCAGGAGGTGGAGGTTGGAGTGAGCAGAGATTGCGCCACTGTACTCCAGCCTGGGTGACAGAGGGAGATTTCAGTTAAAAAAAAAAAGAAAAAAGAAGAAACATGGAGGAAATCTCAGTTCAGGAAGATTCATCTGAAGAGGACAAAATGAGGAAAGAAGTGGTACAGAGAAATACATTGAAACAGCACGTTTTGAACGTTTATATTTCCCGACTGACCACTCCAGTTTGGAGGAAGAAGAAGCAAAGGAGAGACACTGTGGTAACAGTTTACATAGGATTTCTCGTTTAATCCTATTTAATCTGGCCAAATCTATTTCCTAGATCACATCCTGGGCCCTCAGCAGACATTTGGAATGAATCTTATCATTCGTCATACACTCCAGCCCCAGACCAGCACCACCACAGAAGTGGTTTCTGGCAGCCTGGGGCCTCCTCCCACCCACTCCGCTAACAACACACAGGCCACGCTCCCTGCAGTCACTACTACTGGAGGAATGTTCAACACTCACTCTAACAGGTAAGAGTCACTAATTGGCAACCACATCGAGGCACTGGGAAAAGATGGCCTCACCCACCCCTGGTTCCCCGGGTCGTCTCCTGTGATACGGGGGCTCCGGACCCAAAGGCAGCCCTGAAATCACTCATCAAAGGAGGCTACATGTTCCCACAGCTCATTGCAAACTTCAGCCGCAGCTGTGTTCTCTGCTCCCAAAGGAGAATTACTCACTTCAATCTGACTCATTATAATTAGAGTAGGTTGACTTTAGGGAGCAATATTTACTTTTTAAAATAAAATGGCAATGAGGGGTGTGTTGCTTGGCATCACTTAATAGGTTAGGGCTTGCAAGGCCTGCTCTTGAGTTGTGAATTTTCTGTGCAGACGGAGCAGGTGTGGGGAGTACCTGTCATGAGGCGGTGGCTCTGGCATCAGGCTTTCCTCATGAGAACAACCAAGAGAGCACATGATCCCCTAAAACAGGGGTCAGCAAACTATAACCCATAGGCCAAATCACCTGTGTTGGGAAGTATAGCTTTATTGGAACACAGCCAAGCCCGTCTTGTCTATACTGTCTGCAGCTGCTTCCACGCTGCAGTAAGGGAGCTGAGTCATTGTGCTAGAAACCATCTGTCCGCAAAGACTGAAACATGTGCTATCTGACCTTCTGCAGAAGAAGGCGGCCCCTGCTCTAGCACATAGGGCACTCACTCAACAACGAGCTATATTGCCTCTTAAGCTCAGAACATGCATGTATCATAACGCTCTTAAAGGTCGAATGGATTTAAAAACTCAAACGTCCCACAAGCATATAGCACCTTTGGTACTTAACTCAAGTATTAACAGTTATTACTTACCTGAACATTCATTTCTTTGAAGCAGAAAGGAAGTCAAATCTCTGTCACCTCTAGTACTGTCCTATTCATAGATGCTGGCTATTTGCCACCATCCAATTCTTCATGCTGCAGTGGTTTGAAACCACAAAAATACATTAACTAATGAATTAATCGATCTGTTTGTGCTTTCATCTTTTACCTCAATAAACGTGTACTGGGCACCAGGCATTGTGCTGGGTGTGTTCGAATACGAAGATGAAACAGGCTTACTGTGTGGACTCAGGGTACCTGTATGAGTCCGTTCTCATGCTGCTATAAAGAAATATTTGAGACTGGGCAATTTATACAAGAAAGAGGTTTAATGGACTCACGGTTCTGCATTGCTGGGGAGGCCTCGGGAAACTTACAATCATGGCAGAAGGCAGCTCTTCACAGGGCGGCAGGAGACAGAATGAGTGTCGAGCGAAGGGGGAAACCGTCAGATCTCGTGAGAACTCACTATCACTAGAACAGCATGGGGAAACTGCCCCCATGATTCAATGATCTCCATCTGGTCCCACCCTTGACACATGGGGATTATTATAATTCAAGGTGAGATTTGGGGGAGGACACAGAGCCAAACCATATCACCACCTAACCAAGGACAGAGATATGTTTACAAGCAACAAGAGATCGTGTGTGCTGGGAGATTGCACGGTGATACCTGAAGCCCCAGGATGGCTACCTACCACTGTGTGTGTGTGTCTGTGTGTGTGTGTGTGTGTGTGTGTGTCTGTGTGTGTGTGTGTGTGTGTGTGTGTGTGTCTGTGTGTGTGTGTGTCTGTGTGTGTGTGTCTGTGTGTGTGTGTCTGTGTCTGTGTGTGTGTGTGTGTCTGTGTGTGTGTCTGCGTGTGTGTGTGTGTGTATGTGTGTGTGTCTGTGTGTGTGTATGTTTGGGGAGGTGTCAGGAAGCCTTCTCTGAGAAGTTGTCATTTACTTTGTTTTTTTGCTACTTATTCTGTAAGAGGTTAAACATGGTAACTTCTATAATCATTTTCCCCTTCTCATCTCCAAGGGAGCAGGACATGAATGAAGGTCAGTTGTGCAAGAGGACAATTATAGACTTAATTCTAAAGTGTCTGCATGCACACACACACACACACACACACGCACACATATGCATGCACAGCAACTCCTTTTACAGTTGAGGGTTAGATTTCCTTTATGTTACAAGCTGTTCCCAGAGGCAGGACGACAAGTACCAACTCTACTAAGGGACCCGGTTTATTTGCATGTGCAGACAATGAGGCAGGAGTCCACACACTGAGTTACAGCCACTGGGTGATAAGGAGCGAGGCCGCAGGTATGGTGGAAAGAGACCTTGACATGTGGTCACGTTATGATGGTCTTCTCCTGACTACTATAAAAAGGCTGGACAATGATCACTCAGTAACGTTACACATTCCTATCCTTCTCTCTGCAGTGGTGTGATGAGGCCAGGTGCAGAGCTGTGGGTACTGGCTTGTAATGGATCCACAGCAGGCAGGGAGAGCTCTTTACGGAGGTGTAATGGCCACTTTGACAGATGATTTGAGGGATACTGGAAATCTCTTCAATCACAGACTTTCAGAGGGTTTTAAGGTCAACTATTAGAGATTCAGTTGCACATCAGTCCTGAAAACTTAAGTCTTCTACAATCTCCTATCAAATTACATTTTTTCCCTTTTTAAGAGTTAATGCCTTTGAGAAAAGACAAATTTTATCTCTTTGTTGTGATTGAACTGATGGGTTGGTGTTCCTTGGTCAAGGGCAGCTCTCAACTTCCTCACTTCCTCCTGTCACCCTGTGATTTTGATCAGTTACATATGCTTTTCAAAACCTCTGTAATCAGTTTTAGCATTAGAGACATGATCATAATAGCTAAAATATTAATAGTTTCACGGCCTCTATGCTCTTGTTTTTTTTCAAACCGATTCAAGGCAGTGGAATTAGTACATAACCAAGAAAATGCGATTGTACTATGGGGAGAAATAAGACTATTTTCATTTGTAAGATAGATGACAGCCTATCCAATACAATTCTATGTGAGCTCTTAGATACAATCATTTTTTGTGCTATTTTAGGAAAAAGGAGCTTTACAAATGCAGGCTTAGGTAATCAGCTTAAAGAGGCAGAAGAAAATGGTGACTTGAAAACGGCAACCATGCCGGGCGCGGTGGCTCAAGCCTGTAATCCCAGCACTTTGGGAGGCCGAGACGGGCGGATCACGAGGTCAGGAGATCGAGACCATCCTGGCTAACACGGCGAAACCCCGTCTCTACTAAAAATACAAAAAAACTAGCCGGGTGAGGTGGCGGGCGCCTGTAGTCCCAGCTACTCGGGAGGCTGAGGCAGGAGAATGGCGTGAACCCAGGAGGCGGAGCTTGCAGTGAGCTGAGATCTGGCCACTGCACTCCAGCCTGGGTGACAGAGCGAGACTCCGTCTCAAAAAAAAAAAAAAAAAAAAAAGAAAACGGCAACCATGTCATCTGACCTTCAAACCCGAGGGACTTTCTGCACGTGGCAATACGGTCTCTTAAAAAATGCTGCACAGAACGGGCAAATATAATCAAGTTTTAGTCAAACGCAAGGCTAGAGGTGGAAAACCTGAGGGATCATATTATCCATATCCTTTACTACATGGCTGGGCTGCTGCCTGCAGCCTGACAGCTGGAGACGCCGTGCAAGGCCAGCTCGACAGTGAGAACCAGGGTGGGAGCCCTCATCTTAGAAATAGTGTTCAGGGCCGTTTTCTCTGCACTGTCCTTCCCGTTCACAGAAACCCGGCAGTTTTGCCAATTTGAGAAGGAATCCATGAAGACAGCTGATAGAAACCGAGAGAGCTGCAATGGCCATGGGGGATTTCGCATGTTGATGGGATTGGCCTGGCTCCATCAGGGCCAGCAAATCTACATGCTTAAAAACCCTTCCACAGAGGCCAGGTGCGGTAGCTCATGCCTGTAATGCCAGCACTTTGGGAGGCCAAGGTGAGTGGATCGCCTGAGGTTAGGAGTTCGAGACCAGCCTGGCCAACATAGTGAAACCCTGTCTCTACTAAAAATACAAAAATTAGTCGGGTGTGGTGGCGCACGCCTGTAATCCCAGCTACTGGGGAGGCTGAGGCAGGAGAATCGCTTGAACACAGGATGTGGAGGTTGCAGTGAGATGAGATCGCACCATTGCACCCTGGCCTGGGCAATAAGAGCGAAACTCTGTCTCAAAAAAACAAACAACAACAACAAAAAACCCTCCACAGAAAGAAGTCTGAGTTCCCAGAGCATCTTTTGATGACAAAACCATTTGGATCATTCTCATTTGCAGTCCTTTTAATGAAGTTGATCTCTTTGAGCTCACGATTCATCTGGAGTCCACAGACACAGCTACAGTTAGGCACCACTTCAACCACGTCAGATGTAGGAACCAAGCACACGCTGTTCCAATTTTAGGAGAATTTGCTATCTAAAATGAAATGACCCTTTTACATATCCAGACACCCTGGTGTATTTGTCCAGATTTTAATTTACACACACACACATACACACACACAACACCATATACAGGCTGAGTACAGTGAGACCCATTCAGCTTAGAAAATGGAAACTTCCTCAAAACCCAAATACAGTTACCGAACTTGATTGGCTTACCAGCTGTTGGCCTTTAGGGCCCCATCCTGCGTACTGAAGTTTTGCATTGCTGACTTCTGGTGGGTCCAGACTTTGAGGATCCCTGAAAATTGAACAAACAAACAAAAACAAAGCAAAATGTTTGGAACCAAGAATTTAAGCTGCTGCAATTTTATCCCCTACCTATAACTTAACTCCTTTCTCCTTCCATGCTATCCATTTCAAGAGCTTGTCTCTTGTGTTACTAAGTAATATGTCTCATTTAGTCTCTATTAGGTTTCTTCAGATGTATATAATTTACATGAAGCTCAAATAGGTCTATCATGGCTTAACCCAAATAGTAAATACTCATTAAGAGAGAATATGCAGTGAGGTCTCTGGATCACCTTCTTAACTCTCCAGAACAGTCAGAGTTAAAAATTAAAATGCAGAGCCATGCAGTGATCTGTCTCCACAATTTGTGTCTCCATCTTTGGTTCTCCTAGAAGGTAATTTTTTCTAGGTATCACGCAGGTCGTTATGACCTTACAAACCTGGTGGCATCAGGTTTTGTGTTGGTTTGTGTTGACAGATACAAGCCGAGAGAGAGAGGGAGGAAGGGGATAAATTGAAAGATGTATTTCCTTTCAAACCTCACTTACATTTTTTATCCTTAATGTACTGATTAAATACCAATATCACCACAACAAAAACCTGCCTAAGTACTTAAAGGTTATAGTGAATAAAGGTCACGGTGGCAAAAATGAAAAGAGCCAACACTTTTATAAGTATTAAATATTTCAGTATATTTTGTAGCTACTGTTGTCTCCAACATGCAGAAAAGATTCATTTTCGTGTTTCTTTTGGATGACACCCCTTCACGTGAAGAATGATATCTGTGTTCTGCTGAGTCTGCTGGGCTCTGTCAGGTAAGCACCCCATCACTTAGCTATAATATTTCTTATGTGGGGCCAGGCACAGTGGCTCATGTCTGTAATCCCAGCACTTTGGGAGACCAAGGCAGGTGGATCACAAGGTCAGGAGATCGAGACAATCCTGGCTAACATGGTGAAACCCAGTCTCTACTACAAATACAAAAAATTAGCCAGGCATGGTGGTGGGTGCCTGTAGTCCCAGTTACTCGGGAGGCTGAGGCAGGAGAATGGCGTGAACCCGGGAGGCACAGCTTGCAGTGAGCAGAGACTGTGCCACTGCACTGTAGCCTGGGCAACAGAGCAAAACTCTGTCTCAAAAAAAAAATTATATATATATATATATATATATATATGCGGAAGACATAGCTGGGAATGCACCCACTCATCTGTAGAGGGAAATGGTTGAATGGCCTTTGGAAAGGGAGGATGCTGCATTTTAGGGGTTGCATGAACAAAGGAGATGAGGCAGGAAGGGAAGGAAGGTGAAGGGCTAAGGACATGGTGGACTGGAATCAATAGAAAATACAAAAAGCAATGGCTGAATAAAACTACCAGGAAAAATAAGGAATACATTTAGAGTAAAGAGAGATGGGGGAGGCTAGAGAGTCCAGAATGCCCCAGGTAGTTTTAAATGAAGTGTCTGGGTTTGGAGAAGCCAGGAAGCCTGAGGGTAGAGCGGCGATGCCAATTCAGAGAAGACATTGCTGCTTAGAAACCAGCTAGGAAGGCAGCTGCCCAGCGATCAGAAGACGCAAGCAAGTCCTAATATTGCAGGTTCTGTTAATAGATGAGTTTCTAACATTTGCATGGTTTTGTTTTGCTTTGTTTTGTTTTGAGAAGGAGTCTTGCTCTATCGCTCAGGCTGGAGTGCAGTGGCAGGACCTTGGCTCACTGCAACTTCTGCCTCCCATGTTCAAGTGATTCTCCTGCCTCAGCCTCCCGAGTAGCTGGGATTACAGGCACCTGCCACAATGCCTGGCTAATTTTTGTATTTTCAGTAGAAACAGGGTTTCACCGTGTTAGCCACGCTGGAAACTCCTGACCTCAGGCAATCTGTCCTCGTTGGCGTCCCAAAGTGCTAGAATTACAGGCGTGAGCCACCGCGCCCCACCAACATTTGTATGTTTTGATGTTTCAAAGTATTCTCATGAGCATAGGTTAGTTCCTCTTGAACCCTGGTGTAGAGAAAAGCTTTGATGACTCAAAGTTCAGAAGCCAGAAATTAAGATTCATAAGTTGGACTACATAAAAACATAGAACTTCTGCATGACAGATGCCTCATAAACAAAAGACATCTTACAAACCAGGAGAAAATTATTTACAACACACGCCGTGGACACATGGCTAATATCCCTAACATACAAAAACTTTGAAAAATTGAGGTTATTAAAAAAAAAGATAAAAATATGAGAAAAGGACACGAACAGACAATTCACAAAAAGATATAAAAATGGCCCCCAAACATATGAAAAGGTACCCAAATACATATGAAATTAAGGAAGTAGGAATTAAAACTGATTGAGACATCATTTCTCACCTACGAGAATTGCAAAAAGAAGAAAAATGCATGACACGTGATGCTTAGGAGGCTGTAGGGAACAGGCACTCTCAGACTTGCTTGTCAGGAAGCAAACTGGTGCAATCATTTCAGAGAGACATTTGACAATACCTAATAAAATACGCACTTTAACTTTTAGCCCAACAATTCCACTTCTAGACTCCTAGAGAATTCACCTCAAACAATGCACAAATACATGTGCACAAGTTTATATTTATTGTAGTTTTATTTGTAGTTGCAAATATTGGAAACAATATGTGGTTGAATAAATAACAGTACATCCTTCTTTCTTAAGGCTGAATAGTACTGAGCAGCGAGTAGTAGTGGTTACCAGAGACTGGGAGTGGGAGGGACTCGGGGGGTGGGTGCTGATAAAAAAATACGAAGTAAAGTTTCAGTTAGACAGGAGGAATAAGTTTTTGAGATCTGTTGCAGAGTATGGTGATTAGAGTTAATAAGAATGTAATACATGTTTCAAAATTGCTAAGAGAATAATGTTAACTGTTGCACCACAATGAAAAAAGATAAGTATATGAGGTGATAGGGTGATAGAGATGTTATAGTTTGATTTAATCATTTCATAATGTATACATATAACAAAATATCATATTGTACCCTGTAAATATATACAATGATCATTTGTTAAATTATAAAAATCCCCAAAACTATAAACACCCCCCCTATACAATGAAGTATGGTGCAGGTGTAAAAGAGAATGAAGACCTCTATAAACAGATATGGAGTGATTTCCATGTCAGAGTTAACAATGCCCAAGAGTATATGCTATAGTATGTATGTGTGTATATATATACACACACATATGTATGTATATAGTATGATATAGTTATGTGTAACAGAAGAAATGGATATGAGAATATATATGAATTGAGTCTTTTGTGAAAAAAGAAATATAGGAAGCAGAAACCAGGAACCAGATTGATTACCTATAGGGTGTAGGTGGAAAAGGGGTGGAAAGATGGGACTGCTGAGAGAAGGAAGATTCTCTGTAGTTCCGTGAGTAAATGTGTTTCTCCCAGGGGTTTGGACGATCAATTCTGAGACTGTCTGCATACCAGAATCGGATAAATATGCAAATATATTGGAGAAAATGAGAGCCAGTACCTTTTGCACTATTGGAGAAAAATGTTGTAAGGAAAAGGGCAACACTAAAATAAACTGTGAAGTTTGAAATCAGATTCTCTGAGTATACCTTTTTGTATCACCTCAAGTCTTAGACAACAGTAGGATTTCAGATACTCCCCAAATAAAACAAACAATAAAAAGGAACCAGGATGTTGGGGAACCCAGAATGGAATAAGAACACCAAAAAAAGAACAAAACCCCATTACAAGTGAAACACAAAACCACACTGAAGTGGGTGGAGAGGGAAATAACTAACCATAAGTAACTTTGGGAAACAGTATTTTGACTAAATATGCTAAAGCTAATATTAAAAAATAAAAAAAAAACACCCTGTAAATAAATGCTGTAGTTCAGTGAGTAAATGTGTTTCTCCTAGGGGGTTGGATGATCAATTCTGAAACTGTGTGCATGCTAGAATTGGATAAATATGTAAATATATTGGAGATAATGAAAGCCAGGTTTTTCACTGTTGGAAAAAAAATTTTATAAGGAAAAGGGGAACACTAAGATAAACTGTGAAGTCTGAAATCAGAGGTATCTGTATAAACTCACGGTTTTTAATCTCTATGTACACAAAGAGATCCAAAATGTAGATATGTGTGTGTCCATGGGTTAGTATACATACATATATGTCCTGGGTCTGTCCACTGAGAAGGCCTAGAAACAATGACACCCCAGTAGCAATGAGCACAGTTAGCATCTGGATCTTGGTGTCTAAATACCATCGCCCAGTAAAATAAAATAGAGATTCTAGGAGGAGCAATTGTATCTGGGCTGGGGCAGGGAAAATACAGAATGAGTCAGGAATATTTTATGGAACCAGAAAGTAATGGAATACTCAAAAAAAGATGGGGGTTTGTTGAGAGAACAGGCAAGCTAACCTAAAGGAGTTTCTAATGACTCACACCAGAACAGTTTGATCAACACAAAAAAATGAATGATAGTACTGGATTAACCCATAGAATAAAATAAATACCCATGAGTCTTTACTGATATAAATAAATAAATCAAATCATTAAATTTACAGTGGAAACCTGGCAGACAGCCACTTAAGCAAGTGACTAAGGCCAATATCACTGAAGCCCCTTGGATATAATGCACTGGGAAGGACAAATAATCATTTATGTGATTTTTTTTTTCACCCAAAATGCAGAACCTTACTCCAATCATGAGAAAACACTGGGAAAAACCCAAACTGAGGGACACCCCAACATAACTGACCAGACCTCCTCAAAAGTGCAAGGTCATGAAAGACAAGAAGAAACTGAGGAAATGTTACAGACTGGAGGGTGCTAAGAAGAAAGAACATCTAAAGGCAGCGTGGGGTCCTGGGACAGGGAAAAGACACTGGTAGAAAAATTGGTAGAATTCAAATAAGGCCTGTTGATGAGTTAACAATATGGCACCCATGTTGATTTCCTATTCTTGATCATTATACTAAAGTTATAAAATATGCTATCACTAGGAGGGGTGACATGAGAAATACAGGATTTTTTTTGCACTATTTTTGCAACCTTTCTATGTCTACAATTATTCAAAATAAAAAGCTTTAAAAAAAGAATTTCACAGCTTATATCTCATTGGCTATAAAAATTGTCCTAAATAGAAATGAAAAGTCAGATAATTTCCCTCCCAACATGCTGTGATCTTGATTTTAATAACTGAAAAAAAAAGAATTCCATACGTAGCATAGCACAGGCCCTCAATATGTGCCTATGAACAAACAAATAAATTAGTAAATAAAGGCAGGTTCTAGAGGTGGCTCTCAGCAAAGATCCTTTTGCAAGTTTAGACACAAGCCTAACAAATTCACTTTACCTGTGTTTATTTGGAATTTTCTAAGCACAGAGGACAGAGTGGGGGATCAGAAAGACTTAAACTCCATTGCCTTACTTAATATTGAAATTCAGTTTGTTAGATTGTGATTTCCAGTAGGTGTCTAAGATATTCAGAAACAGCAGGGGATTAACTTTTCTTTGATATGACAGATGTAAATTCCCTTAAATGCTAACTGGAAATAATATGGAGTGCCTTGCAAGACTGCATGAACACTAGGGCCAATACGCCATGTGATTCACTAATTCCGATTTTATTACCTGTGCTCAAGGAGTTCCTTTACTTCTTCCATAAGCTAAGATGCATCTCCCTTCCCTCACCACCAACACTTTACAGGATTTTCCACAGAACCACCCTAGGAATCAAAAGGTTTGCATCCTAGTCCCAACCTTATGATGTATGGATCACACGGCCTTCAGCAACTCTCTGTGTCTTATTTTCTCCTACGGGGACAATAGCTACCCTCCTCCTACAGAATGGTTGTGAAATTCAAGAGAAACAATGGCTATTAATTTATAAACTCTAGCATAGTCCAAAGAGGTAATTATTTTCTTTTTGCTAGCTAGTGACTCTCTCAACCTCTCCATCTTTCTCAGTCTCTATAAGTTAAACAAATGACTCCAAGATACCAGAAGTGAGTTGCGGCAATCTGTCTTCAAAAACCCCAGGATGCCCCTCATGGGCAGGAAGCTGTGAAGTCATGGAAAGAATTCCAAGAAGCTGTAAATTTAATTCTGAATTCTGCCACTAGGAGCAAAGGGCTTGGGGCAATAGAGTAACTGGATCCAAGTTTGTTTCCCTGTATAAAATGAGAATAATCATGTTTGCCTCATAGGGTTGGAATCAATAATCTGTTGTATGTGAAAATAGGTAGCATAGAACTTCCTAGCAGATATTCCATAAATGCTGGTTTATTCATTGATAAACTGGTAAATAATTTGACCATGCAATATAATACACACAACATATATATGTGAATGTGTAGATGTATATGTGTGTTCCCTTAACCCTTCACTTAATTAGAAAGGATCGATGGTTGAATATTGATAAAATGTTATTACAACAACTATCTATACGTAATTTCTTTTAAAGGCCCAGTAATATGTCAGATATTGGGACAAATTTACTCCATGGCACTCTGTAGCAAAAAACAAATGGGCTCAATCCCTGTGTCAGGTGGGAGACTGGGTTTAGGGTCTCAACCCTCAATCATATTCTCCACATCTGTTTGCATTGGAATTCGATTTCCTGCAGGGTATCAGATACTTTTCCTTTCAAGTTAAAAGAGGATTTGAGAGTGATTTTTCCAACTTCTTCTCCACGGTGGGAATTCCCTTTTTGATGAGCCACTTGGTGGTCGTTCATCCTCTGCTCCAATCCCCTACTGAATCGCTTTCCTCACACAACTCCTTCTCTGCCCAGACTAGCAAATGCCCAACTTGGTTTTACGCTGAATCTACCTCCTCCACATCAACACCTCGACCTTTGAGAATGACAAATGCAATGTCTCCAACCTCAGCTGGCCACTAACCATTCCCATCATTACAACCACCCAGAGGTGTGAGACATGTCTGTCCTCAATGCCAATTCCAATATTTCCTGCTCTCCTCACATCTCTCTTGTACCTACTGCCTCCTTACTCTAAAGGGACAGGGAGGTGTGGGGCACACAGAGGGGCACTGAAGGCTCTCCCTCCCACACCCACTCCCACTCCCTCTCCCTTTTGCCTACAGGGCTTCCCTCTCCATCAGCCTCACTCTCAGCCTTTGCAGCTGGGAGGCTCGAGCTTGGCCCAGATTCCCTGTTTCCCTGCAGAAAGACGTGCTTCCTCCTGAACACACTGAAGTACCTGTTGCTCCTCCCTCCTCTCAGTCTCCAGTGACCAGGCATCCCCTTCCCGTCTCGGCCAGCACTTCCTCCTGTACCTCCTTTTTTGTTCCAGCCTAGAACTATCAAATACTTTCCTTTCCATTTACCTTCCTGGTAAACTTTTATTATTTATTACTATTTTCTAATTAATAAGCTTAATTTTTTAAAGAGCAGTTTCACGTTTAGAGAAAAACTGAACAGAACTACAGAGAACTCCCATATCCTTCTTCTTCCCCTGCCCTCAGTTTTCCAAATTACAAACATCTTGCATGAGTGTGGTGCATTTGGTACGGTTGATAAACCAATATTGAAACATCATTATTAACTAAGTCCCATAGTTGACATTAGGGTTCACCCTTTGCCTGTGTGTTCTCTGGGTTGTGACAAATCCATCTGTCTTGCACCTGATCATACAGACATCTTTTGGGTCTCTGCACCTCTGTGTGCTCTGCCTATTCATCCTTCCCACCCCACCAAACCCTGGCAAGCACAGCTCTGCTTACGGCCCCCGTAAGTCTGCCTTTTCCTGAACGTCACATAGTCGGAATCATACAAAGTATAGCCTTTCAGGTCGGTGTCTTTCACTGAGGATCTGTGCTTTTGGCTCCTGCAAGTTTTTCCACGGAGGAAAAACTTGGGTGGCTCCCACGCAGCCTCCCCAACCACCCATGAGCACCTCCCCCCCCCCCCCCGCAGCCTCTCCACCCACCCATGAGCACCTCCCCCCGCAGCCTCTCCACCCACCTCTGAGCACCTCCCCCCACGCAGCCTCCCCACCCACCCATGAGCACCTCCCCCCCCAGCCTCTCCACCCACCCATGAGCACCTCCCCCGCAGCCTCTCCACCCACCCCTGAGCACCCCCCCCCCCCGCAGCCTCTCCACCCACCCATGAGCACCTCCTCCCACGCAGCCTCTCCACCCATCATCAGTCCAACCCCTACCGGTCTTGGTCCAACCCAGTGACTGGTCCAAATCCGAGGGCCACTTTCTGACCTTCTCCCCTGTCCCTATCCCACTGCAGTATGGCTTCCATCCATTTCGAAACTGAAATTGCTTCTCTTAAGATCTTCTGTGTCCATCGAGGTGCCAAAGACCGTGGCCTCCCCGTCCTGGGCCTGGGTGGTCTCTCCCTGCCCACGGTTCCGCCGCTGCTTCTCTGTCTCGATGTTCAGGACCACCCCTTGTCCCAGCTCTCCCCTCACCTCCCTCTCTGGTCCTCGTCTCCTGTGGGATCTTCTCTGACCACCCTTTAAAAGTCAGTGTCCTGGGCATGACTGCAGCCCCGCTCCTCTCTTCCACACCCTTCTCTGTCACTGTCATTTCAACTGTGTCCACATCTCTGGCCTCCAGAACTGCGAGGGGCAATTTCTGTTGTTTTAAGCCACGAAGTTTGTGGCGATTTCTCACTGCAGCCATAGGAAGCGAATGTCCCTTCATTTCCCGGTTCCACCAAGGCCCAAAGCGACTTGCTCAGGGCCAGGTAACTGACCAGCATCTGTGTGAACATTTAATCAAAGGGGGAAATATCTCCAACTGCCTGAAGGGACAAAGTGGAGACCCTCAGAGGGCAAGGCAGAGGCAAACCCTGGGGAGCTGACCTGACCTGCTGCCCTGTCCACCCCACGGGCTTCTGGCCCCAGCTGGCTTCCTGCAGAAGTGCCCGGCCCCACCTCGCACATGGAGGCCACGGCAGCACACTCGGCTTAAGCCCCAATTCCCCGCATCAAATGATTTTCCAGCATGTTCTGGATTCTTCTGAAATTCTTAGAGGTGTGTGTGAGAGAGAGGAAGACAGGCAGAGAGAAAGAGAATGCAGGAAGGTGTACAGTGATTTATTTGGGGGCTACTTAGTGGCCCTCCTTCATTTTTCTTTCTTTCTTCTTATTTATTCATTTATTTTAAAGAACTCCTGGCAGGCTTGGTGATGAATCATCTCCTGGGTAGAGATGGATTAAAGAAATGATGCAGGAAGAATAAAGTGATCTGGACTTAACTATATTTTAAAATAATCACACAATCCATTCCGATTTTGCTTATTTGAGCAATAAACAAAACAGGGCATAAATCATGTTGAAATTTGAAGAGTAAATTAGTGCTGCAAAGTTTACTCATTTATCTTCCTAAATGATTTTGAGGGACTGAAAAGCTTCTGAACAACAACAGCATTTGGGAGTTAAGGGGCAAAGCTAACAATTGCTTTTCTGGATCCTAACATTTTATGACCAAAGGCACCAAAACATGGCATTCTCAGTGTCTAATCATACGTGTTTTCTGAGTCTTCCTATGCACTTAGCATGGTGGGTAAAATAAAAATGTATGATACACTTGCAGTTCTAAAAGGGAACCTGACACATGGTAGATGCTCAATAAATATTAATTGAATAATTAATTAATGGATGGGTGGATTAATAAGTAGGTCTAGTCTAATCTCCAATCACTGAATGGCTAGGGTCAGTAATACCTTAAACTCATGCAGCACTGAAATATTCATAGTACCATTTTTTGTGTGTATCTAAATGACACAGTTAAATTTTTGAGGGCAGGAATCCTCATGGGCATAAATGCTTCCTCAGGGGCCAATGTTTGAGCACATACCCCATTAGTAATTTTAAAATTTCTCCAGACACTCTGTGGTGTATCTGAAGTTCCTTTCCTAATGAAACACTTGGGCCAGGCACGGTGCCTCACGCTTGTAATCCCAGCACTTCGGGAGGCCAAGGCAGGAGGATCAGAAGGGTCAGGAGTTTGAGACCAGCCTGACAAACATGGTGGAACCCCGTCTCTACTAAAAATACAAAAATTAGCTGGGTGTGGGCACCTGTAATCCCAACTACTCAGGAGGCTGAGGCAGGAGAATCGCTTGAACCTGGGAGGGGGAGGTTGCAGTGAGCAGAGATCGTGCCACTGCACTCCAGCCTGGGCAAACAAAAAAAAAGATTTGGATATAGATGTTTTCAGGCAGAGATGCTCCACTCACTAAAGACTGATCAGGGTGGCCTGTTCTAAAATATTAGTGACAGCTTCCCTCTCTAATTCAGAGGGACATTTTTAACATATATGATCACAAATAAGAGCACAGTCATCCCTTGGTATCTGTGAAGATTGGTTCTGGGACACCTCTGCAGATACCAAAATCCACAGATATTCAAGTCCTTGATATAAAATGTGTGGTGTTTGCATATAAAGTAAGCACATCCTCCAGTATTCTTTAAATCACCTCTAGACTACTTATAATCCCTAATTCAATGTAAGTGTGAATGTAAATAGCTGTGATACTGTATCATTTAGGGAATAATGACAAGGAAAAAAGTCTGTACAAATTCAGTACAGATGCAACCATCCATTTCTTTTCTTCAAGTATTTGATCCAAGGGAGGTTGCTTGAATCCGCAGATGCAGAACCCTTGGATATGGAGGACTGACAGTAGTAAATACAGTCACATGGAAATGGAATCTTTGTAATAAAAGGGAGCTTGTGTCTTCTCTGTCACCGTAAACCTAATATCAAGACCAGTGCTCAACAAACTCTGCAAAATGAAGACATGAGAGGGAAACAGAGGGGGGTTGTTAAACACTAAAGCATAATTTGGGGGTGGGGGTCAAATGTTCTAAAATGGAATGAGATGATGCTTGTGCCACTTTGTGAATAAACTAAAAAAAAGGTTTATTTTCTATCTATCAATCATATCTCAGCCAATCAGTCTATCTATCATCTATCAATCAATCAGTCTATTATCTATCATCTATCCATTAATGGATTGATCTTTTATCTATATCTATCTATCTATCATTTATCTATCTACCTATTTATCTGTCATCCATGGATTGATCTATCTATTATCTATCTAGCTATATGTCTGTCATCTATCCATCTACCTATCTATCAATCATCTATCTATCATTTATCTATCAGTCAATCTATCAATCTGCCTATCTATTTTTAGAGACAAGGTCTCACTATGTCGCTGGAGTAGACTGGCACAGTCATAGCTCTCTGCAGCCTTAACCTCCTGGTCTCAAGCCATCCTGCTACCTTTGCCTCTCAAGCTGCTGGGACTTCAGTCTTGTGCCACCATGCCAAGCTCTGTTTACCTTCTTAAAGCTTTCACCTTACATCATATGCATTAAAAACAAGCTTTTGGTCACCTCAAGGGCTTTTTCCTCCTGCCTTTCAGTAAAATCCCATTACAGAACAAAAAAAGTTGCCAAGAGGAAATCTGCTATTTCTTTTTGGCCTGTGGCAAGAGCAGTGAGACCCCAGCCTGTGAGACAGGGGAACACTGGAGTTTATGAAGGACAAAGAGAAGCCCTTTAAAGAATGAATAGACATGAACGAAGCCAGTTCTAACAGGTGCTCCCTCCTCTCTTCCCACTCAGAGCGTTCTTTCAGCCTCTTTCCCATGTTTTTCACTTTCTCAACCAGTTCACTGGCATCAGCTCTGACTCAGGGAGTTTGCCCTTATTGGCCTCGAGAACAAATTGCTCAAACACTCAACTCAAGATGTAGTTTCAGTAAACATAAGTGGTTTGAAAAACATGCAGAAGACTGAGAACCAAGCTGCGTCTGGGTCTCAGTGAGCTGCACTCTGACGCAGCGGGTTCTCACAGCGCTCAGTACGAACAGCGGGGACACAGCAGGGACGGGCTGCACGTGCAGCAGCTTCATGCAGCCTGAGGACCTGACAACATACACATGCATGTTCTAGCATGCTCAACACACACGCAGGGAGGTGCGCCGTGGGCTCTGTCAGCGTGGTCCCTGATGAACTCTCCCTTCTCCCAGAGAGCTGCGTCTATTATCCGAGGACACTAATGAGGCTCTCCACGGAATTATTTTAAATCAATCTAAGTGTGTATATTGATCACACACACACAAAAAACACAGACTTAGTGATAATGAATTAGACTAAAGAAAAACACAGAGAAGCCAGTCAACACTAAATCTCCAACAGCTCAGGTAGGAGAAAAAAAAAGTAATGAATTAGAAAGCACAATAAGAATGAACAGTATAGGGAAAAAAATGCCTTTGGAGCAAAAGTGATTTAGATGCCACGTCTAATAAGCAGAGCAGGGTGCAGGCGATGACGCGTTCCAGTGGCTCTGCCTTGCTCCGGCATCCTGGTGCCGGGCATAATCACCAGCTGATGTGTTGGGAGCCTGTGGAGGAGCTCCCTTTTTCATTGTAAGATTCTACTACTAATTCTCAGGACATTACCCTGATCATGCCATCTCCTCTTCCATGCACTACAGATTTCAACCTTTTCTGTCCTTCCTTTAAATTCCTAAGGCATATCTGAGACTTTCATGTTGATCTTATCTAATCTGGGGGCTTATGATTAGAAAAAGGCCTGAAACCACCTTGTTATTCGGAGTACGGCTTTGTATGAGGGTGCTCTGGGAAAAGGTTTCCAATTCTTGGAGAAAATTGCCCAGCATCCTGCAGCTGTGGGGGTGCAGACCGCAGCTGGAGGAAGCCTCGGTGCGGGGGGGTGAGGTTGGCCCAGGATTTTCTTTGTGACTTTCAGTTTAGCCATCTCATCCTTTCCCTTTAGGCTGCCCATCTGTAAACTGGGATGGCGGAAACCAGAGTCATGCTGAGAATGAGTAATGTTGCCGAAGCAATTTGGAGACAGGGCTCAGTCCTTCTAGACTGTTTTAGAAGCAGCAGCCAATCTTCAGCCATGCTAATTTGGGCAAAAGACTTGACACAATTAGGGCCCTGCAGCACTGCAAAGGATTCTTCTCCTGACTCAGTTGACCCTAGCTCCGGTGTGGTGCTCATATCATTAACAGCCAACACTGCTTGGGGTTTAGTTTAGCCCATGGAAGGGGAGGTCTCATCGCGGTAGAGTGCAGAGAAACTGGGGAGTGAACTGCAACTAGGAAAAAGGGGAATAGATTTTTCACAGGCTGCAGATGTAGTTGATTTAAAACTATACTCATGCAACCCCAGGACATTGCATTGTACAGTTCTTATATAGTCTAATAGGAGCACAAAGGGAATTTATTCATTCTCTAATGAATGTGGTTTCTGTAACCATATAGGAAATTCCTTGACAATCAGAATGGTTTCCTTCTCCCCTGACCCCTCAAATCCACAGTACCTAGTGCAGTGCTAGTACCTAGTGCAGTGCTAGTACCTAGTGCAGTGCTAGTACCTAGTACAGTGCTAGTACCCAGTGCAGTACTAGAACCTAGTACTAGACTGGAACCTAGTGCAGTACTGGCACTCATGAAGTCATAAGTGCATACATTAATACTGCCTGAGAGCGCCTCTTAGCATTTCGAAAAACCAATAGAAATGTACCTTCGGGCAATGGTGTGGTGAATCAGTTAGGATGTACACAGAGATGTAAGAAACTGACCTTCACATGAGAAACTGGGACCTTGGTTGTCTAAATTTTCTGTGCTAATGAAAAGGTTAATTGTAGACAATTCTCATCCTTCCAACCTCCCCCTACCAGGTAGTACTGCCTTCATGCATCCAGTTGGATGTAGAAAAGACAGCTGCTACAGGCCAGGGTTGAATTAATTTCTAGTCTGGACAAGCAGAAACATGAATTTTGTGTGGTTTCTTTTTAACCCAAGTGCTGTGGCCACAGTCGCAGGCTGCATGTCAGCACTGCCCTTGGGCGTCTGATATCCTGGTAACATTGCGCCATGGCTGAGCTGAGGGTCCTGGGAAGCCAGACAGCTCGACTCAATAAACAACTGTGTCTTCTCCTGTGAGTGCTGTGCTGTTGGGTTTGCCAGCCCTCACTTGGGAATTAAGGCCTTCTCAGTAAGGACACACCACAGCTTATCTTCTTTTGTAGGACCCAAATGTCAGAAGTTAGGCCACGTCACCAGGATGTCCAAGTGCTGATGGCTCTGTGCTCTTTTTAAGCCTTTAGGCAACAGACAGACCCAGCCCAGAAGCAAGCTACTGGGATATGCACAGTTTTTTGTGGTTTTTCTTTTTCTTTTTTTTCTTTTCTTTTTCTTTCCTTTTCCCTCCCTCCCTCCCTCCCTCCCTCCCTCCCTTCCTTCCTTCCTTCCTTCTTTCCTTCCTTTGTTGCCCAGGCTGGAGTGCAATGGTATAATCAGAGCTCACTGCAACTTTGACCTCCTGGTGGGCTCACATGATTCTCCCACTTCAGCATCCCAAGTTGCTGGGATCACAGGCACATGCCACCATTTCTGACTAATTTTTTAATTTGTATTTTTGTAGAGATGGGGGGCTTGCTATGTTGCCCAGGCTGGTCTCGAACTCCTGGGCTCAAGAGATCCTCCCACCTTGACCCCTCCAAATGCTGGGATTATAGGCATGAATGGCTGCACAGGCCAACAGTTTTGAATCTGTTTTATTTCTTTTGTTCTTTCTTAGGAAGACTACCAAGAGGGGCAGTTATTGAAAAAAAACTCCTTCTCTCCAAAATCTGGCCAAGGAGTGAGGACTCCATGGAGCAAGCAGGAACTAGGCTTTCTCAACCACTCCTGAGATGAGTGCCCAGGGCCACGTGGAATCCGCTCCATCAGGGAGGGTCTGTCTCATCTCCTGCCTCTTATTCCCTATTTGTCTTCACTGCTGATGTGTCATTTAGAAAGTGCCACAGAGAGATCATTTGGAGGGATGAGAGATGGCACAGTCAGGCTGCTGCTCCTGCAGGTTGGACACCGTCACCCAGAGGCCCCAGGTGCCAGGTAGAGAAAGGCTGGCGTGGCCTGGCATGGAGGGTGCAGATCTATGTGCAGTGAGCACCGATGCCCCTCCCCACAGCGGCAGGTGGAGCCACCCCCGGGCATGGTGGATTCCACCTGCCATGCACAGTGACCGGGTAGAGGGCAGAGGGTCAAAAAAGTCAGTCCTGGGGTAGTGAGTTAAGAAAAAGGCAGAGTTCTTAATGGTGCAGCCACTCTGGAAGACAGTTGGGCAGTTTTGAATCTAATTAAAGGTGCATTTACTTATGATCTGGGAAGTCTACTTCTAGGTATTCACCCAAGAGAAAGGAAAACACATCAGATGAGCATCTGTGTGCAAATGTGCACAGCACTTTTATTCATACTAGCCCTGAACTGGAAACACTCAAATATCAATGAAATGTTGAATGAAGAAATACATTATGATATCCATGCAACAGACCACTCCTCAGCAAGGAAAAACAAATGAATGCAGACACCTGCCACAACACGGGTGAATCTCAAAAGCAATTATGCTAAGGAGGCCAGCTGCAGAAGGTAACACACTCTACAACCCCCTCAACATGACATTCCAGGAAAGGCAAAAGTGTAGGACAGATGGCATGGCACCGCTCGCCTGGGTGGAGGGTAGGGAGGATGCTCTGGGCAGGTGCGACCTCCCTGAGTCTTGTTTGTGGGGCACTTATGTCATTGCACCTATTTGTCAAAAGTTACTAAATGATGCCTTTAAAAAGTGTAATTTGTTTTCTTTTTTATTTTTCTTTTCTTTTCTTTCTTTTTTTTTTTTTTTTTTGAGATGGAGTCTCCCTCTGCTGCCAGGCTGGAGTGCAGTGGCGTGATCTTGGCTCACTGCAACCTCCGCTTCCTGGGTTCAAACAATCCTCCTGCCTCAGCCTCCCAAATGGCTGGGACTACAGGCGTGTCCCACCATGCCCAGCTAATTTTTGTATTTTTAGAAGAGATGGGGTTTCACCACGTTGGCCAGGATGGTGTTGATCTCTTGACCTTGTGATCTGCCCGCCTTAGCTTCTGAAAGTGCTGGGATTACAGGTGTGAGCCACCACGCCCGGCCCAAAGCGTGATTTTTATTAGAAGTAAATTGTACCCCAATAAACTTGTCATCATATACGCACAGTTGGTGTTGGTATGTGCTCTTCCCACACCATCCAGACAGACTGACCTGCTCCCTCTCTTTGAGTGATGCCCTTTCCTGGCTGAGGCTGCCCTAGATGTTTGACGTAGGCCAATGTCCCCAGCGCAGACACGGTGGGGGGATTTGTGTTCAACCCTCTGCAGGAGCACAGGGGAGAGAGGAGGTGATGTAGAAACAAAACAAAATCAACTAGACAGCAAGGGACAGGTGGGGCCTTTCCCTATCCATCCCCATGCTTCGCATCAGGCCTGGCATTTGCGAGGGGCTCAGTGATTTATTTTTTATTTATTTATTTTTTTAGATGGTTCTGCTCTTGTTGCCCGGGCTAGAGTGCAATGGCATGATCTTGGCACATTGCAACCTCTGCCTCACAGGTTCAAGGGTTCAAGCAATTCTCCTGCCTCTACCTCCCAAGTAGCTGGGATTATAGGCACTCACCACCATGCCCGGCTAATTTTTTTTTTTTTTTTTAATTTTTAGTAGAGATGGGGTTTCACCATGTTGGTCAGGCTGGTCTCGAACTCCTGCCCTCAGGTGATCTGCCCGCCTCGGCCTCCCAAAGTGCTGGGATTACAGGCGTGAGCCGCTGCACCTGGCCGGGCTCAGTGATTGTGTGGGGAGAAGGGACACGCAGCACAGCACACACATGAACCAGGCTTGGCCACCCAGGGAGACACTCACGGGCCTTTCTCTTTAACATCTGTAAACAGGAAGAGTGTCACCCTCCAGGATGTCAACAGCTCTCTCCCAGGAGATTAATGGCTGGTTCAACACGCGTGCCGATTCTTCAGCACAAGAAAGTGATCAACAGCCAAAATTTAAAAATAAATAAATAAACAAACAAAACACCTTCCATTTTAGATGCAGTGACTTGTAACATCTGGCATGTCTGTCTGAAGCACAGACTTTCCCCAGGGCAAACATCCACAGTTAAGGAGGATGTAAGACCAGACCTCACTAGAGGGAGCCCAGGGCAAACGTGAGGTTGGCCAGGCTCAGGAACAGAGTAACAACCAACATCCCGTGTCCCTTGATGTGGATAGACCCCGGAAGAGCCGGCTCTGCCTCATCTCCTCCATGCTGCAGACTTTGATACTCTAACCCCTCTACTGAATATCATTAAGTAAATCCCCAAGAACACAGTTAATCTGAGATCGACCCTTATTTCTCCAAGTTTCTTGAGTCGACAAGGAGATTAATGCCTGAGGGGAAACTTTACTGGCATATTCAGAGACAGAAGTGTTATTTCTCAGCTCCCATGACAATCCTGGGTGTCACTTATCAAGGGCAGCAAGTAAAGGGGTGAGCAGGCCAGATGACCCCAGCTGGACACCAAAATCACCCAAGGAGCCTTCAAAGCCATCCTGAGGTTCCCTCCTCAGAGGTTCTAGTTTAACCCATTTGGGGTGGGGCCCCAGCATACACATTCTTGCTCCTCAGTATGGCTTAGTTCCTTAATTCATTTCCTCCAATGATCAACCAACATGTATGGGGTCCCCCCGTATCACGAACCAGGGACATGGGTGTAGAGTTTAAATGAACAAGGAGCCTGACCAAATGATGACTCCTGTGCATTTTCACCTCATTTTCAAAGAGACTTGTTTGTTTGAAAATCTTTTAGACTTGCTAAGAAAGTACCTGAGGGAGGTAAACGATTCCACTGAAAAGAGTAGCTGCAATGACTCCCTCTGCAGGTGGCCGATGGTATTCCAGCCACTGACGACCTTCGGCTTGTTATCTGAGACCTGCACCCGGAAAGAGCATATGACCTGTTGGTGCAGCCTCTTTCTCCACTTTTGCCATTCAAAGTCACAGTGTCACCCTGCGCAACAGCCACTGGTATTACAGGCAGAGTCCACACCCTTCCCACCCAACTCCTCTCTCTGACATCTTAGAACGATGGAGAGAAAGAAGTCAAGTGATACATGGATATCGAAAGCATTCCTCAACATCCCCTTTAGAAATATCCCGTCTACAACAATGGAAGTAGCCATTTAACACAACAATAAATTCTAGTGTGAAATGAGAAGCAGTTCTGACTCTCGGCATTCAGGGATTTTTTAGAGGAGGAGGTTTTGGAGCTGTGGCTTGAAGGGTCAGAAAGAATTCAGTACAAGAGGCACAATGACCAGGACATTTCTGTAGTGTGCGTCTGTGGGAAGTGGCACGTGTGGTGGGGAGGAGAATGAAGTCAATAGAGGTGTGGACAACCAGAAACACATTCCATGTTTGGGAGCAATGACCGGACGCACTGCGTGATGTGGTTCATTCTTACAAGGCCGGATGGGAGAATACAAACCTCAGAGGCAAAACTCACTGACTATGGCATTGTTTCCTAAAGAGCCTGGGCATGGTTTTAGTCTGTTTTTAAATTTAGAGCTCCAGGAAGACACTGTCAATTGGCCAGAATTAACAGTGTGTATGAGATTTATTTTCTGTCCCAAATTTAGGGAAATTTGACAAAGGGTGGCTAATTAGATTTGGTCATATTATGGAAGGTCTTGGTGCCCACCATGAATAGAGCCCCCAGTATTTTCTATGAACCAAAGCAGGCCCTTAGAGACACCACCTCATCATACAGTGTTTCATAGAAACTTCACCATAAACCCCATGCATTAGGCAATTAATATATGGATGGAGTAAGTGTGCCCAGAGGAACAAAGTAACTTTTCCATGACTATAGAGGTAGAAAGGAAGACTGGGGATTTATGTCCAGATCTCCTTGACTCTAAAGTCCATATTTTTTGGTGATGGTTACCAGAAGTCTGGATTGCAGCAGGAAGGAGGGATGGAAGGAGGACAGGAGGGGAAGGGAGAAGGGGAGGGGGAAATGGCTGAGACCAAGTCTTACAGGCAGATGTATGAGTTGTTCACAGTTCTGAAAATCCATAAAACCAAGTAACAGTGGAATTCTCCCCTCTTCAATACCATGGTAGAGACACATAAAATGCCATTTTATTGGGAGGCCAAGGCGGGTGGATTGCCTGAGCTCAGGAGTTCAAGACTACCCTGGGCAACACAGTGAAACCTCGTATCTACTAAAATGCAAAAGAAATTAGCCAGGCATGACGGTGTGCGCCTGTAGTCACAGCTGCTTAGGAGGCTGCGGTAGGAGAATTGCTTGAATGCAGGAGGTGGAGGTTGCAGTGAGCCGAGATTGCGCCACTGCACTCCAACCTGGTAACAGAGCAAGACTCTGTATCTTTAAAAAAAAAAAAAAAAAAGCCATTTTAAGAAGATCTCTCCTGCATTTTTGCTTCACACTGGTGCTTCCCCAGTTTACATACACAATCCTAGTCCTGCAACTTCCGGCAGCTGTGAAGGTAACTTGCTCTGCAGAGCCAAAGCCTGTCTCCGTGTGTGCAGCAGCTGGGCCGTGGAGACTCGCACACAGGAAGAAAGGGCTGGAAAGGAATGCGCTAACCAACACGGGTGCTGAGAATTCTCACGGCTGCCCTCCTGAACTCGCTACCTACAGACTGCTCATGGTAGAGAGACCTCTCAGGATGGCACCAGGCTCAACTCACAAGGAGCCCAGGCTGCCACAGATTTAATTAGAAGGACATGGAATATAAACACTTGAAATCTGTCTTCCTTTTCCAATAGAACGCCAGCTACTCATAATCACCATTAGTGTGGTTTCTACATTGTGTAGCCAGGTTTCTACACCGTTCCAACCTGGCTGCTGATTGAATCCACAATTCTGATCTTCCTTTTTCTTCAGTGTGTGCTGTACATAAGCACAAAACTAATTAGAGCCTACTGTTTTCATCACATTCCTCTTCTGCTCAGAAAGGTTGCTATGTTCTTATTGTAAAGACCAATACCACTGGGTTTTAAACACTGAGTGTTTCAGTTGTCTGCACTCTAGGTACCTCCTAAAACCTACCTAACCCTATGCCTGCCCACGCTGAGTCCCATGTGAACACTCCAGCAGCAGCCTGGTCGGGCACCTCATTAATTCTAGGAAGTGTTGGCTCATGCAAAGGTCAAGTTCATTTCATGTTTTACCCTGCCTGGAGTATCTCCCTCCTGTCTTCATCTATTAAAAAGTAAACAAACAAACAAACAAAAACTCAACTATGAGGCTCAGTTCAAGTCAAATTTCCTTCTTGAGACTGTTTATGACGGTGATGCCTTCAACCCTCTCCTCCTTCTTTGGTGTGCAGTGTTAAAAATCCTCACTTCAAGCCTATAATCCCAGCACTTTGGGAGGCCGAGGCGGGTGGATCACGAGGTCAGGAGATGGAGATCATCCTAGCTAACACAGTGAAACCCCGTCTCTACCGAAAATACAAAAAATTAATCAGGAGTGGTGGCACGCGCCTGTAGTCCCAGCTACTCAGGAGGCTGAGGTAGGAGAATTGCTTGAACCTGGCCGGTGGCAGTTGCAGTGAGCTGAGATCCCATCACTGCACTTCAGCCTAGGCAACAGAGCTAGATTCTGTCTCAAAAAAAGAAAAAAGAAAAGAAAAGAAAAGAAAAGAAATTACTCATTTAAAGGACTTTATAACATTTTATTATATAAGTCTGTATCTTTCCTTTGCAACAATATTTCAATTTCTTAAGGATAGCAACCATGCTTTCATTGCTCTAGATAGTATTTCAATAAGTATTTGCTCACACAGTATCTTTTCTGCTTCCATTGGAGGCAAAACAAGAATGCTGAAAAGTTAATTGCAGAAGGTCAGAATGAGATGAAATTAAAAAAAATTATTGAGTATTGAGAATTATAGACAGTTGAGGCCATAGATACCTCTTTTAAAAGGGAAATTAAAATTACAAAGACATTATAATTACCTGAGTGTCATGAAACAAGCCTCAGCTTAGAAAAATTATTAAAGAGAATTGTTTGATTGTAGGGTTATATTATTCCTTCGTTTGTAACAGAAAAGATTTTCAAGATGGCTAGAAACTAAAGTCTGATAATATTTAATTATAAGACTACAAATATATATTGGGTACATACTACAATACTAACTAATAACTCACTACATGCAAAATTCTTTGCTGGGTGTTTTGCATATATCATTCCACTTAATTCTTTTTTTGAGATGGGGTCTCGCTCTGCCACCCAAGCTGGAGTGCAGTGGCACAATCTCAGTTCACTGCAACCTCCGCCTCCCAGGTTTAAGCGATTCTTGCGCCTCAGCCTCACCATGCTCAGGTAATTTTCGTATTTTTAGTAGAGACGGGGTTTCACCATGTTGGCCAGGCTGGTCTCGAACTCCTTACTTCAAGTGATCCATCCGACTTGGCCTCCCAAAGTGCTGGGATTACAGGCGTGAGCTACCACACCTAGTCATTCCATTTAATTCTTCTAACAAGCCTATGAGGTGGGCACTATTTTGTTTTGTTTTGTTTTGGTTTTTGAGATGGAGTCTTGCTCTATCTCCCAGGCTGGAGTGCAATGGTACAATCTCGGCTCACTGCAACCTCCGCCTCCTGGGTTCAAGTGATTCTCCTGCCTCAGCCTCCTGAGTAGCTAGGATTACAGGTGCCTGCCACCATGCCCAGCTAATTTTGTATTTTTAGTAGAAACGAGTTTTGCAACAGGCCAGCCTGGTCCCGAACTCCTGACCTCAGGTGATCCACCTGCCTCGGCCTCCCAAAGTGCTGGGATTACAGGTGTGAGCCACCACACCAGGCCAAAGTGGGCACTATTATGATGATCTTTTTATGTGGATCCTAAGACCTATGGAAGTAGGACAGCTCTCGAGGTCACACAGCCAGAAGTCAACAGCAGAATGGGCTCAAGTTCAGGTCTGTGTGGCTGCAGGGCCTAAGTCATTGCCTGGCATGATGCTATTAGGCTGGCACTGGGCACTGTACTTTCTCCACCTAGATATCTACTTCCTAAATAAACAGAACACTCCTCTGGATCACAGTCTATCAACTTAGAGAGCAATTCCAGGCGGAAGGAAGCGATGTCTCAGTGTCCTGTTTCCACAGATACAGAATGTGGCTTTAAAAAGTCAACTACAATTCTAAAGAAACACAATTTTTTCACAATTTTGTTTGGTGCCTGAAAATTACCAGTAGGTAAGCAAAGTTAGAGCAACAATATCCACAGAAGACGGCCAGTCATGTAAAAAAATGCCTTTGAACACCCAGTAGTTTCTATTCTATTATGGCTCTGAGTTTGCCAGACCCCCAAAGGCGAACGTTACACAATAAAGCAATATGACCGATTTTTCTTCAAATTGATTTTGGTTATAGAAAAAGAGTCCATATGTCTCTCAGAACAATCCTAATGGATATGAGACTACATTTTAGAAATATGGTATTACTACTATTAAAAGTGTGTATTATGTATATGTGTGCATATAGAGCTAAGTAGATAGATAATAGACAAAAATATAGATAATTTTGCCTTTGGCTTTAGACCCTAAGAAAATATAAAGGCAAAACTAATTCTAGAAAAAAAAGTCACGCCGGGAAAATGTCATGCAGTAGCCAAGTCTACAAAAATATTTACTGGAAACACCTAACAGACCCTTGCCTCCACCATGGAAGATTGCTTTATTTTATTAAAATTCTGATATAAAAACTTTTAGTGAAACACTTTATGTTAAAAATAACTAACTTTGGTTCTGCTAAAATATAGATTTGTGTAAAAGTCATGTGTCGTTTTAGGATACAATTTAAGAATAAAATTTTTGGAAGCTTGGTATGTCAAAGTCAAACAAACCTACCCTTAGGTAATGGATTTTTAATTATATAAAAATTCTGCTGTCTTGGGAGTCTCATCGCAACTCCTGCCTTCCATGCAGAAAGAGCTCTACCTGGCCCCAGCTATAGAGGTCACAGCCATCTATAGGCTGGGAAGCTAACAGGAGGGGACAGGGGACTGAAAGGAGGGAAGCTAACAGCGGGGACAGGGGACTGAAAGGGGGATGGGAAACGTAGTCCCTCCTAAAACTCTTCTGCCATTTGCAAAAGGGAAGGACACTAGAAATCAGAGGGCATGAGATCGTTAATTAGGCCTTTTTCTCTGGCTGGTTGGAAAGCCTGAAGCTGAGAAAAAAAAAATCAAGTTATAAATGACAAAACCATCCTGAAGATTGCACAGCCTCTGGCTTTAATTTAGAGGGAGGAGTGAGGAAAGGAAAGATGAGAATTAGTAAAAAAGGTACAGATTTGTGTTTTCAAAATCAAGAAAATCTCCTAGTTTTCTTGTATATGAATAATGTACATTTAAATATTTTAGTAGGGACATTTTTATTTTTAAAAGACAATTGTGCTTTCCTGCCTATCCAAAACCCACCTAGATCCTCAGACTTAGAGTCCCGGGCTGTGTTCTTCTCCTGCCACCTGGTGGAGCACGCACACCGGTGACAGTGATGACCGAGGGGTCACGAAGCTCCAGGCCCAAGGAGATACCGCTCAGAGATTCACTGTCTCGTTAAGACAAATCAGACTCTGACAATATTTGCCATGAATTAATTGGCTAATTTCTCATAAATGGTCTTACGACAAAGAGGAAGAATTGAGGAGGTTGAGCAACGCCGCTTCAGAGGAGCTGTGTTCAGTGACATGGTGACAGGGTGGGATGCTGACTTTGGTACCCCCAGAGGTTGTTTTCCAATAAATACTCTTGCTACATCTTTCAATCCTATAAGAACCCTCAGAAGAGAAACTCGTATGTCACTACAAATCTCATCTTTATAGTTATCACATTTGTTCTCTGCATTGTGAAATTTGAATTAATCTCAAGGGTTTTTTTGTTTGCTTGTTTTTGCTTTTTTGTTTTTTAGACAGAGTCTTGCTCTGTCACCCAAGCTGGAGTGCAGTGGTGCAATCTTGGCTCACTGCAACCTCTAGCCTCCCGGGTTCAAGCAACTCTCCTGCCTCAGCCTCCTAAGTAGCTGGGACTAGAGGTGTGTACCACCATGCCTGGCTAATTTTTGTATTTTTAGTAGAGATGGGATTTCACCATGTTGGCCAGACTGGTCTGAAACTCCTGACCTCAAGTGATCTGCCCTCCTCGGCCTCCCAAAGTGCTGGGATTATAGGAGTGAGCCACGAGGTTTTTTTTTTTACTAGCATGGGATTTCGAGTCAACCTGACTTATGCTGAGACTCCAGCCACAGCATACACTAGCTAGGACGTGAGGGGCAGGTGATGACCTCTTGGAGCTCTCACTTAAAATGGAAATAAGGATGCTTTCCTCGCAGGTTGTTGAACAGGGATAAAGGTATATGAAAGCCAACCAATAAACAAGGGGGATTATTCTTGCTCTGATTCTATTAAAGACATCAGAAGCAGCTCCCTCCATGTTAAGGTCATCTACAAGGGGGATCATCACCAGGCTCCGGGTATCTAAGTGCAGAAGCCGAGCCTTGGCCTGAGCTTTGCCAGCTTGTTTGGCAAATTCCTGTGCCAAGTTCCTAGAATCTGTTTCTTCCAAATTCTGACTGATGCAGTAAAATATTAACACAATACGTTAGGCATCAACCACTCTTAGAGTTTCGAGTTTTACAAATTGATATAAGATGGAATGAAATATCTATCATCTACAACAAATTCTATTGTTCCCAGAAGGGGCAGATAAATCTCAAGGCATAATTATAGTCCTGCCTGCCATGACCTCTGAAGATGTATGTCAGTTTGTGAAAGAATAGGATAATTCCTCTTTACTGAAGAATATTTGGGTTTCTATTTAAAACATACTTTTAATGAAAAATTTGTATGGATACTTTATTTTTGCAACGTGGGCCATCTTTGCTTTCTTTGGGCTTCATTTTTCTAACAATCTAACAGAAACTATCGGTCACACTTTGCTGAAGATCCACATGTGTCTTCCCTTTGTCTAAAGCCCACATGAAATTAGTTTATTCGTGTTTGTTTTCCAAGGACATGCCTCTCTTCTAAGCTGTGTCGTAAACAGACAGCAGCAGCTATAAACACTCATGCTGTGATTAATGCTTGCTTATGGAACAATGCTTTTTAGACACTCCTGCTGTTAAAATTTGCTTGGGAAATGAGGATGCCTCAACCTAGATATTCACAGGAGCCTACACGACACTGCCTGCAGCACAATTCAGTTTCTTTATCAACCTTTCCTGAGCACCTCACCTTTGCAAAGCACAAAAAGAGAAACCTCAGAAGACAGGAAAGAGAAACTTGAGGTGGGAAAGAGGAAGGCCAGGAGAATAGAGTAAGAATAGGGGAGGGGAGGACGAGGGAAGAGGAGACAAAGGAAGAATAAAGATGAAAACAACAAAAAGGCCTCCTTTGCAGACTTTCCTAGTCCTGCAACTGTTTTTCATCTGTGTCTGACTCAACACGTGGTTTCACCAAACTCTAACCTGTGTCTTTCCTGCTCTGGGTTCCAAAGGTGAGGCTGATCAGGCATCAGAGGGTCATGTGGGGGACGTCTGCCCAGCACTGAAAACTAAACTCACTCCTGCTCCGGACAATACATTATTGAGAGACCAATTGAGGTTAGAAGTGCAATCTGAGATCATGAAGCAGCACGGAGCCGGGCGGCCCCGTCAAAAGCAGACACTGAAACCCGGCTCCTGGAAGCACAGCCAAGCTCAGAAAAAGCCGTAAAATAAGAACACACACGCCCCTGAAACTCCCTTGGAGTGATGGGTAGAACAGCGCTAATCCCACTTGCTGAGATGGACTTGCCCACCCCATTCCCAATGCACTGCTGAATTTCTGACCAGAGTAGTTTACCTTAATCCCATAAATATGTTCCAGATTTGTTTCTGATGACACGTGGTGGGCTGAGGGGGGCTTCTATTGTACCAGCGTGGGTATAACCAGGAACACTCGTGGGAGGCCGAGGGCCACCCCACCATGCCTCAGAGGAGGCTGCAGGTGATTACAACGCAGAGGGGAATGTCCCGCTCTGCAAAACCTCCAGGGTCAACCGCAGGAACCAGCACAGGAAGAGGGCAGAGTTGCTCTAGGAAGGGGGCTTCACAAATGGGGAAGTGAGTGGACTCGAGTGACCCCCTGACATCCTTAGTGTCATTATCTAGGGAGAGTCCCAGAGGTGCGCAATATCAGCACCCTTGGCTATGAGAACTGGAATGCCATTTCCCGCCCTAAGGGTTAAGCAGTCGTCCATGTTCTACCCTTCACTTTGCCCTGCAGATTTCTAATTAAAAGAAAGGAAAGAACACTCTTACCCATGAGGAATTTTGCTCAGGACATAATATCCAGTATAGGAGTGTTGATATATCTGCAACAGACAAAAAGGAAAAAAAGCAGGCATTGAGACAAAGGCTGTGACTCTGACATTTTTCAATCACTGTGAATCCGAACAAACATCAGTGAACCCAAAGCAGCTAATCCCGACACCTGGAGGCAAAGTCTTTTATTTACATAGGAAGCCAATTTGCATATCTTGTTTATTTTAGTTTCAGCATTTGCAATGGTTTATGGGGCAGCCAGAGGCTTGATGTCATCTCCATGGCTACCCGGTGTGTGATTAAATTAGGGGCACAGATTTCAGGCTTAACTAAATATAGCACAGAACTAATGAGGACACCTTGGTCATTGGAGACCGTCAGGCACAGTCAGCTAGACCCAACAGGTCAGTAAAACCCATGTACTGCTAGAGTTCCCTGTGGGTTATGGCAAGGGGTCCACCAGAAATTCCACTGTGTGTCTTCAGTGAGTTGCAATATCGAAGTCAAGTGTGCTTAATTGGGCACACTTTTGACCCTCTGTACAATTGGATATGCATCTTTTAGTTTTGAGAGAGTAGTCAATAAGAGCTTACTGAAAAAGGGCAGTTGGAAGTATCACAGCTTTAAAACGGAGGTAACAGAAAACCAGAAAAACAGTGCTTCCAAACTCCTGTGACCCTCAAATCTCGCATGCCTTTCCTAACCTCCTGAGCCGGGAAATGACTCCACAATCCATAGATAACCACGAATAGAATTCGAGGGTTGCCCAAAAGAAGGGAGAAGATGGCAGTTTGAGAAATGTTAGCATCCTTCATCACCAGCCTCCTGAGTAGAGACCTTATTGAACATACGGAATATGTGGGTTACTCTGTTGCATTGAACCATATTTCATTTCCCCCAACCTTCTCCTTTACCTGTGAAACCTTTGAGAGCTGGTGCCCTATGTGGCTAAATGTTCAGTGGCCAACATTTAAAACCACCTTTCTAAAGATAATAGGTGAGGGACGTGGAGGCAAAGGCAGACATATCCAAGGTAGAGTACTTTGAACAGGGAAATGCATTTGGGGCACCAATGATGGAAATGAGCCTGCAAAGAAAACAGGTAGGATTTGCTAATACCACCATTCCCCACCTAGCCTGGATCACTGAATTAACTTCTGGAAAATCACAATGGTCTTGGAGTTATTTGGAGAAACAGGACCCAGATATAAAAATAAACAACAGCACTTAAATCCCAACACTCTGGTGCTTTCAGAGATCTTGAGACTCCTGAACCAGAAATACGGGGCCCAGGGCCCCTAGCTTTGAGGGCGGCGGATGGGGAAGTGCTACTTTAGTCGTAAAGAAACAGCCAGTAAGAGACAGGACTGTGTAGGAGAGCTTTATGGAGCTGCCATAGCAATCTAATAAGGAACACAGAACTTAACTTCTTTTGCTATTTCTGCCAGGACGAGTGGTGCTGCTTGCCCAGGAGAAGGAAGAAAGGGCCTGGTGCTGGCTCCTGTGTCCTGAGCAGATCACTGCTCAGAGAGGACCCATTAAAGGAACCCACACGGCACTGTGACTAAGCCATGCCTGCGTGAGCTGGAACAGCTTCCTCAGATGCAAGAGCAGGAAGCTAGACAGAGCTGATCTCAGGTTCCCATGGTTATGGTATATGGTATGTTATATAGAATTTCTGAACTCTCCTTCCAAAACCGCCTTTTCATATGATTGATCTCACTTTGTTTTCATAGCATCCCTAGGGGGCAGAAGTTACCTTTGGTCAGATAAGAAACTGAGGCACAGCAAGAGAAGAGGAAGATAAAGGAAAGAGAAAGGGGGAAGAGGAAAGGAGGAGAGAGAAGAGAAGAGATGGAACCTAATTCTGTACCCTTTAGTGTTGGCTGACTTAGTGAACAGAATACAGTAACAGTGATGGTGTTAAGCTTCTGCAGCCAGGTTATAAGAGGTATCATGGCTTGCTTTTTGCTGTCTTTCATACCACTTGCTCTGAGGAAGATGGCTGCCATGTTGTGAGGACACTCAAGCAGCCCTGTGGAGAGTCTGAGGCTCATCCCTGTTAGACTGCCTCTTGCCAGCAGCCATGTAAGTGGACGTGGAAATAGGTTCCCCATCTCCGGTCAAGTCTTTGGATGACTGCAGCCTTGGCTAATGCCTTGATGCCGGCCTCATGAGGGACCCTGAGCCAGAGCCACAAAGCTAAGATGGTCTCAAGTCCCTGACCCACAGTGACTGTCAGATGATAAATGTTGGCTATCTTAAGTCACTGAGTTTGGGGTATTTCTTATATAGCAACAGGTAAGTAATATAGCTAGTTTAAATCCAGATAAAACAGATACTTTTAAAATCAGATTTAGATCCATTTCTTCTGAGCTACTGGGTTTCTTCTTTGTAAACTTCCAGCAGCTTCTAAAGCAAACAGATAAATTCCTTGTTAAACTAGTATCAGGACAGAGGTGGTGAGGGGCTGGGAGAGGACCACTCACAGACCAAAGCACTCAGAGGAAAAGCCTTTGATATTACTGCAGTCAAGAGTCCAAAGTCCCAGAGATGGTGACAGTGGTGAGCTGAAGTGGGTGGTGGCAGTGGGGGGCATTTATGGAGCACGTACCACATATTAGGTACACTGACAGCTCCTTATCATGCAAGAACTCATTTAGTCTTTATGAGGTAGATCTTATTATCCTATTTGTACAGGTAGGAAAGTAAAATCTTAAGGAATTTAAGTTAAAGTCAAGTGGGATTTGACCTGAGGTCTGTCTCTCTCTAAACGATCCCTTGGAAATTGCCTGAACCAAGCTTCTATCTTGTAATTCTCAAGTCAGAAGTCCACGTTGGCTGTTGTCAGCTGAAAATTTCAGGATAGCAACAAATAGAATAAATACACAAAGTGAAAATACCTGCCATTTTCTTGGTTGAAGGCCCATTGCTTTAATCCATCTAGAAACAGTGATTTAAATTCATTCCCTGGTTATGCCATCCCCAAAAGAAACACCTAGAGTTACATCTTTACGTTCATCTTTAGATATACCACTACACACCCCTGCAGTTCAGCTCTATGGGTATCTTTTAGGTGGTGCCCATGAGAAAGGAGGAGAGCAATTAAAATAACCCTATCAAGGCCATGGCAAGAAGAAAGAAGGAGAAGGAAGAAGAAGAAGAAGAAGAAGGAGAAGAAGGAGAAGGAGAGGATGGAGAAGGAGAAGAGGAGGAGGAAGAGGAGGAGGAGAAGGAGAAAGAGGGGGAGGGGAGGAGGAGGAGGAGGAAGAGGGGGAGGGGGAGGGGGAGGGGGAGGAGGAGGGGGAGGAGGAGGGGGGAGGGGGGAGGAAGATGAGGAGGAGGAGGAAAAGGAGGAGAGAACTGTTTTTAATTGTTTGTCTGTACTGTTAGGCAAGAAACCCCCAAACCAAACCAAACCAAAACCAAAATGTATGCATGGAGACTAGAATAGAGTATCTGGAAAACGGAATTGCCAATAAGAAAGGCTGAAACAAAAATGAATAAAGTCAAGAAGTAGAGACAGAGAAAACCGAGAAGCTGGGTCTGCCAAGTGCGGGAATGTGAAAGTGGGATTCCAGAACGCACTGCTGATGCAAATAGAAGGCTTCAGCATGGAAGTGTAAGTGTGACTCGAGCACTACCCTTAAAAAATGGGGAAGTGGGAAGAAAAGAAACAGTTTTCTCCCGCTCCAAGAGGAAGCAGTAAAGTATCATTGTCTTCCACAAAATCTTCCTCAAACAAGCCAAAAGAACTGCAGGCACAAAGGAAACAGCTGTTTAAAGGGTGAGAATTGAAGAGTTTTCGTTTGTACAATGTCTTATCTTATCTAGAAAGGCACTAAGAAAGCGGCATCTCACTGAAAGAATGTGTTCCTTAGAGAGAGATAAAGTCTTTTTCTTTTTCTGTGGTTAATGTTGTATTTATGTTTCTTTCTTTAAAATAATAGACTCTAGGACAGGAGTGGTGGCTCATGCCTGTAATCCCAGCACTTTGGGAGGCTGAGGCGGGCAGGTCACCTGAGGTCAGGAGTTCAAGACCAGTCTAGCCAACATGGTGAAACTCTATCTCTACAAAAATACAAAAATTAGCCAGGCAGGATGGCAGGTGCCTGTAATCACAGCTACTAGGGAGGCTGAGATGGAAGAATCGCTTGAACCCGGGAGGCAGAGGTTGCAGTGAACTGAGATCATGCCATTGCACTCCAGCCTGGGCCACAGAGCGAGACTTCATCTCAAATAAATAAATAAATAAATAAATAAAATAAAATAAAAAATAAAATAGATTAAATATTTCTGATCATAAAAAATACAAAGATTGGAAATTAGTAAGGCTGCTTTCAGTTATTTTTCTAAGAGTCCCATTGTTTAGAAGTTCATGAATATGAGTTACTTTAGTCTCATCCTATACCATGACATTCATATTTCTCCTGGAAAATGAATATATGAGAACTTATTTCCCAAAACACTATCCACAAGATGGAAAAACAGTTTCAGCAAATTATTTTTCTAATATATCACACACAAAATAGTTGACATTGGCATTCAATAAGTTTTTGAAAAGCAGCTGAGGGCTTGTCACAGAGTGAGTTCATATTTGGTCTGCTTCTTATCTCTCTAAAATTTCCCTCTACTCAGGAAATTTCTACCCTCTCCCCTCCTTCTCTCCGATGGACCCATACTTTAGACTTCTAAGGTCTTTTCTATCTCAGTACCATAATGCACACTGAGTTTTGTCTTTGGCCACCCATCTACTCCCTTTACATCCTCCTCCCCTAGGAAATCTTCCATTCTTGAGGTTTTAAACCATAATCAAAATTACTAAATATCAGTAACTCCCATAGGTCCAGCTACAGACCAGTATATCAGATGACTGCATGCTATGTCTCAGAGGCACCAAAACCTCAATCTGCTCCAGAATGAACTCTTCAGTAGCCCCCAAACCTTGCTCCCCTTGGATAATCCCTATCTTAGTTGGTAGTTCCATCATGTACTCAGTAACCTGAGTTGAAAATTTAGTTTTCCTTGCCTTCATTCTTTGACCCTTTGCTTCCCCTACTCCAGTTCAATCAAATGGTGCCCAATTTCTAATCAGTAACTTTCTAAGTCTTTCTCAAATCCATCTTCTACTCTTTCTCCCTAGGTCAAGTGCCCTAAGTCAGGCCTCTCCTCCATGCTTCCTCTCCTACAAAGAAGCCACTGTTGAGTCACGTTTAGTCTAAAGCTGCCTCCTTACATGCTTTAAGTTCAGCCTAAAGGTTTCTCTGCACATCATGAATTATAACCAGTGGAGTGTAAACAGATCATAGCGTACTCTTGTGCCAATCACCAAGTTTTGGTTAATCAAATGTAGCCAATTGTTTGAAGCATGTTCAGATAAGGTGAACGTTGAGCTGTAACCAACCCAGCTGTTTCTGTCCCTCGCTTCTGCTTTCTGTACATCACTTTCCTTTTTCTGTCCATAAATCTTCTACCACCATGGGGCTGCACTATAGTCTCAGAGCCTACTGTGGCTCAGGAGGCTGCCCGATTTGCGAATTGTTCACTGCTTAATTAAACTTTAAATTGAATCTGGCTGAAGTTTTGAACGCTGCCATCTTCCTTTCCAAGACTAAGCTCATACTCTCCTGCTTCTTGTTGAACTTTAACAACTTCTCCACTTTGCCTTACATTTCTAACCACTCATTCTCCCCTATTACTTCTTCTAAGTCTGTAGAATATAACTCAAATCTCCCTCATTGAAAAACAAACAAACAAACAAAACAAACAAACAAGAAACCTCTGGACATATTCCCCTGGAACTGCTCCTTCCTTTTTTTTCTTTTTTTCTTGAGACGGAGTCTCGTTCTGTTGCCCAGACTGGAGTGCAGTGGTGCAATCTTGGTTCACTGCAACCGCTGTCTCCCATGCTCAAGCAATTTTCCTGCCTCAGCCTCCCAAGTAGCTGGAACTATAGGTGGGCACTACCATGCCCGCTTCATTATTTTTTGTATTTTTACTAGAGACGGGGTTTCACCATGTTGGTCAGGCTTGTCTCAAACTCCTGACCTCAGGTGATCCACCCACCTCGGCCTCCCAAATGCTTGGATTACAGGCATGAGCCACTGCACCCAGCCTCCTTCTTGTAACTATCATGGTCCTTCACAAGCAAAGTCTATGCTGCTTCACTGGCTCACTTTCTATTCACTTTTAACCCACTGCTATACACTCCCAGCATCCTCAAACTGAGTTCTCCCAGCGAATCCTTATCTAATAAACACGTGGCATCTTTCCGATCTCCAGCCTGCAGCACATGATGAAGGCATCAGGAGTTGTTCTCCTTTCCTGATTCCAGGACCTGCTCTCCCTCCTCTCCTGCTCCTCCACCCAGGCTCTTCAGCTTTCTCTCCTGCTGCTGTAGACCCCAATGGAAGGCAGGCACCAACCTGCCACCCCAGGTGCTCCTTCCTCACTGGTCTAAGCCTTGGTCTGGCAGGTCCCCATCATTTCTGCTTTCTGACACAGCTTCCTACTGAATTTCTGTCTTTATGCTTCGTGTATCTTCTGAGTTCTAAACTCATATTTTTAGCTTGGGCTGGGCCTTTCTACATGGATGTGTTTATGCCAAACTTTAAATTCAATATTTTGAAAACAAAATACATTCTTTTTTTTTAGGTGAAATTTTTTATTATTTTATTTTTAAATTTGACTTTAAGTTCTGGGACACATGGGCAGAACGTGCAGGTTTGTTGCATAGGTACACATGTGCCATGCTGGTTTGCTGCACCTGTCAGCCTGTCATCTAGGTTTTCAGCCCTGAATGCATTAGGGATTTGTCCCAGTGCTCTCCCTCCCCTTGCCTCCCACCCGCCGACAGGCCCCGGTGTGTGATGTTCCCCTCCCTGTGTCCATGTGTTCTCATTGTTCAACTCCCACATATGAGTGAGAACATGTGGTGTTTGGTTTTCTGTTCTTGTGTTAGTTTGCTGAGAATGATGGCTTCCAGCTTCATTCATGTCCCTGCAAAGGACGTGAACTCATTTTTTTTTTATGGCTGCATAGACATTTATGCAGCCAACAAACCTATGAAAAAAAGCTCACTATGAAACCTATGAAAAAAACCGATGAAAAAAAGCTCATTAAAGAAATACATTCTTTTTCTACTAAAGAATTCTCTATTTCCTTCCGTGTACCTGATTTTTCCATAGAAAAATATTGCAATTCGCATTAGCCATTCCCATTGCTTACTTTCCTTACTGTCCATGTAAAAATGATTACCAAGTTTCACTTGACTTTGGAACTTGAGAATGCCACTTAAATTCATACCTCTTAAATTTTCTACCCTCTAGCACAGCCCTAGTTTGGGATGCTGGAGTAGCCACAGTTGCCCCTGTCTAGCCTGCCTGTGCTTCCCTCCCTCCTCCACGTCACCTCAGGTATTTCTTTCCTAACAATGCACCAGGCTGAGGCCAGGAGAAGAGGGCGGCTAGGAGTAGCTCTGGAGTAGGACACAGCTACTGCTTTGTAGCTACTACTATTAGGCAGTTTTAGAGTAAGGCGCAGAGGTCATCTGAGCCTGTTATTCACTGGCTGGGTGAACTTGCACAAATTGCTTAACTTCTCTGAGCCTCCGTTTCCTTCCTCCGTTTCCTTCGTGTAATATAGGGTAAGGGTTTGAGGAAATTCAAACCACAAGAAAGGATTAAAAAACACTCTTGTTTAAATTCTGAGAATTGCATGATCTAGTTACAAGCATTGTGCAGAGTCCACGAAACTCTGACTTTTCTACTCCTTGGGGCTCTTGGCAAACAGGAATCCCATTAAGAATGGCAGAGTTGCAGCTGCCTTCAGTGACTGAGATTGTTACCCAGGATTTTGGACTGGGCGTCTGGTCAGCATTAGTGCAGTCCACTTAGAGCATGTATGAGGATGGGTGGTCTCCCTGAGGTGGTGAGCACCCCAGCATGGATAGCATACGAGCAGGGGCTCGAAGCACCACTGGGGTCCTCTGGAATGGGTGCATGCATTGCAAGTCGATTGCTTCAGAGGCCCTCTACAATCCTTTCCTTATTTAATCCTATAATTCCATTCAAAGAGGAAGTGAAAAATAATAGGTGTAGATGAGCCCAGAGTCAGATTTTCTTAAGCTAGACTGAAGAACCCCATGGCTGGTATACACAGTTAAAGAAACACAATATAGTAGTATAATGAGAAGCAAGGCTGAAAATACTGGAAAAGTTAACACAGAGAAAAGGCAGATGAGACAGAGAAGACAAAGAAAAGAAAGTGAGATTTAGAGACTGGGTGGTAAAAAAAAAAAAAAAGAAGAAAAAAAAAAGGAAAGTTATCTGCATGAGATGTCAGGGGTGAGTAGGGAAAAAAAAATTAAAACCTGAAGGAAAAAAATAAAAGCACCAAAAAGAAGCTGGAAAATATTCTATTTCTTGGCTCTAAAACTGAGGAAAATGAGAAAATGAAGTGTTTACTCAAAGGGTTTATTTTCTCGCAATTTTGAAGTGTTCCATTAACAGATAAAAAAGAAGTCCTGTTAGGTGCTAGATGGCACAGTCATACCCATATCTGTAAATTAACACAATAGACAGTCCCCTAGGAGACAGAAAACAATCTGCTTTCAAAATCCAAGCCGAGGTTTTGTGGACTGTGACAGACACTTCATGAAGGCAATGTCCTGTACATATTCCTTTTGTACTCTGATAACCTTGAGGAGTCCGAGAAGATCAATCTAACAGTTAAGTCTGAATTACAGGCCCCCATTCCCCACCACACCTCTCAGCTGACATGAGGAGAGGTGAGACCAGGAAACAGATGCCTCAGTTTTCAGAAATAACTGCGCGAATTGCCACATTTACATGGCGTCTTCCTTAATCGTGGTCTTGGCTGGTTTTAGTAATTAATTCCATCCCCTCTCATGCTCCTGCACGATGTAGCAGCTGCTGTGCTTCCAAGAAGGCCCCGGAGACCTGCTCTGCGGAAGGGCTAATTATCAGACGGGCATTTAGGGCAAGGGAGGCAGAAGCAGACTTTCCCCATTTTCCACCCAGATCCTTCTTTGGATAGTTAAAATAAACGAGCTCATCTCTAATAATGTGGGCGGAGACAAGAGCTACCCAGCTCATAAGGTCTTTCTGGGAAGAAATGTTGTCCTATCTTATCTAAAACCTTCTCCCTTAACATTTGAAGTCATAGGTCCATTTGAGGGTGTCACTTTTTTCTAGCGATGAGACCAATAAGCCAAAATACTTCAGAGAAGATGACCACGTTGGCTGAGTCTGGAAACAAAGCTACCTGAGAGACGCCTGGAGCAAGTGGAAGTATTCTGCCCAGACAAGAGAAGACCCGGGGGAGAGGGATACATGTCTTTAAGGTTTTAGAGAATTTCACGAGTAAGTGTCAGTAGGCCTGGTCTCTTTTGCTCCCATGGAAAGAATAAGGCTGATGAGTACACATTAGAAGGAAATAGAGTTCAGACCAATGAAACTGTCTGAAATACTTCAACACTACAAATGCTCAACAGCCCCTGTTAATAGAAGGATGGAAGCCCTTTGTTGGTGCATTCAGGAGAATGCAGGAATGCAGGAATTGGTGAGATGGAACCAGCCACCACTAACATTCCTTCCTGCTCAGAAACCCCACAGCTCCCAGGCAAGCATGTGCTGACCTCTGCCTCCCCGCTATCTGCTCTTGGTGGGAACGTAAGTTTAACTGCTTCTTGGTGCTGGCTACAGCTGCCTGAACCATGAATAAGTGAGTTCAGGCCTTAGTATGTCCCATTTGGCTGTGACAAAACTTATTTAAGTCCCCCCCACATGTAAAACCCACACTCCCTCCTTCCCAACATCCTGCAGAAGTTACATCCCTCCATGGTGCCAGACTCCTGTTGCATTTGTGCCTCTTGCTGGGCACTCACCCAAAGACCCGGCATCTTGCCAAAACTTCTGACTTCTTGTCTGGTGTCTGGGCACACTCCTGTGGCTGATGGTCCAGTGAACTGTGAGTCCTGATGCAGAAGTTGAAGGATGATGGAAAACTTCCTGAACGAATCCGTCCTCCCTAGAGGGGTCTTCCCTCCTCTTCTCTCAAGCAGGTCATAGTCACCCTGTACTATGACCATATTTGGCAAACATTTCTGCACTCCTTGCCAATTTACTTTATACCATTTTTATGGAGTTAAACCTCTTGTTGTAATGACTTCAAAGGAAAAAAAAGCGGGCGTGGTGGCTCACGTCTATAATCCCAGCACTTTGGGAGGCCGAGGCGGGCGGATCAGAGGTCAAGAGATTGAGAACAGCCTGGCCAACACGGTGAAACCCCGTCTCTACTAAAAAATACAAAAAACTAGCCGGGCGAGATGGCGGGCGCCTGTAGTCCCAGCTACTCGGGAGGCTGAGGCAGGAGAATGGCGTGAACCCAGGAGGCGGAGGTTGCAGTGAGCCGAGATCTCTCTACTCCACTCCAGTTTGGGAGACAGAGCGAGACTCTGTCTCAAAATAAAAAGAAAAATAAATAAATAAATATATAAATAAATTAGCCGGGTGTGGTGGTGGGCACCTGTAGTTCCAGCTACTCAGGAGGCTGAGGCAGGAAAATCGCTTGAACCTGGGAGGCGAGGTTGCAGTGAGCCGAGATTGCGCCACTGCACTCCAGCCTGGTGACAGAGTGAGACTCCATCTCAGAAAAAAGGAAAAAATGTCTAATGGACTCCAAATAACTAGATAAAATTTGAAATATGTAGTAAAAAGTAAAGATGTTTAGTTGTATGATATAAAACAAATATTAGGAAATAGCTCCATATAAACTAAAGGTTCTTCATCTTTCCCTTGGCTGCACATCTTTCCTTCACTGCTCTACAGAATGTACTGCAACCATTTATACAAGGATGAAAACATAGAAGACATACAGTTGTCAGATTCCAAATACAAAAGTAATGGACAAATCCTTAGGATTCAGTATTTACATCTCAGCTCTTTCTCTCCTCCTGGAATAAACTGACTTATAGTAGTCACTGGTCTTTCACAAAGCTTACATTTAGGAGAGTAGAAATGGTGAGTTCTTCTTGAACCTGTAGCTTCTTCAAGTATGTATCTCAAACGACTTCTGCTTCCATAGCACACCGAACTCTATCATACTTTAGTTCCTTCTTTTGTGATCAATCCCTATTTGTTCAGCTCATTGATAGAGAATGTTTCTTACATCCTCTATACCCTTCACATAGAATGCTTTCTTTTTGCAATGAGTTGTTAAGAGGAGAACATCTAAGTATAACAAAATGATTAAAACTGAGGATGCATCTCAATAAAATAAACATCTTACATTTAGGAGATGAACAATAAAAATTTCAGTTGTGATTTCAACTGTGTTTCCAAATATGTGTTTCAAAAACATCTGTGACATCCAGAAATAGCTGAGTAATTAAAATATATATATATTTCCTTCAGTCTCCACTTGGACACTTCAATTCCAATAGCTGCTTCGATGTGTCTTAAGCTCATCTTCTGGAAACAAATGAAATCAGTCATAGCGTCGCGAGGAGGAAATTCACAGGAAGCAACCCGTGAGAATTTCCTCCTGAGTAATTTTCAAGGATGCACATGAGCATGCCTGCTTTCTTCCCAAGCTTGTCATATCCCTGTCTTCTACTGGCAGCCACTGAGAAACAGGTATCTGAGCTTCACACCAGCCTGACAGCCGACCTCCTACTTCACTGCCTTTGTATTTTGTTTTGTCAGACCCTTCTGCTGACTCATTCCTAATTCTGCTTCAGAATACAGCATTTTCCTTTTTCTTGCTCGATTTACTGTCTTCTTTTTCTCTCCTGCATATACTGGCTCCAAATCCAAAACAGGTGCTGGGAGATGGGATGAATTGTGGGAAGGACTGAGGGCAGCTGAAAGAGGCACTGCGGTGGGCGGAAAGGCACAGGGGGCTTGCCCCACAAGCGCAGGGTGGGTCTGTCTGTACCATTCACCTTGCACACAGCCTGCCCACAGCAGCTTGGGCTTCTTTGCAGGCTTCCCTGCTGTATTTCACCTGTCACCCCTGGTGCCTCATAGCACTGAAGGTCAAGTGCATTGGGCTCACTTCCAAAAACAGACAAAGAGATGGTGCTGCACAGCTGGTTCTCTTCCTAGGTCACTAAGGGAATGGAGGACATCATTTGGTGCTTAATTACAACCATACAAAGACAAACATCTACCTGTGCTTCCTTTATAAGAAGGCACTCTAGAAATATCTCTATGCTTGCATATAGCCCGCCTGTGTCTAAACCTGTCCTTCACCGAAGGCTAGCAGTGAAAAGTCCAGTCAAGTCAGCACCTTTCTTTCCGCTTCTTTCCTCTCCTCCTCTTTCTCCTTCTATCTTAAAAAAAACGTGTTTGTGTGTGTATCTGCATGATGCCACATAGCTGCTTAGTTTATTTTTGGCAAGTCAGCCTCACTTTGCTGACTTTCAAGCCTAAAGTTTACACCCTTAACTTTTCATCACCTGCTTATCATGTCCACTTGGGTATGGACATTCTGCCCCACGTGCACGTGTGGAAGGCTGAAGGGTCTGTCCTTTCAATCTTTGCCCTGTCCTTCCTGTTTATGTGGAAAGCAGGAGCCGGCCGAGCGTCATTCCTGGAGGAGCAAGCTTTGGATTGTTTCTCTCCTGTCCCCGCAGTCGATCATCCACCAGGCGGGTCCCTCTGGCACTAAATCTTTCTCTTTCCCTTCCTTTGATCCCCTCTGAAAAGAACTCAGTACAGGCCCCTGTTGTCTCAGGAGCCTTCTAATGTGTTGCCCATTTCCCCAATGTATTCTTAGATATCACTGCCTTCTACCTTCGCATCAACTTCAGCAAGTGTCCTTTGCCTCTCACGTCCCAGTCAATCTCTCCTGTGACATTCCAGCCCTCCAGTGATTAGATCTCCACCTACTTTCATGTTCTAGCAGGTACTGCCCAGCTCCCTCTGTTCCTTCTAGAAACAGCACCACTCAGCAGTTCTCTTAATCTCCCCTCTGCTTCTTTAGGTCAAGCTCTTGTCTTTCCATTTCCTTCTGTGTCTGTCTAAATCAACCCATCCTTTAAGATCTAGCTTGAATGCTCCTCCTCTGTAAAGCATTTGCTGATACCAGAAATTCTTGTCGTCTTCTCTCTGCCTCTATAGCAATACTGTGTACTGTTCTTATTTACTTATTACATTTGTTCTCATAGCTATGTATGGACATGTCTTACTGCACATATTGGCCAGGAATGAGTGGACTGAGAGTCAATACATATTTAAAATCTGATGAGTTCAGCTTCTCAAAAGCCCCCTTCCAGGGTCTCTGCCCCACTCACTTTGTTCATTTTTCTTCTGATAGGATGTGGAGGAGGTCACAACATCAGTTTCATAATAAATATATAGGAAAAGGAGGACAATGCAGTCTACTTTGATCAAGCTTTTGGTGCTCAGAACAAAGTCCCTGCCAGGACTCCTCCAGCCTGGAAGGAGACAGTGAAGGGCAGTTCTAGGGCTCCTCCAGCAGCTGAGCCATGAATGGAGGGCTTAGGGTTGCCATGTTGGGCACACTTTGAGGTGCATTGTGCTCAGGTGGGCTAAGGGGCAGTGTGGGGGCCAACAAGAGCAGTGACAGAGGCTGCCGGAGGCCTGTTGAAGCTGAACTCACAGCCTTAGGGGAGCCTCTCAACACTCCAGAAGAAAAAGGCTCCTAGAGGCAAGGGGTTGGTCATTTCCATGGCCAACTGGCAAAGGCAGCAATGGGTTGACAGCAGGATAAACAGCATCACCAAAGGCACTGGCTTCACAGAGATCCCATTAAAAATAAACAGCAGCACTAACTTTTCTCTAAAACAATGAGGTCTATATTTATAACATCTCCTTGTCATGCAGGCTAGTCGGTAATATTGATTGATATAGTTGATAAATAGTTAGTGGGCATATACTGTGTGCATTGCACTTGAGAAAGGTGTTTGTTAGCTTTTAAGTCATGGAATCAATGGCGGGTCATTTTTTAAAAAATGGAAATAGAATAGGATTAAAAATATTAGAGTATATAATATAAAGAGCTTTTTGTAAGATTTTGTTTGCATTCTGTTATATACTAGGCCAGGTTTGTAAAATGTACTTATTATGCTACTAGGTGTCATTTTAAAAAAAGGAATTTGAGCTATTGCTGTTTTGTAGGGGTTCTCCAAGTGTTCTGGGTTCAATGGTGTCCCTCAAAATTCATATGGTGAGGTCCTCACCCCAAGTACCTTAGCATATGACCTTATTGGAAAACTGGGTCTCTGCAGAGGTAATCAAGTTAAAACGAGGTCATTATGGTGGGGGCTAATCCAATACGACTGATACAAAAAGGGGACATCTAGACAAAGTGACAGACACGCATAGAGGGAAGACTGCTGATATGTTTTCGCTGTGTCCCCACCCAAATCTCATCTTGAATTATAGCTCCCATAATTCCCATGTGTTGTGGGAGGAACCCAGTGGGAAATAATTGAATCATGGTGGCGGGTTCCCCCATACAGTTCTCATGGTAGTGAATCAGTCTCATGAGATCTGATTGTTTTATAAGGGGTTGCCCCTTTCACTTGGCTGTCATTTCTTTCTTGTCTGCTGCCAGGTAAGACATGCCTTTCACCTTCCACCATGATTGTGAGGCCTCCCCAAGCCATGTGCAACTGTGAGTCCATTAAACCTCTTTCTCTTTATAAATTACCCAGTCTCAAGGTACGTCTTTATCAGCAGCGTGAAAATGGACTAATACAATGTGAAGAGACACAGGAGGTGCCAAGTGAAGACAGAGGCCTGGCAATGCATCTACAAAGCCAAGTCAAGCCCAGCACTGCTGGGAATACCAGCAGCTATGAAGAGGCCAGGAGGGAGCCTCCCCGAGTCACGGTCCTGCACACACCTCCTTTTTGGACTTTCAGTCTCCAGAATTCAGAGACAAGAAGGTTCTGTTGTTCTGAGCCACTCAGTTTCTGGTACTTGGCAATGGCACCCCTAGAAACCCAATACACCAAGCATGATCTCTGTCAGAATCAGCATTTCCTGGGAACTTGCTGGATGTACAAATCGTCCCAAGGAATCCAAGAACCTGGGAGTGAAGCCCAGCAATCTCCATTTCAACAAAGTCTCCCGGCAAATAGTTCCTTCAACTCCTGAAGGTTCAGTGGGGACCACTTGAAATTTTGTGAGCAATGGTCAGAATTCAATGGCTGAAAAACAACATTGGCTAGGCCACATCACTTAGCACAAGGGAGTTATGCTAACACCACACACCTACCAGGATACCTAGTCCACGGTTTTCAAAGCATCAGGCCCTAAACATGAGAAACACAAATATTTCATAGTCATTTGTCTAAGTAACATCAAAAAATGTTCCTTTTCTGTACTTGATGAAGTAAATACAAAATGGAGTAGATGTGACTTTTCACATGTTCTTAGCTTTCTCCAAAAGAACAAGCTTGCGGGATGGAGGGGCTGTAGTGAGGGCTATTCCTCACCTTGTCTGAGGCTCTCATGGATCCCCAGCGGAGGCTTTCAGCATAATCTCTGCTCACGTGTGTTTCCTCATTTGAGCCAGGGAGTCTGTCAATCAGAGTGTTCTTACACTTTCACCAGAGTGGGGCCTAACTGCATCCCTTTCAGTGGAAATAAATATGCAATGAAGAAACAACTTCTGGCTGGGTGCGGTGGCTCACGCCTGTAGTCCCAGCATTTTGGGAGGCTGAGGCAGTGGATCACCTGAGGTCAGGAGTTTGAGACCAGCATGACTAATATGGTGAAAGCCCGTCTCTACTAAAAGTACAAAAATTAGCTGGGCATGGTGGCACACACCTGTAATCCCAGCTACTTGGGAGGCTGAGGCAGGAGAATCCCCTGAACCAGGGAGTCTGAGGTTGCAGTGAGCCAAGATCGTGCCACTGCACTCCAGCATGACGACAGAGTGAAATTCCATCTCCAAAAAATAAAAAAACCAGAGAGTCTGAGGTTGCAGTGAGCCAAGATCGTGCCACTGCACTCCAGCATGACGATAGAGTGAAATTCCATCTCCAAAAAATAAAAAAGAAACAACTTCCTTTGAAAATCACTGGTAAGAGCATGAAGCCAGCATCCAACCTCCTAAAAACTTCAGAAATAAACTCTGGGTTCCCTTTGTCATCTGCTTCATGATGCGCACCTCCTGTGTTTTCTAATCATCCATGGATCATAAAGGACATCATCCCCCTTCTCCCTCTCCATGCCGAAGACCTACCAGGGCCCATTCCTGGAGAGCGCTCTCAGGTGGAAGGTAATTCCTGCCTGTGCGTTCTCTGTCTCCTTGGTACTTGTGTCTCTCCATGGCCCTCTTTTCTCTGAGCCTCTGATTCTGGACGATTTCCTGTTGGCCGTTACTTATCTGGTCATCTGCCCACCTGCCATGACTTTCTCTAAGCTGCTGGCTCCAACATGGCCGCCCACTCCCGGGACACACCACTCATATGGTTTCTGCTCCGCAGGTGCTGCTTTCTTCCTGCTTCCCTGGCCCTGATCATGATAATCAGATTATTTACGGATGCTCTGATGATTATCTGCTCAATTTCCAACTCATCGTTTTCTCCTAACTTTTAAGCTGTTGACTGGCCCTTGGTATTGCTGTATATTTACCCACTGACCATTAATCCATATAACATAAATCCCACTGGTGTCCGTGTGATGGTGATGTCACAGTTTGTGGTGGTGTCCACATTTTTGTGTGCATTAGGGTGGGAGCCATCTCTAAAATTGAAATGTTGGTCATACACTTAGCCCTGAAGCATGTTCACAGATGGGAGGAAGACGAGGCTGTTGTGTACCTGCTTCTGTTTCTCACCTATCACTGCTGGTAAGAATCCTGGGGTGGGGGGCCCTGACATGGTGCAGATTAACAGGTTTCTTCTTGGGAGACACTGTTTCCTAGGCTCCAGGCTTGGAGCTTAGAAATATGTGTTCCTAACAAGGGCTCCATTTATTCCCATTGTTTGTGTGCAGACCAGCAAGGTACCTGTTCACCACGGGGTCATTCTCTTAGTGCCCACGTGCCCTGAACAAATGCTTGGTGACGGCTTCAGAAGCAGATGCTGAGCCTGACATTTCACCCTCCCACTGTGCTCCTAAGTACTTTCCTCTCTGTTTTATTTTATTGTTTTATTTTATTTTGAGACAGAGTTTCCGTCTTGTTGCCCAGGCTGGAGGGCAGTGACGCAATCTAGCCTCATTGCAACCTCTGTCTCCTGGGTTCAAGTGATTTTCCTGCCTCAGCCTCCTGAGTAGCTGGGATTACAGGCACCTGCCACCACACCCAGCTGATTTTTTTTTTGAGATGGAGTCTTGCTCTGTCACCCAGGCTGGAGTGCAGTGACATGATCTCAGCTCACTGCAACCTCTGCCTCCTGGGTTCAAGCAATTCTCTGCCTCAGCCTCCCAAGTAGCTGGAATTATAGGCACCCGCCATCATGTCCAGCTAATTTTTGTATTTTTAGTAGAGACAGGGTCTCACCATCTTGGCCAGGCTGGTCTTAACTCCTGATCTTGTGATCCACCCGCCTTGGCCTCCCAAAGTGCTGGGATTACTGGCATGAGCCACTGCACCTGGCCTAATTTTTGTAGTTTTAGTAGAGATAGGGTTTCACCATGTTGACCAGGCTGGTCTTGAATTCCTTACCTCAAGTGATCCACCTGCCTTGGCCTCCCAAAGTGCTGGGATTATACCATGCCCAGCCCTCTATATAGTTTTGAAATAAACCTTTTTCTCCCAGATTATTTGTAAATAAATTTTTAAAACATAAATACTTTGGGGTAAGTTTATGCTCTGTGTATTTACATCAATTAAATGCTATACATATTTATAACTTGATAAATGGTAATATTGGTGGATAAAATCCTGATTTATATTTTCAGAGCACCAAAAATGTGCTAAATTGTTTTCTGTTGTTGTTTTTTCCTGAATGACTCTGTGTGTATATGTGTGTGTGTGTGTGTGTGTGTATGTGTGTGTATAAAATCCTCTCCCCTTTTTTGGGCAGATCCAAGGTGACACATACATTTTTATTATTTGTAATATCATATTCAAGTTCTTTCAGCTCACCCTGGTGGGATCAAGAGGTTACTGACACAGCAAAACACATATCCTCCCACTGCCACCACATAGGCCAGAATTAAAAGCGCACCCCTGACTGCCCAGGGAATAGTTTGTTTCCAGCACAGGGATGGACAAAGTTCCATAGATATAAAGAGAAATATTCCCTGGGCATATGTTCAACAGCAGACATTTAGTGCAATGCACCAGCAAGAATGTACACCCTCAGGATATATCAGCAAACTTGTACCCAATACATAAGCAAAGGCTGGAGACTTTCTGCAAACTGTTAGAAGGTTCCTGAACATGAATAGTTTATCTCACCAAGAAAAGGCCAGGACAGAACAGAGTGGACCCCACTGATGAGGCTCAGTGCCACCTGGATACAAGACTAGGAGACAAATCCAGACTGGTCCACAAAGTGCGTTCTCTCCATCACCCCCAACAGAGTTTTCTGCAGCAGCTGAAATGTGATTATCTGTATCAGAAACCTAGCATTCTGCATTTAAGATTGCTTTAGCTTAATCCACCAAGTCCCTTGTAACAAATCCCTTCTGGGTAAGATAGACAATTAGATTGGATGAAAGTGACCAGAGAAGGTTCTGGAATCTAACAGGCAAAAATCTGCTGACAGAGATTCCCACAGCAGGCTGCCCTAGCTGGGACTGTGGTCCATGTGTGCTGTACGTTAAACCATAAGACCTCATAATCCCTGCAGTACTGCTTCCCCAAAAATGAATGACCTTTCATTTAATGGCCATTCGATGGTGTTGGTTGCATTCATGCTGCTTATTATCCACATGTATCTCAGTAGCTTTCATGGGAGGTCGGGTTTGTGCTCTTTCCTCTCCTCTCCATCTCTGCGATGGCTCACGCTTCCTCAACGTGTTCAGCTTCTTGGGTACCCAGTTTCCCTTTGCTGATATCTTAGAGAGAGGCCTTTCCTTTAATTGCGGTAACAAAATAGACCTTCAAAGCCTTCCACAATCAGCAGGTACTGGGTGACATCTACAGTTAGGGAAGGAAGAGATGGGGATGTTGGGTAGACATAGTCTTTCTTGCTCCGATTCCAGCTTCTTTTCTGTCTCCTCAGCTACCTCTTTCTGGAAGAATCAAGTCTTCTGATCAGCAAGCCAGGACTTCTAGAGTAATTCTAAAAAGCCAGTGGGTCTTGTCCAACTAGACCCTGTACAGACTAGGAGGTCTGGGATATTCTGTGACAATTCCAGGCTGAAGCAGAAAGGCAGAGGCTACAGGTAAACAGGAGCCAGCAGGGTCAATGGGGCCTCCATCTATTTCCAGCATAATTTCCATCTATTTCCACGTATACCACATATCTGGCATATGTGATTCTGTCAAAAGCAGCCTCTGTGACATCTTCTTGAGCTGCAAGTAGCAAATGTAGTGCCATTGCCACTCTGTCATTTGCCATCCAAAGCGGCAAAGTGAAAGTGGTATTATTAATCACTATGCTGGGAAAACAGGCACCACCAGACCAACCGGGCTATGTGGTCTCCCTCATTACCGTCTCTTGGTGAGTGATCCCACTGCCTGGCAGAGTAATAAATTACTTTTCCAGTTTAACTAGGAAAAGAAGAAATTCAATCAGGAACTGATAAAAGAGGGTAAAACCAGAGAAAATAAGCAATCGTTGGGGGAAATACATTGAGCACATCATTAAGAAGGAATCACAAAGCTCCTGAAATTGTTGAGTGCAGCATGTTTGCATAGTTAGCACCTCACATCACACGGCACGACAAGCCTCTTTTCCCAGACACTCTGTGGACTCACGTGCCAGTGTTGGGTGGCACAGTTTGCCAGCAGGTTTAAGTGCCACCTGACTTGAGGTGGGCAGGGAGGTCATGGAAACAGATGAACACTAGGCATGAGCGGGGAAGAGAAACCAAGACAAGGGCATGGGAAGACCCTTCTTATCACGTTGAAAGAGATAAAATTAAGCCCTAGAATTAAAACCTTCAAAATTAGAGGCCTGGCGCAGTAGCTCATGCCTGTAATCTTAGCACTTTGGGAGGCCAAGGTGGGCGGATCACCTGAGATCAGGGGTTCAAGACCAGCCTGACCAACATGGCGAAACCCCATCTCTACTAAAAATACAAAAATTAGCTGGGTGTGGTGGCATCAGCCTGTAATCCTAGCTACTCGGGAGGCTGAGGCAGGAGAATCCCTTGAACCCAGGAGGTGGAGGTTTGCAGTGAGCTGAGATTGCCCCACTGCACTCTAGCCTGGGCAACAGAGTGAGACTCTGTCTCAAAAATAAATAAGTAAATAAATAAATAAATTAGAAATCATATATTAAAACCAACGTTGAAAGGGACTCTCGGTCAACTAATTATACATAGGGTTATATCAAGTTACAAGACTGTGGAGGTTTTTAATACATGATATAAACATATTAAAGACTCGTTCCCAGCAGGCTTCCAAATCATGCCGTAGTTGCCAGAAGAAGCTAAAACCATCAAATAAACGAGGAAATAGGGAGGAAACAGAGAGAAAATAATTTTTAAAATTCATGTTCAGAGTTGACTAGCATTGGGAAAACGGAACTCTTTAAAACACAGGGGTAGCGCTGAGGTAGGGTTTCAGCTCTGAGTTCTAAAAATAGGTTTTCTTTTCAGCTATAAATGTCCATACAGTTCTTGTAGTCTTAGAAGATTTCAAAGTGTACGGCATTCTAATGAAAAGTATCAGTGCTCCTAAAATGGCATTAATTTGACGTTTGAGGCTATTTTGATAGGCCTCTGATTGCATGTGGTGAAAGTTTCACATATTTAATGTGAATTGTCTGCTGTTGTGGATGGGGAGGAGTCCACCAAAACAATATGGAAAAGTACTATCTGGCATTTGTTTCAATCCTGTATGTAAAAACATAACTGCAAACGAAGGTATGGAAACAAGTATAACTAATGGAAAAGCATGTGCTACTTGCTGACTGGGACAGCATTACAGCTCTTAACATCGCCTCTGCTATAGAGAGGATTCCACAGGCAGTGCCAAAGGAAGGAAAAAAAACTCACTCAGAGTGAACACACCCTTGAAATTATCCATGTAATGCAGAAGGAAAAAAACACGGCACACTTGTGTCATTAAGATCATTTCTGAGCCTCCCAACCTAATTGGCAATTCTGCGTGTAGTGAAATTTTGTGTTCTACACTAAAGGCCTCTAAATATATCTTCTGGTTTTGACAGTTCCAAAAACATTTGAGAAATCACAGTATGTTTTGCCTTTGAGATGAATTTTAATCCCGGGTTGGGAAGAAAAGGAGCTAACATTTTAATGCATGGCATTCGGAAGCCGCATGATTACGATGAAACTGACATTAAAAAGTGATCAGTCGACACTGACTATACAGTCACCGTATGCTCAGGGTCCTCTAATGAACATTTAAGAAAGAATCTTTCCATATTTATACTGGGTGCTAAATTCTTTTTACATTTTCCCGGAGTTAAAAATACTGATGTAATTAGCTCATGTGGGTCTTCAGGCCTCACCAGATGGCAATGCAAGTCTTCTAAAGGAGCTGGGGTCTTTGCAGAGCTTTCAAGGCGTGGTCCTCAGACTCTTCACTTGCATCAGAATCATTCAATGTGCTTGTGAAACGTGCGGATTCCTGGGCCACCCCAGATCAACTGCGTCAGAGTCTTTGGGGCTTTGAATCTGCATTTTGACAAAGCTGTGCAGATACTTCAAGTGCTTCTCTGTGAGCACACCAAGAGTTGAAAACCTCTATCCTAGGCACCTGGTTTGCAAACCTGGCTCTACTTAGCAATCACCTGGGACTTTTTAAAAAAGTACTGATGTTGAGGTCCTACCATCAGAGAATCTGATTTACTGGATTCTGTATGGTGATTCTAACGTGCAGCGGCATATGCAACCCACACTTCTAAGTATAATGTATAATGTGGTTGTATATCTACAAAACTATGTTTCTGCACATAAGTACACAGAAAACAAAGTACTTAACCTTGGTTGCTGTGGGCTTTCTGCTGTCCATTCCATCCCTGAAGGTGACCAGAGCTCTTTCACACATTTTTACCTGCATTGTTATGCTATAAACTTATTGATCCATCATCAGCCACAAATATACTAGCCTCCCTCGCTGTGTAGTTTAGGTCAGAGTTTCACAAGTGTGTTCACGTATCACTGGTGGCAGGTGAAGTCATTTTCAGTGGTTTGTGAGCAAACATTCTTTTCATTATCACAATTTTCCATTGTTTTTCCTGTATAATTGAAAAGATATAAGTAGCTCATCCAACCTAGATGCCATTAACATGATTGCTTAGGACAAAGTAGCCATTGGTAATGCTACGAGGCTTAAGTTGATTTGAAGATACTAACAGGTAGTTAACAGGTGGCAGATGGCACACTTTGGAGTCATGAACATGGAGTGCACATGCTGTGCCAATCAAGGGTGTGTGTGTATTAGTCTGTTCTCACGTTGCTAATAAAGAGAGACCTGAAACTGGGTAGTTGATAAGGAAAGGAGGTTTAATGGACTCACAGTTCCACATGGCTGTGGAGGCCTCATCATCATGGCTGAAGGCAAATGAGGAGCAAAGTCACGTCTTACATGGCAGCAGGCAAGAGAACTTGTGCAGGGGAACTGCCCTTTGTAAAACCATCAGATCTCATAAGACTCATTTACTATCATGAGAACAGCACGGGAAAAATCTGCCCCCATGATTCAGTTACCTCCTACCAGGTCCCTCCTACAACATGTAGGGATTATGGGAGCTACAATTCCAGATGAGATTTGGGTGGGGACACAGCTAAACCATATCAGTGTGTAACCCTGGGCAAGTCACAAACATGCTCTGCATCTCAGCTCCCTCCCCTGTGACATGCAGATGATAACAGTGCTGAGAGTACATGAGTAAGTGAAGTTAAAATGAGATAAAGCCTACAGAGCATTTAGTAGGCACTGGCATGTGCTGAGTTTTCAGTACATGTAGGAGCAGCACATGGAAATGGTCCCCATCAGGAGGGTGGAAGCTGGGCTGTGGCCCTGGCTTCTAGCGATCCTGTGCATGGCTCTGAGCACATCGTAAACTCTTTGGGTTTCTGCTTTCATATCAGGAAAATGCAGAGGTATATAAAAATTTGATGAGAGTCAAACTAGAAAATGTCTAAGGTTCCTTTCTGCACCCTGATTTTGATCTTCTAAAGGAAATCAATGGTCTAACAAGACAAAGGGGTAGCACGTCTGGGTGAGTAACACTGTGTGTGCACAGGAAAGGTTTGAAATCCAGCTTGCCGTAGTTAGAGGGCTGGTCTCCCTGAGACCTCAGTTCAAACAGCTCCATTCACCTGCTCAGTGAACCTAATCTCATCCTGAAGCATCTCTGGGAAAGGACACGACCCTGGAAACCCATTAGGGGCAAAGAAACTCAGGTCTGGGCCTCTTTAATCTGTGAGAAAAGCAGTTGTGCTTTTTCACAGGATACAATTCCGGGATGATACAGCTCTCGAACCTTCCAGCAGCAATTTTAACAGCCTTATGGGGGAAACAGCGAGAATGCAACCAGCAACAGTGCAAAGGGGAAAGCCTGTGTGAGCAGACAGCATTGTGGAGAGACCAAGAGAGCAACTGAGGCCTTTGCACACGTTTGAGTCCCAGGTCTGCAGCTCCTATGGCCTAGCTCTTGACTGGTCACTTATGAAGCCCCTCTCCCTTCTTTAATGCAGCCACTCTGGGTCAAGTTTTGTTTCCCATGAAAAAAAGCATGACGCCTCCTGATGACCTGGAGAATCTTTGTCCTCCTGGGTTTTCCAGTGCTACTAAACCTTCTGTCTTTCTCTAACTTGCTTTCCATTGGCCTGGACTCTAGTATTTCTCTTTAGTCTTCTAACTGAGAATGATTTGCTGCTTTCCTGGGGGAAGGGTATGGAGCAGGTCTTTGCTTATTTCTCTAGGAATACATACTCCAGTAACCAATACTCTTACATATTTATTAATTTATTTGTTCACACATACATTTGTCCATCCATCAACCTAATGTTTATGAGCAGTCACCAACGGGCAGGGATTGGGGTGGGAGGTGAAGTTCTTTGCTCCATATTACAACTGTCAGAGAGAAAATAGAGTCTGGTGGCTGAAGATGTAGCCATTTGATTCCTTCAAATGAGACGTAATCTTTCACATTCCAGCATGTTTCCTGTCACTGTGGTTCCCTGGGGGCGAATGCTCACGGCTCCTCCTTAGGTAGGTAGAGACCTAGTTTCACTGTTTGTGCTGCTTTTCTTATTTGTATTTGCTCTGTTTACTTAATTGAACCTAGTTCCAGATGAAAGAACCATCTCATGTTGTACTCCCAAAGAGGCAGTGATTCTCTGGTGACCCCCTTGGGGATTCGCTGACACCTAAGAGTCACATAGAAGGAATGTTTTCTCTATGCCTATGGTCTCCCATAGCCTCCCAGCCCTCCTAAACCAGCAACTCTCTGTGTTTGCATTTTTAGACCCCTCTCAGTATTGTTTTTGATTCTACCCTCTTTCAACTCAAAAATATAGGAGGGGCGGGGGGATATTAGAACTTCCTTAAGCTCAAAATTGCATGGACAGTTGTGAGCTGTTTGCAGCAGACAGTGTTCACTGTTGAAAAGGCACTGGGATCAATGGAATCTGTCTTTAGAATGCAGAGCCCTAAATCTTACCCAAGACCTATTGAATTACAGTGTCTAGGGGATGGAGCTGAGAATCAGCTCCAGACAGAGCCACTCCTGGGGATGGGGTCAGCTGACCGTCCTGTAAATGTGGGGCTTCCCAAGCTCATGGGTGGGTGGGCTTTTCAGTGGGGTGACTGACTCTGACAAAGCCAAGTTAGAGACCTCTGGTGGGGCTGTACCCAAATCATCCCAGGAAGCTGAGCTGGCTGCCTCCTCTTCTTGTCAAAAATCTCCTTGGGAAGAAGCTTCTCCTAAAACTGGAGGGGGAGTCATTATGCTAAGAGCAATACACCAGATGCAGAAGGATAGATGCTGTATGAGGTGCCTGGAATAGGCAAACTCCTGGGGAATGCGGGCAGAAGGAGACTGTTACCAGGGCTGGCAAGAGTGGGAAGGGGGAGTCAGTGTTTACTGGGGGCAGAGTTTCTGTTGAGAATGATGAAAAAGTTTTGTGTGTAGATAGTGGTGATGGTTACACAACATTGTGAATGGTAAGAGTGGGAAGGGGGAGTCAGTGTTTACTGGGGACAGAGTTTCTGTTGAGGATGATGAAAAAGTTTTGTGTATAGATAGTGGTGATGGTTACACAACGTTGTGAATGTGCTTAATGCCACTGAATCGTATACTTACTTATGGATGGTTAAAATAATAAATGTTATGTATATATATTTTTTCCACAAAAACTGTAGGGAAAAATCGATTATAACAGTTTTAAATTCAATATATGATTAATAGTCATTTGGAAAGAAAATGTGAATGTATTGTACGGTGAATAAAAACCCTAGGAAGAAAAACATTTTGTAATCTGCAGGGCAGGCACATGAAGCATGAGTTGATGGGCCCCAGAGTTATGTCACTGTCAGGAAGTGCACATTATTGGCTTTTCACAGAATACATACAATTGCTGGGACTACAGAGCAAAGAGGCTCATTAGGACAATCTTCCATGCCTCTCATTTTGCAGGTCAGGAAGTTATTTGGCTCTGGTTCTGGCTCCAGAAATCTACTCATGATAAAGGCGGGCAAGAACCACGGCCTTTTGATTTCCAGTCCAATATGCCCCCCTGCAAAACTCTCCTGTACAGGAAAATCAAAACACCCCTAGAACACACACTTTAAGTTCTGACCATCTCTTGTGAAACAGGGGCCTCCAGCTGACCACAGCACCCAAGGCAGCCTCCACTGAAAGAAACCTTCACCCATGGACTTCACATGTATTTGCCCAGTTAAACTCACAGTGGTCCCATGAGGGAAGTGAATGATTAGTTTGCACATTGAAATGGGAATTGGAAGACAACAACATTTGACATACTTGGCTTCTTTTGCAATTTTCTCATCAAAGGCCAGTTCTCAATAAATGCCTGACAGAAACGACTTACAATAGTTAGGCCTTCTCCCATCTTCCCTCTGTTTATCTAACAAAAATGCTCTAAATGGTTAATGCTAATATCTCAGAATGCTTCAATTAAATGAAACATTAACATTTAAAGTTAGCTTTCAGGAGAACTTAAACTTGAAGTTTCTACTGATTGCCTTGCTGCTGACATTAATTTAAGCACAAGCAATCATGAAACCACCAAATAGTTCAGAGAAACATGGTTTTCAAGCAAAGGTGGGACAACTTTGTCGAGAAAAGAAAACAGAGCTATAAAACCCAATAAACCATTGAGAACAACCAAGCACAGTAATCTGACTTGAGTCAGATTGAGACCTTTTTATTTGCACCTAAATTCTGCCTGGAAAAAAGCTACATCAAAGCTTGATACAGAAGAAAAAATGCAAGCAGAACGGAACACATCTTTCCTTCCTCTTTCCTTTAAAAAAACCTAGGCTAATTCCATAATTATTTCATTAAAATAGACTCTAACTCCTCCCATAATTAAACCAACCTCCAAAATAGGAAAATCAAAACCCAACAGAACAACCAGTTAAAAGAAGCTAACACAAGTTAACCCTATATGAGCCTGATTTATCTGAAGAGAGAAGGGAAAATAGGAGACCAGCGTACAGGAAGGAGAGCCACACTGATGTGCCGGATTGGGAAGGAAGAATAGCTGCAAAGAGAGAAGAGAAAGGGAGGACAGCTGTGGATGGGTAAGGTGGAGTGGAGAGTGGAGGCACAGAGGCTGGCCGTGCTGCAGCTGGAGAGTGGCTCTCAAAAGGCCATGTTAAAAGAAGGCACTGTATGCGGAAAGCAGTAGAAATTATTTCCCACCAAGTCCTGTCCATCTGGAGGCTTGGCGCAGCGTGTGGCTGGCCGTGTGGTCGCATGCTGATGGAGGTCCTGCTGCTCAGCTGTGACTTGTGTTTGACATTCTAGAATGAAGGTAGGACGTTTGGGGAATGGGTGGCCCAATTTTAGGAATAATAGATTCTCTTATCAGTTAGAAGCTCAATTTAATCAGGACAACATAAAACAATGAGGGAGTAATGTAGGGTTCCAGACGAAGCTCTACCATTGATTACTTTGTGACTCAAACAAGTGTCTGATCATTTGAGCCACTTGCTTTATTTATTTATTTATTTTTTGAGACAGAGTTTCGCTCTTGTTGCCCGGGCTGGAGTGCAATTGCACCATCTCCGCTGACCGCAACCTCTGCCTCCTGGGTTCAAATGATTCTCCCGCCTCAGCCTCCCGAGTAGCTGGGATTACAGGCATGCGCCACCGTGCCCAGCTAATTTTGTATTTTCAGTAGACATGGGGTTTCGCCATGTTGGTCAAGCTGGTCTCAAACGCCTGACCTCATGTGATCTGTTTGCCTCAGCTGCCCAAAGTGCTGGGATTATAGGTGTGAGCCACTGTGCCCAGCTTGCTTCATCTATTACATAAGGTTTACAGCATCTGCAACCCTTAACTCCCTGGTTTATGGTTATTTAATAAACAAAATAACATTCAAATACCATTTAGAAACTAAATGTCACTACACACCTGTTATGAACAGAATGTCTGTGTACTGCAGAATTCATAAGTTGAAACCTTACCCCCTGATGGATTAGGAGCTGTGGCCTTCAGGAGGTAATGAGGATTAGATTAAGTCACAAGGGCAGAGATCTCATGAATGAGATGAGTGCCCTCATTATAGTGATCAGAGAGCTTGTTTCTCCTCTCTGCTCTTCACTACATGAGGCTACAACAAGAAGTCAGAAGTTTTGCAACCTAAAAGGTGGACCTCACCAGAACTGGACCATGCCAGTACTTAGATCTTAAACTTTCTCCAGAACTGTGGAAAATAAACTATGAAGCTGCTCAGTCTACGGTAATTTGTTACAGTAGCCCAAATGGACTAAGACAAGTCCTATTAGAATGGCTAAAATACAAGAGAATGACAACACCACATGTTGATGAGGACACAGGGAAACTGAGTCACATATTGCTGGTAGGAATGGAAAATGGCACAGTCTTTCTGGGAAACAGTGGCTGTTTCTTTAATAAACTAAACATCACCATACAACCCAGCAGTTGATTTCATATATAAGAATCCCATAGAAATGAAAACTTACACTCACATAACAATCGATACATGAATGTTTATAGAAGTTTCATTTGTAACAGCCCAAAACTAGAATGAACTCAGATATCCATAAATGAGTGAATGGTTAAACTGTTACTCCAATACCATGGAATATTACTCAGCAATAAAAAGGAACCAACTATGGATACATGAACAGCTTGGGTGGATCTCAGGAATTATGCTAAACGGAAAAAGCCAATCTTCAAAGGTTACATGTTTTATAACTGTTTATGTAGCAGTCTTGAAATGACATTATTAGAGATGGTCAATAGATTCATGGTTGTCAGGGGTTAGGGAAGAAGGGAGGGAAGGAGTGGCTGTGGCTGTCAGAGTATCATCAGGGGTCCTCATGACAGAACTGCTCTGTCTCTTGACTATGGTGATGTCTCATCCTTTTTGTACTGCTAAAACAGGGTATCACAGTCTCAGTAATTTGTAATGAACAGAAATCTATTGGCTCACAGTTCTGGAGGGTGGAAAGCTTAAGATTAAGGGGCCAACATCTGTCAAGGTTCTCTGGAAGAAGGCAGAAGGGCAAGACAGCGAGCTCACAGCCTCAAGCTGCTTTTGTAATCCGTATCAATCCATGGCCTAAACAGCTTTCATCGGGCTGCGCCTCCCGGCACTATTTCAGTGGAGATCAAATTTCCAACACATGTTTTTGCAGGAACACATTCAAACCATAGCAGGTGCTATTACACAAACCTACACATACAATAAGATGGCACAGAACTAAATGCACCCATACACCACACACACACACACACACACACACACAAAAGCAAAATGGGGAGATCTGAATAAGATTAGTTGATGTCAACATCTTGGTTTTGATATTGTATTATAGTTGTACAAGATGTTAACTTTAGAGGAAGCCGGGCAAAGAGTACATGGGATCTTTGTTTATTATTTCTTAAAATTGCATGTGAGTCTCCGATTATTCCAAAATGCAAAGCTCTGTCTTCAAAAAATAAATAACATACATGAGATAAAGTGTTAGCACTATTAGAAGAAGTCTCATTGTTAGAAACAAGGATACCTTCTATTGGTAAAGAATGGTTGGTTGCTTAATAATACACACACACGCGCGCACACACACACACACACACGCTCCTCTAGGATGTCTATGAGAGATGAGGAAGCAAGAAAAAATTTCTAGAACCAAAAGATAAAACATCTCTCTTGGATAACCAAAGAGGTCCGCTTTTTGTTGTTGTTGCTTTGGGGTTTTTTTTTTTGCATCCCACAGACATTTGCTGAACCACTCTTTTGTGTGAAGTGCCCCTCTCTCAGCACTGGATACAAAATGAATAAGACGCTCTGCCCGTATCCATCTCCCAAGCTAATGAGATAAAGTGATGTGTGTTTCTTTGTAACAAGCAACATCATTTATCTGAACTAATATAAGTCTTCTATCAAAAAGATTCTACCTCATCTAACCATGGTGGAGGGTAGAACTGTTCACTGGAAAAACATGTACAAGTCACATGAGTCAGAAGACACGAGGTAACAAGTCGTTTTGGCCATCACAGCTATAATTAGGCCCTTTGCACAGCTGACTGCATGAAACCATCTATACTGTAATAATGGACACAAATTCATCACAGGCAAGTTACCAGATACACTCTAGCACAGTAAATGAATTTAATAGGCAGCCAGTTTGGAGTTAAAACACCATTTAGACTGAGAGTTTGAAAGAATTGAGAAAAGATGATTCAGTATCAGTATCTTACAAAGGTGAGAGGTTAGAAGTTGGAAATTACAATCCAATAAGCAAAAGTCTAGCACCACATAAAATGCTGGGATTAAACTAAGAAAGGATATGTCAGATGGGTGAATAAGGGTGAAAATCAGTGCAAACCCTGGGAAAAGAGACCATGGAGAATTTTCCAGATGAGAAATGCAAATACAGAAATACAGGTGCACGCACGCGCGCACACACACACACACACACACACAGAACAACACAGACACAAATAATAATAATAATAATAAACCACATAAATTGGAAGAGATTTTACACAAGGTTCAATATAACATTTGATTTAATGCTAATGTAAGACCTCACTATCAAAGACAGAATGTTGGTCGTAGAAGCAATACGCCATTGCAGAACTCAAAGAGACTTTTAGCTACATAGGACAGGTGCTGCAAGAAATGACAAACTCATTGTCACAAGTTGGTACCTACAAGTGGTAGGAAATTCAATTTTCAGCCCAACTCTTCTCTACTCTGTCTGTGCTTTGAATCATCCTTTCTTTTGACCCCATGTAACACCTCAGGGTCATTCTTCATTTCCTTCTCCCACCTGAAATGCCTCCCCATCTATATTTTTGACCTAGATTTCTGCACCCTTTTCAAGACTCAATTTCAAGCTGTCAAGTGAAGCCATTTGGAACCATATCAGCCCACAAATAGTCAGCTGATCTCAATACCACTCATTTTGCACTCAGAATTTGCTACTTAACATTGTCAGTTAATTAACAGAAGTCTTCTCTCTTCAATCGGACTATGTGCCCAGAAAGGCAAGGGCAGGGACTTTCTTTCTTTCTTTCTTTTCCAGGGGTCAGAGACTATTTTGTTTCATGGAACATACCCGGCATCTAACACACCACCTACAACATGAGAGCTGCTCAACAAAACTCTATAAACCAAAGGAATACATGAACGGGTTGTTTTTAGTTTTGTATGGTTATATGTGATATTGAAGACAAGGGTCAAGGCAGGTGCTTTTGTTTTTCAAAGAGAATATAAAAGGCAGTGATCATTTCTGGAAAGGAACCGATGGATCTATTGAAAGCAAAGATTTATTCCAGAAAAGGCATAAATCTTATGCTACATCTTGCATAAATCTTATGCTTATAATACATTAAGTGGAAATCCTATCAAACGAACCATAGAGGTAAAGTAGAAATAACTTGGGAAGGGCAAGTCGCAAGAACAGCAAAGAGGCCAGGTACACACATATCTTCCTACAGACAAGGAAGTTTGTTCTGTAGTGTTTGTGAACAGATTGTCCCACTGTGTGCTGTCTGTGCGCATGTGCGTAAATGTGTGTGTGTGCTCATGTACGTGCGTGCATGCATGTGTAAAAGTATATGTGTGTGCATGTGCATGTGTGTGTGAATGAGAGAGACAGAGTGATACAGAAACATAGGAAGAGGTATTGAAATGCTTGAGAGTATAAGATAGTATATTATACCACAGGTACAAAAGAGTAAACAAATACAGTTGTAGAAACAGACAAGGGCATTAAATTTAGATCAAAACCAACAAGTCTACAAAGTAAATCCCTTAGTGAACTCGCCTGTAAGCTTGCATCTTAGATGTGATGACTTCTTTAGAAAACACTCTGAAAAATGTGTTAAGCAAGTGTCAGCAGACACGATGGTTATATAGCAGGGCTCACTTGCATGGGCAATGCAAAGAATAAAGATAGATAGTACTGGGTTCCTGCAACCTGCTGTTTTAAGTTAACAGAGAATACCCCCCTATTAAATACACATGGATACAACATAATGAAACTGCTTAAGAATATGTAAAGTGTGAAATAAGGGAAATATCTGGATGCCAGAAGTAAAGATAAATTCACGATGGGAACATTGAGTTTTGGTGAAAGCCTGGGCAGCTAGTGCGGCATCAGGTCTGAATATAGGCCTAGGATCTAAGGTTGTGATGGCCTCACAGAAACAGGGTGAGTGCCTTGGGCCTTCCTGGGGTTAGGATCTAAAACTGGTGACCCTTAATAAAGCCAATATCCATACATGGATTAAACTTTCTTGGAAATGGGACTGAAACTAGAAAATTCCATCTACCTGAACTGAAACCGTTTATCAGTCGCAAATATTCACAGAGATGACTACTAAAGGAGAACAAATTCAGAAGGGAGGTGTAGTTGTCAATGATTAGCAAAAAATTATTGAATAAGTATAAATTAAGCTGTATAAATCAGTAATGATTATTATGACTAATTGACAGAAAGTTAAAATGATGGAATCAAAATACCCGAGAGCAATCACAGGAAATGAGTATAGGGACGACTGGAGAGGAAAACAGCAATAAAGAACATATGATCGGCCGGGTGCCATGGGTCAGCCTGTAATCCCAGCACTTTGGGAGGCCAAGGCAGGTGGATCACTCATGACCAGCCCGGCCAACATGGTGAAACTAAAAATACGAAAAAAAAAAAAAAAAATTAGCCAGGTATAGTGGTGCGCTCCTGTAGTCCCAGCTACTTGGCAGGCTAAGGCGGGAGAATCACTTGAACCTGGGAGGCAGAGGTTGCAGTGAGCTGAGATCGCACCACTGCACTGCAGCCTGGGCCACAGAGCAAGACTCTGTCTCAAACAAACAAACAAACAAACAAAAAACAACAACACATGATCAATCCTAAAAAATGCGTTAAAGGGATAAAGGGAAGCAAAGGAAAAGCATGGTATTTAGAAAAACGCTAAATATTATTTTAGGAATAGTTCAAGTTTGCCAGTACAGTTGACCCTCGAACAACACAAAGATTAGAGATGGCAACTCCCCGTGTCGCTGAAAATCCATGTATAACTTTTGGCTCCTCCAAAACTTTACTAATAGCTTTACTAATAACACAGTCAATTAACACATATTTAGAATGTTATAGTATTATATGCTGTATTCTTGCAATAAAGCAAGCTAGAGAAAAGAAAATGTTATAAAAACCACAAGGAAAAGAAGATACATTTACAGGACTATAACAAGTTCATGTTTTCTGTTTACAAGATGAATCGTCTAACGTGGTGGGTAACCATTCACTCTCCAGTACCCGTCAAGCAATTCAACTTTTTCTTTTTCTTTTTTTTCTGTTTTTATTTTTTTGAGATGGAGCCTCGCTCTGTCGCCCACGCTGGAGTACAGTGGTGCGATTTCAGCTCACTGCAAGCTCTGCCTCCCGGATTCACACCATTCTCCTGCCTCAGCCTCCCGAGTAGCTGGGACCACAGGCGCCCACCACCTCACCCAGCTAATTTTTTTTGTAAGTTTTAGTAGAGACGGGGTTTCACTGTAGTCTCGATCTCCTGACCTCGTGATCCGCCCTCCTCGGCCTCCCAAAGTGTTGGGTTTACAGGCGTGAGCCACAGTGCCCGGCTCAACTTTTTCTTGTAATGTCCTGACTTTCCTCAGCTTCTCCGGAGCACTCCCAGCATTAGTCGTGGCGCTTCGTAGGTGTCCCATGGTTTTATTTAAGGTTTACTGTATTGCACTACCCATGAGGAAAAATATGTGAGAGATCACTTTTTCCTGCGATCCACAGTTTACTGGAGAAACGAACTGCTCATGTGGAGATGATTGGCATCGTGTGGCATTTCAAGTAGCCACTTGCAATCTACCACACTTGAGCTCACCATAATAGCAGCAGCAGGTGGCTCCAGAATTCTTACAACGGGACAGTATGCACCACAGTTAATCTTATGCAGTTGTGGCTGAATGCTGTGTCTTTCCATTTGTTTACATTTTTCTGGACTGTGAATGGTGCCATGTACAGTCTGTAAGTATTTGTGTGTATAAGTTTTGATCAATTTTAACTTTTTATAATTTGTGTATGTTTTATAGAAGAAAACAACAAAAAAGACTAGTATCTACATATTATGCATTTATGACCCATCTAACTTTTCTTAATTGTTTTGATATTTTTAGGTTCATCTGTGAGTTTTCTCAAATTGTCATAAATGTCCAAAAATTATTCTAAAATATTGTAAAAAATTCACCTATAAGTGGACTTGTACAGTTCATTCCTGTTAATCAACTGTTATTATAGGCAGGTTAAATTCCTTTAAGTTAGTTGTTTAAAAACATATGCAATTCAGAAGGACATAATTAAATCATAAGGGCCAAGAAAGGTGTAAAGTAAGGGTTAGGTAAAGACATTCCAGGCAAATCACCAGAAAAAAACCAAAAACTAGTGCAATTATACTCCCAGCAGACAAAAATAATTTTGAGAAAATAGAAATGGAAACAAAAAGACACACAAATTTCATTGCTAGGAATATGGAGAGTTAATTATAAAAAGAAATAATTGATCGGGAAGTGATTACAATCCTGAACTTGTAGGCATTTAGCAACATGGCCTCATAATACATAAAGCAAAAGTGTATAGAATTATCAGATGTTTAATACATTGCTCTCAAAAACTGATAGGTCATAGAGACTAAAATCTAGTAAGGATAGAGAATACTGCATCAATGTAACTAATAAGCTAGTGGCCAATTGAAGGGTTCTCCTTCAATGGTTATAAATTAATCCTTGTTATGAAAATTGATCAAGTAGTAGACCTACGAAGTCTCAAATATACAGAAAGTTTATCTCAAACTGAGTAAACTCTTGATTGTATTGTAATAAATTAAGAAAATTCTGAATTTATTATAGTCAGCAACTTTTTGTGAAAAGGGTAAATAAAGCATATATTCAGAAACTAAATAATACATGAGTAAAAAATTATAATGCAAACTATGAAGTATTTAGCATTGGATGTAATGAACACTCCATATCAAGACTCACAGATCCAGCTAAAATAATAGAGAAAAATTCATACCCATTCTTTCATAGAAAGGATAGAAAACTGAAAATAAATGTGCCATATTTTATCTTAAAAATTTAAAAATAGATTAAATGCAAAGATAGCAGAAAGAAGGAATCAATACAATGAGAGTAGGTACTAATGAGAGATTAAGCAAAGATGAAAAGAGAAAATGAAAACCAAACTATAGGTCTTTGAGAATAGTACTAATATACAAAATTAAATAAAAATTGATCAAGATCAAAACAGAAAAGGGACAAACATAAGGAAAGAAAATAAAAATATAATTAGTAGAAAAATATCATATGAAAATATACAAAACTTTATTAAATAATTTTGAAAACTTAAATGTAATTGGTAATTTTCTAAACAAATCTTAGAATTGACTCAGGAAGAAATATACCTGAATAGAAGTATAACCATTAAAGGAAGTGAAACAGTAGTTTAAAAGGAATTAATGAATCATCAGAGGATCAAGCTCAGATGGAACAGATACCCTCTTGCTCATAAAACAGACTAAAATTGTACAAATAAAAAGAGATGAGGACCCTCAAAATACATCTGTCAATGTGTATTTAAAAAAGAACAACATATTTAAGTAAGGTATATTTTAGGAATGTACTCAAGGTTGATTTAATATTGGAAATTTTATTTAGGTAAATCATTATAGTAGTAGATCAAACAAAAAGGAACAATATGATCACCTCTATATGCAAAGAAAAATAAATTATTTGAAAACACAGCACATATTTATAATTCAAAATATAAAAATTAAAACAAGGGATAGAAGAGATCTATTAATCTTCTCAAAAAAAAAGAGATAACACAGCATACAGAAAACACACTTAGGCATGAAAATATGGAAATATTCATTTTAAACTAAGAGGAAGAATAAAGTGCATGCTGTCATGGTTTCTGGGCTAACATTGGATGGAAAAGTGTAGCCAGTTTAGGAAGGCATGAAACAAACAAACAAACAAACAAAAGAAATACGCAAGGACAGGGAGAAACAAAACTGTCACTGTTTACAAATGTCCATATAGAATATCCAAGAGAATCCAACCATTTGAACTTAGCAAGCAAACTGGTAACTTCACTACATACACGTTTCCTATTAATGAGTCTTTAGTATTTCCTTTCACTGGTTACACTCAATGTAAAGTGTGTGATTAAAAAAAAGCACTAATTTACCCTATTTTAAAATTATACAGAAATAATTATTCTAAAATATATTTAAGATATCTATGATGAGTATTATAAACATTTTATTAGAAGACTTAAAAGAAGTCTTTGTGCTTATGTTATCTAGCATATTCCAGGATGGGATAATTCAACATCATACAGTAGTTGATTCTCTCCAAGTTAGTATCTCAATTCAATATCATTTCAATAGGAATTTTAATAAAATTTAAAAGCTGATTCCTGATTTATATGGATGAGCAAAAGGCAAATAATAGCCAAGGCAATTTTTAAAGAAGAGAATTAGAAGGGAATGCCCATACCAGGTACAAAGATTGATCATAAAGCTATAGAAGGTCTAATGTGTGGTATTGTGTAAGGATAAATAGAACAGAAGAGAAAGATAAGAAATGGATCATGCATACATGGCTATGACTATGATAAAAACTACCAAGAAATGATGTAACATTCATGATGATGAGTTGACTATTATTGTAGGAGAAAAATAAACTTACTTTCTCTAGAATATCAATAAAAATACATTATGAAAAGATTATTGACCCAAACAAAATGTATGACTTTTAGAAGAAAAACACACGGAAAGCTATTTTTCAGTTTTAAAATAAACTTTTAAGTAGAAGAATAACACGTCCAGAAAAAGTACACAAAAAAGTGTACAGTTCCTTGAAGTTTTGCAGTGAACCCACCTGGTCGAACAACCAGACATATCAAGAAACAGAGCTTTATCAGACACTAAGAAATCCCACGTGCACCTATCAATCATTGCATTCTAACTCTACATCCGAACATTTTATTTCCATAGATTAGTTGGGCATTTTTTGACTTTGCATATATGGTACCATCATACTTTTATTCTTTTATGTCTGACTTCTATTTCTTAACATTATATTTATGAGAAAAGAAAAAAAAGTAAATAAGTAAATAAAAGCAGAACAGAGAGTCCTAGAAGCCTGGAATAATTTTTTTGTTTGTTTTTTTTGGGACAGAGTTTCACTCTTGTCTCCCAGGCTGGAGTCCAGTGGCGTAATCTTGGCTCACTGCAACCTCTGCCTTCCGGGTTCAAGTGATCCTCCTGCCTCAGCCTCCCAAGTAGCTGGGATTATTAGCCTAGTTAATTTTTGTTGTAATTTTAGTAGAGATGGGGTTTCACCACATTGGCCAGGATGGTCTCAAACCCTTGACCTCAGGTGATCTGCCTGCCTTGGCCTCCCAAAGTGCTGGGATTACAGGTGTGAGCCACCGTGCCCAGCCAGCCTGGAATGATTTAAATGGCCTAACATCCATGTAAGAGTAGACCCAGAAGGAAAAACAAAAGAGGATGGGACAGAAGAAACACATGAAGAAATCATGGCTGAATGGGAGACTCCCATTCTACTTGTTTAGAGTTCACAAACTCTAAACAAATTACATACAAAGAGAATGACAACTATGCACATTGTATTCAAACTGCTGAAAATCAAAGATAAAGATAAAATCTTGAATGAGTCAAGAGAGAAAAGAAACCAATACACAAAGGGAAAAAGATGAGAATGATAATAGAGTTCCCCTGAGAAACTAAGCAAGGCAGAAGACAAGGAACGATATAGTTAAGTACTGAAAGAAAAATAATCTCCACCTGAAATTCTTTACGCAGCAAAAAAACTTTAAGAAATGAAAGCGAAATAATTCCTCAGATAAACAAAAGTTGAGAGAATTCATTGCCAGTAGATCAGCATTACAATGTTAAATAAATTCTTTGGACAGAAAGAAAATAAAGCCAGAGGAAATTCGTTTCTATAAAAAACAGTTAAGATGGGAGGCAGAGGTTGCAGTGAGCTGAGATGGCACCACTGCACTCCAGGCTGGGTGACAGAGTGATATCCTGTTTCAAAAAAGAAAAAAAAGAGGATTAAGAATTAAGAAACAGGCCAGGCATGCTGACTCATGCCTGTAATCCCAGCACTTTGGGAGGCCGAGGCAGGCAGATCACCTGAGGTCAGGAGTTCGAGACCAGCCTGGCCAACATGGTGAAACCCTGTCTCTACAAAAACGCAAAAAAAATTAGCCAGGCATGACGGTGGGTGCCTGTAATCCCAGCTACTAGAGAAATGGGAGGCTGAGGTGGGAGAATCGCTTGAATCCAGGAGGCAGATGTTACAGTGAGACAAGATCGTGCCATTTCATTCTAACCTGGGCAACAGAGCAAGACTCCATCTTAAAAAAAAACCAACCAACCAACCAACCAACCAACCAAACAAACAAAAAACCAAACAAGAATTAAGAAATAGGTAGATAAATATAAAGCTTTTTTTTTTCTTTCTTAAAGATAGTTGATTTTCTAAACTACAAATGATAACAATGTATTATGGGATTTGAACATATGTAGAAATGAAATGAACAACAAAATATCAGAAAGGATGGTATGGGGAAAAGGAAGAATACTGCTGTAGGTTTTTACACAATATACCAAAAGTGGTCCATCATTCGAAGATAAACTGTGCTAACTTAAAGATGTCCATTGTAAACATAGATCAACCATTAAAAAGTAAAACAAAGAGCTTATTAATCCAGTAATGAAAATACATTGGAATAATAAGAAACTCAAGTAGACAAAAGAGGACAGGAAAAATTGAACCAAAAATCAGAAAAGATGCATAAAGAAACAAATATTACTTTTACTGGCAAGAACCGCAATTACTTTTGCACCAACCTAATAGCAAATGGTAGATTTCAGTTAAATCATGCTGACAATTACATCAAATGTAACATTTTAAACAGGAGTAAGCACATATTTTTCATAAAGGGACATACAATAAATGCTTTTGGTTTTTCAAGCCATACGATCTGTATTGCAACCACTTTGGAAATACAAAAACAGCCTTAGACAATACCTAACAAATGCTCGTGGATGTTTTCCAATAAATCTTTATTTACAAAAATGGGCACTAAGCTAAATTAGGCTCAGGGGCCATAATTTGCTAATCAGTTCTCTAAATATTCTTCTTAAAAGATAGAGATTGTCATGCTGAAAGAGAAAAAAAGCAAGACCTAACTACATGTTATTTATAAGAAACATACTTTAAATGTAAACATATGAAGAGATTAGAAGTAAAAGGATGGAAAAAGTTCTGCCAGGCAAATACGAATCAAAATAAAGCTGCAATGGCTTATTATCAAACAACTGGACTGAAGAGCACAGAATATTAACAGAGATAAGGGAATACTACCAGGGACATTTCATAATGATGAAAGAGTCAATTCGATGATAAGAAAATCTTAAATGTGTATGTGCTTACTGTGAGAGCTTCAATATTTACTAAGCAAAACTTGACAGATTTGAAAGGAGAACTAGACAAATCTCCAAATACAATGAGAGATGTCAATACTTCTTACTCAGTAATTCATAGCAAAAGTAATTAAATAGAAGACTGGAACAAAAGTACCAACTAATTTGACCTAATTGACATACTTTACCACAGGTCACCTAAGTGCATCGGAATACACACCTTTGAGACCCTGGACGCATTCACCAAGATAGATCACACTTGTTAAATTTGAGCATTCCGGATGTGAGTGTTTTGTTTTTGTTTTTGTTTTTTGAGATGCAGTTTCGCTCTTGTTGCCCAGGCTGGAGTCCCATGGCTCAACGCAACCTCTGCCTCCAGGGTTCAAGCGATTCTCCTGCCTCAGCCTCCCGGGTAGCTGGGATTACAGGCATGCACCACCACGCCTGGCAAATTTTGTATTTTTAGTAGAGACAAGGTTTCTCCATGTTCGTCAGGCTGGTCTCAAGCTCCCAACCTCAGGTGATCCACCTGCCTCAGCCTCCCAAAGTGCTGGGATTACAGGTGTGAGCCACTGTGCCTGGCCACAAGTGGTTTGAAGTAATGCCATCTGTACTTTTCTGTACACTTGAAATATTTCATGATTAAACCATGACAACAAACCAAATATGCCATTACTTTAAAAGAAGTACAAGGTTTGAAAATGAGTAGATCTGAGTTTCCAACTTGGCTTCCCAAATTCCCAGTCGAGTGACCCTGGACATTTTGTCATATTTCCTTTAGCCTTGGTTTCATCATCTATAAAATGGTGATAAACTGTAAGAGTTACCACAATAGGTTTCTTGTGAAGATTAAAGGAGACACTGTACAGAAAGTTTTTAACACGGTGACTGGCACCTATTAAGCACTCAAAAGTGCTAGTTATTATTATTTTATAAAATTGTCTTTGGGACAGCATAAGAGATTACATAAAAGGGCTGGGCATGGTGGTTCATGCCTGTAATTCCAGCACTTTGGGAGGCCAAGGCGGGTGGATCACCTGAGGTCAGGAGTTCGAGACCAGCCTGGCCAACATGGTGAAACTCCGTGTCTACTAAAAATACAAAAATTAGCCGGGCATGGTGGCAAGTGCCTATAATCCCAGCTACTCAGGAGGTTGAGTCAGGATAACCACTTGAACTTGGGAGGCAGAGGTTGCAGTGAGTTGAGATTGCGCCACTCTACTCCAGCCTGGTCAACAGAGTGAGGCTCCATCTCAGAAAAGAAAAAAAGAAGTTACATAAAAGGAATATGACAGCATAAAGTTTACATTTCCCTAAAGAGCTAGGAAATTGGAGTAAGCCAGGAACAGGAGGATAGCTTTAGTTGGGACTAGAGCCATCCATGAGAAAGTTTTATGAAGAAAAGGATAGACCTTATGGAGAAGAGCGGAATTGAAGCGCCACAGCAGAGAGGAAAGTTCGCCAAAACACGAGGGACTGAAGAGAACATTTTGGATCCCAGATTCAGTCATTTTACTCAGTGTGTGTGTGCCTACGACAAAAGTAAGGAGTGGGGTCAGCTTGGAAGGGACATGGATGAAGCTGGAAACCATCATTCTGAGCAAACTATCACAAGGACAGAAAACCAAACACTGCATGTTCTCACTCATAGGTGGGAATTGAACAATGAGAACACAGGGACACAGGGAGGGGAACATCACACACCAGGACCTCTCGTGGGGTGGGGGGAGGGGGAAGGGAGAGCATTAGGAGATATACCTAATGTAAATGACAAGTTAATGGGTGCTGCACACCAACATGGCACATGTATACAGATGTAACAAACCTGCACGTTGTACACATATACCCTAGAACTTAAAGTATAATAATAATAATAAAAAAGAAGTCCACTTGAGTAGAGAGAACTGGCTGAGAAAGAAAAAAAGTTCTTGCCTTACCCACAAATTTTCACCTCGTCACCTGAGCCACATTGTCTCCATATAAAAAGTGAGGATAATATGTTCTACCCTGTGTACTTTATGCGGTGATTTGGTGAAATAAAAGAGGTAAACGGTATGAGAGTACTTTGTAACTTTAAAATAGAATGGCAGTCCTTAGACCTATGTGGGGCCACCTGTCCCCATTGTGGGGACTTTGTTTTCCCTGAATTTTATGCTACAGAGAGGGGAGACTGCTGAGTTCTCTACCAAAGCATCGATATGCTCTTTTGTTGACTTTGGTTGTATTTATTTACAAGTGTGCATTGCTCTATAAAGATGCTGGCAGAAAACTCACACCACGCACACTCACAAAACGTATCACCCTTAGAAGAAGGTGCAGTTACCATCCAGTGTTGCCACTGGGAGAGCTGAACCCACTGCTGCAGGCTCTCTCCCAAAGGCCAATAGCAATCTCTCCCCAGGGCATCTATACCATTTGGCTCCTTTAACCCAAGGTCCATGGGAGCACTCATCATCAGCATTAAAGGTGGTGGTTTCAAGGTGAAGTCCCTAAGGGTGAACATACTATAAATAACACTGTATAAATTAACAATGACATAAAGCACCATGAAAAACCAAACAGAACAACAACCCTATAAACTTCTCTGAGCCTCCTTGCACGCTTAACTATGCCTACGGGTGGTACTAGCCTGTTCTCAGTTATGGTGCAGCACTGAGTTCCAGAACACAAAGGAGGAGGCACCGCATATGGTCTGTTGTTAGGTTCCTTGAATTACAAAGAGGTATTTGGCAAGACTTTTACTGGAATTGTGTGTGATTGTTTCCAGCGGATAACGGCAGCCTTTTGTCTAACAGACGTGCTGTCGTCTATTTATAAGGTTGTTAATTTCATGCACCAGTGTTTTGTTCTTGGAATCAGTGATACCAACAAACTCGGGATGGCAGCTGGAAACTGAGCAATGATCTGGGAGCTCACATTTCACCACGTTTGGGATCTACACAGTGCCCAAGGGCTGTCTGCAATAAATAACATTACCCGAAAAAAAGTTTGCTTGGCATAGTTTACATCTAGAAGTTCAAAGTTAGACTGTTTCAATCAGTAATTGTCTTTTTTTACCTTCCAAAATGGTTTTTCCTTTATGAAGTGATGACTTGGCCACGTTTCTTGGTATGAGAATCAGGACTGGAAATTTAAGTGCACATGCGAAATGCAAGAAGTTTCATATATGAATACTGGCCTGTAATTTGGTCCTGATTTTGGTAAATACACATCTCATTGTTTTAATAGAAGTCCGTACAGAAGACAATTACCAAATTTTCTCTTTTTTTTCTTAACTGTTTTCTAGGTGCTGAATTGTGTCTCCCAGAAAAGACATGTTGGAGTCATTACCCTCAAGACCTTAGAAAGTGACTTTATTTGGAGGTGACCCCTTGCAGAGGCGATCAAGTTAAAATGAGGTCATTAAAAAAGATCCTTATCCAAATGACTGGTGTCGGTGTAAACAGGGAAAATGTGGACACAGAGACAGACCTGCACACAAGGAGAGCACCATGTGAAGATGAAGGCAGATGCTGCAGAGGTACTGATGCACCTGGGAGCACCGAAGATTACCGGAAAACCACCGGACACAGGAGGGAGACCTGGAGCCAGCACTCTCTCATAGCCTCAGCAGGAGCCCACCCTGCAGACACCTCGAGCTCTCACTTCTGGCCTCCAGAACCGCGAGACAACACATTTTCACTGTTGAAGCCACCCAGTCTGTAGTACTTTGTTACGACAGCCCTAGCAAAGTAATATGCTACTCATTTTTTTCTTTTTTTCTTTTTGATATGGAGTCTCACTCTGCCACCTGGGCTGGAGTGTAGCGGTGCGATCTCGGCTCACTGCAACCTCCACCTCCCGGGTTTGAGCAATTCTCCTGCCTCAGCCTCCTGAGGAGCTGGGACTACAGGCATGTGCCATCAGGCCTGGTTAATTTTTTTTTTTTTTTTTTTTTAAGTAGAGATGGGGTTTCACTGCGTTAGCCAGGATGGTCTCGATCTCCTGACCCTGTGATCTGCCCGCCTCGAACTTCCAAAGTGCTGGGATTACAGGTATGAGCCACCATGCCCAGCCATGCTACTCAAATTCTAACTCATTAGGCATCGAGCCAGGAGATACCAACCCACAATTGTGCTTCCATTCCCCTACTGGCCCCCACTGTCTCTCTCTGTCTTCTCACCTTCTCTGTCTCCCCACCCTCTCTCCCTCTGTCTTCTCTCCCTCTCTGTCTCTCTGTCTCTCTCTCTATCTCTCTCTCTCTGTCTCTCTCATGTTCTCTCTCTCTCACTGTACTCAAATCACACCAGTTTTCAGTGCCTGGAACAGGTCCGATTTTCCTGCCCTGAGGTTTTCTTGTAGTTCTTCCCTCTGCCTCAAAATACTAAGAAGTCCTCGGCTGCTTCTTCTGGACTTGTAGAATCTGATGATACTGAGACAGTTTATTATATAACCACCTGAGAGTGACATCAGCCAATCATTAACTAACAACTTTCAGAATACTTTAGACTTTTCTTTCTACCTCATATTTTAAAATTTCCTGAAATAAAACAAATGGACCAACACAACAATTCCTTTCAGAAGTCAGAAGACATGGATTTTATCTCAAACAGAGCAAGGGACTATTATTTTCCCAAAGGGGTTCAGATTCGCCTCATTTGTCAAGCTAAGATTCAGACTGGCATTTAAGGGCTCATTATTCTTACAAAGGAGCACATTCTTCAGTGTGTTGATGCCATTTCTGCAGTGTTCCTCATCTCTGGTAATTCCATTCCCATCTCTGGATACCCGAGTCCTCCCTCCTTCTTAAACTACAAGGTACTCCAAGGCCTCCAGCTTTGAGGACTTCTCCGTGTCAACTTTCTTTCTGGAAGTTTCCACCACAAAACCCCATCTTTCTCTTGCTATCCATTGTCTTAACACCGTAATATACAGAGGACATAAAGACTTGCGGAAATCCTTTCATGTTTTCTCAAAATTGTGCTCAGATGTCTTTACAATGTCTGTACGCCACCCGTGTTCCCGCGTCAGCCGGAATGTGAATTCCTGGCATGCATGAGTCACCCCTCTCCTTCTCCATCCCTCAGAGCCCTCAGCTCCACACTCATCCAGCAGGAGACAGTGACTGCGTTTTTCAATGAAAGCATGAAGGAAAAAATAGGCAGTTTTACTTCAATAGTGTTTGTAATTTGGGTCAAAGGCCCTTTTCTTTTTCATGACTAAAATGAATACCTAATCCCGGAAAAAGTTAAGTCCTGCACTGTTCTAAACGTGAGATAAGGGTTTTTATGTACAAAGAAAAATGTGCCAAAGTGCAAATCCCACTGGATGTCAGAACCTATGAGGCATAACCTATTATTATTATTATTTTTTTGAGATGGCGTCTCACTCTGTTGCCCAGGCATGAGTGCAGTGGTGCATCTTGGCTCACTGCAACCTTTGCCTCCCGGGTTCAAGTGATTCTTCTGTCTCAGCCTCCCGAGTAGCTGGGACTATAGGTGCCTGCCACCATGCCCAGCTAATTTTTTTGTATTTTTAGTAGAGACAGGGTTTCACCCTGTTGGCCAGGCTGGTCTCGAACTCCTGATCTTGTGATCTGCCCGCCTTGGCCTCCCAAAGTGCTAGGATTACAGGCATGAGCCACTGCACCCAGCCATGCTACTCAAATTCTAACTCATTAGGTATCCTGTTAAAGAACAGTGAGGCACAGCCTCCTTTGTAAATAAAGGCCATTCCTGCCTCTGCCTGCCTGACTTTTCCCTCTGCTGAACGAACCGAGAAGGCAAGGGCTTTTCTACCTGGCAAATGAGTGGAACTGTTATTTCCCATCTCCTCGACAATGGTATGTGAAATGCCTCCTAATAGAGAGTTTTTAACTCAGCTCACAGTGGAGAAAGGAAACCTGGAATCAGCACCAGTGTGATGACTCACATTGATGCAAATCTTACCCAGTTTATGATCCTAGGATGGGCGGTCTTTCATCCATGGTCTAACCCACTCGCTTGAGAGATGGCAAAACAGAAGCCCAAGAGCTCATAACCTTCTCAAGGTCAGACTAGAAGGCAGCAAGGCAGGAACGTGGGCACGCATTTCCCTGGCGTTGAGTCCAGGACTCTTTCTCTAAAGCACAGTTGGGTTTGGGAGTCCCAGAAAGGAAGCATAAGGGGAAGAAAGGGTTAAGGCTGAATGCAGAAAAGGAAGAAGTTGGCAGGAGACAAGGGCAGGAAGATGGCAATGGAAAAGGGAAGACGGAGAGGACGCATCAGGCAGGAAAGGAAAGCAAAGCAGCCAACATGAGCACAGACACAGGATCTCAACAGCCTTCACCCACCTGAGCTTTAGGACCACTCTACATGGCAGGGCAATTTTACCATCCATCATCATTGAATGCAAATCTTAACTTCAATGCCAGAAAAAAAATAATGTTACAATTGGGGTTTAAAAAACCCACGAAGTCCATCAAAATACAAATCCCCTTACACATATACCCTGGCCCCTGGCCTAGGTCTAGGAGCTGGGTCAGAATGATCTGCCGGGCATCTTGTCTCCATTCAGACAGCCTCTCTAGAGACAGGGAAGGGCTGACGGGCATCGTGTTTCCGTACACAGCCTCTCTAGAGACAGGGAAGGGCTGACAGGCATCATGTCTCCGTACACAGCCTCTCTAGAGACAGGGAAGGGCTGACGTCCAGGGAGGGTCTGGGTCTGGTCTAGGTCAGATCTAGAATTCCATTTGAAAGCCACAGAGCCATTTCATCCAACTGCAACAGTTCGAAACTTGCCCTTGATTGTTTGGTGGTGTGTGCCAAGGGCAGAGGGGAAGCAAGATAAGGCATTGTGTTCCTTCAGGATCCTTAAAGGTGGGAATCAGGTGTGTATATTAAGAAGTGAAATAGAAATGCAAGAGTGGATATGATTAGATGACAAAGAATTGGAGAGGCAATGAACACCGTAGGAATTCAATAATCCAAATGGTATCTGGCTGTAGGTGACCTGGGGTGAGAAGGACAATTATTGTTATCTAAAGGGAATTTAACTAACTTCCTTTTATTCATCATTGATTCATTGATTAATTCATTGCTTATTTAGCTTGCACAATGGGGCAAAAAACTGAGGATACAGTAATGAGTAAGACATATTCCCTACCTTCAAGGAGCTTGAGTCTAGCAAGGAATATAGGCCCCCCAACCTCTCCACCCATGAGCTGTTGTACAGTTTTGGAAATAGCATTAAACATGGGCATAATAAGAATGGTTGACTTCTGGTGGTGTGTTTTTACAACATGAAAATTTTCATCCATAATCCACTTAGTTGCCCTTTGTAATAATGCAAGATGAGCAGATCCTCCATGAGGGTCATCTAGACCAGGGAACCCATAAGAATAACCGGACTCCTAGAGTGATCCTTTAAAGAACAACCAAAATCAATTGCCTTGGAAGGTCACGATTTCTAAAATCGCTCCCCAGGTGCCTGAATATATGGCATATTTTCTTTGAGAGCTCCTCATGGTTCTTCTGCCTATATGTAGGCTGCCTTCAGAGCACAGATTACTCATATCATATAATTAGGATGTTATTAACTATTAAATTGCTCTCAAAAGCTTTATGGCAACAATCTATAATTGCAGTACATGATCTAGCTGTGCAAATGCCATCCAGTTCACTAGCTTGATTATTTGGGAGTATGACTTCGGTCTCTGATTGAACAGCAGGAGGTTTGCTCTCTTTCTGTCTGAGCTCCCAGCAGTGCCTAGAACAGAGCCACGCATATGGAAAGGGCACAGGTTCTCCAGACTGACTGCTCAGGTGCAGCCAGGAGCTCCCCCTGCCCCAGAGCTGGCGGAAGGACTGGGGCTCTGAGGCTGACGCCCGTTCTTCTGAACACGGGATGCATTTTTTCATAGACACACATTGATGACAACCAAGTCAAAGAGAGGACGTAGGACTTTTTTTTTTTTTATTTAAATGTGCATGTCCTAAGATTCTGAATAAAGAGCTTGCCAGAGCTGATAATCAATAGTCCAACATCTAAGTGAGACCAGTTCATAAGTTGAACAGCACAACGTATGAGCACAAATCTCACTCTTAAGGTAGAATCCCATCTGTCTGGTTTTTCAAAGATTCACAGAAGAGAAAGTCAGCTCTCTGTGATCCTAGGAAGGTAGCTTTCCTGCCCTTAGAATGATTAACCATGCAAAATGCATGATTATTCAGTCAAGATATGTGCTGTTCTGCCTTCCTCCTGCCAAGGAAATCAGAATCTAGCTGGACCGGAGATATTAATTTCTGATTCTCACGGAGTGCAGTAAACTGCATTTATGCCTGATGTAAATACGGCCATTGGTAGGGCAATGCTGATGAATGTGCAGTATGTATAACACCTGTCAGGTGCCCTCACAGGGCATCCTACCCTGCTGTGATGATATTACACAATTAACACAGGGCCAGGAAAGCTGATGGCCTGTGCTCCTTCCCATCCCAGCTCCATCCCAGCCTCCTGCTTGTCCCACGATGGCTCCGGCCTGCAGCCTGCGTGATGCCTGCGAGGATTACCAGGTGTTTCTGCTCTTTCTTCAACAGCCTTCAGTCAGCCTGCCAAACGGGTATTAGTCATGTCCTCCCCGCTCTGTTGCTCAGTTTGAGATGCTGTATTGAGGGTGGTTTGGTAACGGAGGAAGCAAGATCAGCTGGGGAAAAAGTGGCTGTGAGCCTGCCCCTGTGTGCAGTTTTCCCAGATGACATGTTCAAACATCACTCCATTTGTTCATCCTGGACATCATGCCCTGTGGCCATGCTGGCCTGCTCGCTGTCCCTCCACCCTGAGACCCCTCCTCGGATCACAGGACCTTGTCCTGTGTCTGTTGGGCCACTGCTTCCACGTGACTTCCTTGAAAGGCCATCCCTGCCATCCTCCCCCAGACACTCCCCTTTGCTCCCTGTCCTTTACCTTACATCACTTTCCTGTAGAACATGTGTCCTGCCTGACACGTGAGAAACACATTTATTTATGGGCGGTCTTTCCAGCAGGATGTAAGATTCACCAGTGCAGGGGCTTCCACGGTTCTGTCCACCACGGCATTCCTTGTGCCTGCGAGAGCGCCTGGTGCACGTTCAGGGCTGAGTAAGTCAGCACTGGATAAACGGATGTGTGCTGGCAAGGATCAGGAGAGAATCAAAAGGCTGACATTTCATGTGTTCACGGCGTTCGTTTGGTAATACGTTTTAAACGCGTCTTCTTTCTTCTTCTTCTTCCATTTCCTTCTTTCCCTGAGTCAAGACAAGCAGTGTCTTAAGCTAGAATGGACATGTGGACCAGTCAAGCCTTATCTGGCCCACACCTGCTGGCTAGCTGGGGCACTGATGATGGCGCCGTTGATCCAGAGGTGGTATAACAGCAGATCCTGTCATCAGATCTCAAAGTCCATCTGTAGCTGGGACTGAGGGACCACCGGAGCTGGGTGCCTGCAAGAGCACGGGGAGCCTGGCCCCTGCTCATCCCCACTAGATTCCCGTCTTCCTATGCAGGTGGCACCACTGCAGTAGCCACCACTGTTCTACAATCTCACCAGGCCCTTGTCTGTACCAGCAGAGAGCACAGGCCCTTCAGGCAGGGCACCCATGTCCTCATCCTGCTCCCTTCAGACTGGCTCTGTGACCCTGGACACAGAGGCATAGTCTAGCATTCCTTGAACCTCAAATTCTATTCGCAGGCTCATGCCTTTTGGAACCTGTCCATGGCGGGACGGCCTTTTCCCCTAAAGAAACCCAGCCAGGGCATGCAGCTGGCGATGCATTTGGCAGCTGTGGTCTCCTCTGCTGGATCGGGGCCTGAGGCTGTTTATATTTAGACAGTGGAAATGCTGCTGAAACAGCATAGCCCTTAATCTTGATAGTTTCACTCCCAGCGTGCAGCTGGGCGGCACCCTTGGATCTGAGGAGCTGCACGCCCCCCGTTCCTGTCTCCTTCCAGACTGTAATTATCTCACTCTCTTCCCAAAGAGAAGCCACTGAGAAATAATGACAGTAAATCCTCCTCAGATCATGATCGTTATTACTACCATAATTATCCCTGGCATCAGCACCATAATTAGCAGGTTTTCATCATCGTCCTTGTTATTGCTGTTTTCTTCTTCATCATCCTCATCCCCCTCATGACCACCAGCACCGTCACAACTCTCATCCTTACCATCAGTTGCCATCATTAGGGCTAGACCCATGATTTGACTCCGTCTCAAATCTCTAGCAAGAGCTCATTTCCGGTACCAAAAGCCTGCAATTTAAGAACTCACCATGGGCATACGTCGTGGGTGAATTAAAGAATCAGAGGGGGAAATGTGTGGCTGTCCTTCCAGTTTCTAGCCATTGGGCTCTCCTCCCTCTTCTCCAGTGGCCCTTGTGGCCTCGTCTTTGCACCACCGGTCTATAACTTCAATGCCAACAGCAAACGCCAAGATGCTTAAAGGAAGGCACAACTCATCGCAGGTTGATTTTGCTCCCTAGTCTAAGCTTGCTTCCCTGACGGCTGTATCCCAGAACAGTGCCATGGCCACACTTCTTGGTTCACCACACCCATCACTCTTATCCAGCGGGTGACACTGACTGTGGCCATCTCGTTCCTTGTCGAGGCCATCGTTATGGGCTGAGATACAGTAGATAGTCAATAATCACTTACTCACAGAATGTATTTTTTGGTTTGAGTGAAAAATAGTATCGGCTGGGCGCGGTGGCTCACGCCTGTAATTTCAGCACTTTGGGAGGCTGAGGTGGGCGGATCACCTGAGGTCGGGAGTTCGAGACCAGCCTGACCAACATGGAGAAACCCTGTCTCTACTAAACATACAAAATTAGCCAGGTGTGGTGGCACATGTCTGCAATCCCAGCTACTTGGGAGGCTGAGGCAGGAGAATTGCTTGAACCCGGGAGGCAGAGGTTGTGGTGAGCTGAGATCCTGCCATTGCACTCCAGCCTGGGCAACAAGAGCTAAACTCCATATCAAACAACAACAACAAAATAGTATCTACCTTATTAGTAAACAAAGGCATATTTTTTAAGCTTAGCTCTTCAACTTCAAATGCACACATAACACGGACCATACCCACTGCTGAGAACGCATTAAATGCTACAATCCTGAGAGGTTCTAAAAAGACACTAGAAATTATGTGTAAGGTTGTAGGAGATGTAAAAGCATAAAAAATAAGTTTCAGAAGAAGACCAGGTTGTAATTTTTGAATAATAAAAAATAGGTTTCGATTTACAGGTTGGTTTCGCATCATCTCTACCTCAAGGTGCTTTCTTGGAATTGGAATGACTAGAGATGCTCCCCTGGGCCATTCTGCCAAACAGGTGGCCATCCCTGCTATCACTGCAGGGTCGTCTGCCTTGCTTTGTACATCTTGTTGTAATTAACCAGTGGCACCTGAGAGCAAAAAGGTTTGCACTTTTCCCAACTGGGAAACAGATGGGGATGTGATTACTAAAGAAAACGTGACCTTGCTTGGTCCTATCCTCTGCATCCTCTCTTCCCACTCATGGTCATAAAATTAAAAACCTCAGCTTATAAAGAAGACAAGAGGATTAGCTAGGATGAGGTTTATGTGAAGAGTTAAAATCACCTATTCATTCACTAATTTACTGAATCGATTACTTCTATCATTACTTCAGATATCTAACGAGGTGACTGAAGGATGACCACGCTGTTACGAAGTCTGGAGACAGGAAGGAGTCTGGAGGCATGATCTGAAACACTGGGTCAGCTGGGCCAAAGAAGACTCAAGATGTAGATAGGAGAGCTGTCTGCAAATATCTGAAGGTCATTAAGTATTCAGCATTGCTTTCGAACTGTACTGCCCAATAGAGTAGCCACTAGCTACATATGGCCTATGTAATTTTAAGTTGATTACAATTAAAGAAAACTACAAATTGAGTTCCTTTGTTAGACCAGCCACATTCCCCGTGCTCAAGAGTCACGTGCGGGTAGTGCTACCATCTTGGCCAGCGCAGCTGTAGACCATTTCCAACACTGCAGAAAGCGAAGTGGACACTGCTGCATAAAAGGTGGAATGAGATTCAGCAGAGGGGAAGTTTTAAGAAGTAGACTTAAATGAGCTGATGAGGAACTTGGCAAAAGCCAGAACTGCCCAGCCTGGGAAGAAAGTGGTCTACAAGGATGAATTCAGTGTCACCAGGACAAAGTTACGAGAGGAAGGAACACTTGCTCCTCAGATGGAGTGATAGATGGTGACTAGGTGCGTGTCAATATCCCTTCAATCCCTGCATTTTTTCAAACAAGATTCTCTGTTACTGTGAACCAAAGATTATGTTAAAATCAGCACATGAAAAAGCGAACATTCACGCTGAGAAAGGTTGAGGAGGGCAGCGTTAGGAGGCACCTGCTCAAATGGTATTCAATCAGTATGCCTCACAAGCATACTTGTGCAGGGTGTGATCAGGTTTCTAAATGATATTTCAGACAAGAACAGAAGCTGTAAGTATACCCACTCAACTACACCTCTCAATGAAATCACAAGGTAAAAATTAAGCAAATGCAGCCAACAAACCTAGGAACAAACACTCAGGGGACGGCTCAAGGAAAGATAGGGGTAAATTAATTCACATGGGCACAGTTTTTAGCATCCAGATTCTGTTTTTCCGCTGATCAATGGCCTTGAAAGAATAGTCTAATCTATCACAGTTTAATAAGCCTCCTGCTCCTTAATAGAGAAAATGTTTATCCACCAAGCTAGCAGGTAACTGCAACATCAGAATTCACAGGACAATAAGGGTGATTACTGGCTTCAGACACATGGAGAAAGACCACAAGATTATTTTAAAATTACAATGAAATTTTGATTTAATTAATAAAACTTTTTTTTTAGAAGAAATACATAAATTATTAATTCAGTAAGGCTGATGGGTATTTAGTTTCCAGGAAAAATCTACCTCTTTTATTTAGCTGAACATTTTTAAAACTTCCTGAGACTGAGGTAGACAGTTTAAGTGTAACCTGTTGGAGGAAGTCCTAGAAGAAATCATAAGCGAACAAAACAGGCAAGAAAAGTCTCAGTAATGAGGAACCCAGGATAAGGTTTACTTGTCACTGTAAGAGCCAGGAAAATAATGTAATTGGAGGCTCCTGGAGACCTCAAGTGTATATGATATTCTGAAGAAGACACAGTTGACTGACATCACATTGTCACTCAGAGGAATCTTGAGGAAATCCAGGAGAAACAGTCTCCTTCCCATGATTATCAGGTAAGTATTCACAAGGGTCCATCGCTGCATGTCTGAGAACAGGCCGTTTGAACCAGGGTCCCTCCCTCCCTCCTCTGGGACACTCTGCGGGCACCCAGTGACCGGGGACAGGATGGGGAGGGCAGTATTTCTTGGGCCTGATGACAGCGTATCTCTCCCCACCAGTGTTGAAGGAACAAGCCTGTGCTGGCAGCAGAGGCTGCAAGGCTCACTCAGTGGCTCTCTGGCCCGAGATCTGCCTATAGCTGCTGTGCATTATCACCGGGGTGAGCAGATGCGACGCCTGACACCTGCACACTCGTATGACAACGGACAGTGCTGCCTGAGGGCTGCAGGTGCATGGCTGCGAAGCCCAGTGCCGTTGGCAGTCCTGCCTCCTGGGACTCTGCAGCAATCCTCCAGCCAGTGTCTCCATGGAATATCTGAAACAGATCCCCCTTGTACACAGCAAGCTGGCAATGTTGTGCTGTATCCATCAACTGCCGAGACACAGTCATGCAGGCAGTGAAGAGGAAGAGACACGGTGATGTAATGAAGAAAACAGCCCTGGTGACAAGCTGGGCTACAGGCTTGACTTACTGCTAATGAGTCACATGATTTTTTTTAATCCTTTTTTTAAATTATTATTATACTTTAAGTTCTAGGGTACATGTGCATAACGTGCAGGTTTGTTACATATGTACACTTGTGCCATGTTGGTGTGCTGCACCCATCAACTCGTCAGCATCCATCAACTCGTCATTTACATCAGGTATAACTCCCAATGCAATCCCTCCCCCCTCCCCACTCCCCATGATAGGCCCTGGTGTGTGATGTTCCCCTTATGATGAGCATTTTTTCATGTGTCTGTTGGCTGTATGCATGTCTTCTTTTGAGAAATGTCTGTTCATATCCTTTGCCCACTTTTTGATGGGGTTGTTTGTTTTTTTCTTGTAAATTCGTTTGAGTTCTTCGTAGGTTCTGGATATTAGCCCTTTGTCAGATGAGTAGATTGCAAAAATTTTCTCCCATTCTGTAGGTTGCCTGTTCACTCTGTTGGTAGTTTCTTTTGCTGTGCAGAAGCTCTTTAGTTTAATTAGATCCCATTTGTCAATTTTGGCTTCTGTTGCTGTTGCTTTTGGTGCTTTAGACATGAAGTCCTTGCCCATGCCTATGTCCTGAATGGTATTACCTAGGTTTTCTTCTAGAGTTTTTATGGTATTAGGTCTAACATTTAAGTCTCTAATCCATCTTGAATTAATTTTCGTATAAGGAGTAAGGAAAGGATTTTGAACGAGGCGACATCAACTTCCTGGACTTCACTTTCCTCATCTATAAAGTGGGAGATGGGCAGAATCATCTTAGAAAGGTCAATTCTATTTCTATTGTCCTAGGATGCTATTTTGGGGCATGGGAAGTTGGGGATCGAGAAACAAAAATCAATGGGCAACGTTCACACTGGGTCTTTAAGCAGAGGTACAATATTTTGCATGAAGCAGTGTCTTGCTCAGAACCATTCTTAGCTGCAGGCTGTGTGGGATGCACAGGAGGGAAGGACAGGTGGGAAGCGACAGCACTGGTCCTCGCAAGAGGAAAGAAGAGTCGAGATCAAGGCAAAGACAGTGGGAATGGCGAGGGGAGGAATAACGTTCTAAGTCTCCAGGCAGATCATCCAATTTAGCTCAAGTCGGGATTAAAGCAGCCACCCAAGGCATTGGTCAGACACAAGGAGTGAGCTGATAGCCTTTGACCTCTGGTCAGAGTCCACCTAAGTGCAGCAGGACTGACTGCAGAGCTGCCGTGTGCTCACTGACCGTGCAGGGATTAATGGCGAAGCTTTGATAATAAATACAACAAGAAGCACCTCTCTGCTTGTCAGACTGAAGATCCTCAACTCTCCTGCATGTCCTTTTGTGAAGGAAGAAAGCCTGTGACTTGGCAAGAATTGATGGAATCATTTCCCATTTTTCCCTTGCTTGTTTCTATGGAATTCATTTGTTCTTTCATTTATTCAACAAGTATTCGCTGATCATTTATGACCTTCCAGGTGCAAAGAGAAGTAAGGAGCAGTTCCTGCTCGTGAGGGACTCACAGCTCCGTGATAAGGCACGCAGCCCTGTAAGCAATGATTGCGTTTGATGCCTGGGGTGTCTGGGGAAGCGCTCACTCAGACTGAAGTTAAATTTCTGGATGGAAGAGATCACCAGCTGGATCTACAGTGAAATGCTGGACAAGGTAGAGAAGGAGATCCAGGTGGAGGAAACAGCACGAGCAAAACCACTCAGGACTCATTTAGTGGCAAGTAAGGGAAAACCCGATGGGCAGCCGCTTAGACAAAGCGGGCTAATTTTTCTGACTTCGCAAATCTAGAGAACAGGGATCGAGAGCAACACATGGATGGTGCCCTCAGGGGCTGGGCTCCGTGTCCTGCCCTGACAGCCTGGGCAGCACAGCTTCATGAAGGCAAGGGCAGTGGGGAAGAGAAGGGCCAACTCTGTGTCCCTCTTGCAAGAGAGCCAAAGACTCCCACAGGTCCTCCAGCAAAATTCTCCCTCTATCTATGGGGCCAAAACCATAACCCGCAGCTCCTGTTAACTGTGAGACTGGACAAGCGCGTTTAGCGGGCATAAGGAGAGGCGATGGGGGCTGAGGCCAGCAGGTAGGAAACGGCTATCCTGGGAAAGCTCCTTCTGTCTCAAGGCGATAAGTTCAACAGAACAATTTTTTTTTTTTTAAGGTCAAATGATCCTCCTGCCTCAGCATCCCAAAGCACTGGGATTACGGGCATGAACCACTGTGCCTGGTCTCAACAAGGCACCTCACCTGGTCACCTAGCATCGGCCTCTACCCTGGAACCATTCAGCTCCCTCCAAGATGGTGGCACCAAGGGTCAACCCCAAACACTTCAGCCCCACCTTGGCCTGCCTGCTTGCCCCTCCACTGCACATACTGTCTGCTCCAGGTGGACCATCTATCCTCCCTCTCCTGCTGTCACTGTGCCATCCCACCTCCAGCCTGTACTTAGGGGGTTCATCTGGAGTGCCTTCCCCTGCCTTCCTCTCTTTTCTCCCATGCTCATGACTGACATTTTCACTTTCGAGTCCCCAGTGCCCTGCCTCCAGTTTCCTGTAGGCTTCTGCCCCAAACACCCCTCCTTCCGAATTACAGTCGGCCTTCAGTATTGTGGGATCCACATCCATGAGTTCAACCAATCGAGGATCAAAAAGATTCGGAAAGAAAAGGATGGGTGCATCTGTACTGAACGTGTACAGATTTTTTTCTTGTCATTATTTCCTAAGCAATACAGTAGAACAAATTTTTACATAGCATTTACATTGTATTTGATACTACGAGTAACCTAGAGATGATTTCAAGTACACGGAAGGATGTGTGTAGGTTATAGGGAAATACTACACTATTTTACCCAAGGTGCTTGAGGATCTGTGGAGTTTGGTACCCGTGGGGGGTCTGGTAACCAGTCCCCAGGGGTGCCGAGGACAACTGCAGTGCTCACAGGCTTCAGGCCAGGACACCACTCACTCAGCCTATCTTTCTTGATCCTCACGAGTCATTCTTCTCTGTCTCATCAGACTTTCTGAGGGTGGACACTTTGATCCTGTACACAAGGGATGCAGTAATGAAAGTCTGTTGGGTTTTTGACATTGAGGGTAAGAATTCAGTAAGCACATCTTCCAAAGTCTATCCTATTATTACATATTTCACCAAAACAGCAAAACGTTCTTAGAGCAAAATTACCCTAAAGACTAAGACTGCGGGCATTAAAATGCCATAGAGGCCTAAAGTTTTCTCCACTTTGAAGCTAGTCTTTATATACTGCTTGATGGCATTTATATGACCTTCTAGAAAAGGCCAAACTACAGTGACTGAAGACAGGTCTGTGGCTGGCAGGGGGTAGGGGTGGAGGGAGGGTTTGCCCTGAAGGAAGCAGAGCCGGAGGAATTTTTTGGGGTGATGGGGCTGTTCCGTATCCCAGTTTGTGATGATGGTTACACAAGTCTATCCAGGTCTTAAAGCTCATAAAATTGCACAACAAAAAGTAGCTATACATATTTTTAGAAAGAAAAAGTTAAATTGTATATGTTATATAAAGATACACTTTTAAATTGAAATCAGGAAGACATTTAAGAGGGACCGATGAATAGTGCAGGATCGTCCACTAGAGGCAGGCTTTGTTCATGCTTTCTGAGCTGAGTAAGTGTAGTGATTGGCTGCAAAGCATGTTTAAATATTTATAACATTAAAGGCCTCCTTAATATGAAAGGCTATGGAAAATATTTCAACAGAACAGACCTCTTACATGCACAGCTTAACAGAAGTGTGTTTAAGAAGGTAAAATCCTGGAAGCTGCAGCTGCTCATTGCCAGGATGGGCGTCCTGAGCGACGTGGCAAACACTGCTTTCACAGAAACACTCACGGCCCGGGAGTGGCCCTGAAAACATGTGGGTGAGGGACGGTCCATGTTGCAATGGGTTGGATATTTCCCGAGGTTCTATTGTGGATCAGCCATGTCCCAGGCCACCTTCAAGCATCTCAAAGTCCCTTGGAGTGGAGAAACTTATAAGCAGGAAACTGGAAAACTGTCGAAGGTGTTGTGGGACCTGTGGGTGTGCACAGGGACGGGAGCCCACTCCTGTGGAGTCCAAGGCCTGCTGCTGAAGAGGCTGGAAGGGCATGGGAGAATTGTGAGGTCAGTGGAGGAGGCAGGTGCTCCCAGCAGAGGGAACAGTACCTGCAAAGGCCCAGAGGTGAGAGGGAAGGAGGAGGTGGGATGGCAAGGGGGAAGGGAAGAGGTGCAGATTGGGAATGAGTTACCTGATCGGCACTGAGAAAGGTCACCCTGAAGGCAGTGTGGCCAGAGCAGATTGAAGACATGAGGGGTGGGGAGGCTGAGGCAAAGAGGCCCTGGAGGCAGATGTAGTTCTTTAGACAACAGACAAGGTGGGCTGAACTGGGCAGTGGCGATGGGGAAGTGGAAGGGGCATATCTCAAAGGCAGGGGGATGGTGATGCTGCCTGGGCTGGGGAGACACAAGGCCTCTGGCCAGGGTCCTGGTGAGGAGGGGACAATGGTGTTTTTTCTAAAGCGCTGATGTCACAGGCAGGACGTGGGGCCAATGTGGGACGAAGTGAATGAGATCAGTTGCACACACTGTGTCTGAGGACCCTCTGCACTCCCCGGAGACAGGTCTGACGCCCGAGTCAGAGGTCTGATGCCAGAGTCAGAACAGAGATGTGATGCGGGAGCCTCTTGTTGTTGAGATTAACGTGTCTCAGCAGCGTACACATGAATCATATGCAGATCTCCTCGATACGAGGCTGCTGATTGATCAGGGTGTGGGCTGGGTCCCGAGTCAGCGTTTCTAACAGGCTTCCTGGGGAGGCTTCTGCTGCCACTCAGTGTACTGCGTTTTGGGTGGCAGCAGCTGATGCAGTAGTTGCCGTGGTAGGTTAAGTTGCCCAGGGAGACTGTGCATGAGAAGAGAAGATGACCTTGGGTGGGACTGGGAAATCCAATCAAGTCTGAGCACCCGAGGAGCTCCTAACTGGCCAGGAGGCAGCCAGAGGGCAGCCAGGGACTGTGGAACCAAGGACTGAGGAAGAGGGAGGGGTGAGCGGCCTCAAATTCTGCCACAGGCCAAGCCACAGGAGGTCTGAGGAGGGTGGCATATGGACCGAATGTTTGTGTCCACCCAAAATGACACAGGAGGTGAGCCCTCCCCGGAAACCAACCTGCTGGCACCTTGACTTGGACTTGCAGCCTCCAGAACTCTGGGATACACACGTCTGTTGTTGAAGCTGCCCAGTCTGTGGTATTTTGCTTTGGCAGCCCAGGCAGCCTAAAACAGGCACCAGTGAATTCCAGAGCAAGAAGACTGCTGGTAAGATGGGTGAGAGTTTGGCTGCGTGGTGGGGGCCAAGTACAGTTGCCAGCAGGCTCCGGGGCAGCAGAGCCCCCGTCAAGAGCAGGTGCTTGCAGAGAGGAATGCCTGGAACCACAGCCCTCCATCCCTGGCACTGCAGAAACCATGCAATCTCCCAAAGCCAGTCTTCTAATGTATAACCTGGGGGAGACACTCATACCGTCCCCCAGGGGCTGGGTGGCTGAGCACTGAGCACTCATTCCACCCTGTGGGAGACACACGGAAGAGTGAGTGGGGAGGGAACAGAGAGGTGAGTCCAGCCACTTCTTTCTTTAGTAATTTGATTGTGAAGAACCAGAGGAGGACATGGGTATGGGTTGAGAGAGAGAGAGAGAACTTTTTTGTCTTTGCTTTGTTTTGTGATGGGAGAGAACTGAGCAACCTGAAATGCTTACGTTCCGGTGGCGGCTGAGATGAGAAGGTGAAGTTACAGGAGCCAGGAAACCTTGACATCTGAAGCCCAGCTGAGAAGTTTAGGAAACAGGAGGAGGAGGAAGGGACCCTGTGGGAAGCTGGCGAGGTGAGGGGCTTCTTCCCTCCTCCGTCCACTCAGCTCAGCCATCTCAGCTTCCTGTTCACTAGTTCCGCTGTCCGTGGAGGAGAACAAAAGCGGCATTCTGTCCTCTTCTAGGATGTTCACTAGTTCCACTGTCCGTGGAGGAGAACGAAAGCGGCATTCTGTCCTCTTCTAGGACGTTCACTAGTTCCGCTGTCCGTGGAGGAGAACGAAAGCGGCATTCTGTCCTCTTCTAGAAACCCGACGGGTCAGATAAATGGAGCCCATCGCGAGATTCTTGGAAACGAACTTATTTATGTCCCTATGCGTTCTTTGTTCACAGAAATGTTGTAAATAACTAATTATCATCTGGACATGCACACGGTTAGCCGGCACATTTCCTCATCTCCAGAGACACCCCTTCAGCTGACTTTCTGCTTCCAGGGTTTTGCCAGGGATCACTTACACCTGCACTCAATGAAACCTTTGATTCCCAAAGCAGGCACTCGGACTGTTTCCGCCAGGACGAGGAGGGCAGGTGGTGGCCGGTCCCTTTGGGAAGTAGCGGAATATGTTTTTAGAGATGTATTTGCTCACAGTGAGCAGGGCACCGAGGGGGCAGCTGCCCTTGAGGAAAAGGGGGCTGCAGTAGGCACCCGGGATCTACTCCCAGTTATGCCAAGGGCAGCCCAGGACAGGTGGCCCAAACCTGCCTCTGGGTGACACGTGGGGATGCAGGGACAATAGTCAAAAATCCTGGTTTCCAACAGCAGGAGAAGGCAGGTGGAAGGAGAACGGGGCCTTTTTAGTAACCCCGGGACATTCTGGGGACATGAGAGAGTCTGAAATGAGATGCTGCTGATGGCCACGTACAATACAGAAGCCAGCACTCCCGCTCCAGGGGCGATTATTCTGCTATCGAATATTCTGCACCTGCAGGGACACTGTTGTTTTCTTTGCTTCATTAGACATGCCTGCAGAGAAGATGTGCCTGTTTCAAAAGGGCCTGAAAGGCTCCAGAAGCTCTTTGTTGTCAACTCAAGTTAGAGCTAATAAGCTTCTCATCCCTCAGGTGGGATCATGTGGACAGGGTTGGGAACCACAAGGCACCCCAGCTCCCTGGGTCCTCCTTGCTTCTCCTCCTGTGAAACCCGTGTTCTCCTCCTTTCCCTGTTCTGAAGCTGCTGAGGTGCTGGGGCAGTCACAGGTGCATCAGGTTGGGTGGGAGAAAGCGGGGCAGGACCACGGCAGGCAGGGTTCCCTGGCCCATCCAGGCTCTTTCCCCTTCTGTTCCCTCCTTCCTGTCCCCTCTGTCTCCTTTTCCCAACACAAATCTCCTCTGCCAGTCCATTCCATCTCTTCACGGCCCTCTCCCCCTCCACCTTTCCCAAGTGCACGATCAAACAGAACTAACCTCTGCCTTCTTAGCTCTCTTCTCCCCACTACCCTTGCTTGTATCCATGGCTCTTTGTCATGCTCTTTTCTGCAGAATCTTTTATTCCTGCTCTCCAATTCAGTGGACACGGGTTTCTGGTTCCTTTGCTTCCCTAACGCCCTGCCCTGGTCAACCTGGGCTCTTATATACTTAAAAAACTTTCAAGAAATGAATGCAGGGCAAGCAGAAGGAACATTTGGGGAGTGGAGAGAACAGAGGCTGTTTCTAAATTTGGATCTGAAGTCGCACTGGGAAGGTGGCCGCCATAGGCACTGGGAAGGCTTCTATCAGCAGAAGGGACCCGTGTCTAAATTTTATGTTGACTTTTCGCTCCTTTTTGCCGCTCTCTTTCTTCTGCCTTCTTTTGATACCTGAGTACTTTCAGCTCCTCTCTGATGCTCCCTGCTCTGTCCCCCATAGGCGTTTCCCACGGCTGCCTCTGTTCCTCTGCAGTGATTGCACCAGGAAAGTTCTCCTAATTCCTCTCTTCATCCTGGATCCTCCTCGCCTTCCAGGCTTTCTTCTCTATCAGCCTTCCCTGACCCAAGCCCCTTGTCCTCTCACCTCTTTGGACAACTAGAATTCACATACATTTTTGGGACCACGGGCCTCAGCTCATGTTGAATGTGTTTCTAACCCTGACATCATCTGCACCACATGAAGACTCACAGGGCAAACTGATTCCCATGGACCCTTCAGGCTCTAGCGGCAGCCCTGGAGGGAGGAAGGCAGGCTGCAAAATGCCATTATAGAGTGGGTGAGGGGCAGTCTCAGGCCACGTCTTTGTTGGAATTACTAACAAGGGAACAACGTACCATTCATCATTCACAAAGACATGGATGTATCACAGGAAAGGGAGTTCTGCCTGAGTGCACTGCCTCAAGACTTTTCTTAAGAAAGAAAAAAAATGTCAGTGGTCAAAGTTAGGGAGGTAGGGAGGAAACCCACTAAGAGCAATGAATGAACAGTTTTAGTGTGTGTGTGCGTGTGTGTGTGTGTGTGTGTAAGGGGCAAGGAGAGGCAGATCGTCACACACACCCACTTGATTTTGGAGTCTTACTAACTGTTATTCACCGCGACATCCTATCCCCTCCGATGCGCAGGAAACTCTGCCTGGGAACCAAGGGTGCTGTGGATTTGGGAGATGTACTGTCTGATAATGGGGCTCATTCTGGGCAAAGTGCTCTCTCTCTCTCTCTCTTGTTTTGTGCTCTCTCTTTTAAAGATTTTGTTCCAGGGTGTGCACGGAGATTAGCCTACATTTGCCCCAAGTATCCCTAAGGTCACATGGATAACTTGCCCTCCTTACTTTGTCTCTGCCTTGCACTTCTCCCATCGATGCATGTGACAGAGTTCCCACAGTTCAGAAACCGTCCAGAGGGAATGACACGTAAACACCTGTGAGGACACGGGTACCTGCCAGTCCATCTCCCTGCTCCCCATCTGCCTCTGCTCCTCTCTGTCACTCCTGCATTTTGGGCCCCCCATGGGGGTCAGCAGAGGACACAGCTGGCGTTTGACTCATGACAACTCTAACCCTAACGGAAGGTGCAAGCTTGCCAATGGCAGGCCCTTACCTGGCTTCTAAGAAAAACAACTAGTTAATTCAGGGCAGGGGGTAAGGTTAAAACTGATCATTGTAATATTTTGTAGTTTAAAAATTTGCTTGATTTCACTAATTCTTATTTGTAAGAAATAATTTAATCAGAGCTAGATACCTACCAAATCTGCTCATGAATTTTCATACTTGCATATTTCTTTGTTCCAAGAGTAAGAAAACATAAGATTTTTCTTTTTCTTTTCTTTTTTCTTTGAGACGGAGTTTCGTTTTTGTTGCCCAGGCTGTAGTACAACGGCACAATCTCAGTTCACTGCAACCTCCGCCCCCTGGGTTCAAGGGATTCTCCTGTCTCAGCCTCCTGAGTAGCTGCGATTACAGGCACCCACCACCATGCCCAGCTAATTTTTGTATTTTTAGTAGAGATGGGGTTTCACCATGCTGACCAGGCTGGTCTCGAACTCCTGACCTCAGGTGATCCCCCACCTTGGCCTCCCAAAGTGCTGGGATTACAGGTGTGAGCCACCGCGCCCAGCAGATTTTTCGTCTTTGTATAATTGGTTACCTCTGGCAGCTCTCATGGCAGCCAGAAAGAATTCAGAGCTTCTTGAAGCTCTGCACGTGTGGCTCAGGTGGAGAGCTAGATTATGGAGTGACACCTAGCCATTGTTATGCTCCTTCTACTTAAAAGAATGGCTACTTTTCCAGTTTATGATTTCTGAATTATACAGCAGATTGCAGTGCCATTGGATGTTCCTCCTCCCCCTCATCTCTCACTTTTAGTGAGAAAGTACTTACTACTTACTCCCTTTGTGCACACATAGGCACACGTACCCTCATGGACAGGCACACACACTCAAGGGAAATCATACAAATCCAGACACTTTGGTGTCTGCTAAATTGGCACCACCGTCCTGTAGAGGCAAGTCACTGAGAGACCCAAGGAGGCTCCCAATTTGGAAACTGTTCAAGCAACTCACCACTTGCGCTCATTAATTTCTACAGATTCAAAAACTGTGGTTATGGACTTGGCCCGAAGCACAGTCACGGCAGATGCCTCACCAAAGCCTGCCAAGCCCCAACAGCCCCTGCTCACTCTTGCACACAGCCTGCCAGGGTGGTACCCAAGGCTCTCTCAACACTCAGGCTTTCATCTATCATAAACTCTCAAGACTAAAGCAACCTGATACAGTGGGAAGAAGAACATTAGAAAACGAAAACCTATTGTTTACAAAAACCACAAAATTCCCAGGTACTTGCTATGCTGTGTGCACAGAGAGTGTCGCCAGGCTCGGCAATGATGATGAGTTGCCTTACTGTGAAAAACACCAAGAGAGAAGCGGAAACACCATAAACTTTTTTTTTTTTTTTTTTTTGAGATGGAGTCTCGCTCTGTTGCCCGGTTGGAGTGCAGTGGTGCGATCTCGGCTCACTGCAAGTTCCGCTTCCTGGGTTCACACCATTCTTCTGCCTCAGCCTCCCGAGTAGCTGGGACTACAGGCGCCCACCACCACGCCTGGCTAATTTTTTGTATTTTTAGTAGAGACGGGGTTTCACTGTGGTCTTGATCTCCTGACCTTGTGATCCGCCTGCCTCGGCCTCCCAAAGTGCTGGGATTACAGGCGTGAGCCACCGCGCCCGGCCCACCATAAACTTTTGACAATGACATTCTGGAAAGTCTACTTGGCATCATAAAAATGATAATTTTAGTTGAGTAGACGACAAGCAAAAGCATGTCCTAACCTGTTTCTAGAAACAGTTTTCTAATGTTAACCCTGTGCTAAAATGGCAATGGGTATGATATAACTGGTAATGCTCTGGCTGGTGTCTTAAGTTAACATTTTGTGAAATTATTTTCTCCACAGCAGTTGGAGCCCTAAATCACAAATGGAATTGGTCCTAACACACAACAATGATTAATCTGTACAGTTTTTCGTAGTTTTAAAATGCCGTAACCATGAAATAGAGATAATGATCCACACTAAAAGTCTCTAGGCCTTAATTGTTGTTCAGAAGGCCTGAGTAACTGAGTCTATATTAATCGGTTTTGAGTCTCTGAAAATAATTGCCACTAATGAGCTCCCCCACGATAATGGCCAGCTACGTCGGAATTGAAGAACCAATCCTTCCAGAAGTACTTGAGTCATTCTCCCCTGGCTACGTTACGATGATGGCCATTCCTACTGAAAGCAGTCGAGTGTTCTCTATCTCACACCTCACTCTGCAAACCCACTCTCTCTTCATTTACATTTCTTCACTTCTTTTCTTACCAATTACATGCATTTCACTGGTTCATGGAGAAGAGTCAGATCCCCTTGACAAGCTGGTGGGTGATCTTCAGGACTTGTTATTACTACATGATCACTGCAGGAGGCCGAGCGACAGTGCTCTTCCCAGACACCCCACACAGCTTTGGAGGACCCAACCCTTGACCTGCCCCTGGCTGTCTAAACTTCCATGGTGTCCCCTGAAACATCTGCCCTTTGATCAGCCAGCTGCTCCTGCACCTGCAGTCTCTCCCAGAGTTTGTCCCCGTCCAGCTCCCGCCTGCACAGGCCTGGCTTTCAGGGGTCTCGGCTTCCTCTCTTCCATGCAGGTTTTTTCTAATCCCACCCTCCCATGTTCTAAACACTGCAAGATGGACAGGGGATCCTTCCCCATGACCCTCCCTGAATCTTTCCTCCTCCTCCCTCTGTGAGTCCCTGGGGTCTCTGAGGCTCTCTGCCCCCTCCTAAAGCACCACTGAGTATCTTCCAGGTCATCCTTCCCCAATGCATGGCTTGTTCAAACCTGCCAGCCCTTGACCCCTCCTTCATCTTTTCACTTTTCCTATGAATCCCATCATCACAAGAACCTAGCTGCACTTACCTTCTGATATCCCCACTCTATCCTTCCACTGCCTTTGCACAAGTTAGCCCACCACCTTGGACTTCTGACCCAACTCAACACCGCTGATCCAGCAATGCCACCATTTTCTACCTCTGGCTCCTCTTGGCTTCACTCTTCCCAGACCCGGTGTCTCTGAGGCCTGTGGCAATCACCACTCCTCTGAAAATACCTGATCTCTCTTACTTGCCAAATTCCCAGCCCCAGGGGACACCCAGCAGGGTCTCTGTGCAGGCCGTGGGCACTGAATACTCGTGGGAGACAGCGAGCAGCCTCCTTTCCCAAGAGCCCGGTATTTCCCAGGCATCCATCCACAGGGGCTGTGCCCAGCCTGCTGAGACCGCTCATGCATCCTGTCTCCAGACCACGCTCCCTCAAACTCGCCCACTCCTCCACCATCATTCTCAACCAATGACCACATCTCAAAACCTGGGGGGAATAATACAAGAATGCATTGAAAGGAACCCCGTGATTGTTTCACTAGGCCTGGAAACAAAGCTACCTACATTTTCAGCTGTTTCCTCCCTTTCTACTACAAAAGGCACATGTGTTTTCCTGTCGGTCTGAATGTTCTGGGGGGAGAGGGCACCGTGAGTTCAAAGGCCTTGAATTTGGAAGGGACTCAGGAGGCCTGAGTTATACAGGAAGGTCATTGTGGTTGGGCAGAGTGTGGAGTGTGGAGTGTGGAGTGTGGGGTCAGGTCCCATGGCCTCGGGCCTCTGCAGGGAGTGAGCGTCCATCACTATTATGTAGCAGGGGACGAAGACAGAGATGCAACCTGATTTACCTGTCAAAAGATCACTGTGGCCACACTGTGCAGACCAGCGGGATGGGGGCACGGGAGAAGCAGAGAGACCAATTAGAAGGCGACTCACAGCGGTGCCCCTGTGTGGGGTGATGGTAGGGGAGGTGTTTTCTGTGCTTCTCAAGTCACAGACACAAACTGCCACTTATGACAACCCCTCCCACTGCAGGCCGGCCCGGCATGCATGATCTCATTAGGACGTTCCCCTGCCTGGGGCTGTGTGCAAAAGCCTCTTTGTGGCCATCCATGGGGACAGATGCGTGTTCACGTAATATTAAAGAGCTATGCACGGAAAGTCAGATCCGCAGAGCCTCAAGACCTGTAGATCTTAACGGATGGCGGGTCAGAGTAGTAATCATCAGTTCCCCACTGGCGGACCGCGGATGCACACACACCACACACGCCACGCAAGCGCGCACGCCACGCATGCGCACATCCGCACATGCACACCACCGCCCCGCACGCACGCCACTGGAAACACACGCACCGCACATGCCACGCCAGGCACGCACCGTAACCGCCGATCATCGCCGCCATCGCGTGATCGCTGGCTGGCCATCGCGGTGGATGGCCATCGCCGCCGGCAAATCCTTATTGCGGTCTCAGATAACCATATCGGGATGTATCGCCAGGTCAGCGGTGCTGCTGTATCACTGGATCGATCTGGATATCGCCAGCATCACTCATGTATGGCAAAAAATATGATTGCAATGCCATCGCCGCCTCCATCGCCTCGAGGATTGGGTGTAGCCAGCAGCCAGCGGTCTTGTGCGGATGGCATCGCGTGCCGCTTACCGCATCGCCGGATAACCATCGCCGCCGGTCATCGGATATGCCATCTGCCAACGGTCGCCGCCGCCATCTTATGCATCGCTGCCGATGGCATCACGTCAGATGGCATCCGCCTGCAATCATTCCATTCCATTCCTCCATGATCCATTCCATTCCATTCATTCCTTCCACCATCAGACCCTCCATCCACCATTCTCCTCCTTCTCTATTCTTCTTCCATA